>NC_136248.1:15920000-16520000 GCF_053564925.1 Oryzias latipes
GTCTTGCTTAATTGGCTACGCCTTATACTTTGGAGCACCTTCTATACTGTATCTTTAACACTCCCTACCATGACAAAGGTGGATAAAGGTGGAAAGATTTCATGTAATCCATGGAAACCAGTGAAGATCACAAATCATTGAAGAAAAAAGGTTCAGAGCACTGTCTAGTGGGTCTAGATGACCCAACTCCCAACGTTAAAGTGCCTAGGATAGCACAAGGGATATATAAAGAGAGAGAGAGACTATACTTTAGAGGTGGGCCTTAAAATCTGGTGTGCCCTACCGTGCGGAAAAGATGTTTTTAACAATCTGGACCAACCGTCAACGATTCATAATAGCAGAGATGGGCCTATCCAAAATTCAGTAATAATTTTAGTTTTTTGGGGATTTTTGTGTCTTTTATGATCTTTGTGCGCTGTTAACAACTGTCCCCTGAATTTTATGTTACATAACTAAAAACTAAAAAAACCTATGACAACTCAGTCTGCTGTTATGTTTTGATTGTGAAAACAAACCTGAAATGTTTGGCAGGTTGTCCATATCCTTGTTGCATTTGGGAGTGGCTGACATTTGCAAAATTAGTGAAAGACAGTGGTAATGTTTTTTTACAGGCTGGCACCTGCACTGCAGCTTGACAAATAACAAAAAAATAACAGACCCAGCAGTTTGTTTTGGCAAAGCACAGCATTACTCCATTCAAAATCCCTACTGAAGCCTAAAAAACTCGAGTGTGAATCCTTCCTCACAGGTGAACATTAATGTGAATGTCAGAAAGTCAATTTTCACTAAGAGGTAAAATTCTTGTGAATGTGCAGCTTGGGAATTCACTTAACATCTGCAACATGTAAAAAAAAATATGTCAGAACATCAAGACATTGGCTCGTCTGAATGAGTGAAAACACTGTGGAGGAGAGAAATGTCTCACAAAACCCTCATGTGTGGTGCCCACCTGTGAAATTCCACTAAAACCTCAAAAATGTGGAATGGAGCCAACGAGGCACAAGTGGATTCATGGCCATGCCACTCAGAAACCCTGTGGTCCTCACTGTGCCTTGTTCAGAATTATTTAAATATGGTAATAAGTTTATTCTAAAATCCTTTCAGCTAAACATCTACATCGAAAACATTTTATTCAAAAAGTATCAAATTCATTCGAAAATAGAAACAACTCTTAATAATCTTCTCACAGTAAGTGTAACCCTTGTGCTATGCTAGGCACTTTACCATTGGGAGTTGGGTCATCTAGACCCACTAGACAGTGCGCTGAACCTTTTTTCTTCAATGATTTGTGATCTTCACTGGTGTCCATGGATTACATGAAATCTTTCCACCTTTATCCACCTTTGTAATGGTAGGAATAACACATCAATGTAAGGGTGGGGTCATCTAAGATAGCACAAGGGATAAACTGACTTTTTGACTTTATGAAAGAATAGGCCACACTTAATACAAGACATGGAGTGCATTTAACCCTTGTGCTATCCTAGGCACTTTACCGTTGGGAGTTGGGTCATCTAGACCCACTAGACAGTGCTTTGAACCTTTATTCTTCAATGATTTGTGAACCTCACTGGTGTCCACGGATTACCGGTACATGAAATCTTTCCACCTTTATCCACCTTTGTTATAGTAGGGAGAACACTTTAATGTAATGGTGGGGTCACCTAAGATGGCACAAGGGTTAAACACACTGTATAATTCTACATGCTAAGTTATTTTTTTCTTTAAAAAATATAAAGTCTGAGTTAGGTTTGAAACTATTTTAAAAACAATTTTTTAACCTGTTTTCTGCATCAAATTGAAAATTAGCTAATTTTATCGTAAATGTTTTCTGGTTTTTAAATGTTTTCTGGTCACATGTCTGTTCTTCATGTTCTATTGGGAATAAAATATTAGCTTGTTATTCAAATCTTTCAGTGATTTATTGGGGGAGAGGAAAATTAGCCAAAAATAAAATGTTAGAATTGGCACTGCTATACGCATGCTCAAACACAGCTTTGGAAAGAAAGTTAGAAATCTTGCAAACAAGACAAAAGATGAGAATTGAGATATTTAACAACAGAAAATATGGCTAAAAAGATTTTAGCCTGGGAAAAGATGAGATTTTTGCCAAAAAAAATAAAGATGGCTAACAAGATTTTAGACAGAAAAGGTATGTCTAATTCAAATGTTCCAGAGAATATGTGCCTAATAAGATTATAGAGAAATTATGAATAACGAGATTTTAGCCAGAGAACACTTGTTAGCATGAGTGAGGGCTTACTTGCGTTAGGTAGAGTAAGATTGAAGGAAAAGAAGATGGCACAATGAAAGAAAAGGGAAAAGTAATTTTAATAGAAAGACAAAGTGGACCACAAAAGACAAGTATGAAAAATGTAACAATAGACACTGATAATGTTTGAAAAACTTTATGCACAAACTATGAGAAGTGGACTAGTCGTTTCATACCAGCAGCATAGCCAGTTTGATTTGAGCACATCCCTACAGTAAGGCTAAAGGTAAACCTTTTGTTTGTCTGTTTTAAAACTATAGGGTTAAAAAAAACAGCACTATGGAACCAAAATGATCATTAGAAATTAACTAGTATAAGAATCTGGATTCTATTAGGCAACAGCTCTACAAACATAATGAATTGGGAGGATTGTTCAAGCACAGGTCCAGTGGAATTCCAGCGTACAAACATAAGCAGAAGCAGAGCAATGTGGCTGTCAGGAGTGCTCAGATCTGTCCATTGGGTAAAAAACACAACCCTTTCCCAAAAGGACGACACAGCACATAACAGATTAGGATTCAGCAGTTCACCTGCCCCTAAAGAACAGTGCAAACTTCTTTGAAAAAAGCGTAGAGCACTAGACAGTGAGGACCGATCGTTTGTGAGGGATTTTAAATAAACCATCTATGAGCTTGTTTCCTATCATCTTGTTTCTTGAGTTCTTTTTCAAAGTGACATGGAGACATTATAATCTGATATCTTTCATCATTGTCTGTTTTCTGAAAACAAGAGATTGAATTAACACTTCTAGTAAAGCCAATACTTCCTAGATTTTGTAGTTTTTTGTCTAGGTAAACAGAACTCGAGGCGGTTGACAAGATAGACTATTAAAGGTTCTGTGCTCACATGTATGGTCACATCTAGTTTCTGAGCAGAGGCCTCACAGAAGCGTTGCCACTCTAGACAGGAAGGGGAGGCTAAATGTTAAACATTAGGAGAATAGTATATTTATCTGTTCGATTAGATTATCCTTCAGCAGTAGGGAATCGCCAAAGGTTCAAAAGAATTGATAAGCTGTGACGGCGCTTTATATCCTCCTGGAGTGAAATCTTTGTCCCGTCTGAGCCTCATGCTGTGTCAAACAGTTTAATTTGGCCACCCAGAAAAGCCAACTCTTGAGGTTTTATCTTACAGACTATCGTAGAACAGCAGAAATATTTGTTTGATTTGCAGACATATAAGCTCCAACATTTGGTCCTCTCATTTATCAATAGGCCCAGGTTTTAAAGTAACAATATTACATATATATATATAAAATCATTTCATGTGTGCAATATTCATTTCATGTTCTAATATTCATTCCACATGTGCAATATTCATCTCATTATACCATATAGACTTTTATTATTTATTTTTAAATATTTATTGCAAAAGAGCTGCTGAAAACAATTTCATTGTGCACTGCATAATGACAATAAAATATTTTGATTCTGATAATTTACTTCCAAAATAATTTACTAATGACCATATTTGCATTTGTCTGATTACTTCCTGTGTGCATGTAAACAGGCTCTATGTAAAAATGGAGAAACCTTTCCCAATTTCCTGCCTCCCATTTACACTCCTGTTTTGACCTCTACGCTCAGGAGACTGGGGTCCTATTCACACCCACCATTCACAAGCTATAAAACCACTAACCACCACTTCTAAACCACACCAAGACCCCCAACAGGTAATAGGACATCAGCTAACCATTATGGTAAGCACTGTTAACACATTTGCATCTGCTCAAGTTATATCTGGGTATTTTACTGTTTCTTTTTTGCATGACCTCTGAAGTAGTCTGGACATAAATTGCCTGGATTCCACCATCAGCAGGTCCCACTAAAGAAGCTACTCAGGTGAGCCGCAACACATAACCTAAATGGAACTTTAAAGTCCTCCTTAAGAACATAATCCTGTGACATTCCAGACAGACACTACTATTGTCATTGGCCATTCAAGTACATTAGCCCAAAACATGCACCTATTCACTTTCTTGATTTAATCATTCATATGTAAATTTCACACTAACGTCTTGTGACCCAAGACCGCCATCACGATTAAGCCAACAACAATGTTGACTCACACAAGAGATGAGGATGATTAGCACCATTCAAATGAAAATGACCACTGCTGGGACTCTCAAAGCTATACATCTTCAATTAACCGTAGTGATAGGAAATAAACCATATAACTATGGCTGCACGATATGAAGAGAACTCGCGTTATGCAATATTAGTGATCAATATTGCGATAACGATATAACTTGTGATCACATGAACAAATAGCAAAACAACCAAAAACAGAATTTCCATTTCACTGCAACTGCTTAATTTAAATAACAGTTAACCCTCGTCAACATAGGAGGAAATTATCTAATATAAAAGGGCTCCATGGACAACAACGTGAAGGTGTCCATCAGATTTGCCGAAAGCATAAAGGGATTTATTTGATATATGCCATAAGATTGTTTTAGTACATTTAAGGTAACTATTTTTTGCAATTTTCGCCGTCTTTTCCGATTTGCGTATTGCACAGCTTAATTTCGCAATTACGATAAATTTATGATTTATTGTTCAGGCCTATGACTAATCTCAAGTTTATTCCTTCCATATTTTCATGTCACATAATTAGATGTCACAATGTTCTGTTAAAATATTTGATTACATTTTACTTAATTCTTCCATTCTGTGTGTTTACAACTAAAAAATAGCTTTATTTTTTTTTACAAAAGAAATCAGCTAAATGTTCAAACTTTAACTAAAATGCGTATTGATTTTAAGGTTAAGAAAGCTCATAAACATCTTAATAAAATCATTATTGGTAAGATAGAGACTTGGGTGTCTGATCACATGTCTGTGTGCAGGTGCTTGTGAAATGTGATTAAAACGTCAAGCAGATAGACACAAAAATAGTCAATAAAGTTTTGGTCCATTTTTTAATGACTGACATTAAAAAATGACATTCACGCTGACATTCACGTCTCAGATGTGCAGATATGTAGCCTTCTGCAAGATTTCTGTCTTTATGGAAGATATGAATGTGCAATTTCAGTGTTCCATAATCACAGAGTAAACAATGCAACAAATGTGCCAACACAAAGTAGTTTTGAACTTCAAACTTAAGTAGACATGCAACCTCTCTGACTTCTGTGAATTTTTCACCTCAGTTCTTACAACTAGTACAGAGCCCGTGACATGATATGGGTATAAAACATAATCAAATCGTTTCCATGAATTGGGATTTCAGTACCACGAAAAAGTTTTTTGTTCCCATGAAATTATTTGCTCCCGCACATTAGTAAAATGTTTGAAATGTAGAAAATCCTAAAAACATTTTTAGTTATTTTTGCATGAAGCAGAAGTAGTTACTTTTTGGGTAATCTATTTTTGGCCAGCCCCGACTGTGTGGAAAATGAAGCAAATCTACTCATCTACTTTGTTAGATATGCCAGGTTTCATTTCGCAAAATGTGTAATAAAACTGTTTTGATTGAATCATTTATGCGAATAAACACAAACCAACTCGCGCAATAAGTCATTGGAAATATTTTTAATAATAATATATTTTTAAACAAAGAAACCCTTATTCTTAGTCTTAATTTGACATAATCAATATCAAAATATAAAGATGTGATATGACTCTGTGGGAAAGGTTGTTTTCATTAAAATAGTCAATATTGTGATCATCTTAGCTCCCACTGCTACCTTAACAGGCATAGTTGAAAAAAAGCACTAAATAACAGTAACCAGTGTACACATTTTATTATGAGTCTCTATAAGCACACACACAAAAAAAACAATATATACACAGTATAAAAGTTTGGCTTAAAGTATTTCAGTACAGATGCATATTTAATGAAAAAATACACTGTCTGTCTCCACATCTCCTCAAGGTATTTTAGCAAATCAAAAAAAGAAAATAATGTCATTAAAGTGCCTATAGAGCCAGAGTGAAGGCAGTTCTTTTTTTACTTACCATTTAGAAGTATGAGTATCAGACTCATGGAGCATTAAATGTTGTCTGAAATTTCAATAAAAGGAGGATTCATAAAGATTGGCCGGCTTCTTTTAGACATATCAAACTCAACATTACATGACTTGACTTTTGTGGGAACAAATAATGACATTTATGAAATATAACTTGCTTCTACAGCAGACATATTCAGACTCTCCGTCTCTCTATCTATCTATCTAAAGCTGGTTTAATGATTCAATTGCATGTAGATGCATTAAACATTTGCAGTTTGTTTGCAAAGACTTTTTTGACCTGGCCTGAAGTCAAGGAGACAAGCTATTAAATCCCCCTTTTGAGTTGCAGAAGCTTATGTTACACAACAGGAAAGGCCAGGATAAGCCTGGGGCTTGGGTCTCCATGAGTCAAACTCTTCTCCGAGGCAGAGCATTATTCAGGGATCTAAGCTCTTATTCTTGGCACACAGTTGGTACCATTAACAGATATCCAGCTCAACATTTATTTAGATATATTTGCAACACAAAAACCATACAAACTTTTAAACTAACTAGCATAAAAATGGAAGATTTATTTGGTTAAATTATTTTAAGTTTAAAAACAACAGGGTTTTATGGGAATATTGTTCTATAAAAGAGTTTCACACTCACAAATTCCATTTTTTTATCATCATTTCTTATAAATAATATGTGTAGGTTCATCACTACAATTTGGTAAATGAACATTGTAATATTTTCTAGCTCTGCAGTACATTTCAGATAAACAGTTTCAGGAGAAAAAGTTTATTTTGGAAACTTTTACAAAAACTCTCCTTAAAAAAACAGTTTAATTTAAATGTAATTAAATTCAATGCAATAACATTTTACCAAAATATTAACAAGGCAATAAAACAAATGCATAATTTTGTACACTAAAAAAACTATTTTTTGTGCCCGTAGTACCTTTATGACTTGTTGACAAGCCAATATGTTTGTTTAGATAGTGTTTTTGAGAAAAAAAAAAAAAAAAAAAGAGTTGAAATGGAGAAGAGCTCCATATCCTCATCTCCGGTGTCATGTATCCAGACAGATGGACTGATAATGTTTAGGAAATGCCAGACATATAATATGGGACTGTTTGGTCAACAACAGGAAGGAAATGAAGAACCTCATAGTGTAATGAGACTAGAGACAAAGGAAGTCAGGAGGACTTTTTTTCGGAAATCCAACCGCAGGACTGTACATGTCATGTTCACGGGCACGTAAACCCTCATTCATGTCCAGATATGAACCTGGGCGACCTGGCAGAAAAGCAACACGTAAACATGGAAACGTTCATCCACTCACACAAATAATAATAAACAGCAATTATACGAACAGACACTCGCTAGACAAATACGCCCCGTGCCGTAATTACGCGTGGAAAGTTTACTTTGTCTGATCAAAGCAGCGAGGGAAGCAAAAAATAAGGAAACATTTTCTGAAGCATCATGGGGCAAAAACACAAGTGTAAATAGTTGATTGGATTACTAAATACTTTCCTACAGCCTGAGTGAGAATAAATATACAACTGCCCTGAGAGGCATTTTGATCTTCAGATGTTCCACGATAAATTTCTGTGCTGTTTCCACATTTTTCTTGTTTCTAGAAGTCAACATTTCCTGCCATTGTGATGACTAATTTTCTACATTTGTATTTCATTAAATTTTTTTTTTAAAGATGTTTAAATAATCTATAGCTTGTCGGAACAAAAAACAAATAAATACCCTTAAAGCCAGGGCAACAATTTGGAAGGGAAGTACATTTTATAAAGTGGTTAATGAGCCTTATACAAGCACATAATAAGATTTATGTCTTCTCTTCTCCTTTTTTCTAATGGTTGCATTGGTAGTGAGTTCACAGTACACATTCCTTCACTGCAGGCCATTCTTCTCTGATGCTTGGTGAATCAGTGGACCGGATGGCTGGAGCTCTTTCCAGCAGGACAAATGAGGCGTTTTCTCTGCTGCTTTTTACTAAGAAATACTGTTATTATAGAGACTTTTACTCGTTTTAACTTAAGGGTAAAAAAAAATACTAGTTCAATATAAAGTTGCTTAAAACAAAAAAATATTTTCCATTTTTAATCCAAAGAAGAGGAAGCATTCAGTTTACTTATCTTTATGACAAATATTAGGATGTTCAAACAAGGATGGTGTGACAAGGCAGACCAAACTAATTGGAAAATGCTGCAAATACAACCATTGAGTGTGTACCAGACCTGGACCGAAGAGTGTGACGTCGCCTCCAAAAAATCAGTCAATTCAGTCGACAATTTCTCCGCGGTACAGACGAGACATCCCCGCGTTGAAACCAAAAAACCGTCAGCAAGGTGTGATTGATTGGAATCAGTCATCATTTCTATGGCAACCACTCTTACTAACCAGGAGTGAGCTTGTTGGAAGTCCACACCCCCACTACTTGAAAGTGGACAAAAGTTTCAAACGTTCGACGCAAGATATTTCAGATATTTTGGGTATTTTGGGGTAAAACCAGCACATTCACCATGATTGTACAGTACCTCTTTCAGAAAAGCACATTTGTTAAAGGAAAAATCCTAAATGGTGGCCATATACGCAATTGTTTCAAAAATATTCAATTTCTAATTGCAATTTCTAATTGCAACCTGAGGTACCGCAGGCCGGTGAGTATCAGCGCCCGCAGAACCTGAGTCTACAACAGCTTCGTCCCCATCGCTGTCAGAACAGTGGCACAGGACATTTAGGAGGGAAGAGGCTGCTATTCATCCCAACCTGTCAATGTTAAATAAAACCATCACTTTTTGCAATATGCAAAGTAAATACTATATATACACATACATACATATTTTATTTTATTCTCTACAACAAGTGCAATAATACTACGTGCAAAATGAGTTTTAAAAACCTTTCAAATGCTCCGTCCTTTATTATTATCATTATTGTTATTTATTTTTTATTTCATTGTGTACAGTGTGTTTTTCTTATATGAAGCTTGAAGGGGGGGCACAAATAAAACTCTACTCTACTCATAGAAAACATGCTTTTCTGAAAGAGGGGATCCTAATGTACATCCATGCCAAATTTGGTCCTTGTCCCAAAAAATGCATTAATAACCATCTCCACTATAAATGACATGTCTAAACTCAGTGTGATGCAAAGACTTTTTTTTTTCCAGAATGTACCCTAAACATATGACAGCAAAGCTTCAACAATATTTTTTCATGCAGATTGGCTGTCGTAAAACAAAATTGTTCCCGTGAGGAATTCATCCGTCTAACTGGAAAAGATGCCTAATTTATTCTAATGTCACCACCTTGTGTGGTGAGTTAGCCTGCAGTGATTTGTGTGGTTTAATGCTTCATCAAAGTTATTATTGTATGTCTGGTTTGGCAGGTTGGAAACAAGTATGGCTGGAAGCAGGTAATGGATACTCTATGCAACTTGAGTTTTTCAATTTGGGAACTTTAATAATTTTTAATTAATTATTTATTGCTTTATTGTTGTTTACCAATTGCAGTCTGGCTGTTTCACAGATTATTTTAAAGCAGTCTTACAAGTTTTTTTTTTCTGAGTCCTGATTGTCTGTTGATCTTGTCAATCAAGCTCCACCATACTGTCTCCTACAGAGAATAAGTTCATTTTGCCAAATTTACACAAATCTTCGATCGTGCACTGATCTTCGATTTTATTTTATAATACTGGAATTCATCTTCTGTGAAGGTTTAAACTTTGTGTTCAAACTAAAGAGAAAAGAGTGAAAATGCTCATGTTTGTCTGAGAAAAGTGAATAAAGTGTGTAGTGAGGGTTTTACAACCTTCGCAGATTTGACCCATCACGGGTTACTTTTGAACGTAACACCTGCAATAAACATGGGAATATTGTATTTGCTTGTGAAAAGATAAAGTTAAAGTTATTGATTACTTCTTGCACATTCTGTTAAACCCAGATGTAACTTTGGGTACTTTTACCCCCACTCAACAAGTGCTACACTAGCCGTGATGTGTACATCTGGAAGACTTGCCATTGCTAGAATGTTTTTGAATTGTGTATAATCTTTCTCACCACAGAAGGTTAAGCTCCAAACTGTTTAGAAATGCCTTTATAACCTATCCCAGATTGATGAGCAACAACGGCTGTTTTTCAAGGATCACCCATGACGTCTTTCATTCGTGGCTCTCTTTTTAGCACGCACATATACGGTCCAGCTAACCAACATACCAAAACTAATACTTTTAAAGATACATCTATTATCTTTTTTTTTTAAAAAAGTAAGGATGGATGTTATTTTTTTCCTATTTTCTCTAAATTTGGACCTTTTAGTAAATAATAACAAGGTAAAATGCATTTTATTTAAGTGTTTTTGCTCATTTTTAAACCGCATCCTGTTTTATTGTGTCCCATAAAAACAGCAAAAGTATTTATTTGCACACAAAAAAGGATGGCCCTTGTACCGTCTCATATTTCCAGTCTTAATGTGACAATATCTGGTCTGTTCAGTAAGCTCTGATACAGATTCAAGCTTTACATTTTCCAGCAAATCTGCTGATTTTAGAGCAAACTTAGTATTGATCTAAGGTTATGTACATGTTAGAACCACTAACGCTTTGAACTCTCTTTTGATTTTTTATGTTAGATAATTCAAAACAGCTATCTTTTTCTGGAGCTCTGAAAATCTTTCTAGAGCCATAAATCAAAGTGATTTTCTGAAATAAAAGCCAAAAAAGAAATCAAAGAAAAATACATTAAAACCAATTTGTGTCTCAAAAAGAAAAGAAAAATCGTTACTGGGCTTATTAATGTTCATTGTTATCAGACAAAACGTATGTTTTGTTTTAGTTCCCAAAACGGGTCTGTAATATTTCAAGCCAAGAAAGAAATAAACAAACGAGACCCAAAAAAAAGTTTGAAGGATTGAACTGCTCCATCAAGAGAAAACAACATTCTTCAGAGTCTGACAACTATGCATTTCTCTAATGTCAAAAGTGTGGGTTTTGTTTGGATTTCATCAGACCTCGCATTGTGCAGGAGTTCTGCAAATCCAGAGCTCTGCAATCTGTCACTCTGAGTACGAAAAAAATACCATAACTAGGGTCTCCAGGCTGTCAAACAGCGGCAACATCATGATACCTAGAATGGAAGTCTGCGACACGCCTTCTTTGCTTAATGGCTGATCTCAGTCTCCATCTTAACTCTTGTCCTTCTGGTCATGAATGGACAAAAATCGGGCTTCGAACATTCCTTCCCCGCTCTCATAGACGTACACTGAGCCCTGCATTCATTGCGTCTCCATGCACCATTACTCCCAGTGATGAGAGGAAAGAAACACTTTCATTTAGCAGATCAGAGGTGTGGAATGTCAAAGGTTCCCAACAACTGTGACAGAGGAAGCAAGCCTTCATGTTACGATTGTTGTCTTGGTAAAGCTTACCAAAAATATGTACCATGTTTTTCGGACTATATAAGTTGCTCCGTAATATAACTCGGAGCAGCGGAAAAAAATTCATCATCAAGTTGAAAACACGGGACCAAGGAAAATCATAATAGTGGAATAGTCAACAATAATAGACTGAATATTTGCATGCTTCACTACCATAAAACATTGATGCTTATTTAGCTTCAGGAAACACTGGATGAATCTAGTATATTAGCGTAACATATGAACAATTATTCAGGTAAGCATTGCATAAAAAACATTCTACCAAACCCAGTGTGGGTACCGGATCGACTCGGGCTGCCGGATGTTCTCGGGGTCCTTCGGGGTCCTTCGACCAATGATGACGTCACACTATTTGATTGGCTGTAAGTTGCCACGACCAATGAGTTAACGTCGCAAAGTTTTTTTAAACTTTATTGACAATGGAGGTATCATACATTACATTTTTTTAACTTTATTAACAATTGAGGTAACATACATTAAATACGAACAATAACCATGTTATCAACATTACCTCGAAGATCAATCAACAATGCCAAACAAAATATATTAACATAGAAAATAAAGAATAAAGGAAATAAAAACAAAAAGATAATGAACATAAGACACAAATAAATGAAAGCAAATAAGTAAAATAAAAATAAAATAAAAGAACATAGAACATAGTCTAACACTGGTTAGGGGTACTCGTGAAGTTTGTATTTCTGAACAAAACTAAGCAATTTCAAGCCATTCTTTTTCATGTAATGAAGTGAGTGAAAGTAAAAACAGAGCTCTTTATGAAATGACGACGTCGCTAAGTAGTAAAATCGCTCGCTAAGTAGTTTGTCCAACTGGTGTTACCGTAGGGTGACGTCGAAGGACCCCTGAAGGACCCCGAGAACATCCGGCAGCCCGAGTCGATCCGGTACCCACACCAGCATTAAGACTGAGCAGCGCTTCTTCTTCTGCATTGCCATCATTAGCAAAAAAAAACTGATACACACTCCTACACTGCCCTCTAGTGCTCGTCGCTATTTATTTATTTTTTTAATCACATATAAGTTGCACCTGATTATAGGTCGCTCCCAGAGCTGGGAACTTGTGGCCCTCCAGCTGGAGCACCTTGTCTGCTCCTAATTCATGATTTAAATAAAGAAATACTCAGAAACTTGAATTTTCTTTAAATATATCCTCCAGTATGAGAAAAATGCCACAAGAACACCAAAAACACAATTTGTCATTGGAGTAGGTCTCAAAAAGTTGGTGACAAGTTTGTCATATTTCTATCTCTGAATTCTGACTATTCCCATGACTTCTCAATGAAGACATAGAAAGAAAGAGAAAGTCCAGCTGATGATGTAACTTTTCCACCAGCTGTACAAAGGTTTTGTGTTGAGAGAAAAAGCAAAAGTCTGGTTTGTCTTTGTCCAGACATTCTGTAAACTTCAAGTCTTGAAATGTTTGCTTTTCAACAAGCACAAGCAGAGACGTTTTTACGGCTTCATCACGTCAAATACTTTTCGCTGCCTAATGCGAGCGGCCAGTGAAAACACGATCTACACTATTACGCCGCATAAATGGGCCTTTGTATTTAAAGCTTGATTAATCGTCAGTCGAAGGGAAGGATGACTGAGGAAACAAGCATTGTTTCACCAAGCGTGTCAGTCACTCATCGTGCCCTGTCTGGACATCTTACAGCTGAGTTGAGCTGAAAAGGGATTGGAATGGAATTGGCAGAGCAGGGAGTATAAGAGGTTACTTCACCGTTAAGACAGCCGAGTGAGGGCGTTCATCAAGCTGGTGATAAGATTCAAGCTGGGTGTGAAAATTATGGAGTGTGCTGATTTGAAGCCATGTAAGGATAGGGGTTGTTCATGAGACACTGTAGGCCTTTGTTTTGCCTTCTGGAATCATTTATTGATTTGAAATGCAGGATAGGATGAGGCTGACAGAATGTGCAAGAAAAGCGGGAAATCAGATGTAACTGAAACCGCAGCCTCCAATCAGAGGACAGGACACCTGCTACATGTTTGATTAAGGCTGATCCGGGTCACTGTATCGTCATCATGGATGATGCTATGAAAAAAATGGCAATATTTTGATTATAGAACACATTAAAGTTCCATTCTGATTATCTCTCTAAAAGTGTGGAAACGCTTTATAATAAGAGTCCTAAATAAACCATTTATAGGATATGAAGAAGCACTAGTAATGTTTTAGTAAATTGCTTATAAATACATTAATTAGCATTTGTAAGTGTCTTACAACTGACTCACAAGTTTAAATAAGCTGTTTATAAATACATTAACATATACCTTAATAAACTACTAATCACAAACTACTTATAAATTGCTTGTATGGGATTAAAGGTTTCAGAGTGACAGAGTTCATCAAATCGCAAGATTTGCACCACTAGAAACTCTGAGTTGTGGGTGGGAACCCAGCCTCCTCCTTTCCTCCCCGTTGCTGAGAGCTCTCTGTATACGTGTTCTCCTGCAAGCTTGCAGCCCCTTGCATCCCCAACCAAACGTCACCCGTGCAACAAACATGGCGACCAACATTGAAGCTATCCAGCCATACAGTTGTGAGTCAGATGCCAGATGTCTGCAAGTTTGATGCATCAGAACGAAGCAGCGCAGCGAGCTTGTATACGTCACAAATAAGCTCTTTCTCAAACTGCATTTTCTTCGTCTGCTCCTGATTCACAACGATTCGAATGAAGAAATACTCCGAGCTAAATCTTTTCCGTATATGTCCTCCATCATCAGAAAAATGCTACAACATGTTAAAGTCACCAAAAACATGAATTTTCCTCAGAGTGGATCTTTTAAGAGATGACAGCAGCATCACAGTCTACGTGAAAACACTAATACTACATGCTCACTGTGCATGTGACGAGTGTTTAGTGTGTTTTTAAACATGCTTTTAGCCTATGGTGTTCACACAAGACAAGCAGGGAGGGGCCTCTTCTTCTATTTATTTTTCTACTGTTTACTAGCACGTGTGCCACCTATTGGAAGAGACTTAGTTCAAAATGTCAAAGTGGAGTAAATTTCGTGAATCTTTCTCGAAGTTTTTTCTTTCACAGCTGTAGTATATGAAAGACTGTGTCATAGAATTCCAGCCAGGCACAATTATCAATTTCTCCATCATGACCAGATTTCAAATGGTTGGCATTTCAATGAATTAAAGGGGAAGTCACCTATTCGTCACTACCAAATTCATTTTCCTGATTGGTCTAAGCCTAACCTGGTTCAATGCAAGTTGATCCCGAAAATGGTCATAGAAACCTGCATAGCTACGCGTAAATCAAGAAGCCTAACACGCACATACGCTCGTATTTACATTGACTTTTCATTAAACGAGCATTGCTGAGAAACAGTGTGAACGTAGCTTTAAACGTTTAACAGAATTAAAGCAGACACTGTTTGGAGGAAATCTTTATTTCTACATCATATAAACAGCTAACAGCTTTTATTTTAAGAAAGAGTGGATATATTTAATCTTGAAAACTACTTATAATGTCATGACAATATGTGGTTACAGAGAAAAATGTACTTTGCAAAATCCAGAGCTATGACATTTTAAAGAGGGTTATGGACTCAAACAAAGTAAACATAATTACCGTAATTTGACTTAATGTGCTTTACTGTAACTCTGTGTTAATAGTGTTTTTGTTTTCTTCTTCATCCTGTTAAGCTTTTACGTTGGTTTATTATAGTGTGTCAAAAGGTTTTCACATAATAAACCACATAAGACTATCAGCTTTTATTAACTCCTTGCTACAGCTCCATAACTTTTTGCCCTTTTTCAACAGTGTGCCTAACTCTTTACTTAGGAGCACTAGCACAAAGGTTACCCACATTTTCAACCGCATTGCATTTAACAGCAGTAATAGAGGGTCACTTGTTGTTTTTAAATTGGAGTCTATTTGCTGTTGCCTGCTACTGAGACGCAGAGGGGACACTTGTGAAGTGTGTTCATTGCAGCACAAAATGTGTTTTTATAGATGCAGTGATTGAGCTTTTATGGTGTTTTACTTAAAATGTATAAAAATGCAATGAAAGGATTATTTTATACATTTTACTGTATCAGAGTGAGTTAACTGGTGGAGCCAGTAAGATACAAAGCTTATAAGCTAAATTAGTTAAATAAAATCTAGAAGAAACTCTAGTTAAACACTGGTCAGGAATGCTAATTTAAGGACTAAGATCTTTAAATAACTAAACAAAACAAAAATGCTGAATACACTAAAATATTCCTAATAAGGAAAATAAAAGCGATTTAAGTTTTGAAGATTAGAGTTTTTCTCTTAAATTGTCAATGACCCAGATCTTTGGTCAAGTGAAAAAAATAAAATAAGATAAAAAACTACAAACTGTGGCAAACAATAACAACAAAAAGATTAGGCCTACTGGGCAAAACAAAAACTTCACTTTGTTTCAATTTTAGGACTGGAGCAAACCCATCCTCTTCAAACATGCTATCATTAAGGAAGTTGGGTGGGTTTTTTGAGAGTTTAACAAAGATTTCTTTAAACCAGCGTCAATTCAGGCTTCTGAGTGTTAGGCTAAATGGTTAAGGGTAATCCCTCTAACACCCCACCAACGTGAGCAGAAATTCCTCAGTAATATGCGACATGATTTCATAGTGACTGCTGCCCTGAGACATGTTTGTAAAACTCGAAAAGGTCACGGGAGGGCACGCAGAAACAGACAGACAGGTAGGCAAGGAGACTCAGAGTGTGTGTCTGACGAACAAGGTTCCTTTTTCTGCCGATTTCAGACTCGGGTAATTAGGATCCATTTTTCTTTAATAGCCAAAGACGTTAGGAAGCAGGCAGCTGAATGTTTGTACAGCTGATTAACACCGCCCCTTTCTCCACTTAACTTACCTCTGGAAAATCAAAAAAAGGAGGTGAAAGGCCGGCTATTGCAATTTTTCCATCTGGAGTTTGTCATTTCTACAGACCAGGCACATTTCCAGAGATGTATCATCTTCACAGCAGAACTTATTTTTTTAATCTTTTCCCCAAATGTATGTGAACAAAAGAAAAAAAAATGATTTAAAAGCACTACATCATCTGATTTCTATATGTAAAGGCTTTCATCAAGTCTTTTACTCTCTATTACAAATTAGAAAAAATTGGTTATTATTAATATTATGAGAATATCGAGTAACAATCCACAGCTTTGTCTTTTTTACTAATTTAGTAATACCATGGTCCGGGTGAATACTCGATTCTGATTGGCTGCTGGGTGTGCAAACCCTTGTGCTATCTTAGATGACCCCACCCTTACATTGACGTGTTCTCCCTACCATGACAAAGGTGGATAAAGGTGGAAAGATTTCATGTAATCCATGGACACCAGTGAAGATCACAAATCATTGAAGAAAAAGGTTCTGTGCACTGTCTAGTGGGTCTAGATGACCCAACTCCCATGGTTGATTTGCCTAGGATAGCACAAGGGTTACAAAGTGATAACTACACGCCCCAAAAAGAAGTTCCGGTCACATATCTTAAATCTTCTGTATCACTGTGCCAGCTTCTTTAAAACAACCTTTAGCTTCATCATCTGGACAAAAACAACCGGTAAGAGGAGAACTTTCTTTCTGAACCACATCGGGTTGGGCATCAAACCTTTTTCACATCTACATTACTGGGAATGAGAATGAAGCTGCTGACCCTGCAAAAACTGAACCTTACACAGCCACTACGTACATTTTGCACATATTGCATGGATGGAAATCGGTCATATGTGAATACATGTAGAAAAAGAGAGAGACGTTCTGTTCTTTGCATGAAATTTTCACTGATGTACCACGAATGAACCATGTTAAAACCACGGAAGAAGTAAAAATAAATCACGCAAAGAACACGTAAATCAACATAGAACATGAACCGTTCGTGATTATTGCGCTGTTTATATTAATTACATCATTTGAACGTGATATGTGCACCGTATATGCAATTTAAAAGTTATACATCGGTGGTACATGCGTAAAAAAAGTCTATTAGACATACGTGGAACAGCAGAGGTAAGCCACAAATTTGCGTATGGATCTTGCAAAAATCACACACAATTGCGTAAGATTTGCATAATAATTGCATGTAAACTACTCAGAATACGCCTAAACTGCGTAGTTCTCAACTGACCAAAATTTTTGAACAGCACAAAACTAAAACTAAGTTAAGGTCAACACCCCTCGGCGCACATCGACAAATGACAAACATGAGAAACACTTATGAATTACATATAACGAAAGAACGAAATTTCATACCTGGAAAATGCGCAGAATGTATGCAGTGGCTATGTGATACGACCTATAGTTAAAAAGAAAGTAAAAAAAAATGTCTAATTTCTGACTTGCAAGAAAGCTTTTCAATAGTTTGAGTTTGAGTTTTTTTCATAAATTAATGAATTTTTGGTACGGTCATTTTTCTTACCCAATTGTCCAATTCCTCGCCTGTTAAAAGAAAATCATACAACAGGGCAAACATTTTTGACAAAAGAATTCCTTCAGTTCATCACAGGAACAGAAAATCATCCCACTGAACTAAAATGAGTAAGCGTGTCCAACATTTGATTGCAGTTCAAAGTTTACGGAAAAGTCCAAATGAATGGCACGAATGTCTTAGAGTTGATTATAACGTCGTGCTTGTGTGGTCTTTACTTCTGTAGTACAATCATGATAACAGCTGGAGCAAACATACAAGGAAAGATCCAAAACTCAAGTTTACCTAGAAATGTTTAACTCTTTGATGTCAGTTTATCTCTGTATGAAGAATCCGTGTTGCATGAAATCAGACCTTAACAGTTTTCACTGTCAGCTAAAAACTTACATTTTTAGCATGGCTTTTAATACTCAGTAGTTGGTGGAATTTTATCTCTCTTTATTTCTTTTATTGCATTCGAATTTGTCTTTTATGTATTCTATTGAATTTTGTAATTTATATATTTTTTTATTTTATTTTGGTTCTTAATTTGCCTAATTTTCAACTGTCTTTTGTCTTCCTTTTTGTATAGCACTTTGGCACCCTGGAGGAGTTGCAAAGTGCTATAGAAATAAAGGTTCATTCATTTTTCAGCACTGGTCACTGATGAGTTCCAGCGTCTCTTGTCAGAGCAACGTTCAGCACTAATTGAACTTTTTGAGATCTTGCGATATCTGCGTCTTAAAACAGTATCAAACACTCAGAAAACAGCACTTGTGTGATATTTGACCAGAAAATACTCTGCATCCTGCACTGCCCAGCTGTTTTAGAATAAGTTGATGAGTAAATATTTTATAATCATGTACAGGTTCATTTATTGGTAACACTTTATAACTAAGGGTCCATTTACTAACTTTGGTTATGGGTCGGGTGAATACTCGATTCTGATTGGCTGCTGGGTGTGCATTAAAAAGTGATACTCACACGCCCCAAAAAGAAGTTCCGGTCATGTATCTTAAATCTTCTGTATCACTGCGCCAGCTCCTTAAAAACCAACCTTTAGCTTCATCATCTGGACAAAAACAACCGGTAAGAGGAGAACTTTCTCTCTGAACTGATGCTTAATTCAACCCATCGGGACAATCAGCACGTATATATCACTTTATATCGCCGAATATTGACCGCACCACGTAACAAATAGTCGGCTTTTCGTGAAAAAAGCTATCCAAATCGGGGGAAAAAAACAAGAATTAAGGACTAAAAACTGGTTAATATTTATTTATTTTGTAGGTGACCATGGTATAAGCGGGTTAATGGCCTTCGAAGTATGCATTCCCACTTTTTAACGCACTTCACGGAAGTAACCGTCCTACGCGAAGTTCAGGCCTCCACGGCGTGCATTAAAAAGTGATAATGCACACTTCGTCGGTCATTAACCCTTACATAATGCATGATTGTTAGGGTTCTGTAATTGTCATTTGCTTACACGCTATAATCACCAAAATATTATTGCCTCAGTTCTATCTTTCAGTTAGAAAACAATGACGTGAAAAGTCCTGACTATACAACATATGATGTTCCTGTACTGCTTTATTGAATGACCCACTTTCATGTTATCAACCTCGGCCATCAATAAAACCAGACTGGATACACTGTGAAGGCAGAACTCCTCTGTGACAACCTTGCGCTGTGACAGACAGGCTTCTCCTTCTGCAGAAGTCTAACAAAAATTCTAATCTCCTGTGTGGTTCTTCTCTTTTTTAGGGAAAAGTCATAACCCTGACAATAATCAAGCATTATTGTCTTTAAATAAAGTGAAGGTTTTTCCTGTAAATGTAACATTTTTACAAGATATAAAAGGTAAAGAGGGTCCTGCTTTCATAGTGGTCACCTTTTAGTCACTTTTTCGCTGCCGCATTCAGGAAAACTTGCCAAAAAAACGGATTGTTTGCAGCATGGCAGGCCACTTCTGGGTCACCCCTGGACCGTACCACATTAACCTGTTCTTGCTGCTTACAATGGTTTCTAATAAAACTACACTTTACAGTCTGCGCCGCTGTGCAACCAGAGACAAACTTCGTTCAGTGGGGCCGGGGTTTTACAACACTTTCACACCAGTGCCAGACTTGATTTAATAGGGAGGGAATGCCCACAAAAATCATTTTTCCTTTTGGTTTGCTTCCAAACTAAGCAGAATGAGCGGCGACCCATTGCAGGGGGGAAAAAAGCATAGGA
Organism: Oryzias latipes; assembly: GCF_053564925.1. Taxonomy (NCBI): domain Eukaryota; kingdom Metazoa; phylum Chordata; class Actinopteri; order Beloniformes; family Adrianichthyidae; genus Oryzias; species Oryzias latipes. The sequence goes on from NC_136248.1 coordinate 15,940,312, forward strand.
AGTTCAACAGCTGGATAAATATAACAAAAAATGACTGTAAAATATCGAGTATTCTGGATATGTTGTAAAAATCTCCATTCAAAACCAAGTAAGTGAAGTGATTGTTCGCTGTGTAACAAGCTCATATTCCAACTCACAAACGCAATACAACTTTTTCCCCTTGCTAGAAGAAGCTTTTCAATACATGACGCATGCATATATATATATATATATATATATATATATATATATATATATATATATATATATATATATATATATTTTTTTTTGGCTTCAATAACCGCGGTTATATGGACAAAAGTATTCGGAATGAACGCCTGATCAGAATAAACTACGACATGTAAACACGGAATACTCTGCTCCAATCAGACTCATTAGGATCCAAATTTCTTTCCGATTGAGATAGGAGGGTTATGCCGATCGTTGATCTGATCGTGGACTATATGAACAGTTTATTCCGATTGTGGGTCACTACAGCGCAAGCTTTGCATCATGCATAGACGGCGTGGCGCTCCAGAGAAGGTTTTTGGAGAAATGCCGAAAGGCTGACGTTATTCTAACATATTTATGTTGAGTCAAGATGGATTTTAACTGCATCCACGGCTAAATGTTGTTTTTTGCCTAACCCTAACCCTTCTTCCGGCTCAGGAAAAAAAGCACAGATTTAAAAAAATACGAGCGAACAACAAGCACTTAATAAAAATCCCAACAATAATCAAATTACGTTTAGAAGATCCTCTCGCTCTATACTGCAGGTTTCTTTGTTTACAACAGAACTCAATATTTCTTCTTCTAGGTTGTTTCCAGTATTTTTGAGAGTTCTGCACATCTCCAAATAGTTTGTTCAGACTGAAAGTGTGGCGTTTGTAAAATTTTGTTATAACCGGATACGTTTTTTCTGGGCCCATGTAAACAGTTATATTCTAATCCAACATTTGATCCGATCAAAGATATTTTGCACACGTAACTGTGGGTGATGACAAACCAAATTTCCACAAACTAAAAAATGCATCACCACAGAAGTTCACACCACCACATTTCTTTTTTTCCTCTGTTAGTCAGATAGTCAGACAACCATCGCAAACAAACAACTCGTTTTCCTTTGATCTTGAATGATCTTTGACATGGACTGTTGGTTAAACTCCATTTAGATGTTAACCATATTTTGCACGAGTCAAATTAAACAAATTTGAGATTATTCTACAAAAAAAAGGACACAGCTGAGTGCCCAAATGCAGATCTATGGTGGCAAATATGAGTAAATGGAGAAAAAAGAAATGATCAAAAATCTTAAACTTTCTGAAGACCAGGAGAACGCACAACAATGAAGATTTGCATTTAAACTTATTAAACTGCAATTTTTTTTCTTTAATTAATGTTTAAACAGTAAAATCAATAAACCAATGTTATACCATGGTCCGGGTGAATACTCGATTCTGATTGGCTGCTGGGTGTGCGTTAAAACCTGATAACCTCACAGTGGAAAAAAGTAGTTCCGTTCACCTAGCTTAAATGTTTTGTATCACTGCGCCAGCTTCTTTACAACAACCTTTTGCTTCATCATTTGGACAAAAACAAGCGGTAAGAGGAGAACTTTCTCTCTGAACTGATGCTTTCTTCAACCCATCGGAACGATCAGCATATATATATATATATATATATATATCGCTAAATCTTGACTGCAGCGGTGGTGCGGTGCGGCGCAGACTATTTGAACGAATAGACTGCTTTTTGTGAGAAAAGCGATCCAAATCGGAAGAAAAACAAGAATTAAGGACTAAAAACTGGTTAATATCTATTGCTTTTGTAAGTGACCATGGTATAAGCGGGTTAATGGCCTTCGAAGTGTGCGTTATTACTTTTTAACGCACTTCCCGGAAGCAACCGTTTGACTCGAAGCGGAGGACGGTTCAGGCTTCCACGGCGTGCGTTAAAAAGTAATAACGCACACTTCGAAGGCCATTAACCCTTACATAATTCATGTCAGGCCTGGTTACTAATCATGTGATCTCATATTTTTTTTTCACATAAGTGCTCATGATTGAATCTGAAATGTCTTTTTCCCAATAGTTTAGTCAACAAGTTTGCCAAAGCTGTGACACCAAACACGCTCAACATCATACCTTAGACATTTTGCAATCCTTTCCCACCTTTTATGTCATAAAATAACAAATATTTGAAAAGGAGTGGAAAAATGAAAAAAAACAACAAACACTGAAGCTCTGAGCTCCAGACACTTCCCACTCACCTGGGAAAAGTTGAGTCCGTTGAGTGGATGGCATTGCTCCTCCACCTTCTCCACCGCCCCGGTTTTCTTCCTCATCCTCTCCGCTTCCTGAGCCAGGTACAGGTCCAGCACCGGAACCCCTCGCGTCTTGATGTCTGCCTCCGTGAGCGAATTCACCATCAGCATGACCCAAACGGGCCGCTTCCTCTCCCAGTTGCCAGCGATGGCATTGAAGAGGTAGTCGGCGTACAGGCCCTTTCCTCTCTGGTCCGGGGTCATCCACGAGGGCATCATGAGTTTCACATACTCGAGGTGTCTTTTGAGTCTCCTGTAGATGTCTCTGGGTAGAACATCCTGGAGGTTCTCACCCTGAGGAAGCAACTGGCAGCTGGTCAGCCCTGAGATGGTGTAAGGGTCAGTCAAGTCCAGCTCAAAGTACACAATGTTGCTTTCCTGAAAGGCCTGTTTGGAGTTTTCAGGGATGAAGTCCCAAACGCGTGTGTACGGAACATGGATTGTACCATAGAAATATGAGGGGGGGTCCCGTTTGATTGTCCATAGGAAGGAGTTGAGGTCGGTTTGCTGCAAGACACACAGGGAAAATGTCAAAAAGTTTGCGTGGAGCCAACAATTCTGCTTGCAATAATTCACATTTTAAAACCGGCACTTTTTGCAGAGATGGGAAGGAAAATATCAGCTCTCAGTTTGTTCCAATCTGCTGTTTCTCGCGTTCATGGCAGGTGTTAAATGCAACAAAGTCGGTAACTCAAGGGAGGCGTTCAGGGGAAAGGAAAGAGTTACTTTACAACCGTCAATGGGCCAGTCTGACACCAAGCAGCCCTTTGTCTGTGTGAGATTGTGTGTTAGACCGCTAACAGACTGATAATGACTTATTAACAGGCCACTTAGAGCCCAGGTGCCAAACAAACAACACAGTACAGCAGCTCCACACAACTGCTGAGGGCTCTGCCCCTACAGGACTGATATATCTACCCTTAAATAAGTCTGGGACCAGTTCAGACTAGGAATTATGGGTAATTCATAAACACGAAAATAAAATATGCTTTTTTTTCTTAAGTTAAAGCTTTTTTTTTATCCAGGTATATAGTTGATTGAGAACAATTTCTCATTTACAACGATGACCTGAGCTGGCAGCCACAATACAACCGAATGATTGTGAAGTGTGATAAAGGACATCCAAGTTTTTAAAGCTGACCTTTTCACCATAATCCAAGACAGATAGGACTGTCATTTTTATCAAATTATGCTTTGCAAAATGAGTGAATGATGATTTATTTGGCTACAGAAAGCCAATTCTGGATTTAATCTTAGGTGCTAATACACAGTTTCATTTTGTCAAATTCTTCTTTCTCTTTCGGCTTTTCCCATCAGGGGTCGCCACAGCGAATCATCCTTTTCCACCTCACTCTATCATGAACATCTTCTACCCTAACGTTAGCCAACTTCATGTCCTCTGTTAAGACATCCATATATCTCCTCTTTGGCCGTCCTCTTGCCCTCCGGCCAGGCAGCTCCATCTCCAACATCCTTCTACCAATATATCCACTATCCCTCCTCTGAACATGTCCAAACCATCTCAGTCTGGCTTCTCTGACTTTGTCGCTAACACAGGCAACATGAGCCGTCCCTCTGATGTACTCGTTCCTTATCCTGTCTAACCTGGTCACTCCTAAGGAGAACCTCAACATCTTCATCTCTGCTACCTCCATCTCAGCCTCTTGTCTCTGTCTCACTGCTACCGTCTCTAACCCATAGAGCAGAGCTGGTCTCACCACTGTCTTGTACACCTTTCCTTTGAGTCTTGCTGGCACTCTTCTGTCACACAACACTCCTGACACTTTCCTCCAACCGCTCCAACCTGCCTGCACTCGCCTCTTCACCTCTTTTCCACAATCCCCATCACACTGAACTGTTGACCCCAAGTACTTAAACTCCTGCACCTTCTTCACCTCAGTCCCCTGTAGCCTAATGCTTCCACCTTGATCCCTCTCGTTCAGACACATGTATTCTGTCTTACTACGACTGACCTTCATACCTCTTCTTTCCAGAGCAAACCTCCACCTCTCTAGCTGTTCCTCCACCTGCTCTCTACTCTCACTGCAAATTACAATGTCATCTGCAAACATCATTGTCCAGGGAGATTCCTGTCTTACCTCGTCTGTCAGCCTGTCCATCAGCATAGCAAACAAAAAAGGACTCAAAGCTGATCCTTGGTGTAGTCCCACCTCCACCTTGAACTCCTCTGTCTGACCTACAGCACATCTCACCACCGTCATACTTCTCTCATACATGTCCTGAACTACTCTGACATACTTCTCTGCCACTCCAGACGACCTCATACAGTACCACAGCTCCTCCCTCGGCACCCTGTCATACGCCTTCTCTAAATCTACGAACACACAATGCAGCTCCTTCTGACCTTCTCTGTACTTTTCCATCAACATTCTCAAAGCAAAAATGGCATCAGTGGTGCTCTTACGGGGCATGAAACCATACTGCTGCTCACAAATCTCCACCTTCTTCCTAAGCCTGGCTTCCACTACTCTTTCCCACAGCTTCATTGTGTGGCTCATCAACTTTATTCCTCTATAGTTGCTGCAGTTCTGCATGTCACCCTTGTTTTTTTTTTTTTGTCAAATTATTTTACTTTAATCAATTACTTTAGGTGTTTCTAATAATTAAATTCATTAATTAAAAAAAATGAATAAAAAATACATTATGTATTTCTAACAAAAAAAATGAATACAAAAGGAATAAAATAGAATTAAAAATACAAAGCAGTATACAAAATATTTCTAATAATTAATAAAAATAAATTCAAAAAATGAATTCAAAAATAAAATATTACTTTAGTTATTTCTAATGATTAAAAAAAAGTCAGAAAAGATAAATTCATTAAAATAATTATTCAAAAATTAAATTGACAAAAAAATTACACTGAATTAAAAAGAAACTAAGACTTTAGATTTAGCATGATTGATAATTCAGAAAAATTAAATGCAAAAATTAATAAACAACAATCAATTTTGTGTTTCAAATGATAAAGAAACAAAATTTTTAAAGCGATTAATAGGGAAAAATCTAAATATTACTTTTAGTATTTGTGGATTCAGAGAAATACATTTTAAAAATGGGGAGATGAAATAAGTATTTTTAAAAATGGCATCTCGTGTTTCCAAAGTTCAGAATAAAACAAAAAAATCCATAAAAATAAAATAAATTAAAAAGAAAATTTACTAAAAATGATGGATCATTTAAAGAGTTTAGTTGTCACCACAGACTGCCTTCAAAAACCAGAAATTCCATAAAAGGAAAAACAACCGTTGATAAAATAATAAATCATTGCCACCACCTCCCCCAGAGAAGAGACTTACTTTGGTGTTTAACTGGCAGCTGGTGGGTTCCTTCAGCCTCCACTGGTCTGTCCGGACCAGCAGAACCAGGCAGGACTGGATGAACGCACCCAAAGTTCCCCTCATCGTCTCCTTCTGCAAAGTCTGCGAGCTTCTCTGCCTGCGTGGGTTTCACCTCCCAGAACGATTCCTTCCCCCTTAGGAGACCCAGCAGGTCTCACTTCCACAGCCCGGACTCCACGCGGTCGCGTAAAATGAGCTGACAAGTATCCGACAAACCGCCGGACATGCTCATGTTGACCGGAGCCCCCTGCGCTGCTGCTGCTGCTGCTGCTGTTCCACGCGTGATCGACACGGATGACCACCGCATTTACGCACGGTTACATTATTCCCTCACCGCAAGTCAGGGTGCGCGCTCTTCCACAAGAATGATGATCCAAAAGTTGCCAGAGACCCGATCCGACAGGTCCACTCCGTCCACGCCACAGGTAGAAAAGTAAAGAAGGAGGAATGTGGTGTTTTCCAGGTTGGAAGTGGGAAAACTGACGCGTGGAGTCCCGCTATGCAGAGAAAAGTTGTAAAAGTCCAACTTCTCTGTCTGCGCCGTTTATGTGTGTGTGTGTGTGATTGGTGTGAATGTGTGTGAGAGAGAGAGCATGGACAACACTACTAAACCACCCCCCTACCTTGACTCCAAAAACCCCATCACCCCCCCTCCCGCCCACTCACGCACGCTCACAGCTCCACTTCTGATCCAAACTTTTGCGTGTCTGCGCTCTGCGTCTTTTGGAAGGAAAGCTCCAGCACGAAACTCTTTGAGTTTGATGTCTGCTGGTGTGACCCTGCTGAAGGTCATCCAGCCGGAGACGGGACTCACGCGTTACAAACTGCGGGCATTAACATGAGAAACCCCGCAATAACAGCCCTTAACGCCGCTGAGGCAGCAGCTGCGTCTATGGCGTGCACGTCTTCCAGATTGAGAGGCTTCTGTTTCGACGTTTGAAAGATAGTGAGAAAACAAAAGCAGTTCATAAACCTAAAAAAAAAATCTACTTTTTAGCCATGAAATTTGTTTTTTAATCGATCCTACAATTTTGAATATTATAGGATTTAAGTCTTTGCCAAGTTATCACAGGTAGCAGCATTGGGCGACACACCTGAGTGTGACTGAACAACAAGAAAGAAGTTTATTAGCAGCATCCTGGAAGACTCGAAGTGACGTACCTATGAGGATCCAGTAAAGCTCCCCCTAGCGGCCACATCGGTTTATGTCAACTGATTTCTTAGCAAAATTTCAATTTGATCCAACCCGAAATAAAACTCATTAGCTCAGGGAAACTGAAGCAGTTTGTGATGTAGGATGGAAATACCACTAAAAAAAATATTATTACATGTGCATGGATCACTAATAAAGTCACAGAACCGAGTAGGCCACCAAATAATATTTTCTTAAAATTGGTATAAAAAAGTCATATTTATTAATAATTATCGTAAAACTGAAAGTCTGCATATTACTTGCTATCTATTGAAACATCAAACTGTTTGCAATAACAATGCCACAGCTCTTGGTCTTTAAAGGATGTTACACCATTGAACAGAATTTACACTGACCAAAAATATAAACGCAACACTTTTGTTATTGCTCCCGTTTTTTTATGGTATGAACTCAAAGATGTGAAACATTTTCCACATACACAAAATAACCAGTTCTCTGAAATATTGTTCAAAAATCTGTCTAAATCTGTGATAGTGAGAACTTCTCCTTTGCCAAGACAATCCTTATCAAGATGCTGATTAGACAGCATGATTATTAAACAGGTGTGCCTTAGACTTGCCACAAGAAAAGGCCACTCTGAAATCTTCAGTTGTATCACACAGCACAATGCCACAGATGTTGCAAGTTTTGAGGGAGCGTGCAATTGGCATGCTGATAGCAGGAATGTCCACCCGAGCTGTTGTTAGGGAATTGAATGTCCATAAGCCGTCTCCAAAGGCGTTTCCGAGAATATGGCAGCATATCCAACAACCTCACAACCGCAGACCCCGTGTAACCACACCAGCCCTAGACCTCCACATCCAGCATGTCCACCTCCTAGATCGTCTGAGACCTGGGGCCCATTGTTGTGCCGTACATCCAACATCACCTTATGTTGCAGCATGATAATGCACGGCCCCATGTTTCAAGGATCTGTACACAATTCTTGGAAGCTGAAAACATCCCAGTTCTTGCATGGCCAGCATACTCACCGGACATGTCACCCATTGAGCATGTTCGGTATGCTCTGGATCGGCGCATACGACAGCGTGTTCCAGTTCCTGCCAATATCCAGCAACAAAACACAGTTATTGAAGAAGAGTGGACCAACATTCCACAGGCCACAATGGACAACCTGATCAACTCTATGCGAAGGAGATGTGTCGCACTTCATGAGGCAAATGGTGGTCACACCAGATACTGACTGGTTGTCAGAGTCCCCTGACCCCCTCAATAAAACAAAACTGAAGATTTCAGAGTGGCCTTTTCTTGTGGCCAGTCTAAGGCACACCTGTGCAATAATCATGCTGTCTAATCAGCATCTTGATATGGCACACCTGTGAGGTGGGATGGATTGTCTTGGCAAAGGAGAAGTGCTCACTATCACAGTTTTAGAGAGATTTGTGAACAATATTTCAGAGAACTGGTTATTTTGTGTATGTGGAAAATGTTTCACATCTTTGAGTTCATACCATAAAAAATGGGAGCAATAACAAAAGTGTTGCGTTTATATTTTTGGTCAGTGTATGTATTAGAAAAAAAAAAGATTATTCAGATGTTCTTTTGTTTGTTTTGAAATACACAAATCATAAATCAAAACCAAAACAAAATCTTGATCCCAAAATTTAGGTTTGAACCAAATTGTGAACCAATGTCAAACCAGTGTGAGTGTATTTGTTGTTGCTTTTCTTCTTTAGTTCGGGAGCAAATCTTTCAAAAACATGTTTCTATGCACAAACAGATCATGTGACACGCTGAAAACACAGTGCTGTATGAAAATTTCAAAGCAAACAGAAGCACAGGAAAGAAAAGGATAGCAGTTACTGTGAAATGTATGGCTTTGGTGACACATTTTAATAAAAAATACTTTTTTTGTTTATTTGAGGTAACCTCGAAGAACCATGTTTCATTTGGGTTTTAGCCATTTTAGAGATCACAAAGAGCTCATTTAGTATTACTGACATTGTGAAATATCACTGTAAACTGTCTTTACGATAACAACAAATAATGGTGTTGGTTTATAGATTAATCTAAGCAATTTAGACTTCTTAAAAATACAAGTATGAATTCATCACTGGAAGTTGACATCTAATGAGTTTGACTTTCCTAAATACATAAATGTTTTATTTAATGTTAAAAGTCTATATTTATGTGGATTTTATTCCTTTTTTTCTAAAAAAAAAAAAAAAAAAGGAAATAATCCTACGGTTTTTGCATCAGATTATGATGGGAAGGGTTCTGATATCTGTAACAAATTTGAGTGTCTCCCCTCCCCATCAGTTCACAGTACATCTGTTCATTTCCAGTTTAAAGTCAAAACATCAAACAGAATATGGGTGTTCTGATGGAACCCGAGCAAACATTTGGCTCTTCCTCTTTGCTAAAGTCTTCAATAGGATTTCTGGGGAAGGAAATGAGCACGAGTGCCATTGATCCTGTCAGGGGACTTGTCCAATTCCCCTATCTTCTTTTGTTTGGGGACACTTAAATGTAAAATATATATATATATATATATATTTTAAACCCCCCCTCCACCCAAAAAAGAAATTGACAAAAATTAACAAAGGTTCAACATTTTTTAAATGAACAGAATATGGTGAAGCTGTTATTTGGAGCATCTCATCAAGCCAAACCTGAATAAACGAGATATGAACTGTCAGTTTTTTCTTCTATTTGCCTCGGACACCCCTAAATGGAGGGCTGTTGTGGGAGTTTAATCTACTGCAGGCGCTCTCCGGTCAATGAGGTCTTCATCTCCCACCTCCACATGTTTATATCGAGGAAACTATGGAGGCGTGACATCAAAGCGGGACATTTTTGGAGGCAGAGATGTAACCAGAAGGCTTTCAATGCCCGTCAAGTCTGCAGCTTGAGAATTAAAGAGGTGCAAAAATAAGCACTTTATTTAAAAAATACAAATCAAATAAAAATGCGTCTTGTTCTCTTTTGTTTTGACTCAAAGTTGCAGACAAGCAGCTGCTGTCTTCAAACTGGACTGAATATGTTGCTGAATGTCGGATGGAAGAGTCTTTAAAATAATTTTTTTTAAATTAATTTATAGTGAAAATCAGTGAACACCTAATAGGAGGCAAAGTGAGCATGCCTGTTTCCACCCCTAAAAAGCATAATAACAGTATAAAGAACTTTATACAAAAACAGCAAGTCAGATTTCTGTGCATTTTTTTAAAATGGCGTCAAAACAGGCGTTTGTGTAAGTAAAAGTTCAAAACTTTGATTACTTTCTTACGTATTTCGAGGAAGCGGTTCAGATGGGAATATGAGAGATGAAAGGAGGAGATGAAAGACACATGGACAGCGCAATACTTCCAGTAATAACTCTTATGACTCATTTGATCGGTCATATTGACCAAGGAATCTCTCAGTCTTTACCGGGAAAGGTCTGAAAAACATGAAACCAAAACACGTTTTGCAATCGGCCAGTAAATATCTGTTATCTTATGTATAGCTAAAAAGTCCTAACAGGTCATTTGTCAAAGTCCAAGTGTATGTTTGTGGTTGAACTAGATCAAATGTTTACATGTGATTCTCTATTCTAATTGAGATTTCTCTTGGATAAGAAGCTAAATGTTTTCAAAGAAAAACTAAGTTCAGATGAACTTTAAAAAAAAAGCCCACCTGCAATTACTAATTTCTCCACAACGATCAACTTTCAAACAGTTGGATACTTCCATGAAATGAAAAATAATGTCATTCATACTTCCACACCAAATCCCAGTCACTGATTGGTCAAAGTTCAATTAGTTCAACTTTCAATGGGAGTTCAGAGGCCAGGCATTTTGTACGTAGAGCCCCAAAACAGACTTGCATTGCAATGCATGAGTGCGAGAGTTTTGAGCACGGGAGCCTGAAATACATATTTACTTGCATTCACATAGACTTTTCGTTGGAAGTGTTTGATTGAGTTGCTGAAGTGGGTGTGTGAACGTAGCCTTAGGGAAAGCATTGTGGTTGTTTCAAAGCTTCTGTTCGAATTAGTAGGTAAATAGGCTATCATATGAATCCAGTTGACATTTATATCAATTATCATAATGGTTCAATGCCTAAAGTTTTTTTTTGATTTTCCTGTTAAATTAAAATCCAGGGGATGTTGTCATCTCTTCTGTTGGACTGAATATTAGAAAACACTCCAAATTACTTTTAAGAAACTGTTAGTAAATGTATTTCCTGCTCATTATCAATCCATTTCCTAAAAAAAGGTACAAATTTCATGTGGGTTTTTAGGATTGAGAAGCTTTAAGAACTCATCACAGCCAAAGCAGCAAGATAAACATTGTCTTGTTTAAATATACCACACAGAAATAGCTTTTATGGAATTTCTTTGGAAATAAAATGGATTCTTGTAATTCTAGTAATTCATTACTTTAAAAAAAGTTGTTGTTGCTCTGATAGAAAAATAGAAAAGCAGCATCTGAAGTTGTTTTGTAAGTGTTTGTTATTGTTTAAAGAAAAAATTATTTAATTTTTTTGGGTAACCGAACAATAAATCAGATGCAACAACATTGGCTTTCCAGTTTTAGCGAGAAAAACAAAACCACATGTTTGTTTTTGTTGAATTTTTACAGCACGCTGCACTATCTTGTTCTTGTAAACAACTATAATTTCCAATTTAAAAAAAACAAACAAACACGACATAAACGGCAAAATGACATGCAGGCCGAGAAAGAGCCCGACTGCATGCTAATTTGTGATGGAAGTGGTTTTGTGAGCGAGGCGTTAGTCACAGCATCAAAGCCAGGCAGACGTTTGGGGGAGGAAAAGCACTTACTGGAATCCGGGGTGTCCTGGCAGCTCTGTGGGCAGACATGCAGACTGGATCTGCAGATCTGCAGCTCTGATCTCAGCTTATGTCCAAAATTATCCCACCACTGTCTTCACCCAACTTTTCCCAGAGCCTTTGGAAAAACATGCTTTTGAGTTCACTTTGTTCGTATTAAAACTACAGGAGAGAAAGCAGCCATTTTTATTTGCTTTCTTTATCAATTCTATTAAAGCCTTTGTGTCAAAACTCAAAGAGTAATGTAAAATAAGAAAAAAGACTCTAGTGAAATTAAAAAACACATTTAGGGGAGAATTTTGTCATTGTTTACATTTTTTCCCCTTTTTTATACTTTACAGTTTAAGGATGCTGTGGTTTACAGGCGTCATAAAACAGGCCCTTCCTCATTTTGGTGTAACTTTGTTTTTAATTTGTCCGGAGGATGTTTTGAACCACTCATGTTCAAAAAATGTCAACCACAGGAAACAGTAGGCAGCAGTATTGGATCACTCATTATCCACCCGGTGACACTAAGTAAGTATGTCTGCTGTGCTGCTCTGGATGAAGAACAAATAAACTTTTATCTAGAAATTGGTTTTAAAAGAACTTTGGTTTTTTGCTTTGCAGAGCAGCAGAATTTTTTCTTAGAATCAAATCAAACTTTATTTATAAAGCACTTTTCATACACATGTAAAACAAAATGTTATTTAAAAATAAAATCATTTTTTAACTTAAAAACCAAAAGAAAAAATATCAGACTGTTAAAAACAAAGGAGACCACAGGAAACAGTGGGCAGCAGCATTGGATCTCTCATCATCCACCCAGTGAAACTCGTAAGTATGTCTGCTGTACTGTTCCAGATGAGGAACAAATACACTTTTGGTATTTAAACCACTTTTCATATGTAGAACAAAGTGCCATACAAAATAAAAGCATTTTTCAACCAAAGATCTTTGCACACTAAATAAATAAAAATAATAATAAAATAGTAAAACACATCCAAAGCCAACAGCAGAGGGTATATTTTATTTTATTTTTTTTGAACAAAAACTAAACTGTGGATGTCCACCTCAGGCCCAGGTGGCCCTGTGGTAAACACCAGGAATATCACAGTCTTGAAATACCAGAAACTGAAAATAGGGTCTAATACATCCACATCCATACTTGACGCTTAGAATTCAGGGTTGGACTGACCACTAAATTGTTACTGAGAATGGCTGTGACTTTAACTCACTGCTCCCTTAAGGAATGGCTCAAATATGTAAAACAAAGTCTACGCTCTCCAGAGGGTGACAACTTCATACACGTGTCTGTAATTTATGTTTGTCCATGTATCAGTTTTGTGAACAAAGCATCATGAGAGAGCTAAATTTGATGCAAAATAGTTTCTTTGTTCCATGAACTGTCCAGGATTCTGATGAAAAAGCATCAAGTCTGCTTTTAATGTCACAGATGGCAAAAAACAAATTATATTTTTTGTGGGCACGAAAAGCACAGTTTGGGGTTTAAATGTAAAAATGAAAGAAACCCAACATTCACATTGAAAAGCAGCTGAAGTGAAATGGTTCCAACTTCACAAGGCACATCAATGAATCTCACTTGCTGTATATATGTGTCTGAAAGAGACTACAGCCTTGTTTCCAGAGCGATACGGTACATTCCAGTCCGGTCCAGCATTTTGAGCGTTTTCTATTAGGAATTAAGCCCACTAAACGTTACTGAACCGTACCATTTTTTGACTCCTGTTGGTTGTAGGTCCATAGACAAATAGTATGGAACAATTAGGGTGGAGCTACTGTTGTCACACGATGAAACCTGTTGATTGGCGGAAGGTCATTACGACATAAGACAGGGGCAAACGAGCAGCAATGTCTCCGGCTGGATTCCTCTTATCTTGTCCTCCATACCAAGTACACAAAGCCAAGCGGGAAAAGAAGAGCTGCTGACTGACCTTTATTGTTGTTTCACCCCACAAGCGCCGTAACGGTCCAACTTTGAGTGGAAAGGATCACCTGAACTGCCTGGACAGCACCACTCAGTGGGAATTAGGCTTAGGGGTCCCACCTTTCATCACTCAACCAATGAAACGACAGACAGTTGTTTGCTTCCAGGAAACATCAGCATCACCCCAGTCTGCTTGTGCTGAACATGGGAGATGGGAGAGGAGACCAAAGGATCTCCTTACTGTATACAATGTGTGAGCTTTGGGAACCAATGCAAACATTCTGGTGATTTGATTAGGATAGCCTGAAAACTGCATCATTTGGCCGCACTATGCCAAAGTATAAATGTAAATTTCTATCTTATAATTGAGTTTGAAAAAATCCCAGCAGTTGTTGCCTATCTGCCTAATATGGTGAGTTTTCATTAGCACAAACTGCATCAAATATAAACACAAGTGTGTAAAGTCAGATCAGAATGCACTGGAATTGTTTTTAACATTAACGTTTCCTTTCAGAGAGGTAAAAGAAAAGGACATTTTGTTGTAATTTCTTGATGTCCTCTGTTTGGTTTGAAAGTTTTATTTAAAAACGTCACTTTCTTTTGTTTAGTTAATTCCGCAGCTCAGTAACGTCCTAACAGAAGGGAATCTTGAATCTAGGATGGTAGCTGACGGACCTCATCTGTTTAGCATTAGTGCTATACAGCAGACAGTTCTGCCAGAGTATTCCCCCTCAGCCGCAAAGTCCTCCTCAAGAACTATGCCTCGCCGAGGATCTACATCTCAATTCCAATCCTTTCTCCGGGGATCAAGCCGGCAGACATTTACCAAAAACGGTGTCAGAAAAGAAGGATGCCAAACGTACAGACGTCTGGAGACGTTTTCTTGGCCCTCGCATGTCCGGCTGGTCGGGAGCCATGGAAATACCTCAAATCATCTCCAGCTCATATTTCTTTGGAGAGAGAAGTGTACTCCCCGGCCACTCTTTTGTCTCCTGTCTGTCAGACGTAGAAGAACAGTCTTACAATAAAACCTAAAGATGCTTTCGTTTTTGTTTGGTTTTACCTCTAACCCTTCAAGAATCTATGCGAACAATATTTTTTAAAAGTTAGCTTGAAATGCCAAACAAATTTGGAAAAAGTCTCCACTCACTTTGTAAAATATGAATCTGGAGCCAAATAATGAGGAATAAAAATCTGATTTTTTTCTTTAAGGTTCTTCTCCTGGGATTTAATTAGCAAAACATCCAAATTGTTATATTATTCAACTGGTATTTCATTTTGATTCTGGCGATTTTTTGAATATCGTACGAAAAGGAAATATATATCAACCATATAGACACAATTTGAATGATTTTATTATTATTTGCACAAAAGGATACAACTGTTTTTGATACAATTAAAGGTAAATAGCATATGGTTTAAAAAAGAATAGATGTGGAAGAAAATCTTTATTTTCTCAAAACAGAGGAAAACAAACCCGTTTGGACATCGGTTCAGCGACTTTTATGTCCGATCTTGACCTTTTTATGCTCTGTTAGAGCCGCTGACATTTTAACTTTTGCGTTTCCTGGCCTTTTAATACAGTATAAACCATTGGACTGTCTATATAAACACGATTATCACAGCTTTCACTGGAAACGAAGGGCCCATCAATAAATCCAGCTGAAGGAGGGCAGCTCTGTGTGAAAAGAAAAGGAAGCTCCATAATGACTGTGCTGCAGCCTCACAGAGTCCCTCTGTCCGCTTTCTGAAGGACACCTGTCTTTGGTCAGACGATGACTTAACTCACTTATGTGCTCTTTTTCTATTAAGCGAGGTCTCCATCAGGCAGGCACGCACCGGGGTTGAGGCGTTTGGGTCAGCAGCAAAACCAGAATTCATATTACGGCACAGTGAGAGGGAAGGGGTGTGAAGGAATGCAGCTTTTTCAAACAGCTCTTTGATTTCGTGGTCACGGCGCCCAGTGTGACTCACTGTGGCTCAAACGGCGAGGAGATCACTTAGACGTTCATCCCTTCGCTCCAGTGTTTTTTTTTTTTTCCTCTCAGCTGGCCCCCTTCAAATATGTCAGTGTGTGTGTCGGTGTTTCAACTGATTATTTTTAGAGTTTATGAACATTTTAATGCCTGCAGGCTGTCTGTCTGGCTGTGAGGCTTAATAAAAAGGCACAAAGATGTATTATCTAAAAGTAGAGTCGACATTTTGAGTTTATTTTTTTTCGTTTGACGCCTGTTTGTTTAAAAAGTGTCATGTTTCCCATGAACATGTGTCTTTGGGAAAAAGCAACTGCACAGGAAAATAATCAGTAGCTTTCTGAGCACACGATGTCTGACAATCCCCCAAAAGACTTTTTTTTAAAAAAGGGATCGAAAACAGAAGTACAAACCATCGGCAAACCATCGGCAATGCATTTGGTCGAATGCAAGACAACAAAAAGGTAAACCCATGAAAAAGTGCTTTTCCGGCTTTGGAGACTTTCTCGCATATTGATCCCCTTTCCCATGTTTCATCGACATTACATTAACAACCCTTTATATTTTTTAATCTAGTGCTTTCCATTGAATTTATATGAGAACAGGACCGAATGTGTGTGATGAAAATGCCTTCAACTAAACAAAGTCAATAAGTTTCCTTTTTTTGTTGCCATGTTGGAACCAGACATTAGATGTTATTGGTCTGAGTCGGTCTGAATCAACATTTCTATGGCAACCACTTCCGCCAATCAGGAGTGAGCTTGCTGGAAGGCCACACCTCTACCACTTGAAATTGGGTTCCGGAGAAGTCGTCAATCAAATGTTCCATATTTCTATTGAGGCATCTTAGCTGCATCACAGTGCGGTACAGCAGCTCCACCGCCATGGACCGCAAACGCCTGCAGAGAGGCGGGAAGACTGCGGCCAAGATCACCGGGACTCCTTCGCCCTCACTGTAGAGCATCTACAAGTGCAGGGTCCACAGCATTAGAGCTGCCCCCATCATCAAGGAACACACTAACCCGCAACATGGTCAGTTCACTCTCCTCCCCTCGGGACAGAGGTACAAGAGTGTGGGAAGAGTGTGGATTGTCTGCTTTGTTTGGCTGATGTGAAACGTCACTCAGACTCTGGAGCCGGTCCCTCTTGTGAATGTAGATCTCAGTTTACTTGCAGAAAAACTCTGGTGCCGTTTTCTTTCTTCAGTGTGAATGCATGCAGACTTCCTTAGGACCAAAGGGCAGAAGCAAACCAAAATGAGTAAATGATCAAAGCAGGGTGCATTCTGGGTAAAAAACAAACAAAAAAAAGCCCAAAGCACAAATCCAAATAGGTTTGAATCAGGAAATAGTTCATATTTATTAGTGTGGTGAGGAGGAACTTGCAAAATTTTCTTTTTTTTTTTCTTTCTTTGCTGGTTTATTCCAAACCAAGGCTGAAAAAAGCAACCTCTTTCTTTCTGCATGTCCACATTTATAATCATTTGTCCTTTCACAGTGCATTGCAGCAGGCCACAGTCTAAACATGTAGATGTTGCGTACTGTTTGTATTTACATCGAATTGATTGACAGCAAACGCTGAAATCACAGTGACGACAGACGATGTGGCTAACAGGGGAGCTTTTGTTAGCTTCATGCATTTGCTGACAGAATCGCCCTTTAAAGCAGCATGTTGTCAGGTTTCTGCAAACAAAAATCATTGCAAAAATGTAGAATATACGGCAGATTCACTTCTGCATGTGCCGGTGAAAGCTTTTGTTTGCATTAGGGGAGATTGAGACTCAGAATAAAGGGTGGCAGACAGGCTCTGGGTGTTCTACATGGTGAAATCGGCAGGAAGTTGGAGGACTTATCAAAAAGGGGCCATATGCATATGTGTGTGCACATAGTCACGAAACTGAAATTATTTTTGGTTGGGATAGGTTAGGTTGTAGAAATTTAGAGAATGCACATTTTTCTTGTATAAAAATGTACCAAAAATGCTTTTTTTAATTATTCACCAAATGAAGATTTGTGATCTGAGATCAAGTGACAGGTCTTAGATATGTTCCTCCATGAGACGTCACATGTGACCGTTTTCCTTTGTTGGTCTGTTTTCAATTCCCTAATATACCAGATCCAGCAGGACAGAAAACTTACTTTTAAGTAGAATTTAGTTTAAGCCGAAACCAACATCAACAGTCAAACGTCCTTTAACTTTACCTCAGGTGTCAGGTACACTGATGTGCTGTCACCCTGTTGTGACACGCTCAAGTGGTGTCAGAAAATGCTCATGAAAACTTCTGATTTTCCTGTGAAGGTGGTGGTCACCTCAAATTTGCATTTCAGAATATTTCTTTATTCATATCGGGAATTAAGAAAAGAGAAAAACAAAAAAAAGCATTTAAAAAAAGGTTATTTGTGACGTAGAAAATACAATGGACAGGCCTTAAGCTGCTCCAAGCTCTCAAAGAGGGGAAGGGGGGCGGGGTGGCTCTGTGCCGACGGTCCTGCCAACAACCTAGAAGCGAACTACTGTTGCAGAAATAATATCCTGGAAAACGATACAGGTTTTTGGTGGACTTTGCCTAAAAATGGCAAAATAACTAAAAAAAAAAAAAAAAACACTGGGAACGCTTTGAAAATAGATCAAAAGATGATCAGAGTGGGATTTTTAAGTGTGTGCTACAATGAGAACATCATGGCCACAAGAAAACTTAATTCCAATAAAAGTGATGACATTTGTTCTTTCTCAGAAGGAATTAAAAGGTTCATTATGTGGCTCATTTTAACGCATGGTTTTGCATGAAGTATGTCTCAATCAAAAGGGAACACCGAATATTGTTCTTCAAAATAAAACTAAATGGATTTATTTATTACATCTCTGCATGAACATCTATGCAAACTCATGTATTTCCCTTTTTGCAGGATGTCATGCAGTCACGTTGCAGTTAAAACTCCCTCAGCAGGACTTGCTCCGGATGGAGAATTTGATATTACCTTTAGACAGACGTGAGGGGAGAAAACCGAGAGGTGTACAAACACCGACTTGGGACCTCTGCCGTGACTTGTGTTTGGAAGCACCCAGAGGCTGAGGTTAGAGAGGAAGAGAAAAAAAAATAAAAAAAATCAAAGTCTTTCATGATTGAGGCCTGGGACACTGATACAGGGAAGTTCCGGTGTGCACAGCCTGGAGGGGCATCCAGCTTTAGTTTCCCATCAAAACTCCGGATTTTCCATAGCCTAATATGAAACAACGGAACAGCAGAGCACGCACTGCAGTATGATTTAGTGAGGAAAAGGTGTCTTTGACATGCATAAGTGAAATACATAATTTAATTTTGTTGGGAGGGC
Organism: Oryzias latipes; assembly: GCF_053564925.1. Taxonomy (NCBI): domain Eukaryota; kingdom Metazoa; phylum Chordata; class Actinopteri; order Beloniformes; family Adrianichthyidae; genus Oryzias; species Oryzias latipes. The sequence goes on from NC_136248.1 coordinate 15,959,195, forward strand.
ACAGAAAAGCATGATGGGAGCCAGTTTGAAAATGATCTGAATCACTTCATCTGCTTTAGCGGTCGCTTTGCTTTGAATAATGATCTCCTGAAAGCCAAAGGGCCTCCATTAAAGCAGCTTAGAGAAGAGGAGTCATTTTGGAGACTTTTCTTTATTGGCTACAAAACTGCTATTTTTGTAAATGGATTCCTTTCATGGAGTAAAGCTTAATGTGTTCTGCTTCTTACTACATTTTTATTCAATTTGCAAAGTGCTTTTCATAAAAACAAATACTGGAAAAAAACAGTTAAATGACTGGAAAAAGCAGAAGGGACATAAAAAAAAGGGTTTTTGTTTTATACAAGCTTTATTTACAATGTTTCCAGGTTTCATGGTGTAGGAAGCACATTTCCATCAATAAGTCTTCACTACTGTACAGATGCAAAATGAAATCCCTCTAACTAGATATGGTTTTGCCCTCATTCTTACACACTTCCTGGACCATGACATACAATATGTACAAATTCCTTGCACACAAGTAATAGAAAAGTTGGCAAATGGAGGATTACTGGCTACTTTAGGATGTAAAGAAATATTTTTCTTTTTAATTATTTTCAAAATAAAAGTTTTAGCTGACGCTACTTTTTTTTTTCCTTTTAAAATCTCATGTCGCTGTGTTTTGAACATTTTATGACTCAGCCAGAAGAAAAGCCACTATGAAATACTGGGAATTGCTTTTCAACTTTAAAGTATGTAAAATAAAAAATATGTATAAAACCAAATACAAAGTGTGCAAGAATGACCACTTCTGTTTTAAATTCGGTCGGATTTTCAAGAAGCGTGCATTAAAAATGCACTTTGTCCTTGTTTATTGCCAAGAAGTTGGTACAGAGGAACACTGGCCACACAGAGAGAGTTGGGAAATCTGGTAATATGGAGGTAACAGACCCTAAAAAGGCAATACAAACAAACAAAAAACACTGCAGGGTTGATTTTGATGTGACATTCTCTTTAGGGGAAACGTTTAAAAAGGAAAAACATTCTTCTCTGCATCCCTGATAATATAATCTCAGAAGGAAGGTTCAGCAAAACTTTGATAAGTTCCACTTCACAAAACAGAATTCGTAACTAACCAAACTTGGGAGGAAGGACGGTTAAGAGCATTCTGGGAAACTCAAATACCTCGTGAAGGGCAATGGAGGGTCTTTTACAGAGCAGACACACAGGAGGAAACAAAAGGAAAAAAAAAAAGTCTTTCCTTTACCAAGTTTTTTTTTGTAAAAAATATATTTATTTTAAGACCAATTTGTTCCGTCAATAACCCTTCAAAATAAAAGCAAGTTTGAACCAAAGGGCTTTTTTGATGATCCCAACATATAATGACCTTTTAATTAATGGATACTTCAAATGATGAATTAAAATCCTTCTTTTTCTGCTGAAAAGAATTCTTTATGACAATCTGTACAAAGAAATTCATCTCTTAAACATTGCACTCTGAGACCGACGCTTCTCCATTTGTTGCATAAGTTATTTTGATCTTTTTGTAACAGTTTTAGCTGATATAATACTACTGACACAAAAAGTATAGTAACACTGCTGTACACATGGTGAAAGAATAAATAAGCCATCGAGAAAAAACGAATGGCGGGAGTTAAAGTGAGGTTATATAAACAAAAATAGAGTAAAATGGGGTTAAGACCAGCCCTCATTAAGCCCGCCTTCTAGTTATTCACTTCACAGAATCGATTAAAAAGGTGAACTTATTTTTTAAAAATGGTAAAAAAAAGGAAATTCATTGGAGGATTTTTCATCTCTCTCATATTAAAGATTCAAGCCATTTCCACCGTTTTTGTGCCTCATTCAAAAACACATTCAGGCAATAAAACTGAAATACTCAAAGCTGTTTAAAAACAGCCAAATTATTCTAGATCATAAAACTTCAAATATAAATTTGGATTATTTTGTCTTTTTTATTTGAAAGCAAATAAAATCCTTATTGTTACCAATCCATTACTGTTACCATGTGACGTTCTAGTGGGAGGATTTCTTTTCCCTTCTTTGCACTTTGTGGTCGTAGAAATTAAGTGTCGTCATTCAATTTAACAGTGCAGGGACAATTTAGGATTATTTATTTGATTTATAGTCGTTTGTGTTACAATCCCCTGACTTAAAATGTGATTATTTGTGTTAGTTTTCTTCCTATACAGAAAGAAAATATATATCAGTAAAAAAAAAGTGTTTTTTTGTCTTAAATTTGCCACCAAAACCATCCGTCTGGAAATTCAAGAACTGCATCCAAAACATTTTTAATCGATTCATTAACACATTTTACCTTTAAAAAATATGTATTTTTAAAGAGACAAGCTATCTGAGGCAAACTGGTGGGCTTAAGGAGGGTTTTTTTTAATCTATGATGTGATAATAAAAACACGTTTGTAACATTGCTGTCCACATAAAACACTTGTTTTTGCTGCTGAATGTTTCCACTGCAAAACTGCGCACAAACCAACAGTCAAACCACACGAACTCTCCGGTCGTCTAAAGCTTCTGTAAATCAATATATTTGGTTTAAAAAATAATAATAATTAAAGCTGTTCTAGCCAGAAGATAAATAAAGGTTTGACACACTTAAGACTGTCAGCAGACGTGTTTTTCAGAGTTACAGTAACTTGTTCGTCCGGCCGAATTGACGCTGATTTGTGGAAAACGTGTCACTGAAGTGTCTGAATGCGGCTGACAGCTAAATCCACCGCAAATACTTGCGTAAAAAGCGTGTTAAATGACGGGGGTTGATGGAGGGCAAGACGTCGCCGCGGAAACCTCCCCTTCCCTGTGGATGTAACAGAACTCCTCGCTGTAACAAGCAAGCGAATCCTTGGAGAGTGAGAGGGGAGGCTGTAACTGGAGAGCTTTAGGATGAGCGGTTACTAGCCCGAATGCTGACGGAGGAACCGTCGGGAGGAAGAGGGAGGTCTCCCAGCGCCGCCCATCCGTCTTTAGGCTAGGTCAGGGTTAATGTAAACAACACTGCAGAGGAAGGAGGTTAGTGCTGCTGCTGGTTACTTGAAGGCTTGAGGCAATGCAGGGATCATGCAGACAGTACGCAGACAGGCAGGTAGGCAGGCAGATCATGCAAGGCCAGAGCCCAGTGAGTCACAGGAAGGTTAAGCCAAACCAGGCTTGTGCAGATCACTGAGGTGTCGGTCATGCAGTGACATTGCTGTTGAGGGAGCAGAGAGGCAATGATCAGATGACCAAGCTGGCAAACAATTCCATTTATAGCATGAGATGTATGCAGACATTATAGCTAAATGAGCGTAGGATGATAAGAACAGAACAGATTATTTTTAAAAAGTTGAGATCTAACAAGCATTCGGCTTCACATTCCTATTTGATGATGCAGAACTTTTCCTCTGTGGCTTTTATTTAGCTGATGGCTGGAAAAAGACCTTCTCTGCATAACGGACACGAGGGTCTGTGTGTTGCTGTCTTAAAGGAAACGTTTTGGCCCATGATGATCTGTCTGACCTGACAGAGCCACTCCGATGCTCTTGTGGCATTTCTCTCATGATGGAGGACATATATATAAAGAAAAATCGTTTTTCTGAGTATTTTATCATTTTAATCTTTGTGACTAAATCTTTGTGAATTCTGAAAAAGACACAGGTTTGTTCATTTTGGCTAAAAACGACATCGTTGTATTTAAAGGACCACTGGAAATGCTTTAAAAAGGATCAAAAGAAGATTGGAGTGGGACTTTACTTTCTAGTAAGTTAAGTAGTTATTTTACCGAAACGATTAAACAGCCAGGATGTTCAGGTCAACATAAATACAAACTGCATGTCTGGAAACAATAGTTCCTTTTCAGATGTAAAAAAGAAAAGAATAAAAAAGTTCTGCTGTTCCCAACTTGGTTCTACAAACAGACCATTTCCTAACACAATTCAGCAACACACACCAAACACTTAAGACTGGTTGATATCGTGTAACATCATAACTTAATCACATGCAACTAAAATGTAACTCCGCCTTATAAAAAGCTCAAACAGGAAATGTGACGATCCGCCTCCAAAATTCAAGCGTTAGCAGAATGTCATCACAGGCAGAGGGGAACATAAATAATACATCAACATCAGGAGGATAAGCCTTTCTTAATATATAAAAAAAAATTTGATAGCAACTTCTCGTCAAACAGACGGGATTCTTCTGAGCCTTAGGAGTTTATCTGAGTGGGAGGAGTCAGCTCCAACGCGAGAAACAAAGGCTGCTGGGAGACGTGATGTATCAAAAAGGCAGGGCTTTTGTAAAAATAGAAGACTTTGTTTTTAGAGGAGTCACGGTACAATAAGCCTAAGAGGAACGATTTGGCAGCCCTGTCCAGCATCTCTACCTCACGGATCTGATTGAGGAGAGAACAAAACAAAGAGAACATGAATGCAGGGAAAAAACAGAAACCTCTGGTTAGAAATGAATGGAAAGGCTGCTCCCTAAAAGCAGACACACCTTCTGTTCAGGAGATTTAAAAAAAAGAAAAAAAAAAGACAAATTGCTTTCTTTTGTACCCTACAGCCATCTACCTTGCGGTAGTGGGCTGGACGTGGCCTGGATAAGAGCGGCGTGTGCTGGTGGCCTGTCTCTGCCGGGCCAGGAAAGACTGACCAGAACCGGTGCTGGCTAGTCTGTCTTCAGCCGCCTTCTTCTGCATGCTCATGCCCTGGAGGGACACCAGAGGGAGGAGGCACATCAGCTCACGTTAGTAAAAAAGCTAAAGATCCAGACGTATGGGGGGAGGAATCGGTCAATAAAAATGGATTCAGAAAGACAAAGTTGTGCACAAAAAAAATAATCATTTGTGCACAACTTGGCAGAAATATTTCAACACAACATTTAGTTTTTGTCTTTGTTTTGAATACAACTTTTTTTTTCTTTTTTTGCCTCAAATACAAAACTCGCTGCCAAAAATACGTCACGGGGTCACAGGCAGATACATCGAGTCCCGAAGATAAACTCAGGTTTATTGATTAAACTCAAATAAATGGCTTTTTAGAAGATTCTCGATCCCGTGACGGGAAATTACTTCGATAGTCGTAACTCGGCTGAAAAATGATATAAAACGGATAATATTACAGCAATCTCCAGTCATATTTTATGGTTGCCAAGCGACAGCAGCTGATCGTGTAAACAATGGACCACCGGATAGTTTCAGACCCTGAAGCGGTGGATAACAGCCAAAAGAAAACAAAAAAAAAACAAAAAAAAGAGTTCCATGTCTGTCAAAATCGGTTGATAATAAGAGGATAACGAAACAAGAAGAGCTAAGCTAACTCTGAGTTAAAGTAGGCTAACAGGCAGCGACTGTTGTAGTGGTGGAAACCATAAAATGTTAAAAGAAAAAAGAAAAAATGTCAGTAGGATCAGAATACCCAACTTTCTTTCACTCTCTCTTTTTTTTTTTGACAAACATGTTTTTTTGTTGTTTTTCTTACACCTAATGTGAGGAATATCTGATGCTCTTCTTTTCCCACTACTTCCGGGTCCAGTTAATCACTGTTCATATCTTTTGTTTTATTCAGCAGAGCTATGGAATCAAGATAATTTCCCTGCAAGAGAATCAATAACATTCTAAAAAGTTTCATTTGGTTTTAGTTTAATAAATGAGCCTGAATTGATGTTATGGGACTCGATTTAGATGCCTGTGATGCTGCTTGATAGTTTGGTAACTGGGGAAATTTCGTATTCACAATGGACATGTCAACCGTAAATAAATGCTGTATTTTTGTTTGTTTTTTTGTTGTGCAAAGTTGCACAAAGTATTCATTTGTGCACAGCTTTATTCCAAAAGGTGAAGTATTTAGTGGTTGCACAGACTGCAGGACATAACATTTCCATGAATTTATTTCATTATTTGCAGTTAAAAAACACACAAAACAGCTTAAAATGTGCCATCAAAACCACAGCAAAACGAAAGTCATCTGTATTTATGAAAAGGGCTGTGCTGCCCTCTAGTGGTGAACGTTGGTGTTACATTTGCCAACATTTATCAGTACTTTTTTGCAGATAAATCTTGTAATGTTGGGTTCATTCAAAGTTTTAAAAAGTGAAAGCAAATCTATTAAAAAGCTATAACAATTACCCCAATAGCTTTTACATGAAGAACGTTTCATGTTTAGAATAACTGTGTGTGTGTTCTGAGAAACTGCTACAATCACTCTTTTTTGGACATTATTCTTGTTATATGTGGGCACTCCTTTGGGTTTTATGGATCACAGGTGTTTCTTAGTTTGGGACACTTTTTAAAACAAAGGAAATGCCACACCAGCATTCAATTTCAGGTCATGGAGGACCGTTCTTACCATGTTGTACCAGGCAGAAACGATCAGCTTCTCCTCGTGGTCTCTCTGACTTTTCGTTTTGTCCATTTCTTTCTGTTTCAAGGAAAAGAAAAAAGGAACCAAAGGAAAAGAAAAAAGGAGTTAAGTCACAAATCCTCTAAAAAAATGTATAAAAGCATCTCCAGTAACAACTTTCTCTTTCTGTAGCTGTACCTCCAGTGAATGCAACATCCTCTCCTTCTCCTGTAGCTGGTTTTTGAGTGCCTGCACTTCCGGGCCAGAACCTTGGTTCTGCTTAGGATCAAGTGTCCGGATCACCTGGAAGGAACAGGTTCACAGCCCGTTCACGCATGGTAACCAGGAGGGACAAATTGTTCCGACTGATCCAACGATTTCACTTACACTCTTGGCTTTTTCGAGGTATTTCTTGTATCTTTCCTCCATCTGTTTCATCTCGTCATCTTTCTTTTTCAAGGCCTCTTCCAGCTCGTCCACACGTTGAGCTGAAGAAAGATTTTTACACTTCATATTAGGAATTTATCTTTCACTGGCATCAAAGTTAATATTCACCAACAAATATTCAGAAAAATATCAGGCAAACTTAGAATTCTGCTGTGCTTCCTGTCTCCTTCCCTTGTTGGGGTAAAAACTGAAACTCATCAAAACTTGAGCATGAATTCAAACTTACAGCTGGAATTGCACTTCAACTCCATCTCATCAATACAGGCGTTTTTCTTCAGTAACTCGTTGTTTAGTTCACGTAGTTTTTCCCTAAATGGAGGGGAAAAAACAGAAAAGTTTCGACTGATGCCAAGAGTTGATTTTTGTAAAATATATACCGTAAATTCCGGACTACAAAGCGCACCCGATTACAAGCCGCACCTACCCATTTTCACGTGTAAAATTAGTTTTATACATACACAAGCCGCGTCAGAGTACAAGCCGCGCATGTGTTAGGCGATATTGTCGTCCTGACAGATCACGGTCAGCATCCCAGAGTGAGTGTCATTCATTAGCACATTGTGGGTGGTGCCAGCTTTGCCTCTGGCTCACGTATTTGAGTGTATCGACATCTGTCAAACAGCATGGACCTATATTCTGTTCACAAGTCCCTCAGTTATGGTGTTTTTATTTCATTTTTTTTTACTTATTGACAATCTAGGTATCATACATAAAATTACAAACAGTAACCATATAATCAACATTACATCCCTCAGTTATGATGAGGAAATTTACATCCGCGATTCCACATTTCCCATGAGTCTTAGGGGCTAAAGGCGGGGCCAATGCCCTGCTCGCCATACTGTTGTACGTGTTTAAGAATGAGTATCAGCAGTGCATGGAGGGGTGAACGGGAAAAGCTCTCCTTCCGCTTGTGTCGCGGCAGCGTTATGGGAGTAACAGGGCTGGTTAAAAAACACACCGGTAAAATACAGCAGCGGCGACTGAAAAGCGCGCGCCTCAGCGCGATACGCGCGCCTCAGTGCGGCGCGTGCGTCAGAATTCAGAAGCCTCTGCACTCCGCGGACGCCTCTGCGCTCCGATCCCGCCCCGCGCGCTCCTTGTCTCCCCTTCCTATCTACTCCGACACCTCTGGCCAGGGCTGTTTCAAGGAGGAGCACTTCGTCCCCGTTGCGCCGGTGAACGGAGCAAATCGTTTCTGTGCAAAGCAATCGGACTTAATACTGTACGTTTTGTGTATGAGGGGCGGATGCGTTGTTACGTGTGGGAGCCTTCAGACTGCCATCGGCCCCGCAGCTCAATCAGCAGGAGAAGATGTCTCCAGCTCACACGGAGGCTGTGAGTTTTTCAAAGCAAAATTCCGCTTTTACGGTTTCCTTAGAAACTGTAAATGGAGTGTAAATTCACTCCATGCGCTGTTCTCTCCGTCACGCAGCAAACCGGCTTTTCCAAACCCGTTGGTGATGGTGGACTTTTTTACGCTGCTTTTAACGATTGCTTTTAACTTGAAAGCTTCATCATATTGTAGTGGCGATCACGTGCACGTTGGGTCTAATGGCCCCAAAGGATTCTGGGATGCTGCCGGGCATGCATGTTTCATTTTGTTGAACCATGACTGAAGTGTCTAAGACCTGAAGTCAAGTCCATGCTGTTTGGCTGCTTAGAGGTGTGTTGAATATAAATGTCTTGTGCTTGGTGTTAGATAAAGAATACAAACTATTCACTGAGTTCGAAAGTACGTACATGGCGGCCGCTAATTAAATCCATAAATTAGCCGCGTCACTGAATAAGCCGCAGGGCTGTAAGCGCAGGAAAAAAGTAGCGGCTTGTAGTCCGGAAATTACGGTAATTATGAACAAGTTTGATTCTTCAACAAACATTTTAAAGGTGACTTACATGTGCTCATCATTTCTCTTTTTCAGGACAGAAGACTAAGACAAAGGGAAAAATGTGTCATATACCAAAAAAGAAGATGGTTTTTAAAAATAAAATACATCAAATGCAAACAAAGGCTTGAAGTTCGTCTCAGTTTGGGATTTCCAATAACACAACAGACCAGAAAAGGCCCTTAAATCCAAAAGTCAGTGGAACCTAGTCAGACAGTAAACGCAGCTCCAGCACTCAGGAAGAGCAAACTGCGGTTTCTGGAATGTTACTCAACAGGAATTAGGAATTTTGTTGTTTTTTGCTTCCAGCAGAATTGTGAAACTGAAAACCGGAACATGAATCAACTCACATCATCCGCCTTTAAACCCTGTTCCTGAACCGTCTTCTGAAGTTCTTCTACTTGGCTCTGCTCCTCCATCAGCCGCTGATTGATCAACCTAAACACAGAAGATCTGTCAGATAACAACTTCTGACTCGGATTCACATTCCAGGAAGAGGAGAGACTCTCAAGTCAACAAGCCTCCAGCTCTTTTATTTTTTTTCCTAACTTCATATTTACTTCTATGAGCTGAAGCACAGTGAGCGTTACCGGTTCTCCGTTTCCAGCTCATTTTTCCGTCTGTTGGCGTCTTCCAGCAGACTCTGCAGCAGCGCGATCTTCTCGTTGTCGGATCCCTCCTGAGCCAGCTTCAGCATTTTGTTCTCGTGCTGAAGACGGATCATGTGTTCTCTGCGGAAACACACGTCAATGACATTCAAACCTTTTAGGCCAATTTGATAGAAAAATCAGTACAAGTGTCCACAAAGGTGTGAAAAATTTCACTTTCTCCACAGTAAAATGAGGTAAAGAAGCATCTTTTGAAGGTTTTCTATAGTCTAAACAGCGCAAATTAGTAGGTTGTGTATTTCAGGAAAGGTCAAGAAGAGAAAACAATCTGGTTGCAGGAGTTTTGTCTGGAACTTCAAAAAGCTAAATACAATGTACAATTTACAAGTATTAATAGTCAATTTCTAATGCCAATCTGATGTTCACATTAATATTCCTATGTTTTTCTTTTCTTTTTTTTACCCTAGAACACTATCGCTATAAAGAGTTACGCCATCACTTTTGCCGGGTCATTTTTACCCGATGTAATATACCCCGCAAAAAGTACTTTGATGAAAACGTGACAACACATGATAAATTAAAGGCGGTTTTCTTTTATTTTTAATTGTGATTTGTGTAACAAAAGAAAAACAGGATGTTCCTGGAAAAAAAAAATGCTCAAAAATGACTGAAAAATTAGGAATGTGAGAACTAAAAATTCCTTAAAAAATCAATTTAAAAAATGATACTAGAAACTTGTCTTTGGTTGTGTATTTCAGGAAAGGTCAAGAAGAGAAAACAATCTATTAAGAATCACAGATTCTGCTAAAAAAAAAAATAAAGTACTAAAATAATGAATAAAACCAATCACGATGATTGGAAAACCTGGAGCCCCGGGCTGATTGTTGCATCTGGCTGACTGTGAAAATTCTCTGCCAAGTGGACATTTTTGAAGCTCCTGTTAAGCTAAAATCAGCATCTTTAAACCTAAAGTCAGTGTCTGTTTCATCTAAGTTAAAGTCATCGTACCGCATCTCTGGAGTGGTGATCTCAGCAGCCAGGGAATCAGAACCAGTATTGCTGACCAATGGGAACAGACCTGAGAAAACAACATGGACGTCATTGAAGATTTACAAAATAAGAGAATATGAAAGCTTTGAGAGATATGGAGCTGAAAAAAGTACCTGATGTGAGCTGCCCCTCTTGAGCTTGAACACACCGCAGCTCCTCGATCGTCTCTTTAAGGGAGTCCCTCTCAGTTCTCATGCGCTGCAGCACAGAGTTCAAGAAACATTTATAGAGTAAAAAACAAACAAATACCTGTCTTTACTTGTAGAAGACCAATAATAAACAAATAGAAAATGTTCTATTTTTGTATAACCTAAGAAGCTCTGCGGCATTCTTTTGCATGTGTAGTCAAATGACAAACGTACATCCTTTTCCTTTTGTAGAGAATCCACTTTCTCTTTCACGCGTTTGTACTCAAACTCCATCTTGTCGGCTTTTTTAGACTCTTCCGACAGTCTGTTCTGCAGCTCCACCACCTGTGGGGGGGAGGAGGAGAGCAACCGGTGTCATTTATCGGGAACCGAACCCCTTTGGCGGACTGCAGCAGTTCAGGCACCTGTCTCTTGTAGGTCTCCAGCTGGCCCTTGGCGGCATTGGCCTTTCGAAGCTCTTCTTCGAGGCTGACGTTGGTTTGCATTAGTACTGTGTTCTTCTCCTCCATCAGCTTAATCTGGAACAAAGTCTCCATGACTTACACCCACACAGACATGCAATTTGAAAAGCTTTTGGAATAAAAACCATTCACCAAACAAAGGTCGAGGGGTAAATTAACTAATCTTTTTAACTCCCACTATTCAGTAAAAAAAATTCACTAATTACATTCAGAGTAAAGCTGTACATCAATATTTCTATACATTTCATATTCATGTAACTCCAACTATAATGGAAAAAATTGGATTAAAAAACAGTTTTAAAAATATGCTTTTATTTTAGAATTGCAATGCTTTTCTTTTGGAAACTTGTGGTTTCTTCTTTCCATCGTGAAACTACTCTGGTGTGGTTTGTTGCTGTGTACCTGTCTCCTAAGGAGCCCCATGTCTTCCAGCTTTTTCTTGTAGTGTTCCACCGTTCCCTCCAGTTTGGACACTTTGTCAGACGAATGCCTAAAGTTTGATTTCGAAAGATGAAAAATAAAAACAAAGCCACATTTTTTCCCGTTGTGCTTCCTCTTTCAAAGATGTTACTGAAATCAAACTCTCCCTGTCTAACCTGAGGACGTCCATCTCATCCTTCAGAGACTGGGCTTCATCGGCCAGAGATGTAAGCTCCTCGTTCTGGGCTTTAACATCCAGAAGCTCTTTTTCAAGCTCCTCACAGCGAATCCTGTAATCGTCTTTAGCGGCCTCCAACCTAAACGACATCAAACACGCACATATCGGCGCATCAGCAGATTTTGACACCAGCTTCGGCCCCGGATGTGAGCGACTCCACACCTGAAAGTTTCCTCCTGGAGCTGCTCCAGCTGTGTCTGCAGCTGGAGGTGTCTGCGTCCAGCGGGGCTGTTGACGTCTTCGATGGAGTCGGACTGGTTAAGTCTCTCCATCAGGACCTGGTTTTCTGCTAAGAGGCTGCTCTTCTCCTCTTGCAGAGCGGCCACCTGAGAAAGGGGAGGCGATGAAGAAGATGGAAGGAGGGTTTGAGCCATGGGGGTGAAAGAAAAGGAAGCAGAGAGGAGGAGGAAGCAAAAGGTTTTTGCACGAGTAGTGCAGAAATGTAGAAAGGATCAAATAAAAAAGTGAAAGATGAGGGGGGAAAAGCACAAATGAAATGAGAGTTAGAAAAAGTTTCAAACTTTTCTATTTAGTCTTTTTAGCTTCTTAGATCTAAGTGGAGGGAAAACAGGCTGCTGAATCCTTTCAGTTTTTGGAGGTAAGCACACAGCAAACACGCAGTAAGAAGACAAATCCAGAACTTAAACAAAGCTAGAGGGGCTGCATACAAGTTGATTTGGTCTTCTTTGAGGGACACAAGGATTCAAACTTCACACAAAGCAAAGCAGGCGCTGCGTCTTCCCTTTTTCTTTTTTTAAAAAAATAAGGAGAGCAAAAAAGCACCAGACCAATAACAATTTGTTAACACAAGAATTATTTGAGAAAAAACAAAGTTTATTCTACAGCAAAAGCATTTAAAATGAACAGTTTCATAATAATTTGGACACATTTGTCCATTTTCACCTTTAATTCATTTTTCAAGCCTCTAATTTTGCTCAGCTATCTCTGGATCCAACTTCCTGAACCCAGTTACTGCAGCATTTGAGCCACACAACACAAGCCCATATGCTGATCTCACCACCGCTGTGCTCTGCAGCTGGTGGGAGGCATTCGTGAGGCCCCAGACCAGGAAACATGTTTCACAGAACTGGTTGCGCTTGATGACGACAAACTTGAAGTCATTTTATTGGCCGAACCTGGCTGTGTCCCCCTAAGAGACTTGGATTTAGTGCTCCATAAAGCTGAGCCTTTGGTGACTTCGTCTTAAAGTTTAGATCAACTTTGACTGTTTTTTTTATTTATGACTAAGTTGTAGTACTGACCATTACATTAAAAAAAATATTTTTGTAATCCACATTATAACAACTTTTCAAAATGTTTAATCATTTTTTGTTTAATAGCAACATTTTTGTAGCTACATTTTTACTAACAAATTGAAGTGAATCTTCAACACACTGGAGATGAAACCAGCAGATCTCCGATGGTTCTGTCAGAAATCTTTGTGTTTAGGTAAAAAAAACCTAAAATAAAAAGTACCGGTAGGTCAAAAAAGCATTTCAAGTAAAATGCTGGCAAAGCATTTAAATACTGAGAGTAGGAATAGGGCATAATTGTTCTCTTAAATACTATTCAAAGGAAAATACTTTTTAATTGGTAATTAAGTAATTGTTTATGTGTTCTTAACATTTTTACTGCATAAAGCAAATGTGGAAATAAATAGAGCTTCAGGTGTGACTCAAAGTCTTAAATCTTGGACTTTACTTCGAAATTAAAAGATAATTTTAGGCTTAAATATAAAAAAAGTCACATTTTAGGTTTGACTATAAAAATAAATAAAACGTCAGATTAAGGTATAAATAAAACAAAAAAACAGAATTTAGGTATAAACATAACAAAAAAGACGAATTTCAGGTTTGAATATAACAAAAAAGCCACATTTTAGGTTTAAATATGACAAGAACAAAATGTAAGTTTAAATAAACAAAAAAGCCAGAGTTTAGATTTAAAAATAACAAAAAATGTCAAATTTTAGGTTTCAATAAAAACAAAAAAGTCAGAGTTTAGGTTTAAATATTTGAAAAAAAGACAGATTTAAAGCCTTTTTATTATCCTAATACAGTTTTTCAAGATTTGAAAAAATAATTTGGAACATATTCTTTTTTACAATTTTTGACTCAAATTTTGCTTTACTTCCCAAAACCTTTGCTATTTTGCATGTATATTTTGAGGGAGAAAACAGTGTTTGATCTGCTTAACTTGTTTTTTTTATGCTTAAATCATCAAATGTTTAATGGTTAAAATGGATGACAAGTCTTTTCTATTTTATAAAAAAGGAAAAAAGAAAAAAACGTCAAGTTTCTTGGATTTTGACCCCGGATTTGTGACTCAAGTATATAAAAGAAAATATTGGTCTATGGAAAACATATAAAATAAATAAATCTGATTAATATCTTTACTGGAAGTAGAACAAATTCTTCAGAGGAGCCTTTTCCCCCGTTCATTATCGTCTTAGGGAAGCGTTGAAACACACCAAGGTTAGAAAAGCAGAGGCTCTTTTAGTGACAAACCCAGTGACAAAGACAAACTGCAGTAGTGGCTGGTGTGGCCCAGCAGCGACGTGTGTACACGTGCGCACAAAGATTTGTGCACAAACGTGTACAACGGACACATGCAGACAAAAGTTGGGGAAAGGAGAATCTGGTGCAAGCGGGCTGAAATGAAAACCCAGGACTACTTGACACGCCACACACCATGGAGAAAGCAAGAAAAGAGAAAAGAAAGTTGGATTTACCCTTTCTTCTAGCTCATTATACTCTAACCTCAGTCTATCACGCTCTTCTTGGACAAGGAGAGCCTTTAAAACAAGGCACACAGTGTTGAAGGGAAAGGAAAGTTTAACAAAGAGAGCAAGTGACACTTTACTATTCTTTAGTCTGAATTTACAGTCAGGACCATTAATATATGGACAGAGACACATTCTTTCTAATTTTGTTTCTGTACATTACCACAGTGAATTTTAAATAAAACAACTCAGATGCCATTAAAGTGCAGACTTTCAGCTTTTATTCCATGGGTTGAACAAAAAGATTGCATAAAAATGTGTAAAACTAAAGCATTTTTTTTAAACACAATCCCTTCATTTCAGGGGCTGGTAAGTAATTGGACAATTGACTTCCATGCTATTGCATGGGCAGGTGTGGCCAATTCCCTTGTTATGTCAGTATGAGTGAAGCAGATATAAGGCCTGGAGTTGATGAGAGAACTCGTGCTTGCATTTTGAAGATTTAGCTATGAACAGACAGCTCTCCATGCAGGTGAAATGAGCCATCATTAAGCTGAGAAAACAGGAAAAAAAACGTGCCAGAAATTGATACAGTATTAGGAGTGGCAAAATCAACAGTGTGGTACATCCTGAGAAAGAAAGAAAGCACTGTTGAACTCAGCAACGCAAAAAGACCTGGACGTCCACGGAAGACAACAGTGGTGGATGATCGCAGAATCATTTCCATGGTGAAGAGGAACCCGTTCACAACAGCCAACCAAGTGAACAACACTCTCCAGGAGGTAGGCGTATCAATATCCAAGTCTACCATAAAAAGGAGACTGCATGAAAGTAGATCCAGAGGGTACACTGCAAGATGTTAGCCACTCAGAAGCCTCAAGAATAGGAAGGCTAGATTGGACTTTGCTAAAAAGCCTCTAAAAAAGCCAGCACAGTTCTGGAAAAACATTCTTTGGACAGATGAAACCAAAATCAACCTCTACCAGAATGATGGTAGGAGAAAAGTATGGAGAAGGCGTGGTGAAGCTCATGATCCAAAGCACACTACATCATCAGTAAAACACTGTGGAGGCAGTGTGATGGTCTGGGCGTGCATGGCTGCTAGTGGCACTGGGACACTAGTGTTCATTGATGACATGACACAGGACAGAAGCAGCCCAATGAATTCTGAGGTGTTTAGAGACATACTGTCTGCGCAGATCCAGGTGAATGCAGCCAAACTGATTGGGCGGCGTTTCATAATACAGATGGACAACGACCCAAAACATAAAGCCAAAGCAACTCAGGAGTTTATTAAAGCAAAGAAGTGGAATATTCTTGAATGGCCAAGTCAGTCACCTGATCCTTACCCAGTTGAGCATGCATTTCACTTGTTGAAGACTAAACTTCAGACAGAAAGGCCCACAAACAAACATCGACTGAAAGCCGCTGCAGTAAAGGCCTGGCAGAGCATTCAGAAGGAGAAAACCCAGCATCTGGTGATGTCCATGAGTTCAAGACTTTAGGCTGTCATTGCCAACAAAGGCTTTTCAACCAAATATTAGTAATGACCATTTGGTTTTCAGTTATTTCATTTGTCCAATTACTTACCAGCCCATGAAATGAAATGTTTAAAAAATGCTTTAGTTTTTCCCATTTTTATGCAATCGTTTTGTTCAACCCATGGAATAAAAGCTGAAAGTCTGCACTTCAATGGCATCTGAGTTGTTTTATTTAAAATTCACTGTGGTAATGTACTGAAGCTAAATCAGAAAGAATGTGTCTCTGTCCAAATATTTCTGGTCCTGACTGTAGATAATCTATTGAAAACAGTGTCTTATTCCACCCTAGACTGTCCCAGTAAAATGTGCAGTTTTTTATGTTTTTTTTTCTTCTAAATCATCAAAAGATTTAACTGTCAAGAAAAGAATGAAGCAGAACCTGGTTAGTAAAACAACCTAACATATTATAAATACTGTGATTGTAAATAAATAATAAGGAAATAAAGGAAATAAAAGAGACGCCTCATTGCTCATGTGGTTAACATGTATGAAGATAAATAGAAAATGTTAATATATCCACAACATAAAATGTTTATAGCTTTCCATTTAGTTATACACAGAAATCATTTCTTATTCAAATAATTTCTTTAACCAAAAAAAAATCCAATATTTAAAAAAAACTTTAAGTCCACATTAACTCTTTTAGCTGTGCTAAAAGGCTACAACTATACATGACAGGCATACAGCTTTTCTTCTACTGTAGAATAAAATGACAAAAGATTTAGACTGAAACACTCAGTCGAATGTGAATCTGCTAAAAACAGCAATACCATCAACTTTGATGTCTCATTATCTCTTTCTTTTGATTGTGTACATTAATTGTATTTTGTAGGATGTTGCTTAGTAACAAAATATGACAAAGTATATTATGAAGACTGGAAATAACATGTTTTTTGGGGGTAGAAAAACAAAACATTTATCTCCTAATTACTGGTTTTCTTAGAATGCTGTTTTGGATGGATGAGATATGAAAAGGAAAATCAACACACTGGGTTTTGTTTTGTTTTTAGTCACAAGGCTCTGACTTTTTGAAGATTATCACCTCGTAAAACTAACCTGCATGTCGAGCTCTCGACACCTCTGGGCGATCTCTTCTTTGGTTGCCAAAACATCGTTCAGCTCCTCGACCGTCTTTTTCAGCTAAGATTAAAACAGATAAACAGATTGAAACACATTTTGTTTTTACAATTATTTCTCTAAATGTGTAGCTGCTTTAATGGCAAACAAATGAAAGAGGCAACATTTAGTTTCAGCTTTTAGATTTCTTTTAAAATATGCTCAAACCTGTCTGTCTAGATCCAAGTAAGAGTCATTTCCTGTGGTGACCGGAGTCTCTTTACTCATGAGCTACAAAAAGAAAGAATATTAAATTTAGCAAAGTTTTTTTTTTTTTTAATAATACTAAAAAAGATCAGATGCAAAAAACCTTAAGATCTATATTTAAGCTAAATGGCAGTCTACCTCCTGGATGGCTGTCATGACAACATGCTGCACTGATTCCTCCATTACCATGATGGTTTGAATGTATTCTAGGGAATAAAGGACAAAGGGGATTTTAGGAAACTCCAGCCAGTTGACAATGTGAAGCAAAATCAGTCGCACTCACACAGTGTATGTACCTTGTTTCTGCTCACAGTTAACAGCACATCCTAAGATAAGTTGTAACATTCTCCCAAGTTCTGCTGCATCGGAGTGTTCTCCAATCAGATTCACATCTGGCAGTGTGAAGTCATTAATCTGCTGCCCCAGGACCTACAACAGAAGCTTGACTCCTTAAAAACTAGCTGACCTTAAGAAGAGTTTCATGTAACAAAAAAAAAAAAGAATGGGTTCTTCTTACCTCCTGGTAATAGTCTAGAATGCCTGTTAAGATTTTTTTAAGATTGCTGACCTAAAGTTAAAAAAGGACAATCAATAATACTAAACATTGTTGTTACAGAAAACATCAAATATCTTCTTGAAAGAAAATGAGATTGTTACCTTTAATCTCCAGTTGTCCCCGACCTCTGGTTTGATTCTGCTAATCCAAGCATCGCTAAAATACCCCCCATCTCTGGAAAATTCAAGGAGATGAAAGATTATGATTAAAAGACACAAAATGTGATAGCATCCAAAACAGAAATGGGGCAAAAGCTCACATTTTCTGAAGAACTTGGGCCATGACGGCACCATTGGTCAGGTCCTCCACCCTTTTACAAGGAGCCTCAACTTCAAACGTCTGGATCTAAACAACAGAACGTGAAGATGAAAGACATGAACTGTTGGCATAAAAAGGTAAAATTCCTACATATTACTACATATTCAAGAACATTTAGAACAGGGCTGGGTTGATCAAATTGATAAATCGATTTGAAGTGACCTAAGCTTAATTAATCAGTAATCGATCCATAAAAGTAGAGATCGGTCTTTTATGATTTTCCTTTTCCGGTGACTTAACACACAATAGCAGCAAAAGCCAATGCTCGCTAGCTTGATGCTGTTTATAGACTGTTCTGTTGTAATAATCTCTCATTATTCGATTAGCGCCCTCTGTTGTCGTATGGAAAAATAGCACTTTTTAAAATTTGTATTCAATGATGAATAACGATGAAGCAGACTGAAGGCTGAGGATCAAAACAGAACAGTTGTAGACTCCACAAAAGTAAACAGATCGTCAGTCCACCTCTAGTGTCAATAAATCAAATACATTTTAAAAAGAAAACGTTCCAATGCATAATAGAAATTCCCATCGGACGGCTAAGGCTAACGCTCGACCTCAACATACATTGCTGACTAAGGCCCCATTTACACTGCATGGTTCAAGTGACCCACTTTTTCCTCTCATGTGGCACAGATCGGATATGACCGGTGAACGTGTAAGCAGGAAAAAAAACACATTTTCTCAGATCGGATTCAGGCCTCATTCATATGTGGAAATAAATCGGATACGAATCAGATACGTGCATTTGCGTGTGCCATGTAAGCAGACAAATCGGATATTCCCCAGAAAATCAGTGATGTCAACTCAGGTGGACACCACCAACTGAGATCACATGACATTATAGGTGCTTTGTGCGCTGATTTTGCTGTTTGATCATTATTAAGGGTCTGCTCGCCCATAATTTTTTTAATCCGTGCGGTCAGTGGTTTTTTCTTGGCTGCAGGACCGCGAACAAGGATTATCATTAGGCTGACATGCTAAAAACATTGGCCGTGGGGGAACTTAAAACTCTGTGCGGGCAATTCCGCAATGAGCATCTTCGATGTAAACATGTCACATGGGAATTACATCAGCCTTTGTTTTGTCTGGACACCACTGGAAAAACAAATTCATTCAGTTTCTCAGATCTGCGTAGCAGCACTTCCGCCTTCGGCGATCCGGCTGCCGGTCGGAAGACAAAGCTACTAGTCCCGGGGGAAATTTCGACGGAAGGCTGAAATGCTGCTATGTAGTCCTGAGAAGCTGTTGTTAGCAGCTTAGCTTGTTCCCCCCCTTTTTTGTTGCGTTTCTTTTGTTTGACAGCGGTTGTCATGGAGGCAACGCAACAATGGAAGGAGGCGTTGCCTTGGGCGCTCATAAATGACGCAGGTGAACGAGAGGGGATGTGCGGGAGAGGAAAAGAGAGGCTGTCCTACCGTATGTGCTCTCTCTGAGTCTTGAATGAGGAAGTGTTTGCAGACGTTGTGCTGTACTAACAGTTTGATCCGAGCAAAGGAATAAACGACCACTAGCCTGTTCCAGAGCAACAGTGTCCCACGTGATTAGTTACCGTTTGCGTCCCAACCGGGACCGGACCGGAAATAATAGCGGTTTACGACTACGGTCTGAAGCCTGAGGCTGAAAGGTAACACTGTGTACAATCATCAGGAGTGCACAAGCGTCACAAAGCCATCTCCCCTACCGCTAACACAAGGCTACAAGCCTGGCCGCACTGCTCCTAGCATGTCAGGGTCAGAACGTCTACGTTTGGTAGTTTCAGCATTGTATAGTGTAATGTAATGTAAAAATCGGATATGATGTAAGCGGGTCATCAAAAAAATCGAATATAGTCAGAAAATCTGATTTGAGCATCAAGACCTGCAGTGTAAATGCAGCCTAAATAAACAGCTATATTTACTCACAGGCATGAATTTTCCAAACTCTTTTAAGGAAAGAGTTTTTTTTTAAAGTAACTATTTGTGGTCTAAAGCACCGCTGTTGCTCAAATCTTCAGGAATAAAGTGTAATGCTATTCCGTGAAATCCACCTATTGGCTAAACAAAAGCGCCCTCTAGGAGAGGCAGAACATAATGATCTGCATGCTTCTGTTGGAGCCTCCCCGTTTGAGAAATCATGTAACACTGTATGGTGTGAACAATCTGACTGATTTATTATTTCATTAATACATTTGACAATATGTGAACTATATCAGATTTATATGAATATCTTCAAACATACTTAGATTATTATTGTATTTCTATGGATATATAAATAAATGTGTAGACCGTGTAAATTCAAAATCGAATCAAATCAATCCAGGCTCTGGTAAATCTTCGATTTACCAGCCAATAATTTCCGATTCTGAAGATTATTGGTGATACCCAGCTCTGTTTAGAACTCTGCAGTGATTGCATCAAGTCAACAACTTAGCAGCTTTGAAGATTCTATGACTGGGCAGTTCCAAAAGACCACAAAACCTAAAATTAAGCACATTCTCTGTAGTTGGAAACACACGAAATGTGTTTTACTTTACATTTCAGCTGCATGCAGGTTTCCCATAACCAGATTCAAGGCCAAGTATCAGATGGAGTGATGTAAACCACACTACCAGTGAGCAGTCATTGAAACCTTTTCTGAGGACTGACGAGTCATGTTTCTCTGGGCGAGTCAGGATTTTAGCACTTGTTACCTGCTTGACTGCTCTGTGTCCTCTGGGATAATTGGTGGAGATGAGGCAACACCTAAGGTTTGGGTTGAACTACTTACCACTAGAATAAACTGGCTATTTATAATCTGACCACTTTATAAAGGCACAAGTGTTGACACACTGCTACCAAAAATAAAGATGATAACAATGTGATCTAAACATCTCCCCTCGCTGCTGGCATTGCTACGTCATAGATCATCACTGTGACACCAAACACATGAATGCAGAGAAATATGACTTAAGTTCAGAAGGTAAAGTAGAGAGCTAAAATGACACACATGCTAAAGGCAGAATACAAGAAAAGCCCTTATCTTTCCAAATAAAAGATGTTTTTACCCATCGAGCAACAACCTAGAATCCAAACAATTTGTCTTTATAGTGAACTAGTTAGAAGGTGGATAAAGCATGCTCAAAAGTGAATAAACAACTTTCTCATGACCACCGTATACTGCAGTATTTCCCATGAATTTACGGAAATTGCTGCTTGTTGCTAAATAACATTTTTGTAACAAATAAAATGTTTAGAGTAACAGTTTCTCCAAAAGGAAAGATTTAAATAAAAAGATATTCAAATATTGTGTCAACACACATTTAATTAAACTATTTTCTTAGATCAGGTTGTTTTCTTAACAGATATTATACATACTATCCCCCTGCTCACATTGAGGATGAACTCTGCTTTACCTTACTTATTTTATAGAGCAAAATGGTTTGGAGCAATAAAAACAATGTGATTAAGCCACAGAAGCAGTTGGATCAAATTAGCAGAGATTAAGAAAGAAGCCTGCAAACAGGAAGCGAGCTGACCCTGATCCCAGCACGAGGCCGAACTTTACACACTGTGCAAACAAAAGCCGTTAGTAAAACTATGAACGTTTTAAAAATCTGAACGAACATTTATTAATAAATCTTTGTTAATGTAATTTTTAACCATAAAGTCTCCATCAAAGTTTACAGCAGATATTTGGTCAGTTTTAGAGAATTGTTCTGTCAGATTTATAACTTCTTACCACCTTCTTCATTGAGTTGGTTACTAATTCATTTAATGGTTTTAATCTAATTAAATTGATACACAAGAGTTCTAGCATCAAAGGCAAACCTGCTGTTTCTTTATTTTATTTGGCAGGATAAAACATTAAAATGCATTTAAAGGTCCAATTAATTATGTTTTAAAGGGCAAAAAGCTAGAGGGCTGTAAAACACAGAAAAAGCTCTCTGCTACTCATGTGGAAATGAAAGTCCACCACATTTTGGGCTGCATCATTTCCTTCTACAGGAAATTTGACAAAAGGAAAGAAAACAGAGGATGAGCCAGTCCATCACAGAAGTAGAGACAACGTCTCAGCAGCTGTCAAAAAGCTGGGAAAGCCTTTGTGCTCACAAACAGTAGAAAAAGCCTTTAGCATGCCGTACTTGACAACACAGACTTTTCTTAAAGCCTTTCATTTCACTCAAGAATGTTTCAGCTTCTTTCTGTTTTATATGACAACAAAAGTTGCCTTTAGAAAATTGCATATTAAGATAAGGATATATTTTAGTTTAAACCAATGAGAGATATATTAATTATAATAAAGAGGGGGCTTTGCCTAGTACTGGTCATCCTGAAAGTAATACGTTTATACTAAACTTGATTAGAGGTTGAAAATACAGCAAGTTTATAAACCATTGAATGAACTAGCTCATCCCTTCATGATTACAACCAACAACAAAATAAATGCTGGTGAGTGCATTAGCATCATTGATGTTAATAAGCTGTAGCATCACTTACACATTCTGCTTTGCTGCACATGCGATGCAAATAAATAACCCCTTGAAACCCCTTTAATGTTCACAAAACACTTTGTTTGCTTTGTTTAAAGCTTTATATTTGACCACAATGTATGTTAACCTTCTTGTGTCCTTCTGACACTCTATCTTCAAGACAAAATTGATTTACATTTCTTTTCTTTTCTTTTCTTTTCCTATAATTGGATTACTAACACTTTACTTCGAGGTCCTAGCCGGAGCTACCGCCAAAAAGATCTTTTTAAAGTTTACGAATACTTGCTTTGTTTAGAGAAAAGAAAAAGAAAATGATTTTTCAGAATAGATAAAAATCATATATTATTTTTAAGAAAAGCGTAGGACAACGAAATGCTTTTTTGTCAAATAGTTCAACGCATTTAGACCATGGAAACAGAATAACACGGATCAAATAAACTAATAAATGTGTCCTTAATCACAATAGAGAGTCTTTTCCAAAATAACAGACACTATTAAGGTCATTTATATGCACCGTTGTAATCATCATCATATTTTACTTGCATAACAAATCATGTCTGATGTGAATTCAGAAATGTTTTGGTTTTTTTATGTAATCAAACTATCATAAAACAATTCCCATAAATGCATGTAGGTATGTATGTATGTATGCATGTATGTATAAACAATAAGTTTTGATTTTGTGTGTATCTTATGGATGAAAGGATTGTTATGGAGGTAAAACTAACATAAAAGCCACATCAATTTGCCAAATGCAGCTTTGACAAGCCTTGGTCAAAGGGATCTTAAACTCTCCTGTCACTTTCAGGATCCGACTTAGGGGCAGAATCTTTTTTTTATTATTTTCTTCATGGTTTTATTTTGTATGTTATACATTTGTCCCCTTGGTTTGCCCAATTTCAGAAAGTAAAAAGCTTAATGGCGTAAACAGACAAAGAAGCCTGTAGTAGTTGGAAAACATGCGGTAATCTTATTGTGGAGCCATGGATCTGTCACTGAATCAAAATTAAGTGTAAGGCTTAGTAGAATTCTGAAACCTGTTAGAAATGCCCTACATCCATTTTTGCCACTTCAGAGATAAATTCAAGATCAAACAAATAAAAAAAAATAATTCTGCTGAGACAAATGTTTCCAAAAGCAAAAGGAATAACCATAAAATATTCAGTTCCCAATTTCTGACCACAACTATCTCAGAATTAAGGAAACAAAATCTTAGCCTAAATAATTTTAGTTTAGATCAGGGGTCTGCAACCTTCAACACTGCCAAAGCCTACTTTACCCTCTAGTAAATAAAACACTGATTTTTATATTTATTATTGTTACCATTGTGATAAATATAAATGTTCTAATATTTTTTGCATAACAAAAAGACAATTAAATATTTGAAACATGTAACAGTTTTGGCAGAGGTTCACATGACTACCTTTCATCATCAAAATGCAGCAAATGCAGTAGAAAGTGCAAAGTCTACAATATTAATAATAAATAATATTTTACCATTTCAGGTGCATGTCAACCAAAAATGCATCAATCTAACAAACGAAACTTAAATTTGGAGCCATTTAATGACCTCTATCGTATTTCATTTTACAGTTACTTTATAAAACTACATTTTATTATTTTTTATTTTTCTTTAACCAAAGCGGAGGGTTAAAACAGCCACAAGTCGCAGACCCCTAATTTAAATGAACTTCAACCTAGAGGAGGAAAAACAACACAACTTAAAGCAATGGAAGCTTACATTCAAATTGAAATAAAACGCTGGGACTGAATGCTTGAAAAGTGGAGCAATAACAAAAGGTAACATTTGGATCAAAACATGAAACAAAACTAAATCTCACGAGCAAGTGGCTACTAAAAGAAGTTAAGTTTACTCTTTCATCCGAAAATGCTAAATGTCTACACTCTCCTTGCCTTAACATTGTTTTCTGACAGCATGGTGTAACCTAAAGATTTGAATTCAAGGATTCATTGGAAAGCGTGTCAAAGTCATGTAGTTCAGAAAGCATCAGACATAGATGCTCCGAGATTTCACCAGACTCCAGCCTTTAATTCTGTCCCTTCATCAAACTAAGTTAACTTAATAATGAAACTTCTTATGCAACCAAATTAACTCTTTACACAATTAAATCATATCAGTCATCAACAATATAATTGGTAGTCAGACAAAGATGCTCATAATTTTTAAGAGTGTATTTTCTTCAAGGGGCAGTAACTAAGTATATTACTTAGTAGTACATTCATTTAGCAGTACATTAATAATCAAATTTTGCTAGAAAAGACTATTAAGCTCACAGTCCACCAGCAGCTGACCCCTCTAAAACTGATCATGCATGCATTATTTACTACATTATTATAGGCCGACATGGAAAGCAAACTAAGATTTATTTTCAGGTTACCGTAACTTATTGATAGGGAGCTTGAAAACATCCAACATACTCACAATACATACAACTGACCCGTGCTGAAGTGGAGGCCAGTCTGAGGTCAACGTGTTCTCCATGCATTTTCTGGAACCTTTTGTCCAATCTATGACTAATCATATGTGAAAAATAACAATATTTTACATTTTCCTTATCTATAGCTGCTCATTACTCTTGAAACCTACAATTCCTTATGAAGTGATATTTATGCAAACAAAACTTGTACAATTAGCAGATGAAAATATTAAATATTTGCATTTAAAAACTGTTTTTTTTTAATCATAAGTTTCAGTTTAGCATGACATATTTGCCATCAAACAGCCTGCTGATTGGTCTAGATTCTGTCCAATCGTGTCTCTGTCTCCCATTGACAGTGCCTAGAAACAGACACAGACTTTGGACTCTGTATCGGTTCTGTTCGATCGGGATTCTACAGTCTTCAACCAATCTAGCCTGTTTCTGAGTAAAATCCAGAAGAGCAGCAAAGCAATCATAAAACAGGGTTCTGTATTTATTTATGTTAGTGTAGCAACCTACGTGTTTAAAATGTCCAGAGAAACAAAAAAACGTCTGAGCTCCGATTCCGTGCAGCCGGAAGTTACATTATAATACGATTATAATTTGTATTGGAACTACAGTTTTTGTCAGGAATAAAATGTTGAAATATAAAGAGAAAATAATGTTTATTTCATGAATCCTTTTGTTTGTTTTTTTAGTTTGGACAAAAGCACACGAGTTCTTAAAAATAAGGGTGTATTCAGACGAAGTCGGCTTAATTTGGTCTGGATCAAGCTCAAGTAGCCTTTTCTGATTCAAACCAAAGCTTGTAAACAAAACCATAAATAAAAATCACTTCACTCATTGGTCAAGAGTTTTAAGGGCGGGCAAAGCAACTAGAGACAGAAATGATGGAAGTCCTGTGCTTTACAGTCCCTCCTTGGTATTTCATTCAAACTATATTTTACTGAGCAATTTAAAACGCCTGTATCAACATCAGGCCCAACACATGCTTGCTTTTTTGATCCGGTGGAGGCATGCTGCAGGGCAGTTACTGGCAAGACGACGTCTAAGAAGGGACGCTACAATTGTTCATTTCTTATAGGTTGTAGGCAAAACAGTGAGAAGCAAAGTGGGTCACGTTAAAAGTTGTTTTAATGAGCCTGCATTCATCCGATCATATTTCAGTGACTTGTTGTATCTCAACGTTGTGGTGTTATGGCATTGTGAACGTAATTGTCAGGGTTTGACAATCAGAGAAAACAAGGTAGCTTTTAGGGTGACGTCACAGCAGCGCGTGCCGCGTAACGAGACACAGAAAAGCATGTAAAAGGCGTTTTTTGCTGCGTTAAGATAAACACAGTTGTAAATACCAACTATAGTGCTTCAAAAAACCAACACCATCTTCATCCGTTTCTCTGAACTTATCTCCAGAACATTTACCATGAACTGTTCCTGTGATGGATTCGTTCCTGATCATATCCATCCTCATCAATCCCAAAGAGAAATTCAACATCTTCAACTCTGCCTCATGACTCTTACTCAGTCTCTAAACCAGGGGTCCCCAGACCCCGGCCCTGGGGCCGGATCCGGCCCCCCGACTCATTTGACCCGGCCCCCTGAACGGCTCCCTGACCAATAGAGGGGGCGGGTCAAAAGCAGCCTTTTTTTCCGATTAATATCTTTTTTAGCCTGGCCGCCTGATTGTAATGTTCTGATTTACATTTATCCTATTGCCCCTGAATGCATCTCAGTTACAGTGAACGAGATGTTTTGGAATAGGAGTAACACATTATGGGATAGGCAAGACGCGCGAAACCTTCTATTTACAGCGAACACTACCCTCCCAACCCCCACACAACGGAAAAATGGCAAAAAGGTTAGGTAAGAGGAAAATTGATTCTGAATGCAGGGTATTTAGCCCGCGGTGGACAAACAAGTATTTTTTTATTCAACACAAAGAAAAGGCTGTTTGTCTCATCTGCCAAGAGACGGTGGCGGTATTCAAAGAATACAATATGCGCCGACATTTTGAATCCCGTCACAAAGACAAATACGATAACTTGCAAGGCCAAATACGAGCAGAGAAACTCTCAAAGCTAAAATATAGCGAGCTGCGGTAAAGCTTTCACCGAGGGAGAGTTTGTGAAGAAATGTTTGAATGTCGTCGCGGAGGAGATGTGTCCCGAGAAGAGAGATGTATTTAATGCGTTGTGTCTGTCGGCGAGCACGATCACCAGACGCGTTGAAGAAATCGGGAGTAATGTCTATGCCCAGCTGCAGCAGAAGACCAAAGAATTTGAGTTTTTTTCATTAGCGCTGGATGAGAGCACGGACGTGCAGGACACGGCGCAGCTGCTTATTTTTATTCGTGGCGTTAGCGCAAACTTTGAGTTTTGTGAGGAGCTGGCAGCCCTAAAAAGTCTGAAAGGCAGTACCACGGGGGAGGATATTTTCAACAATGTATGCCAAACCATGGAAGAGTTGGATCTGGACTGGGCAAAGCTGGCCAGCATCACCACCGATGGAGCTCCGAGTATGGTGGGCGCATCTCGGGGTCTAATAGGACGCATGAACGCGGAGATGGAGAAACGCGGTCTCAGCGCTCCGCTACCAGTCCACTGCCTAATTCACCAGCAGGCACTGCGCTGCAAAGTGCTGAAGTGGGATTCTGTCATGCAGGTTGTCGTATCATGCATAAATTTCATCAGAGCAAATGGACTTAAACACAGGCAGTTCCAACAATTCCTGTCTGAATTGGGGTCTGCCCACGGAGATGTGCTGTACCACACAGAGGTCCGATAGTTAAGCCGCGGCAGAGTTTTGAGGCGTTTCTACGAGCTGCTACCTGAAATTAACGCATTTCTGTGTTCCAAAGGCAAAACGGTCCCAGAGCTTATCGAACCAGAATGGAAATGGCACCTCGCATTTTTGACAGATGTGACAGAAATGTTGAACGGCCTAAACTTGCAGCTACAAGGCCAGGGAAAACTCATTTGTGACATGTATTACCACATAAAAGCATTTGAAGTGAAACTAGCGCTGCTTATGGGGCAAGTGAAGAAGCACAACTTCGGCAATCTCCCTGCTACCCCAAACTTTTCTGCAGAGAACCCAGCGGCCCCGTTCCCAGCCGAAAAGTGTGTGGAGGCACTGGAAATGCTGAAGGCGGAGTTCAGTGTGCGATTCAGTCAACTTCATGTTCATGCAAAAGAAATCCATCTTTTCCAAAACCCCTTTCTTGCCAACATCGATGAAGCCCAGCCTTCTTGTCAGTTTGAGCTAGCTGACTTACAGAACTGTGATGTTTTGAAAGACGCATTCAAGCCCAAAAGTCTCATTGACTTCTATGCCGCTCTCCCAAATAACACGTACCCTAATATAAAAAAAACGCAATGAAGATGTTCACACTTTTTGGCAGCACATATATCTGTGAGCAAACCTTTTCACGGATGAAACTCCTGAAAAGTCCACTAAGATCAAGATTGACGGATGAACATCTGCATCAGTGTTTGAGACTTGCTGTGACTACGATGGAACCGGATATTCAACTCCTCACAAGCCAGATGCAGGCCCACAGTTCATCTTCCTGCTTATGAACTTACAGTCCATCGGTGAGCTATTAAACTTAATATTTGGCTTTCTGGGAAACAATAAATGTTTACATTTGTGCACCGCTGTGATTGTCACACTTTTTCTGTTTCAAACTGACCCGGCCCCCGATCAGAGAAAGGGAACGTCATGTGGCCCTCATTGGAAAAAGTCTGGGGACCCCTGCTCTAAACCAACAACATGACTGCTTTCCTTCTTGATGACACTCCTTTGTCACATATCACACCTGAAACCTTCCTCCATCTCCTCCTGTTGGCCGGGGCAGTGCGGTGCTGGGGGGTTTGTGGACCGGCAGGGGTTACTGTGTGGTGACGTGGGGTAACCAGTAGAATACGTGAGAGTTTGAGAGGGCATTGAACGGGACAGGCCTGGGGGCTACCTCCCCGGGCCTCTTGGGGCTTTCCCTCCCTTCTGCAGGGTGGGGAGGGCACCAGGGTGGATATGGGAGGAGGGTTTGAGGAAGTTGTAGGTTGGTGGGGGGGGTTAGAGGATAGTGTTGTGCGTGTGTAGGGGGTAAGGGTGGAGTTGTGGTTGCATCGTGATCTTCGGGCTGACTGGTTTGGGCGCCATCTTTAGCACACGTCTCTGTGTCCAGCACCCGGTGGCCCCTATAGCTTCCGTTTGGTAAAGCTGAGTGTGCCTGCCTTGTGGCCCAGACGCCAGGCTGTGTAGGTCCTTTCGCTGAGGGTGCTTCAGGGTCTCTTGCCCCCTCTCTTCTGTGTCGGTCGGGCTGGGGAGGATCTGGTTCCTCTAATGAACACATGGTACACTTCGGGAGCGTGCTTGCATCCCACCTGTACTTGCACACTGTCGCACTGCTCCCGTCTGCTTTAACCCTTGCTCCTAACCAGAATTTCACTCTTGGATGTAAAATATGCATTTAGAACATAAAATGTATTAAATAAATAAATTTAACAAAAAAAAGCATTTGTGCCAATATACCCCTTGGCTATCAGAAGATCCATAACCCCTTAATGTAATAGTAAAATCTGTCTAACACAAAAAGCCTCACACAAAAAGACAGGACAAGTTTTAAAAAAAAAACAAAAAAACATATCTTCTGTCTCGCTACTGCTGACCTTCATTTCTCTCCTTTAGAGAGCAAGTCTCTACCTCTCTAGATGTTCTTCCACCTGCTGTCACCACAAATCACAATGTCAGGTGTGATTTCTGGGATTCCTGTGTAACTTATCTGTCAGTCTTTCCCTCATCACAGAAACAAGAAACAGAGCTGCATCCGTGATGCATCACCCACCTCCACCTTGAAATCCTCTTTTGCACTTACAGCACATCTCACCACTGTCTAGCAGCTCTCTTCCTTGTCTAGAGAGACTCCAACATTCTTTTCTGCCATTTCACAGGTTGTCCTACAAATCACAGCTCCTTTCTTTGTATCCTGTCATAGACTTTCTCTAATACATCTACAAAGACACAATGCAGCTGCTTCTGACCTTCTCTGTTCTTCTCCAGAAGCCTCATCAAAACAAATATTACATCTTTGACACTTTTCCTTGGCATAAAACCATACCGTAGCTCACAAAAGTTCACTTACGGCTTCAACAGCTTTATTTCTCTGTAGTTTCTACAACTCTGGGCATCTCCCTTCTTCTTTAAAATGGGAACCAGAACACTTCTCCATTCCTCAGACATCCCTCTGCAAGATCTTGGTAAACAGTCCAGTCTTAAACTTTGCTGCCACCTCTCCGAAACTCTTCCATACCTCCACAGATATGTCCTCTTAGTGTTCCTTTTTCTTTTAAGGCACTCCTGAAGTTCTTCATTCCACCAAGTGTCCTTATCTGCTTTCCACATTCCAGATGACACACCAAATGCTTTGCTCACAGTTTCCCTGATCATTTTAGATGCAGCTGTCCACAGTCATCTGGGAAAATTTCACGATCTCCCAAAGTCATGCAGCACTATTCCTATTCAACTTAACAACTTTATCCAGTGCTGTGCTTTCAACCTCTTCATCTTCAGCACCACTGGTCCTCCCACAAATCACTGTCCGATGCTGTCAGACTAAACTCTCCCCAGCGAACACTTTGCAGTCGCTGATCCTTGTCAGATTCAAGCAAAGCTGGCCAACCCTGGTCCTCAGGAGCCACAACCCTGCTGGTTTTCCAGCTCTACCTGGACTGCTTGATGGTGTCTACCTAAATCATGTGTGTTCAGTCAATCAGGTGGAATCGCTT
Source organism: Oryzias latipes (assembly GCF_053564925.1). Taxonomy (NCBI): domain Eukaryota; kingdom Metazoa; phylum Chordata; class Actinopteri; order Beloniformes; family Adrianichthyidae; genus Oryzias; species Oryzias latipes. Next base: position 15,989,917 of record NC_136248.1, read on the forward strand.
GAGTCAGCTAATCAGCAGCAAGACGATCAGGGAGAACTGGAAAACGGGCAGGGTTGTAGCTCTTGAAGACCAGGGTTGGCCTGTCTTGGATTAAAGTGTCTGCACATGATGGAATCAACTTGTGTGCTCCTCCCTTTCAATCTTGTATCAGAATCAGAAGTACTTTAATGATTCCACACATGGGAAATTTATGGATTTCCATAGCAGTAAACATGAGAGAAAATAGAATAATATAAAAACAATCATATAGGAACAAAATGTAGCAGAAATGAAACCAAATAAGGCGTATGTCAACCTATGCTCTTCTCTTTTCTGGTAAAATGTGTTTACTGTTGCCATTTCTATTCGTTTACCAAAGTCATCTGTGCTCGTGCATTCCTGTCCTGAACACCAAACTTACCCATGACCTCCTCGTCCCCTCAGTTTTTCTCACCCACGTTTGTTAAAGTCTGTTCCAATTACCAATCTCTTCCTTATAAGGATACCCTAGATCACTTCATTCATCTCCCTCCAGAATTTCTCCTTTAGCTCAAATTCAACCTGAGGGCCATTAACTACAGACAACATTCAACATCATACTTCCAACCTATAGCTTCAGACCCTTCACCCAATCCGACACGCTCCTCACCTCCAGAACCTTTTAATCAAACTCCTCCTTTAGGATTACTCCTACTCTGTGAAGAAAACAGCTTGAACCTTCTCCCAATCCATAATCCTTGCTCTCTTTCAATTTAGTTTCTTGAACACACAGGATATCCAACTTTCTTCTTTCCATTATGTTGGCCAACTCTCTAGTCTTTTCCATTAGAACACTACTGCCTCAAGTCCTCCACTCTGGTCTTTCCTTCTCCATCTCTGCCAACAAAAGTCTTCCTCCTCTCCTTCCACCAACAGTCGACAATTTTCCAGCAGCTTGGAATTCAGGTCACGACCAACCCAATACGTAAATTCTGCTTTGTTTTGTGACAACTCTTTGCAGGACCAACACACAAAAACACTGGATTATGCCATCATTATAGTCTAAAGCTTATAAGATAATTATGAAAATCTGCTATTTTCAGTTAATAAAATATAACTGTAAATGAGCTGAAAAAAGAACAATTCTCACTTCATCATTTTGGCAGCAACAAGACATTCACTGATGTGTAGAAATAATTAAATAGGTACTGTAGTTTAGGATATTGAACTCACTTCATGTTTAACTTTATCTCAAGTTTTTTGCATAACTAAATCACTTTAAAGGTGCTATCCAGATCAAGCTGTGGTATAATGATGCAGTAAAATTACTCCTTAGAAATATGACTCGTTATTCCCTGACTTTAAACTCTCAAAGTGAACAAAGTGATGCCACTTGAAGAGGAATGAAGAAAACACAAAGCAACAATGGACAACAATGACAGGAATTACGTTCTCTGACAGGGAAAAAAAATCCTTCGTGAAGAACGGAACAATCATTCCAAAGCTAACATCTCTCGTTAGGTTTGATTTTTAAACCTAGCGACAGAGAGACTGAACACTGAATAAGTAGACAACTAAGATCATTAAACATATAATGCTCTAAGCTTGAATCTATGTTTGGACGTTTGCTTTTAGTTAGCACATAGCGCATCAGTAGCTAAACACAGAAAACAGCTGGCCTGCATACGTAACCACACAGTCCGTGTCATTTTTCTCTAGCATGCTAGCGTTTTCCCCGTTAGCTTGTTGCCTAGCATGCTAGCTTTAGCATCGCCGGAGAGCAGTGTGTTTCACAGAGGGAGGAAAAAAACAACAAAACACTCTCGTTTCCAAACTTACCCACGTTAAAAGGCTTTCACAGAGTTCCATTCGATCCAGCGACTCGGGTGTGCTCATTGTTATCTATCGGAGGCTGACTTTTTGGGCGACGGGAGGCTGAACTTAACAGTGAGCTTCATAAACTCCCCGGACCTCTGACTCGTTGGGTGTCTGGAAATCCGTCGGCGAGGCCGGCGTCTGCCGGAGGCGGGCTGGGTGGGCGGAGCTTAAAGTCTGGCACCAAAACATTAAAATACATTTGATGTTTTTAAAAGAAATATATACTCATATATTTTCTCTGTGTATGATTAGCGGTGCAAAGGGTACAATAAATGTAAACATGCATATACATTTCTTTCTACAAGCACGCTAGAATTCAAAAAGAGGCCTACTGTTTATTTATTTGTTTTGAGCCATTCCAAAGAAGAATGAACTTACGATTACGATAGTTCGGACAAACATGCTAAACATCTCGACTGACCAGTTATGGTAAAAAAAGAAAAAGAAAGAAAAAAAACCCTGCTTGACAACTTTGGCTAATTGCTAATCTTTTTATCGCATTTTTTTAGTCTAAAAAAGAATTCTGATTCTGATTATTATGATTCTGATTATTATTATTATTATTATTATGATTATTATTATTATTATTATTATTATTATTATTATTATTATTATTATACTTTTTATTTTTTTATTTTTTTATACAAAGAATAGTTGATTACCTTGGTAACATGCCACCCTACCACCCCATCTACCTTTGAATGGTCCTACCCTCGACAGCAATGGGCAATACCAACCAATCACAAACATTTAAAATACATCTACAGTATCTCGTTAGAGACAAAAATCCCTTTGACTGCACTTTAAAACTAAAGCTACAAAGCAGTCTAAAACTTACAAATCTCATGCGCAGTCAATCCAACCTAACTTTCATTTTGATTTAACTTGTTAAACGTATAATTTTGTTTGGAAAAAATAAATTGTATTATTTTAGGGCTATAATTCTAATTTGATATTTGATCCCAAATTAAAAATGTATGCATAATTGCTTTGGAGGGGAAAGGGGAAAAAGTAGTTTCCCAACACTCAACATCCAATTTGACTATTTCCGCTTAAGTCAGAGTTGAGGTTTTTTTCTTTTTTTGATATGATGTATAAGAAACTATTGTCAATTTGATTTTCTGATTTTCGTCATATATATATTTTTTTTAATTGTGCTTTAGTTATCAATAAAGCCAGCTTTGTATTCGTGCATACTTGCTGTATCTGGAGGCATTGTTTTCTTCTGACTTGCAATGGAGAATTTTGTGAAACTTACTGAAAGTTTTGGAATAATTTCAGAAGCATTTAGCTGGTTATAGAAGAAAGTGTTTTGATATCTATGACATTTCAAGTTCAATTTAAGTGCTTCACAAGACTTTATTCCAGGTATCGCTCTACAGTAATTTCAAAATAAAAGCTAAGTGTGCATAAGAATGTTTTAGTTACCTTTTCATAGGGGCAGTGAAAAGGCTCTTGTTCAAATCCTGGCTGGGACGTTTCTGTGTGGAGTTTGCACGTTCTCCCCAAGCCTGCATGGGGAAAACTCCAGCTTCCTCTGTCAGTCCAAAAATATGCTTCATAGCTTAATTGGTTACTCTAAAGTGACCCTAAGTGTGTTGAAGTGATTGTGTGCCCTGTGAGAGACTGGTGACCCATCCAAGGTGTGGCCCACCAACACCAACAGTAGCCGGGACAAGCCCCCGGCAAACCTGTGACCCCTAAAGGGATTTAGCAGGTTAGGAAAGTGGATGGTTGCCTTTTTAGTTGAATATTTTAGGATTAACACTTTACAATCCCAAACTGTGAAATATGACTTGATAAATGCAAAAATACAAAACTATAATTGCAAAATCTCAACTGATCCACTGTGAAGCAGGTGAATAAGCTTAAACTGTTCAATGCAGCACATGCTAAACATGGACTGGTATGCATTAAACAGAAGATAAGGGTTATTTGGCTGGAAAAAAGACAACAAATAAATTCTTTTTTTTTTGTTTTATTTTCCTGTTTTATTCCTTGGCAGTTGTGTTGATTTCTCCATTGAAACCCAGCAGTTGGAGCGTCATGCAGTGCTGTAGAGGGTTTCACAAAACGTCATAGTTAAGGCTGTTTTCAGACATTAAGTGGATGTACTTTAGAAAGTACTCTACCTGAGTGTTGGTGCGTCTGCGACAGTGGGCGTGTCTTGAGTTAGGCCTCTATCAAAGAGAGTAAAGCCACGGTATGCTCCCGCTTTTAAACAGTAGTGGATAAACCTGAGAGTATGAGTGAAAGATGAGGAATGTTAGACGGCTCTCACTCTGCTCTCATGTCATCTTGTAAAATGTTCTGGGCCTTACGTGTTCCAGTTCTTATCAGTTGCCAGGAGTCGTGGGTCTCCCACCACAACCAGAAGGGAGCGGGCACGGGTCATCGCCACGTTAAACCTCTAAGAATAATTTCGTTTTTGTGAACAGATGTGTACACATATATATTACTTTTAACTGCAACCACAAGCTTCAATTGGATGCAGAAATGAAAAAAATCTGAGATTTAAAGACCCACTCCAATGAAAATGGGTTTTTGACACGTTCTTGTGGCATTTCTCTCATGATGAAGGACATACATAAGGAAAGTTAAGCTTAAAATTGCATTTCTGAGTATTTTTTTCATTCAAATTGTTGTGAATCCGGAGGGGACGAAACATGCTGTTCGAAAAAGAGTGTATTTGTATGCGGGGCGGGCTACAAGCTCCCTGCTCCAAGCGATCAGCAACGGGGAGGGGAAAGGGGGTGGGGTTGCTCTGCGCCAACAGTGAGAAACCATACAAAACGACACTGTTTTTTTAGTCTAAAAATGGCATAATCATAATAAAAAAGACAACCGCTTTCACAATCGATCAAAAGCTGATCGGAGTGGATCTTTAAAGCAATACGATGGTGCTCACCCTGTCATCTCTGATAAAGCCCAGGATAAAGTTCTGCTTGTGCTTCAGTTTGGGAAAGCAGCGCACTGTTGACATCAGAATCACGCTGAACTCTTTACCCTGAAATTTATCCACTGTCCCAACCTGCAAAACACAAACAGTTGCTTAACATGGACTGCAAAATCTTTTACAGTTAAGCTCTAAAAAGCTTCACTGACGTACTTCTACATTTTCCAAATTTTCTTTGCTGAGGTCTGCATCCCATTGAATGGCCTTTTGGATTTTCTCCACCTGTAGGTAGATATTTAAAGACAAAGTTGGAGTTGTGTTTAGAACTATTCTGGCCACAAAAAGTTTGTAAATTTGCTATTTCAGTATTATTTAGGATTTTATATAATAAAAACATTTTAATGTAATCAAACTGACTTGTTTCCTGTATGGAGAGATGATGCCGATTTCTCCTGGTGGAACATGGCTCACATTATTCCGGTGGAGGTGTTGGATCAGGGATTTTAGGTATTCCTTTATGACTTCAATCTCTGCCATGTTGTAAAAAGAAGAGAAGCCCTTTTCCTGTTGGCTGATGCCGGCCACGCCATGGAAGACCACCGGGAAACCCTGAAACGAATAAGGAAGTCACAAAAGCAGAAGTGGACGGAGGCTGCTTGTTGTCTGTGTACGATCTCCTCACCTCCTTGGGCAGAAGCTCCAATTGATTGTATAACTTGCTAAGACGAGCACACGGCTGGAGCTCTCCACCATAAAACAGGTCGTTAGGAACTTTGAGAATGGCAGGATGGGATCTGGGAGATTTAAAATGAAACGGGTGACACATAAAAAAATTAGAATTTGGGGAAAAAGTTTATAAAGAATCCTGAGCAATTATTTAAAGTGACAAAAGATGTCCAAAACCCGACCTATAGTTCTTCAGCAGTTTGGTGATGAAGTTGCTATCAAACCCAAAATCCTCATGAGGTTTGTACAGATCGTTGTCCCTCATCAGCCTCTCCAACAAGGACACCCCTGCACAAATAAAACGTCTCAATCCTCTTTTTCTGTTAGAATGCAGATAGGAAGTATTTCTTTGCATTCTTTTTTTATTTCATTTTTACTCTGCAAGTAGAAACAGGTCCAACATTTATTGTGGCTATCGAATTTTTTCATACCATCCTGCTCCTAAAACAGAAGTTTGTAAACTGGAACAATACACAAGTTTTAAATGAGAATTTACCACAAAATTTAAAATGATGCTAATTTTATTTTGAAAGAGTTCCTGAAGTCTGCAGGAAGCTGCACAGCAGAGACCCTCACATGTCTTTTACTCTGCACCGTTGGACCTAAAATATTTTAAATGACCATTGTAATAGAATAGAATAGAATAGAATAGAAAAGAACTTTATTGATCCTACAAAGAGGATATGACCTTGTGAACATACATTCTTTAGAAGTCTGTTTAAATTTGCATGACAAAAATACAGAGTAAATCCAAGGAAAAATTATCATTTGTTTGTTTTTATCTTTAATAATTTGGTTTCTAAATTTTAATTCTAGATGTTTTCAAGAAAATTGCAGCAGCTGCAATTTTGTTTTGTAATTTTGATTATACCCAATGACTTTACCTTATTTTTATTTAAATAAATAGGAAGACAGTACAAACCAAAAGTTTGGACACACCTTCTCATTCAAATGAATGGGAAGGTGTGTCCAAACTTTTAAATTCAAATGAATGGGAAATGAATGGGAAGGTGTGTCCAAACTTTTGGTCTGCGCTGTATATTTAAAAATTTTAAGGCCCGAGGTAATAATTGAGCTGACCTTCTACACATATAGTCACAGGGCGCTATAAGCAGAAATGAAGTGATGTAGTAATACAGTATAACCCAAAATGTGACGTACATGCATGTGGACGCCAGGTCTTATAAGATAAAACACTACTATACACATTAAGACATAATCCTTAACTTATAAAATAATCAAATCAGTTGTTTTTGGGTAGATTTTTTTTAGCTCTCTGAATGTACAGTTATTTGGATATAACTGTGCCAGGTGCTCACCCAGTCCATGGTACTCTGCAGTCTTCGATATAACAACTGGGCCCAGCTGTTTTGGGTCTCCAGCCAACACAACCTGGCACGTGCTGCGGTCACATAAACCTGTAAAGAAGTCAGGCACAAGTTCAGGGACATTTTTGACGGATTATCAAAAAGTTTGCCCAAATATCTGATTGTAAACAAGAGATATTGTGTCACACCACCTGCTATTGGAATCATACTCTCTGTCTCTGTAGCTTGGCCTGCCTCGTCCACAAAGATGTAAGTGTAGTGCTTTGGAGGGATCCCGCCTGTCACAAGCCTGGGAAGAAAGCAGCAACATCTATAGATTTACCATAAAGTGTTATGATTCGTTTCATTGGAGAGACTGTACATCTCTGACACATTGAGCTCCTGTTCCTGTGAATCTGAGATCTATTTTTATAGGTTTTATTTTTTATTAAAAAAAAAAGTAAAGTTTTATTAATGAACATGTGAACAGGTGACCTCTGACCTCACTGGATCTGAAGGGTGAAAATCAAGATTGAAGTAGGAAGGGGACATTTACTGGGGTTTAGTCCTCCCGACTTTAGGATTTGGGCAAGACAACAAAATTGAAACAGTTGTTTAATAGAAAAAAAGAACCTACTCTCCTGTTTTCTTCTTCTACTTTTTTGTCTTTTGGCGTTTTCCTTTTTGCTAAGTTTACACCGGAAATGTACGTCCAATGAAAAGTCTGTGTGAACGCGTATGTGTGTGTTTCTGGCCTCTGCGTTCAAAACCCTTGTCTTTACGTGTCGCTGTGCAAATCTGTAAACATTTTTGGGCTCTATGTACAAAACGCGTGGTGATAGAACGGGTGTTGAGAGTTAAATCTATTGAACTTGGACCAGTCAGGAACTCGGATTGGTAGCGAATGAGTAGTGTCCTTTTCAAAACATGGAAGTGTCAACCATTTGTATATTGATCATGGAGGATCAACATAGCATTAGGGTTGCCAAAGCAAATCATCCGCCTCCATCTATCTTCTGTTTCCTTCTTGATCACAACAATCACTATCATGTCCTCTTTCACTACCATCTATTTTGAACTGAGTTGCTATGGAGTATAACTAGCAGCAACCAGAACAGGCATAATAAAGAAGTAAAAATCTTATATAAGTCACAGTTTGGGAGAAACGTATTTAAAAAAATACAAGACCAAGAAGAGACATTTCATCTTGAAAGGCAAATCATGATAATGGAATAGATAACCATAATAGACTGAAAACACTTCCATTCTGTCAATCTGTTGTCTTTTTCCCACTGTACCTTCCAGCAGTTTGCAGGGTGGTGACCAAGATCTTGCGACTCATGATGCTTTTTTTGTTGGGGATTTTAATGGTGCCTTTTTTTTGGTCTAGGTTGCAGTTCTTCTAAAGATTACAATAAAACATGTAGACATCAGTACAAAAATCATCATTCACTTGAAAGCCTTGAGGAAATAGTTTAATAGTACATCTATGTTGCTTTAGGTTAGTTATTATCAACTAGGCAAATGATAGGGCAATAGAAGGTTGAGTTCTGGTCTCCTCTTAAGTTGGCAAAGCTATTATTGCAAAATTAATAAATACAAAAGTCTGACCTTTAAAATTTCAGGGATTTTAGCGATGGAGTGGAGCAAGGGGTACAAACGATACACTTTGTCCGTGTCTACCAATCCCTTCAGAATCTTCTCACAGATGTCATCACTTGCACTGTTGGACGGCGCGCAGACCAGGATGTTGATGTCTTGTGCTTTTACGATTTCCATGATGGCTTTTACTAAAGTCAAGGTTTTGCCTGATGTGTGAAACGACAAAGTAAGGATTTGCTTTCTAAGAAACAAACCAACCCGAAGAGAAATGAACTTTACCTGTGCCAGGCGGACCACACAGCAAGTAAGCGGCTGGCTTTGCAGTGCGTCTGAGAATGTGTGTGACAGCTTTCTGCTGCTCCGGGTTGAATTCAAATCTTGGTGGCCTGGATTTAGAGGAAACAATGGCGAGTTGAGCTACATTTAACTTTAGGGATAATGCAAGACATCCATAATAATCATCATCAGTTTAGGAACAGAAAAAGAAAACAAAAAATCTACTGAAAAAAAAGCAAAAAAGGAGGCAAACCTGCATCAGCCCTAACTAAAAGAAAGATGCTTAACATGCTTTGAGGCATTTAAAAGGGAGGTCAACTAACCTGTTCAGTGCTAGAAGGCGTGGGAGCCTTCTGGTTGGGAAAAGCAGGTCCATTGGTCCCCTCTCTGCTGCCATTGCTGCCGCTCTGTGCTGCATGCGCAGGCACATGCGGTTGAGTTTGAACGTAACACCGCACCTGAGCACTCCACGGTCAGGGACCCTGTATATCATGTAATACTAATTTAGTTTCTTGAATTGGGCAAAACAGCACAGGATTTATTAAAAAGGAATCAAAGAAAAATACAAGTAAATTAAAACCAGCTTGTCTGAAGCCCATTGAGATGAATTTTGTTGGAAATATTGGGTTATATAAATAAAATTGAATTGAATTGCATTGTCTCAGGCATTTAGCTCCAAAAATATCATCATGGACCTTTCATTTAACACCAAACCATATCTGTAACTTGGTTAAGCCCAAAAAGGACACTCATTCTGATTCTGGATCTGTGAAATGTAATAATGATTTCTGGAATAATGTCTGTTAAGTTAATCAACAAGCAATTCATCTTTGCAATTTGATATTAATAATAGATTAGATAAATGATCTGCACGTGGACTGAAAAAGTATAATTAACTCTAATAGGATTTAAAAGTAGGGTATTTAATTTAAAGTAAATCATAAAAAGGGAGGGATTTTATAAGTTTGCTTCCTCCCACCCCTTTTCAAGTAATTGATTCACCTGTTTTTGATGAAATTCACATTTAATTGATTCAATGTGTCACGTTTTGCATGTAGAAGTACAAATATGTCTACTTGTTAAGAGTAATGACATAATTTCTTTGTGTGTGCATATGTATATATCTTCTTCTTCCACTTTCGGCTTCTCCCATCAGGGGTCGCCACAGCGAACGAGTCGCATGGTAAATTTGGCAATGTTTTACGCCGGATGCCCTTCCTGATGCAACCTTCTCAAACCGGGCTTGGAACCGGCAGAGGTAGAGAAGGGAACAGGGAGGAGCCTGGAGTCGAACCCAGGTTACACGGATGGAAGGTGCCGCAAACCAGCACGAGCTAAACTGGCTCCCGCATATGTATATATCTACTAATTCTTATTTTCCAATCAAGTCATGACTAATATTCAAGTTTGATTTATCTATATATACATGTACATTTCTTTGGTTTTGACCGTTTGAAATAAACCAAAATTCCAAATCAAAACAATAAAAAACACATTTTTGTGTCAAAAGATGCTGATTTGCTCTTACTCATTGAGGAATTTTATGAATATCCGGTCCTCACGTATGTCATGAACAATGCCCTCGTAGACTTTATTGTCAACATCTGAAGGGACAAGGGTCACAAAACAACAAGAAAGCACCACCGACGAGTTGTAAGAGGGACCTGTAATCTGATGAGACACACATAACATTCCTCACATTTCTATGGTCAAAGCTCAAGTCAGAAAAGTTGCCGGGTAGTTTTAACTGTGAGATGTCCAACCTTCAGAGTGAAGGTCTCTGAGTTGCTTTTGTGAGCTGTCACAAGCACGTTTTCCTGGTTGTACTTATCCAGACTTTCTTGGAGATGAAGCTCCTCGAGATGGAGCAGCATGTGGAATCTCCTGGCGTAGTTTTCTGAGTTCAGCGGTTTCTGTTCAAGCTCCCTAAAGAAAAATTCACAGTGGAAGTAGTGATCCTGCTTTTATCATAACATTTTAGAGGAAATATATAGTTAATTGCATCAATTAATTGTTTCTAGGGACACAAAAACAATTACCTTAATAAAACGTTTAAACATGGAAAAAAAAAGCATTTATGAAACCAAGCATGACTAAAAATTTGTTTTGCTTCCAAAACTGAGCTAAATAAAATACAAATATTTTATAATAGTTATAATATTTAAAAAAAAAACACTTTTTAAACCTTGGAAATATGAGTTTTTTGCAGCTTATACATGCGACTAAACATTTTTAGGTGCAAGTTCAAATATAAAATGAGCAAAGTTGTGCTACTTTTTTGCCTTAGACTCATTTAGTAGATTAGATAATAACAAGTTTCCTCAAAAAATATAAATCTGAAATATTATGCTTACAGTCATTGATTGTTGTATTAATCGTCACAATATAAAAATGAAACAAAAAAGTAGAATTTTTCTACATGAAGTACATTTTTGTTTGTTTGTATTTCTTATTTACCGATCTTCCGCACTATATGATGCACTTAAAAGCCCCTTTTTAGAAAAGAAAAAAAAAAGTCAGTGTGCCTCAAAATCTGTTGTGGTTCATATATAGATTCATTCAGTTTTTTTAGAGGCGCTCTGTCAAAATATCAGTCAGTTTTTATGAGTGACTGACAGTATTAGGAGTAGGCGTAGTCACAGTAACGTTTGTTTTAGCGGTATCAGTCTGTTTTTTTTTTACATGTTACTAACAAAGTTGGGAATTACTGCAAATACGCTGAGGCGGCTAACGTATGTCGGGGACGGACTGTCTTTTTTATGAGTTACTAACAAGATCGGGAGTTAGCATAGTCACACTGACGTAGCAGTATCAATCAATTTTTTTTTCACATGTTGCAAACCATTAGGAATTACAGTTATTGTGCTGTGAAGCGTGTTAATGAACCATTTTTATGACAAGTCTGAAAATAGACCACTCATCAACAGCACGCCTTATATTCCAGTGCGTCTTACAGTGCCGAAAATAGGATATTTGAACGTGCAATTCTCAAAAAAAATCTAATTCTTGACTAGACACTTTTTTGTTCGCTCATAAAAAAAGTGAATACCTAAACATACCTCGCCGCTTTCTCAAGTGCACCTTCCTCCCTGGGGAGCCAAAATTCCTGAAGAACCACCACATTTTTAAGAGCATTCATATTTTCACTGCAGAAACAAAACAACAAAAACACAAAACAATAAAACCATCATATAATTAGCAACTAATAAATCTTGTAATAATAATGATGAATACATTGAGATTATCAAAAGAGAAACAAATACAGTTTTACCTTTTAGCAGGAACCGTTTTTGAAGTCTGGGGAACTTCTTCAGAGGATTTGGGATCCTGAGGGAGCTGGAGTTGCATGTATTTGTATGTACTACGTGTGACATCTATAAGGCGTATCATCTTAAACTGTTCTTTGGGCTTCTCTTTTGTTTGAAATGTAAAGAGGAAAACGACCTCATAGAAACCAGTGTGTTCAGAGTCAAAATGAACATTAATTGTGAAGATTTTTCCTAGAAAACAGACGATGAGAGAAAAGTCAGTGTCTTCAAATCTCACAGCAGTGTTGGGATTTTTGTTTTAAATGTCAGAGCTTGGTTTGTGTACTTTTTTTTCCCAACATAACTGTTCCTGTAGCATTTGAAATGAGTATGTTTGTATGTTTGGGTACGTTACAAACCTGCATTAACACAATGTCTCTCTAGAGTCCCAAAAGTTTTTCCCCGGTGGTCTTTGAAAGTAAAAAGGCTTTTCCAAAATTCTGAAGTCTCAAAGGAGAAATAAACAGAGTGGTGTCCCCAGTTGCTTACTTTGAGTGACACAACTGCCTGTTGTAATAGAAACAAAATAAATGAATTAACTTTCCAACTTTGCCAAAGAAAAACACGTAATTAAAGTTTTGTTTTCTCACCTTATTGTCATTCGCCGTGACAGAGAAACTCTTTTGGTATTTTAAATACCCCACTTTTATTTTGACATCATGATTTTCCTCAGTTTGCCTGTGTGGATGGATGAAAAACAGTCCTTCTGAAATTGTACACAGCATGAAACACACTGAAAGAAATAGAGCAACATGTGATGCAAAGTTGCAATAACCTCAACCCACTAGGAGCCAAAAAGTCAAGCCCTTTAAAAATGACATACTGATTTATATCTATGTAATTGTTCCTATTATACATATAAATACAGTCCCTGACAAAAGTCTTGTCGCTTATCCATTTTGTAGAAACAAAAGCGTATAACCTCACTTTTAATGAATCCATTGGCTTTAGAAATGTCTCATATGAAAGCTAAAACCCTCCCAAATTATGTTCAATATACTAAAATAAAATTGCTTCACTGAAGAAATATTGATCATTTAATGAACACAGAAAGGTCACATTTTGGCATGACAAAAGTTTTGTCGCCTTGTCATATGATGCACCCAATCCTAGATTACAGCCTCACCTGTGATCAATTGCTGATCAATCAATTACTGGGTGTATATAAAAAGAACCGCAGCACACCAGGCCTTCACATCAACTGCAACTTGACCTCTGACAACATGCCTAAGATTCACCCTGAGACCAAAGCGTTGATTATCAAGAGGCTGGAGACCAGATCCACTGCTGAGGTGGCTGACACCTTCAATGTGTCTCAGCGTCAAGTACAAAGACTAAGAAAAAGATTTGAAGAGACTGGAGATGTTTTTGACAAGCCCAGGTCCGGCAGACCCTGCAAGACAACTGCTCGGCAGGACCGTTTGTTGGTTCGAAAATCCAAGGCCAGCCCCTTTTCCACTGCAGCAGAGCTTTACCAGGCCTGGTCACCTCAAGTCCCTGTGTCAACCAGAATAGTTTGTAGAATTCTATCTCAAAATGGCCTCCATGGTCGAATCAGTGCCCAGAAACCAGCAATAAACAAAAGGCAATTGAAAAAACGTGTGGCATTTGCCAAGGCCCACAGCCTGCTAAAAGGATGGACGCTGGAAAAGTGGCAGAAGGTGGATTTCTCAGATGAGTCTTCAATTGAATTACATCACAGCCGCCGCAAATATTGCAAGAGACCAACTGGAGCCCGCATGGACCCAAGATTCAACCAGAAAACAGTTAAGTTTGGTGGCGGAAAAATCATGGTCTGGGGTTACATCCAGTATGGGGGTGTGCGGAACATTTGCAGGGTGGAAGGCAATATCAATAGCCTAAAATATCAAGAAGTATTAGCTACCTCTTACATTCCCAACCATAAAAGGGGTCAAATTCTGCAGCAGGATGGTGCTCCATCGCATACTTCCCTCTCTACATCAAAGTTCCTCAAGGCGAAGAAGATCAAGGTGCTCCAGGACTGGCCAGCCCAGTCACCAGACATGAACATCATTGAGCATGTCTGGGGTAGAATGAAAGAGGAAGCATGGAAGACGAAACCAAAGAATCTTGATGAACTCTGGGAGGCATGTAAGACTGCTTTCTTTGCTATTCCTGATGACTTCATCAATAAATTGTATGAATCATTGTCAAACCGCATGGATGCTGTCCTTCAAGCTCATGGAAGTCATACAAGATATTAAATATGGATCTCACAGTAGTACTACTTAATTCACTGATGTTATGCAACATATTTTTGTTTTTGAAGTAAATTATTTGTTAAATGTTCACACTACTCTTTGTAGGCGACAAAATTTTTGTCTTGCCAAAATGTGAATTTTCTGTGTTCATTAAATGATCAATATTTTCTTCAGTGAAAAAATGTTATTTTAGTATATTGAACATAATTTGGGAGGGTTTTAGCTTTCATATGAGACATTTCTAAAACCAATGGATTCATTAAAAGTGAGGTTATACGCTTTTGTTTCTACAAAATGGATAAGCGACAAGACTTTTGTCAGGGACTGTATATTGTTTTTTGTGGCATAAATGAAAAAAGACAGCCTGTGTCACAAATGATCCTCAAAATGAAATCAATATTTTAGCAGTTTTTGTAATTAAATTAAAAAATAGTTTATTTTACCGTTTGTGGTGCATATCAGTCAGAAAAAAAATAGAAAATCTGCTTTATAATCCACTGTGTCGGAATTCTGTTTACTAACCTCCAATTGATTTTCTGTGGTGTGCAGCGCACAAAATTCTGCTAAAATGTTTTATTTTGACTTTAGACATACATTTTCTTTCAACTGTTTGTGAATGAATGAATACATTTTAGGTTAGATTGCTCTTTTTGACTTTACTTACTTTAAAGTTACTTTTTACATGTAAAGGTTTTTGTTTTTTTCTGTAACCAAAGAGCCATGATGGAGGGGTAAGAGAGACACAGGTTTGTTCTATCCTTTAAAAAACTGAACAGCTGTTTGCTTTAAGTGAGATCAACATCAGAAAGATCTTCTATCTCCAAGGTTTTGAACAATGCTTTCCTTAACAATATCATTAGAAATGGAAAATGCTGACATTCTAAATACAAAACAAAACAAATCTTGGAGGTTATTTCCAGCCACTTTGCTCTTTTTCTGTGTTTTAGAGGGTTTTCATACCTATTTTTCTGGAATAATGTTGCCCATTTTATTCGGTCCTGAATTTCACTGTAGGCCAGATTAGCAAACTGGTTTTCATCAGGGACAATTTTGTTCAGATTCCTCCTGGGGACAGTCTCCCATTCGTCATCTTGAGGTAGACTCATTTTGGCCTGAAGAATGTGAAGAAGAAATATGTTTAAGTCATGATGCATTAATAAAGACAGAATGAGATCTTAATGTGTCACAGAGGTCATGAAAAAGAGCTTTTTTTTAAATATGTACAGAGTATGCAGTATATTTATCTTTTTTAAGGGCTGACTGACTTTTCTTTCTTTTTCAAAAGTTTTTGAGATATTTTTTCCATTTTAGTAGTTTGTCAAGCTGGCTAACAAAAAGCAGCTGCTATGCTGTTGTGATGCTAGTTTAGCTTAAACAGAATGTCTGAAACCTAAGAAAAACAATATTCAAAAAGGATTTTTAATAAATGTTAGAAATATGAAAAAACTCAGAATATACAAATCTATTTTTTGACATACAATTAAAACTATGTGAACTGGAATTGTTCTCAACAAATAGCATGCATACTGTGCCAATTAGGAGTTTTCCCAAAATTTTTGCTTTACAAGCCTCGATGTTTCATAAACTAACCATAAATAAACATTATAATAAATATTTGTAAATATATACCTACTTTAGTGATGAAAACACAAGCTTGATGAGGTGAATACTGTTACTTCTGTTAAAAAAAAAAAGATCTAGAGTATCCTAGCAACCGTGATGCTACTTAAAGAAATACAAATGTCCAACGATTTGGAATGTAATCACCAGAAAAAAGAATGGGTGAGCCCATTAGAAAATGTATTTAATGCACTCAAATTGAAAACGTGATGTTTCTGCCATCGCCAATTTCACCACTGTGAGGCGCAGATTTCGAGGTCAAGGAGGTTTGTTCCGTCTTCAACTTAAGATTTAGGTTGTTGTGACTCATGTGGCAGTGAAGGTGACTAGTTCCTAATAAATATGCCTTGTTACTGAAGATGATGCAGTTCACCTCTGGAGAAGTATATTACAGCAACCCTAAGTAGTCTCTGCACTTTCAGGTGTATGCCAATCAAATCGGTCCATAACAATGATGTAAGAATGACACTGAAAATATTCAATGTGAATATTTCAAAAGGCTTATTATTTTTTATCAACCTTTTAACCTTAAAACACATAATAACAATACTTGGAAAATTACTTTAGAGCAAACAAAGTCTTAATTTACTCTTTAAAAAATGACATCGATTTGTATTTATGTTATTATAACTATTATGATAAATATAAATAAACTATTGTTTTTGGCATCACTTGAATTCCTTTCAAAATAAAAGACACCTTGTCTCACAGAATAATCTCAATGTAGCAAATGTAGTAATGGGTAGAGTAATGTCAAATCTGATAAAACAGAACAGTTTCTTTCACAGCCAGAATTTTGTCAATCTTACAAACCAAAATGACATCAGAGCTAATTTAGTGACCCTCACCAGATTTTTGTAATTTTCCGGCATGATTAAAATCTTTGAATCTGTTCAGAAATATGGGATTACTGCCCTCCAATTGATTTTCTGTGGGACACAGCGCTCAATAATCTGTCAAAGTGTTTTACTTTGAGTTTGTTAAACTACGAAGCCGAATCACTTGATGGATAGTTGGAGCATTGTGGGTAGTGTAGTCAGGAGCCTTGAAGAGTGACATGTTGTTTTTCAACTGTTTGCAGACAACTTTAAGTTAGTTAGTTAGTTACTTTACTGTTTGTTTGTTTTTTACTTTCTACTTTCTTACTGTTTACTTTATAGCTACTTCTTAAAATTAAAAACTGTATTTTTCTTTAACCAGAGAGACACAATGGAGGGGTAAAAGAGCCATATGTGGCTCCAGATTGAAGACCCCTGCTGTTTTGAATATTAAGGCTGCTCATTTCCGGTCTTTGAGATCTACCACCCTGACTGTTTTCCAGATCTCCCAGCCCTGCTAGCTTCTGATAGGCTCAATCATGCCTCCACATTCTGATTGAATGAACAAACCTGCTCCAGGTAATCAACAGCAGGCGGTGCAGGGAGAGCTGGTAAACAGGCAGGGTGGTAGATCTCCAGCATCAGGAATGAGCAGGCCTATATAGTTTAGAGGCAGTTTGTCTGTTTTTAAATGCATTTTTCAGTTTGTTTTGACCTCATCTGTGCTTTGATTTATATATTTTAATTTTATCTACACACTTTTGATCTTGTCAGTGATGTGTCCAGCAGCACCGACGCGTCGGTCTCCCACCACTTTTAGATATCACCACCACGAATAAAACATTTTTTAGCATCCAAATGCACTGGAGCTGCAATTTTAGAAGAATACCAAAGGCAAAACTTTTTCCAAAATGTATCTATAAAACCACAATTAAAGAATAAACGATCCACAGTCTCAATGTCATTTAAACAAAAACTTCAGCCGTTCTCTTCAAATCCAAATCCATGTCTCAGAAATTCCTTAGATGGGAAAATAATTATTATTTTAAAATGAATGCCTTCTACTTTTGGTAAAATAAATTTTTTTACGAAATTGGATCTTATTTCCATCAAAAATAATGAATAATTGATAGTCATACATTGATGAACAGCACACATGCATAAATGTATCAATAAAGTATTTACAAACAGATTTGATTGAAACAAAATTCTTCCAAAATAGTTTTTATGCTGTCTGTACTGTATGAGTTGAAAAAAATGTCATTTGAAATAAATGTGATTCCTTTTTTTCCTTTCAAAATATTAACAGATAACTAAAAAGTTGTTTAAAAGACAACTTTAAGTCCATTTTTATGAGAAAATAAGTTTGAACCATATTTATGCCCAATTTGACAAACTTAAACACATGAAAAGATGATAAAACACAATTATGTTATTTTATGCACACACAAAAAAAACTTTTCTCCTCATAAATGGCAAAGTGGCTTTAGTCATATTGTACCATGACTGTCCTGGAGCTCGTTCTTACAAAAAAGGTAGATATAAGTCCTGCCATTTCAATGACAGAGCGGAAATAGAGAGATCTTTACAATTGTGCTTCAGTTGAATTGTTTTGGGTATAAGTAATCGTCAAGTTTGGTGCACACTTGTGCATGGCTGGAGGGTTTCATTTAGAAAAATATTTCCCCAAATCTATACTTTTGATTTCAGTCCACGGGTAATGTAGCTGTGTTTTTGCAAAAAAAGCTCAAATTAAATGTTAGATCCGTGTTGAATGTGTGCATAGTTATCAGCTAATTAAAAACAGGCTATCAAATCAATTTTTTTTTAGCTTTTTTATTCTTTCAAATAAACATGACTGACACTGGGATTTCCACATGCACACTTTCAGCTTTAAATCCTTTTATTGGAGACACTTTCATCAATTCAGTGCTGTCAAAAATGTTCCATCAGTGTCTATGATTCTCCTGCTGCAGCAATGTCCATTATGGGTGGACTGTAAACAATTCATCTTGAATTCCTTTTATGAACTTTATAGACAGAATTATTAAACCTGAATTACTTTAAATTGTATTTACATAATATTTAGACATCAAAATAAAGCCATCAGATGGAAAAAAATCCCATTAAAATTCGTTTTGCACGCTGTGATTTGTTTGCTCTCCTCTATGATGCAGAGGTTGTTTTGTTTTTTTTCTCATCATGTGGTCTCCTATCCGTTCAGTCTTTGAGTGACCACCTCTCTGTACATGATTGAGATGTACACAAACAGAAGGAGGATTACAAAGAAGTCGTCCATGAAACCCAGAAGGCCGAAGAGCGCTTCGGGGAGGATGTCGAGCGGTGAGGCCAGGTAGGTAAGAGCACCGACAAGACAGAGGAGAATCCGAATTCTGAACATCCAGAAGAGCCCGCCCACTGAAAACATCTCCCTGAAGGCGTGACGAAGCAGGGTGGGAACGTCGCGCAGCCTGTCCATCAACTTTGAGTGAGAGATAGAGGGGAGGAAGGGGGGAGGGGGGTCATGTTTCATATCACAGGAAGGATTTTTAACCAACTAAACATACATAAACAATTATTTAGAGCAAGAAATAAAGTTTAATGGATAAACACTCACAGATCTGGGCTGGCCAGAGAACCTTCGGTTATAATCATTGATGTCTCTCAATATAAGCTGAGGTTGTGCCTCTCCATCCTGAACCCTCTGAGGAGCAGCGTGCTCATGGAAAAGGGGGAAGAGCAGGGTTACCTAGGAGACCAAAGAGGGGGGGGGGGGGAATCAGAAACAGGGAACGACAGTATCTGACGTCTGTACGTGTAATTCTTGAATTTTGCGAAATATTTTTGACTGTTCTTGGATACATACATCCTCTATTTCCCTTTAATAGTGGGGGAAAGTGCATAAATATCAGAGTGACTGTTAAACGTTTAGGGCAGACAGGCTCCAAACTGAATGTACTGCAAAACAGAATTAGTATGCACAGAAAAGAAAATGTTTCTAAAGATATATTGAACTTTTTTGTAACACCCACGCCCGAAATTCAATTTCAATCATCTTTTGATCTATTTAAAAAATGTCTTCCCAGTGGTCTTTTAATTATGATTATGTCGTTTTTATCCAAAATCCAAAAACCTGTGTCGTTTTCTAGGATGTAAATTCTGCAAAGCGGCAGGACGAGTTGTGGGCGGGGCCATTTTCTGTCAAGCATCTGTCTATGCGCTCTCCCGCTGGTGTGCAGCCCCTCCCGACCCCAACCTAACAATAAGAATGGCGAGCAACATCCAGCCGTACAGTTTGTCTGTTTGTCTGCAAGTGGATGCATCAGAATGGAGCAGAGCAGCGAGCTTGAGGCCCTCCCAACAAATTCTCTACGTCAAAAAAGAGCTCATTTTTAAACAGCAGTTTTTCATTTGCTCCTAATTCACAGCAATTTGAATTTTATACATGTCCTCCATTTGTAGAATTTGTTTTTCGCACATAAACATGTTAACAACACAAAAAACATAATTTTCATTGTAGAAGATCTTAAATGTTTTTTAAACCATTCCCAACAGATTATGCTAGAAAAAACAGATCTTTTCTATAGAGATGTTTAACTTTCAGCAACAGTCACTAAGGACCCTTTCCCAGTTTTACTAGAAAAATCAGTTTAGGAAAAAAAATAAAAAAATCATGTCATAAAACAGAGATTTTGGCAATAAAATATTTTTTGATTTGATTTGAAATGGTTTATTTCAAGCAATCAAATAGAAATAATATACAAAAACAATAAAATCATCCGTTATACATTCATACCATAACTAATCAAGCTTGGATAATTAGACATATTAATAAATATTGCTTGAAAATAAAATATAGATATAAAAGCAATAAAACTCACAATTTGTCTGCAGATTGGGCAGTGGATGGCACCAAGCCAGGTGCCATATCTCCAGTAAGCCATGATGCAGGAGCCTGTGTAAGAATATGTTAACATCTTAAAAACCATAAATAATCCACATCTAAGTAAAATATCTCATTGATGAGGGTTTGACACAACTTCCAACTATTAAAATTAAAACAAAACCTGTTTTACAGGAGATTTAGAAGAAATTAGCACAAGATTGTACAATTTCCTCACAGAATATCAAAAGTACCTTCACTAATAAATTGTGTGAGGAACCCCTAAACTATACTTTGCTTCTAAACTCTTTCTTACCACAGAAAAGGTGTCCACAGTTTGTTTCCACGGGCAGAACCGCCTGCTGCAAACAGACGGGGCAAGACATGTCTGTGTAGAACTGCTGCCTGGCCTCTGCCTGAGGGTTTTCATCCTGACAAACCACACGCAGAGAACACGTCTCACCATTGCAAACAGGACGTTTGACAAAATAAAATACACAGAAAGACATCTTCCTAAAATAGAATCGGTGATTCTGCAGAGCTGCAAAGATCACTGTTATGAAATATTTCAATGTAGTGGTTCTGATTCTGCAGTTCCTCCATTTCCTGTGTCTGCCTGCTTACATATGTTCTTAACTCCTCACTGAATTTTAAAGCCTTTTGAGGTGACGATGAGCAAACAGTTTAAACTCAATTCAATACTGAAGATACTGGCCGTCTGTATATGTATATGTATAAATATTTTTAAAAATGTAGTTTTAACTTACTCAGATAAATAAATAAATAAATAAAAAGGTTATTTTAAAGTATTACAACTCCAAGAGTTAAAAAAAAAAAACAAGCTACATTTATTTTCTGTTTACTTGTTTGATTTTTTAAAAAAATAGAGCAGTGAATGATTTTATTTTGAAACTCAGAATTAAGCAACAGAAGAGAAAAACGGCGCTCTGTGGCTACAACTAGTCTAGGTTTTGCCAAAAACTTTCTGGGGTTCTTTCTAGGTTGCGCACCTGTTCAGTTTGAAGCTGCTGTCGGACCGCTCGGACATGCTCCTGGTTCTCAGGGTGGATATTCTGCTCATCTTGCCTTAAAAAAGAAGACAAAGAATAATGATCAGACACTAGGATGAATTATGTCATATATGATTGAATTCATCCTTAAATCCCTGACTTGAAAAATCCAAAAACAAAAAGATTGCAACAGATTAACGCAAAGAGAGGCAATCTGAGTGTGTCAATTCTCACTTATGTGTTTCTGCCTGAAGGACAAAAGGTTTTCAACCGTCGTTGCGGTAAGAAATGGATCAATGAAAGAAAATTTCATAATGATGATGTAAGTAAAATGATCTGCCAACTTTGATTGGAGCGCAAAGACCATCATTTTGCTCGTTGCGCAGGGAAACGAGCCTGATCGATCTGGCGTTACTTCAGTCGCTTTAAATTCTAGAATTAGCTCCTATATCTGTGATATCACATAAATTAAACAGCAGCATAATTTCTCCAATCAGCAGAGAACAGCACAGTAAAAACACTGCATGAACTCAATGCTGCCAGTTTTTGCACAGACTTGTTGGTCTTCATTACCTGCAGAGAAGAGTGAGGAGGCCCGCCAGGAAGGTCAAACTGAGAACTACAACAAACAGGACCTGGTTGCTGACACCTTCGATGATGGTGTCCTCATCCTGGATCAGGTAGTCCAGCTCTCCACATTGACTATCCCCCATTCCCTAAACTCATATCCTATGACTCTGGAAAATGAGCAGAGAAAACAAACCCGGAAATTCTTTATCTCCAAAATAAAAGCCTTCAATGGAGAACAGAATCTTTTTAATTGTACATTTTCCTGACAATTTGACACAATTGTAAACATAAAAACCAAACAATATAATGTGAACAATTTAACAGAACAAAGAGAGTGGATAATTGTTGAAAGCTGGACTCTTTTGGGGTTTTGTTACCTCATTCCTGAGCAGCTTATCGAGAATTCTTGAAAGCAAACGTCATTTGTAAACAATTAATGTTTACTTATAGGTTCATTTATCTTAACGGAGGTTTTCAGACCTCATTACTTTTTAACGCTACACAAACGATTATTATAGTCATTTATAACTAGGATTTAAAAAAAGAGAGGATTATTATCGCTCGTAAACAAATACAGAGCCTTATGCTAACAACAAACCTTAAGGTAGTTCCTGAAGTGAAACTATTTCATATCACGTAAATCGAAAGCACTGACGAAAATTAACATGAACGTGTTTCAGACAGCAAAAAAAAATACAACAAAAAAAGAAAACATTTGTTTTAAAAAATAGAAAAACAAAGACTTGCCATAGTTAGTAGTAGTAGTAGTACCTGCTAAGAAGTCCACCGTCACGCGGTAATGTCTGTACACAAACTTGGCCTGTTAACTCCATTCACTTCCTCGAAACATACTATTAATTTAAGCGCCTGATGAAGGACGCAATCAACAAACTTGGTGAGCAGGAAGGCTTGCATACGTTTCCAAATTTCACCTGATCATCGCATGTTGATGCAGTCACTTTCTACTTCTTACTCAATTTTGGTGGTTTCGTTTGTTGACAGCAAAGATCCCTGGGGCTCTACCGCTCCCTAACGGCCAGTTTGTGAACAACTTATTGTCATGATCTTTGCTTTAAGTTTCATGGTTATCGTGGTCATATCATAGGCAGTTTAAACGACTTGTTCAAATAAATACATATGGTTTTAATAAAGCAATTTTAAAGTTAAAGAGCAAAATTTTTCATTTCCTGGGGAAACTTAAAAAAATGCCACAACTGACACTGCCACAGAATTTGCGACTCAATGGTAATTGACACACAAAAAGAAAACAATTGTTGCACAGTATTTTCCTCACTATATTGGTTCAATGCTCATCATCAGTACATTCGTATGGAAGATTTCTGTAGTATATTTTAAAATGAAAGTCAATACCAGAAATGCTTTTTCAATTTTTAAAATGAAGCTGCATTTGTAATAATTTATAATAAAAAAAAAAACAATCCGACCAAACCACTTTTTCTTTTTCTTCTTCTTCAACACAGCTCATTCTGTCACTTAATTAAAATGAGAAAGAAAATGGTATTCGACATTTTTTACTAAATGTGTAGCATAATGTAATTAGAAATATCTTCTTTGATCATCAAAGTTTATTAACAGAAATGCTTTTTCATTTTGAAAATGTAACTGCATCAAGTGAATTAAAAAATAAAATTACAAACGAATGAGCCAATCTGCTTTTCTTTTTCTTCTTCAACACCGCTTATTCTGTGGCATAATTAAAGCGAAAATGCAAAGATGGGATTGCATTTTTGTTTTCACATCCACCGTGCGAAAGGTGTAATAATTCATCACCAGTTCATTCCATTGTGGCTCTTTTTCAGACCACTGTCACCCTGACTTCCATTTCCTCTTTTGATCAGTAGGTGGCAGTAATGAGCCTGACCGTAAATCATCTACCGGAGAAGAAGAAGTAGCGTCATCACACCGATGCGTATGGCATTACAAGCTAGCGTCTGTGGTTAAAGATACTTAAGATCTTTATCACACCGCATTTTTCAGAGAAAATGCCTCGCTATGCCCAGTTGGTGATGGGCCCGGCTGGTAGCGGAAAGGTATGTTTTCAAAAATGCCACTGGATGGTCTACAGCCTCTTGTCTGTTGTTGCTAACAGTACATGAGGTGGTGTCAGTCACCCAGCGTGTTTTTATTTTGTTATTGTGTTTTGCCATTAATTGTATCTTTTTAAAATATTATTATTAATATTTCAGAGTACGTACTGCTCCACCATGACCCAGCATGCAGAGGCTTTGAACCGCTCAGTTCAGGTGGTCAACCTGGATCCAGCAGCAGAACACTTTAATTACCCTGTTATGGCAGGTTAGTATGCTCAAAATGAACCGTTTGTGTCTCCAAATATGAAAACAAAAAAATTAAAAAACGATCATGTTGTCATGGTAATCCATCTATGACAGCAGGATGTCCTTTCTGACGTTGGTAAATCCTTGTTAAAGTCTTGAGATCTGTTGAACCTAATTTACTTTTGTTTAAAAAAAAAGTATTTTATTGAATCTTTAAGTTTATATAATAATAATAACAATATTAATAATAATAATAGTGGATTGGATCTTTCTGCGCTTTTCCAGACGCTTAAAGTGCTTATTATGTGTCCATTATTCATTCACTCCTAAGTCATATTATGGATACACCTCAGTATTGAGAGATAGAATGTTACAAATTAAAGACTTCATTTGTAAAGTGAAGTAGAAAATAAGTATTTGGTCAATATCAAAAGTTCATCTCAATTCTTTTGATAGAGGTCAGACATTTTCATTGGGTCTTCTCTTTTGGTCCATTTCTCCATGTAGATCTCCTCAAGAGCTTTGACGTTACTGAGCATCACAGACTTTCATCTCCCTCCACAGATTCT
Organism: Oryzias latipes; assembly: GCF_053564925.1. Taxonomy (NCBI): domain Eukaryota; kingdom Metazoa; phylum Chordata; class Actinopteri; order Beloniformes; family Adrianichthyidae; genus Oryzias; species Oryzias latipes. The sequence continues at coordinate 16,014,857 of NC_136248.1, forward strand.
CTATTGGATTGAGGTCCACAGTCTAGCTAGACCACTCCAGAGCCTTAAAATGGTTCATATTTTGCCACTTTTGTGTTGCCTAGGCCAGTGTTTTTCAACATTTTTTGAGCCACGGCACACTTTAACCTTGACAAAGACACAGCGGCACACCAGCATCCAAAAAAAAACTCAGTCTGTATTGATCGACAGCCCCCCCCCCCCGCAATCTCACGTGCATTTTTGTGATAATTGGGGCAGAAAAAACAGGAAGTTGCAGCTGTTTTTTCTAAAAGATGAAATAAAAGTTAAGTTAGAAAATTCAAAAACTGTTTCATGTGTGTTTGTTGTGGTTTCAAGACATTTAACAAGGACGACTCATTGTACGCTAAGACGCTGTCCCTTTAACCCAGTGCATCGTGGGAGATGTAGTGTGAAAACTGCCGCAAAAGGGCAGAAGCTTCAATGTTTTGTTCACTTGTTCCACGGTCTGACACCGGATTCTGTGGAAAGCTACACCGCTAAAGACGACCTTTGGCTGGTATTTTTGTTAGAACCGAGAGACTTTATGAGCTAAATCGGGACAAGGAAGTGAAGACTTTAACCACTTCTGATTGGTCAGACTGATGACATGTGATTAAACCTTCAAGAATGATTGGCGGAGACAGTTAAAGGGGCGGGACTTTTCCTAAAACAGCTAAAGCTGCAGCCAAATCGCGGTACCGTCATTCTTATCAAAATGTCTTTAATAGAATCAAATAAACACAAAGAAAAAATAATTTTGTGATCTTTTATATTCCTAACTACTCAGTGTTTTATCAGGGCCTGTTTGGATGAACACAGAGCTGATTTCCTGGAGATGGGAAATGTTTTTAGATCAGTTAATGAGGGCAATTTCCCACGGCACACTGGACCATCTCCCACGGCACACTAGTGTGCCGCGGCACACTGGTTGAAAAACACTGCTCTAGGCAATGTGTTTGAGATTTTTGTCATGCTGGAAGATCCAGGCACATTTCATCCTCAGTACTCCCACTGAAAGAAGAAGTTTTCTTTTGCCCAAAATCTCTCCATTCATCCTTTTCGTAACAAGGATCAGTTGTAATGTCCAGTGAGCAGAAACACAGGCCCAATTCATGATGTTTCCACCCCCATGCTTCACAGTAGGTAATGTGTTCCTGGGATGTGAATTGGCGATCTTTCGCCGCAAAAAACTGCAAGTGGCGTTGATGCCAAAGAGTTCCATTTTTGTGTAGTTCTGGGCGGTTTCCTCATCGTTCTCAAGATCATATAGCAAACAGGTGACGTTAACACAGGAAACATGGAAGAATTTCTTAAAGAAGTAACAGGTCTGTGAGGGACAGACATCCTGGTCGTTTGTAGGAGATAAATACTTCTGTGGTACTTTTTGCACCACTGAATAAATAAATGATTTCAAAATCCTAAAATACAATTTCTTGGATTCTTTTTTTTTTTATTGTCTCTCTCACGGTTGAAGTGTATCTAGCTATGATGAACTTTAGAGACCTCTACCATTTTTAAGTAGGACAGCTTGCAGAATCGGTGGCTGACAAATACTTTTATCGCCCGTCGTTGAAATTAGAAGCAAAAGTAGATGATTAGTGAAAAGTGAGATCCTGCGAAGGTTGTTTTTTTAAGTCCGTTTCCAGGAATTAATGCCTTGTGTTTTTTTTTTTTGTGCTTTCAGACATCCGGGAGCTCATCCAGGTGGACGATGTCATGGAGGATGACTCTCTCAGGTTCGGCCCCAACGGAGGCCTGGTGTTCTGCATGGAGTACTTTGCTAACAACTTCGACTGGCTGGAGGAAAGCTTAGGTCACGTGGAAGACGATTACATACTGTTCGACTGCCCAGGTAAAAGCCTCAGCTCGGTTTCTGCAGGGAGTTGAGGGTTCGTGATTGTAAATCCAGCATCCGGAGGTGTTCTGGTACCGGATGTAATTTGTTTTTTTTTTCTCTGCAGGTCAGATTGAACTGTACACCCACCTGCCTGTGATGAGGCAGCTGGTGGAGCAGCTCCAACAGTGGGAGTTTCGGGTTTGCGGAGTGTTTTTGGTTGATTCCCAGTTCATGGTGGAATCTTTTAAGGTATATATATGTATCCTTTGCTCTGTGTTGTTATTTTTGTTTGTTTGTGTAGAACCTGAACTGATCAGCACCAGCTTTTCTCTTTGTTTCCCTGCAGTTTATCTCTGGAGTCATGGCTGCCCTCAGCGCCATGGTGTCCCTGGAAATTCCACAAGTGAACATCATGACAAAGATGGACCTGCTGAGCCCCAAAGCCAAGAAGGAAATTGAAAAGTACGGACAAAGCACATCTGCCAGCTTTCAGAAAAAAATTAAAACGCCACAGAATTGATTATTTACAACCATTCTTAATACAGTCAGAAAACAAAATCAAGCAAATGTAGAGATTAATTTAGAAAAATAGAAACATCTGAAGAGGTGAGTTTGGAAAAACTAAAGAAAAGCTGCCTTTATTACTAGTTTCTTACAGATTAAAACCCAGCAAGTTCCACAAGGTTCCACTTAATGATTGGAAAAATAAACTTAATTTATTTTTTGCCTACATACATTCATTTATTAAAAGTAACGTTTAAATATTTACAATAATTAAACTAAAAATGATAAATATATAGTGATAAATTTAATATTTTTATGAAGTCCAAATACAACAGAAATTATTTAAAATACTCACTTTTATTGCCAGTAATGACATATTTTTGATAATTAACAGTTTAGCAAGTATTTGCTGACTAGAATTTAGATTTCTCAAAGTGTAGGTTGGACCTGCTGGGAAACAAACATAAAGTTTTGCTTATGGTTTTTGTTTTTCTATGTTAAAAGCATGAATGAACACTTTTGATTTATTTATTTTGATTTTTCTTTAACTGAGTGTTGTAAGTTTGCAGAAGTAAGTAAATGTTCCTTCATGAAATGCGTGTTTGTGTTGTTGTTTTTTTGAAGGTATCTGGACCCAGACATGTACTCAATGATGGAAGATAGCTCCCATACAATCAGAAGCGCCAAGTTCAAGAAGCTAACCAAAGCTATTTGTGATCTTGTAAGTGGACTTGCAGCTTTGTGGCCTAATCTGTTGTCGTGTGTCATTGCTGATTTTTTAAAATTCTCTAAACATTTGGCTTCTTTGTCCAGATAGATGACTACAGTATGGTAAGGTTTCTGCCCTTTGACCGGACTGATGAGGAGGGTATTAACATAGTGCTGCAGCACATCGACTTTTCCATTCAGTATGGAGAGGACCTGGAGTTAAAGGAGCCAAAGGTGAGAACATCTCTAGAGAAAAGATGATTTCTTTGATCTTTGATCTTTTATGTGACATTTGAGGTTTTGCTTTTTGTCTTTTGCAGGAAGGGGATGAAGAACCAGCTAATCTAAATTATGACGAGATATTCCAAGACACAGTTGGCAGCTGAAGCTGGAATCCAGATACAATAGTTGACAACGATGTTTGACTGATTGAAAGGTTGCATTGACTGCATGATTTAAACAAAAACAAAAAAGAAAAGAAATTTGAGTTTTTTATTGGGTGTTTTTTAGCCTCATCGTTTCGTTTTTTTGTTTTGTTTCTGTGTTGATTCTGTGGAAAACTCTGATTTATTATCAAAGGAAGATATAATGCTATTTATTTTTTCTAATAAAATCAATAAAACACATGCCTTGTTGCTTTGTAAAATCATAAAGTCACAAACTAAAAACAAAATGTCAAAAATGGCCTTGTAAACTCAAACCACGTGTCAGCGCCCCCAAGTGGTTGCAACGCCACATGACATCCAGCCACTTCCTGTAACTCAAAGGGTGCGACAGCCGGAAGTAGCGTCTCGCTGTGCTGACATTCCACTTGCTGAGCAGTTGGATTGATAGATTTCAGTCAACATGCCGGTTAGTAAATACCATCCTTCATGCCTTTTTTCAATGTTTATTTATTAGTTTTTGTGTGTAAATTTTGCCGGCTAAAGCAAAAATAGCTAGCCTAAAATTCTGGTTAACGCTAGCTTCACGATGATGAGTCTTTTAGCTTAGCTTATGCTTGCTAGCCTCTTTGGCATTTTAGCAATTTTAAAGTTTCGCACGTATAAATGAACAAATCTGTTGTTACTTTGTGACGTTTACACTTATTTTGACATTACCTGATTAGGGAGACATGGAAAGTGGCGGATTACTGATTTTGTTACAGTGATATATATGCGCTGCTGGAATATCTGAACTGGTGGTTCTGATGACAGCGATGTGTTCCTGTTTCTTTATAATGTCAGGCATATCACTCCAACCTGATGGAGCCGAACACCAGGATGATCGGAAACATGGCCTTGCTCCCCATCAAAACTCAGTTTAAAGGACCAGCGAGGGGAGACGGTGAGCATTTTTCATGACCCATTCACAGGCTGGTGCAACTGCATAAATGTTCCGTCTGCCGATACAAATCCCAAACTACCAGATAGGTTTAATGACCAAAAAAATCTCCTCTTGTTTGACTTGGCACCATTCAGAGTTTTACATGCATAGAGCGTCTGCTCAGTTCCTTATTTAAGTGTCAGCTGAACTTCCTTTTATGGTCTGAAGTCAATCCCCAGGTTGGTAGTTATTGACTTGTTTTATTTAGGTCGAAAAACCTCCTTTATTGACGTAGTATGGTATCTATTTTTTCTCTTCAAGTGTTAAAGAATTGCATTTTTTTTAAAAGGTGCTCAATTTTGCAATGTTTTTGTCTGTTTAGTCGCTATCTTTCAGATTTAAGAACAAAAAGCATAAAAAATGGGCTTCTGAAAAACAGGAAGTGACATAATTTTGCCCATGGATATTAAAAGGTTAAGTGGTAGTTAATTAAAAAATGTATAATATTGGTTTGCTAATGCGTGAATGTTTTTTTTCTCCAGGTGTAGAGTCTGATATAATTGATGAGGCTATTTACTACTTCAAGGCCAACGTCTTCTTTAAGAACTACGAAATCAAGGTATGAAATCCAAACTTTTCATTTGAAGGAACTGACAACTTATGTTTGTGGAGTGTTTACCACTCAGTGTTATTTTATGTTTATATTTTTGAAGGCCTAAAAAGTTCTTTACTTTTTAGATTATTTAAAGTTTGATAATCAATTTTCTAAAAAAAAAAAAAAGTACCTTTATAACATTTCATTACTTGTAAATGTTTTTTAAGTCCCCAAAAACCATGTAGCCATCTGGTGCACTCAAATCTGTCTTTAGTTTCTTCTCCCTGCCTTTTCTGTATCTTGCAGCTGCTTCACTTTTTTCCTTCTTTTCATGTCCCAGCGTGTTTTTTTTTCCCCCTACTTTTGTCAGGAATGCAATCCTTTCATAGCCTTTTTTTTCTCTTTAGGATAACGACAACCATTTCCTTTTCTGTCATTCAGAGCGGACCTTAGCGCTGACATAAACATTTGTGTGTCTCTTTTTCAGAATGAGGCCGACAGGACGCTTATCTACGTTACATTGTACATTTCTGAGTGCCTGAAGAAGTTACAAAAGGTAAATTGGAAGTTGGTTCTGGTAAATTTTGCTTTGAAACGTAGAAAAAAAGATTTTGTTGTACTTAATCTGTTTATTTTTGAAAGTTTGATGCTTTAGGAAAAAAAAACTGTCATTTTTTGCACTTTCCAGTGTAGCTCCAGAGGGCAGGGAGAGAAGGAGATGTACACCCTGGGCATCACAAACTTCCCTATCCCCGGAGAGCCCGGCTTCCCTCTCAACGCCATGTACGCCAAACCTGCGAGCAAGACGGATGAAGGTGAGAATCAAACGCTAAACGTAAACTCCATTTAAGCAGTTCTCCATGCTTAATGGAGTTTAGCGAGGACTAAAGCAGACAACGGGAAGGTAGTTAAGTGAAGAGCGACCCACAACACATCAGGTTTCCTCCTGCTGCTTCTGTAAAGTAGTTATCACCTTCTGCAATCTAAGCTTTTTTTTAAATCTTTTTTTTTTTTTTTAGAGGTGAAGGTTTTAAGAAAAAGATACACAAAAGATGATTAACCCTATTGTTTATTTGTTTATCTTTACACCTGGTTGCCAAGCTGGACATACAAAACTTTAAAATGACAAATAAAAAAAGTGGGATAATTAGAATATGCATTCAGTGTTTCCTTAAAAGTAAGGGAAATCACATCCATAGAAATGAAATTTCTTAATAATTTGGAGTTTTTTAAAGATAAAGTAGCAATTTTTTCTTAATAAAAAAGGTAGCAGATAACGCTTATTTATGTGGACACATCAATAGGGAAAAACTCTCTGAAATGCATTTTCTAGTCTACTGTACCTTTAATCCAGATATTCCCTTATGGTATTTCCTCTTATCTTGTATTTTTTAAGCTGTGCTTAAAGCAATAAATCAACCTGAACCACGACTCTTGTCCTGCGGGTTGTTTTTCCGATTCTTGAAAAAGTTTTACCATCTAAAAGTCTGATGTTTGCACGAGTTTTTTTTTTATATGACGTTAGATCCAAAGAGAGCAGATCTTTAATAACTTTAGAGATGACAGTCGGACAATTACTGTTCTGGTGATGACCCCGTGAAACACCGTTTTCAGAAATGTGACCTTTTATCTCATTTTTATTTGCACAAAAAAAAAGAAATAGATGTGGTTCAAGCATTGATCCTTGGGGCGCACCCTTAAAGACCCACTCTGATCATCTTTTGATCTATTTTATTAATCTGTTCCACCACCGATGTATAACTTTTCTAGTGTGTATACTGTGCACATATATCGCGCTAAAATTAATTAACGTACAAATCACTTATGAATTGCATAGATAAATATTGCAATACTCTGGCACGGTTAATGTTCTCTGTTGATTTATGTGCTCTTTGCTTTGTTTATTCTTCCGTGGTTTCAATGTGGTTAATTGGTGATACATCTGTGAAAATTTCACGTAAAGACCAAAACCTTTCCCATTATTTTCACGTATAACCATTTTCCATCCGTACAAAATGTACTTAGTGACATGACCTTTGCTAATGTGACACGTCGCCTTTCTTTGCGTCAGAATCGGCTGATTTACGTCGATCGCATGAACGGACAAAGATTTACAGAATGGCGTGGAGCGTGCGTTATTCGGGCGTTGCTGACGACATCTCCGGGGTTAAAAGGTCGAGGCTGACTGTCTTTGTTGCTCGCATGACGTTTGTTTTGATCCGTTTCAGAGACCATGAGGGCGTACCTGCAGCAGATCCGCCAGGAAACTGGTCTGAGGCTATGTGATCGCGTGTTTGACCCCCAGACTGACAAACCCAGCAAGGTCAGACTCTTATTTTATTCTTCTTCCTATTTTTCATTGTGTTTCTTTTATGCTTTAGCTGTAAAAGTATAAGTCCATCATCTGCATCCTTTCCAGACAAAGATAATTATACCTTGTTGGATAAATGGAAGACTGTATGCTTACTTTAGCTGTGTGGAAATTCCTCCTTTTGATCAGTTGTGTTTGTTAGCTGTCTCAAAATGTCATTTCATTCTCTAATGGGTTTCTTAATTGCAGTGGTGGGTGTGCTTCGTCAAGAGGCAGTTTATGAACAAAAGTCTGTCAGCTCCTGGACAGTGAACCCCAATGGACCCACGGTGTCGGCTTCACCCTCACAAAGCAGTTCAATGGATTTCTAGTCAGCAGAGAGGCGCCTGTTTGCTGTTTGCTTCAGATTTTCTACCATTTTGAACAAAAGTTTTTTTCTTTTTTTTTCCTTCTTCCCTTGTCTGGATGTTGATTTATTGAGCTGGTCTTTAATGCAATAAAGAAATTATGGAAATTTGAAAGTTTTGCGGCACTTTTGAAAATTCATCTAACTTCACTTTATTTTGAAAGGGTGTTTTTGGTCCGGTTTCAAGAGAAGCTTTGTCAAGTAAGTTTCAACCAGGGCTGCAGGATATGAGGAAAACTCCATGATGTGTGATATTGGTGATCAATATTGTGAAGATGATCTAACCTGTGATGCATAAATAATAGTAAAACAACGAATGCATCATTTCCAATTCACTGCAACCTTTTGGTTTAAGGAAAGGTCGATACAACTTAAATGAAACCCTTGACCTAAATCTACATGTGAGGCGGGCAGTGAACAAAGAAGGCCACGAGTTTGTTGAAGCACATTTACTGATGATGATAAATATGGGATTTATTGTGCAGGCCGAATCGCTACCAGCATTAACAGCGACTTCACCAGATTTAAGTTCACTTCCTGTACGGATAACTTAGAACTTAATGTGGTTTTCATTTCAGTGAGTTTTTTTTTTTTTAAGTCAAAATCTATTTCTGGTTGCTTCTTTATTTTTTTTTTTAAAACAGAAAGCTGAACTCTCAGACTTATCTCAGTATTTGCTTCCTCCACACTGACCTTATGATTTTTTTCTTCTTCAGCAGAGCTAGTTTTTCCAATTAAAATTTAAACCCTAACCCTTTTTTCTGTTTTCAAACTGAAAATAAAAACATTAGTATATTGAAAAAGATTGAGGACTTTTAATGTAGTTTAATAATAATAAAAAAAACCTTTATACATTTTATTTTGTGTTTTAAAAGGCCTACATCATGCTTTTCTTAAGCCTTTCAGGACAAATTATATCCATATATATGATAACATCACCTTTGGCACACTAAAAAAGATTTTTTTAAAATGAAATATGAGTTATTTTCACAACCAGTTTCCTACCTCTTGAGTTCAAAGTCATACCAAAGACTTTAAAAATGGGACCCGATGCCTCCCTGCTTGACACTCAGCTTTAAGGGCTTGGATTGGGGGGTTAAGTCCACCAAACGGTTCCTGAGCGCAGCTTTGTCTGCAGCTCACCGCTCCCCCAGGGGATGGGTCAAACGTGGAGAACAGATTTCGCACGCCTAGGTGTGTGACAGACAGTGGGACTTTAATTACTACTTACTTTACCTGGAAGTTAGACTACTGGAATTTTTGAGGCTCCGCCTTTCTCGCTCCATTTCATGATGTCAACTTGGAGTCGGCCTTAGCAGCATGTCTGCGTTTCGCACACGATAACAAAACAACATCCAAACTTTTGCAAAGATGGATGTGCATGTTGTGAAACCTTGCAAAAGCATTTTGCTGATCACTGCTAGCCTTGCGGAGAAAGTGTGTTTGTGTGTGTGTGTGTGTTAGCCTGGGCGGTGCTGGCAGGGCAGACTCTTCCTGGAAGGGGCAGTTCCCCACTTTGTGACATCACAATGTATAAAACCACTAGTTGTCGTGGAATGGGAGGGGCTGGTGCTCAGAGCACAGGTTTTTAGTGGAAAACTGTGTGAATGGATCAAAATCCAGCTTTGGGGGTTCTTTTAGTGAGGACTGAACATTATAAAACACTTAAAGCTCAAAAAAGTGGCTTTTGCGTGATATAGGCCGTTAAAAAAATAATTTGCTTTTGATTTGATATTGTTCAATAATAAATTGACTGAATAACGTTTATGCAAAAACAAATAAAAACTTTTTAATTTTTGTAAGGTTACATTTTTCTTTTGGTTTCAAGTTTACATACATGTAGAGTTTACTTGGACATTTTTTACATTTAGTGGAAGCATCCTTTTTGGCTGCTATTTTTAGTTAAAAAAATAAAATCCACTTTCAACATTTAAGCAATTTCAATGTCAGCAGAAATCTGCCATTTCTACATCTTCAATACATTTTCACTTCAAGTTGTATTATTAGTTTTTTTTTGACCAGTTAACCCTCAGACTTGACGTGATTGAATTGTATGAATAGAAACTTGTATCTCATTACCTTATGACTTGTGAATTTCCAAGGAAAATTTCCTATAGTTTTCTTGAGTGAGTTGCTTTGTGCTTCGTGTTACTAAAAAATGAATGATACCACAAATGCTATGACTGTCTCAATCTCATCTCAACTCCATACAGTCTCCATGATTCAAAAAGTAGAAGAAATGTTTCTGTTTGACCACAGTATTTATGAAAGTGCACTGTTAAAACAATAAAAAAAGTCAAATCAGATTCAACTAACTTCCAAGAGAAATTAGTCTGTATTTAAGGCGCTTTTTTGCAATATTTTTGGTTCTGAGCTCTCATAAGCTCATGATTTTCAGTCCTCACATGTATTAATGTGAATAATTTTACTGACACACATATAATAAACATTCATAAGGTATTTGTTTACTATTCTAATATAAGTAATCATAAGAAACTTTACTCAATGTCTCAAAATGTTCTGAGAGATTTCTTTTTTAACTCAACAAATTTAGATTCTTCATCTAATCCTTACCAAAAAAAACTACAGTATTTAACAAATATCCAAAAACAACGTATCATTTTTTAGCTCTTTTTTGTATAATTAATATAACTTTCTTCTGTCATTTAACAGCTGAAACAGGTTCTATTGGTAACCGTAAAAAAGTCATTTGCAGTTATCACACATTTTAATGTAATTTACCAAACGTCCATATTTCTCTGACTTGAATACAAACTAATCTGTCATATTTTTATCCACATTGTTTTCTATCTTGTTCCTGCTGCTTTAACCTTATTGTCAGCCATCGTTGACTTCTTACTAACAATGCAGATAATTGAATTTTATTTTGTAATTTATGAATGAAAAGGCAAAAATGAAAATTTTACAGATTTTCATTTAACCTCTCGTTGCTTCAGGTTCCAGAAATACGACATTTCCACAAAGATGAGCGAAAAGCGTGTTGTACGAATCTCAGCGTTTGGTGATGACAAACCGCATTTGTTCAGGCTGAATAAAGTGAACTCCACAACCATTTTGCTCAAACTGCATCCATTCCTTTCAGCTGACAGGTTTAATCCAGTCATGTCGGTGGAGGATTACAACATGGTCATTATAATCAGACATTTACAATGATTGGCAAAATTACTTTCTGTCTGGAACCAGTTCGTTTGATGATGTTATGACTGGATTTCTTGTTAACTTTTTCCATAAATGGAGAAGTTTTCAGGAGTTATGTAGCCTAAATGTTTTATTTTTTTGTTTTGCAATAAGTACTGTTGTTATTTAAAAAAAACAAAAAAATTCTTCTTGGTAAAAATTAGTTAAAAATGTCTTTCTAACTATACAGAACTCTGCTGATGAGACTGAAGTGGTTATTAAAGTTATGGCAAAAAATAAAAATAATATTTTTGTTAATTCTGTTAAACATCAGTTGTATTTTATTTTGAGGATACATCTAAAAGGACTTGGAAAGAAGCCAACTAAAATCCAAGATTATGAACCACATGCACTAAAAACCCCATAGTTAAAAATAACCCAAGTTTGGATGTTTTTATCTCAACTTCGAGGTTAAAAGGAGACTCACGTTTTTTCTGGGTTATTTAAACTCAGGAAGAAATAAAAACAAAATAAACATTAAGGTTTATTTTGGGGCTAGAATGAAACCAAAATAATCCTAAAAAAATGAGTTTTTCTCCAAAAAAGTAACCCAAAAATATTTTCCAACATGAATAAGCTAAGAATTAGGTTGAAGAGATAACCCCAGTGTTTTAAAAATTCACATGCACACAATGTAAAAGTGTTATGAAAAAGAAATAAAAACCATTCATGTACGGTCAGGCTGGTGTTTAAAATAAATACAGTAAACTGTAAATCTGTACACAAAACTAAATAAAAAGTGTATAATTATTATTAAATATTATTAAACCTTTATAAGATATAGGATAAGACAATAAACTTAAAAATAAAAGCATTAAACTGTTTTTAAAAACAGGATTAAATAAAAAAAGTGAATAAAATGAAAGTATTGCTGAATAAGAACATTGATTTAAATAATCTCAGGTTAAGTAAATAAATAAATAAATAAAGATCTTCTGCTGGTTTTTAACCCATTGATGCCTGAATTTATGTTTTCTGAAAAAAACCCTCCCTTTTGCTTTTGTATTTAAGTAGAGGCTTAATTAAGGTTTAGAATAGATGTGGTTTGATGCATATTTAGATCTTTAGGAGTCAGGGTAAAAAACGTTGCCTCTTCTGGAAATGCTTCATATGAACATGTTTTCTCACCTTAGAAGGAAAATGTAACAATAATGTCTAAAAACATAAGAAAACCAACAGAAATACTGCACATGTAGTCTGAAGCTTTCTTAAACCTCCAGGGTTCCCATTTTGAATACATCAAAGTGTGTCATTTAAAATCTCTGCACTAGTTTTGGGCTTAGCTGTTTTGTTTTCTCATATCATGCTTTTGTCTTGCCTAGTATTCCTTTATTTTTTCGCCCCCAATTGCGAAAATGTGCGGAGAAGCAAAGCTTTTACAAATTGTCGCATTAAATGGTGCTGTAAGCAAAATGTAGATTAAAAACAGCCTGTCAACACATTAGTCTTTTGGAAAGAAACAATGAAAAGAAAGACAAACATTGGAGCACTGGCTCCAGGGAAGGCAATGTGGCAGCCGCTAATTCATAACAGAGCGTAATGGGAAATCTGGGGAAATGTGGCCTTGGCTTTGAGAAATAACAATACCCCTGGCCTCAGACAGGAGCTATGCTTACTGTATATGTATGCCGGTCTCATTTGTGTGAAGCAATGATCCTATTAAATTTTAAATGCTGTGTCATTAGGAGATGATGTAAGACGCCTCTGTTGAAAGTGGTGCATGCATTTGTTTCTGTGCACGTGATGAACGTCTGCTGCAAAAACCAGCAGGAGAAGGATGCAGCAGAACCCTGGCCAGTGCCTAATGGAGGCTCATTTTCTGCATTGATTAAAGGCGCTTCAATATTGTTGGGAAACAAACACGATTAAAAAAAAAGAAGACTTGAGCTTCTTTTAAAATGGAGGAATCTTCGAGATTTCCTTTAAAATTGAACTCAGTTTTTCAAAAACTACATGTGACAGAACAAGGTTTTTAGTATCATATTTTACATTTTCAATAGGGTTAAAAAAAAAAAAGGCGTTCTGCATTTTACTTTGAAAAATGCATTACTTTACATTTTTCTGAGTCGGTTTCTACCCTAACCTTTTAACATTTACATACAGTCATTTTCTCAGATGCTTTTATCTAAAGCAACTTACAAATAAGAAAACATATTTTACCTTAAATGCTGAGAAAGGAAAAATGGAAAAATGGAGCAGCTACAAGAAATGTCAAGAAGTAGTGGATCATGACAGTTCAGAATGTGTCAGTTTTCCACTTCTTCCTTTTAAATACTCGAGGTGTGCACATGAAACTTAGTTCCTGCCTTCATTGTGCATCACAGAGTTTAGTTGTTCTTTTGCTGTGTGGTCCAGGTATGACCAAATGCTGGTTGTTGGCAGAGCTTTAAATCTTTAGGTCGAAAGTTCATATGGATTTGACCTCCCTGTAGTTAAAGGCTCACTCTGATAAAAAATAGCTTTTTGTGTGTTTTTAAGATGTTCTTGTGGCATTTTTCCAATGATTGAGTCAAGCAAACCACTGGTAGGTAGTATACCACACAGCAGGAGCATTAAGGTGGTCTTTTATATGGTGAAAAATATAAACATGTCTGCTGTGCTATTTAAAAAAAATATTGCCATCACTTTTTGGATTTTTTGGGAGTGGTTTTGGGACTTTTATAATAATAATAATAATGGATTGGATTTATCTGCGCTTTTCAAGACACTCAAAGCGCTTACATTATGTCCATTATTCATTCACTCCTCATTCATACTTGGTGATGGTAAGCTACTGTTGTAGCCACAGCTGCCCTGGGGCAGACTGACAGAGGCGTGGCTGCCATTTTGCGCCTACGGCCCCTCTGACCATCACCGGGATCATTCATGCACATTCACACACCAGTGGAGCCACACTGGAGGCAAGGAGGGTGAAGTTTCTTGCCCAAGGACACAACAACATTTTGGCTGGTGGGAGCAGGGATTGAACTGCCGACCCTTTGATCATTGGATGACCCGCTCAACCACCTGAGCCACTGTCGCCCCAACCAGGGAGCAGTGGATGCAGTTTGTTTATTTCTTAGACATAAACAGGAAACGGGGTGAAAGGTATGGTTTGTGTTGCAGCTCTGTGAATAACAATGTCAGAAGCCCGACTTTACTGCACCCCCCCTAGAAATAAATAAAATAATTTTCAAATATTTTCTTTAAATAAGAAAAAAATAGCTATACAGAGAATTCTATTCTTTTTTTAGAAAAACATAATGTAGTCACTAAGACATGTTTTCTTAGACCAAGATTATTATAAACTGTCTTGATAAATTCATATTACTTGCAAGCAGAAAAAAATACTTTTTTTATTTAATCAAGGATCTTTTTGCAGAGTTGAAACAAATCTGCATCACAGATGCAATGTTTTTATTGGCAAGAGGTCTGCTCAGGCAGTCTGCAGTGGACTAAGTTGGTTTTAATGTGAGTACGCTTGCATGATTCTCACTGGGGGCGTTATATCATCAAAAACAGCAGAGCAGTTCTGTCTTTCTGTCTGTTTACTTTTTCCATTCAAAGAACAAGTTTGATTCTGTTCCTTTTAAACCTAAACGTCTTCACTAAATTGTGTTACAGGGAAAGAGAAGAAAGAAACCCACACAAAAACAAACATGGTTGTTAAAAAAGTTTGGTAACCCTAAAACTGTGTAAAGTGGCATCTCAAACAGCTTTATCCGCTAAGGTCTCATCTGTTTTTCTCTCTCTGCATGCTCACCTTGCAGGCTCCAAACATCAGAGGATTGTATTAAAGGTTTGTCTGATGCTCACAATGTTAGCCTCTCTGAACTCTGTTGGGCAACACTGTGTCTGTGAATGTTGAAAGGGATATCAGCTTGATACAAAATGAGCCTTGGGCATCTTTCCTTGATAAAACAGTCCAGCTGGACTAGTTCATGCCAATTCAAGTGCTTCCCCACACAGATGGCAGCCCTATTACTGAAGATATTCTCAAAGTTTGAATACACAGCCTGCCATGGGAGTGAACCCCATCCCCAGCTTTACTTCAGGAGGACTTAGGCTCTCAGGGATGCTGTTTTTTTTAAATCCAATCATGTTAGCAGGGTGCTGTCAATGAACCTCATTACTTAAGAACAAAAAGTCTCTAAATTGTGTTTTATCTCTGGAGTTTGCCAGTTTTTCTTGTCCCTTTGTGTGCAACTTTTGGCATCCTATGCATTTTTGTCTATTCATTGTAAATTGTCCTTATCTACAGTATGTGATTCCTTTTCTTTTGAAGCAATATTGTTGGTAGAGTTATACATTTGCATAGAATTTTCAAATGTTGTACTAGATATTTAAAATATTAGGATTAACTTACAACCAAACTATATACTGCAATCCACATTTTACCCTTTAAAGTCAGTTTCTAAATATTGGAGTGTGGAAAGCTAACAGCTATGACATCTTTTGACTTTATTGATGTAGTAATAACAATAAAAAACAAAAATCTATAGAGCAGAACTCTGTCCCTGAGAGCCATTGTTTAAAGGACTTTCTTGCTTTTTTGCAACTGTTCACTGTGTGTGGCCATTGAGTTTTTAAAATTTGACATTTCACTGTGGAGTAGCTGTAAAAAACGCCAATATCCAGTGGTATGAAATTGAGTTTTTTTGTTTCAGATACTGCTTGAAAGGTATAGTGGAAGCTGACAGAGGTGCTGAACTGAGAAAAGAACACAATTGCAGATCTATCTGCTGCTTCAGCACCACAGACAGCTCCATAGATTAACCAATACACAAGACATACAGACTGGGCTGTGTGTGCACTTAAGAGATTAATCAGTAACACATTCACTGGTGTTATCTAATTTAAGTCCATAGCTTTAACAGCACATATTTGCAAAAAACATAAATTACTTTGCTGCAACAGACTGGTGACCTGTCCAGGATGTCCCCTGCCTTCGTCCACGATTGGCAAGGATACGGTTAAGAAGATGAATGAATGAATTACATTGAAAGTACTATGATCCTTTTTTAACCCTCTTGCTGCTACCCTTGTCTGTTTCAGGGTGTATTCAGACTTGACACATTTGGTTCACTTAAAGTGAACCTGAGTTTGTTTCCCCCGATAATATGGAACAAATTTTCAGTCTTAATACACCCAAGCGGACCCTTGTCTGGTACCAGGAACCACAGACCCATCTTTTGAGATGGTCTTGGTTCGTTTCCAATCGGACTAAGCTTCGGTTGGCTCTGAGATTCCCCAGACTGACTACAATCCGTTCCTGGAGGAGAGCAACTGAATTAAAACGCCCACTGTAGCCGACATAAACAGAACTGGAATGAAGCAGCAGATGAGCCGCGGATAGATATAAAGTAACGATTGTCATGTTATGAAACAGAAAAAAATGTTTCAACTGTTTATTTTGTTAAAAAACATTTTTTTTAACACTGCTGAAAACACTTTCTTACATGCTTTTCTGTGTCTCGTTACTCGGCACGTACGCAGCACTGCTGTGACGGCATCCTAAAAGCTACCTTGTAGTTCCTTACGAATTCTCTAAAAAAATGCCATAACACCACAATGATGAGACACAGCAACTCATTGAAATATGATTGGAGAAATTCAGACTCATTAAAACAATTTTTCACGTATTACACATTGCTGCTCATTGTTTTCCTGACAATCTATATGTCATAAACACTTGTCAGCCGACCTTCATACCCGACGTCTCCTCATCACTGCAGTTGCTAGCATTCCTCTGAGTTCAAGCACACACGGCACGCCTTTTTGTCAGTAACTGCCTTGCAGCATGCCTTCTCCGTAACAAAGTAACAAGTAAAAAGTGTTGTTCCTGACGTTCAAAACTGGTAATGGTAATAAGTTATTAACTATCCTGATAAGAATTGTAAAGGGCAGCACGTCCGTCTTTCTCTGGTTGTTTTGCCCCGCCCTCGTAGCTCCTGACCAATGACTGAAGAGATCTTTAGTCACCTGGTTTTGTTTACAAACTTTGGTAACAGAATGATCCACTTGATGCCAGCCTGAATACAGACCAAATGCAAGGTTCAGGACTCGATACGGAACAAATTAAGCAGACTCTATCTGGAACAAAGGATTTTTCCAGTCTGAGTACACCCTTAGGCCGTTTCAGGGGATGTCCCCAGTGACGCAGGGTCTCTTCTGATTCGTTAACTTCTAAGTGGACCCTGTGTTCCCCATTGCCTTAACAAAGCACAGATCAATAGAGGGGAGGTTTGAAAATTTCTCAACCAATCAAAAAAGTCTGCAGTTTGCTAACCTAAGATGTAGTTGATGGCATGCTTACTGTGGCCTTTAACAGTAGAGAAAAGTAGAGAAACGGGGTGGATGACTAGTGTTTTTAGGGTACTACAATGCTTAAGCAGTGTGGCTTTAAAGCTTCTGCAGGAAAGAAGTGGAGGCCAAAAGAGACAATACAGGCTCAGACATAGAGCTGTTGATGTTGGTCAAGGGGAGCATTAAGGTGGTGGCTTTGGTTTAAACCCATCAGAGCAGTCGTGGCACGGAGCATCTGCAGCTGAGAAGAGAAAGCAGCTTGTAGATGAAAAAGCAGTTGTTTAGATGACACAAGGTCAGTGGATGAGAGGGGAAGGTACAGAGAAAAAGAACCCTCTTAGAAAGACAAATGGGAGAGTTGGAGGCAGGCAGAAAGAATTTTTTGTTAGGAGCAACAAATGATGTTCCTCCATCTCCCCAGAATTTGAATAGACGGACAGATGAGAATCCATCATGTTTATTGTGTTCGAGGCAGCTTTTCTTCAGGACATTCTATCAGGATTTAAAGCAAGGTTTTCATGGGGGAAATTTACATTGAAGAATAATCAAAGGGCTAAAATGCTTAGCAGTAGCCATGTGAGATAAACACATAAATAAATGCAGCAAACAGGGAATGATGTTAGTGAAAAAGGAAAGTGCAGCACACTGGTACTGGTCAGCTACTGGTCAATTGAATGAAACTACTGTGGACACTGTCAGGTCAGAGTAGACTGGGAGGCCTAATAATCTCTGAATAGTGCCGGCACAAACTCTGTTGTTCATTCTGTTCTTTCTTTAGTTAGCTCTGCAACTCATTTAGCTCCATAAGTGGCTTCTGTTGAATCGTCATGATTCTCACGTTCTCAGCAATGTCTTAGGGTATTTTTTCGATGCCTTCGATTTCCATAGTCACTGAGCCATCTTTGGGGCCACGGTTTGCTTTTTTGCAATCGTGAGGTAACTGCTGAGCAATATAGACTTGTTGACTGTTGGATTTCAACCAGAGCCGGAAACCCCTTAAGGTCAGATATGGTGATCTGAGTCAAGACATTTTGTATTTTACATAGAGCCTGCAGTTCCCTGGAAAGACTGTAAAAATGACCCATGACAGGAAAAAGAAAATACTCTTAAATATCACAATACCTACGTTGTATAAAAAATAGTATGACTTTGAAAAATTTTGTCGGAATACTTATACACCTTTCACACTGAACTGAGTAACAACCATTGCAAAACTAACGATTGGACAAATCTAACCCGAGATCTTCAGAGCTGCTGAAAGAGGCTCAGTGTGTTGTGCTGCCAATTAGCAGTCAGGGGTTTAAGTACAACACAAAAGTGAGACACTGACCTAAACACAGCTTTTAACAGGAGGTAGAAAAGCAACACTTGCTGTACAGCTACAGTTATAACTCTAAAATAACCTTTTAAATTAAAACAAATGTTTTGGTAATACAATCATTCTCTAGAATGGGATTTCCTTAATTTCTCAAAGGAAATCTACACAGGATTATCATCTTAAATTGGGTTACTACCTTTAATACTCAAAGACAAACAAGTGTTATGACTTAATTTGTTCCCCAAAACAAATAGAAACATTTAAAGAATTTTGCAATTGTGAAAAACTCTTCTCTTAGAATATTTCAAATGTTAATATCGCAATAAATATTTTAAACTAATGTTTGAATGAAATCACGTATTAAATGTTGGAACCTGTTACTCCTACACCAAAGGCTCATTCATCCTTTGAATATTTATTTGAATTTCTAGATGGAATGAACGGGTGAGGTGGTGCATCTGATGTCATAGAATTCCTGGGCATTTTTTGCGTTGGACATGCTGGACATCCTTTTGACCCTTATTATCCACGCCATGCAAGTGCATGGAAGTGTATGAGAACTCCTCAGAAAAATAACAACTGAGACATGTTTGTGTGTTAATACTGTATTCCTGTTTGTGTGAAAATACAATACTGTCCATAACTCAGCGCTGAAATGCTTCTTTAACAGTTCACAATACTGTCAGCTCAGCAGAAACACAGTTATAGGGACTTTAAGAAACTAGATTACACAGTTGTAGCAGAAAGTTGCAGTCATGCTAATGAAGCAATTAGTAAAAAGGTTAATACTACTATTCACTGAGACCCATAGGGATTATAATCTCTCCTGAGATTATGACTGCTCTCGATTCTTCACAAACTCACCGCCTGGAAATGACACTTTTTCTGTTTTGATTTGTTTTTTTCCTTACCTGTGCCATTAGGGAGCATACTTTGCATACGCATTATAGCTCAAGAAGCCAAGAAAAGTAGTTAATTGATTAAAATCTTGGAGGTTATATTAGGTTCAAACCTCCATTTGAGTTTTGACAGAAAGCTTTTTTCCCCCCTTGTTAATAAAATGTGCATCATACCTTTAAGTATGAGCTAAAGGGTGAAAAAGGAAATTGTGTGGTTCACATTACGTTTTGTCCAAATTGAGTCAAAGTTCCCCACAGCACACGTAAACACAAACCAGTTAATGCTGCACTGTTTCTTTGTTCTGGCGTCAGGCCTCACCGATCCTTTAACACGTTTCTCCCGCTACAGTGTACCTGAAATAAATGACCTACATTATCTGGCCTCTGCAGAGCTCATTGATGAGCTGATGAGCTGAATCAGGTGTGCTGGAACAGGAAAAATGTCCGACCGCAGGCGAAAAACTGACTTTGGTGATGACTCCTAAAAAAAAAGCCTCTAAAAGTACATGTTTGTAAGGGCTTTATATGATTTTAATTTGAATTTTGAAGTGAACTGTGTTTTAAAAAGACTCTTAAATGCCCGTGTCTGATTACTAAATATATATCCTTGGGAAGAATGCTGCTTTTAGCCAGGATTTTATATCCTTCTCCAGCATCAACTTTAAAACAAAAGTCATTTATAATGTGAGAACCAGGTCTTCAAATGAAAAAATAAGAATAAAAATGCAGTAAAACATAGAAATCTACTTAGTTTCTCTCAAAAACACTGAAAAACTTCCAACAAGTGTGACTTCTTTAAATTCTTCCATAGGTGGCACTGTGGCTCACATTTGAAATGAGGTCCTCCAGCACTTTTTTTTCTTTCTGTTCCTGAACTTGATGACACTCTGAAATGCAGTCGGCCAAAATGATCTGACAGTTTTTATTTATCTGCTTTTTGTACACACGAAAGGTTGCTGAGTGAACAACTTCTTAACAATCTTGCGCAATAAGCAAACAGGAACAGCCCACTGCATTGCATAGTGATAGCTGCAAAGGGAAAGTGTGAGACAAAGAAACCCCCCTCCCCTGTCTGATCTATACTAAACTGAGCAGCTCAACCTTTTTACCTCACTCTCTATACAGTCTTTTAAATTTGGGTGTCTTGACTCTGTCAGAATCATTTTGTCTTTAAATGCAACACTGAAAATTAAATTCGGAGCAAACAAAAAAATACATGTATATTAAGGGTTAACCTATGGGATACATTTTAACATTTGCCTGCTCTGATTAACCTTTGCTGCTGAGTGTTTTAATTTCACCTTTTAAGCAGCCTCCTTTAAATAATTAAGCATTAAAACCCCTCGACACATCTCAAAAACCCCCACGTGGCTGATTGCATCCTGCTTTGATTTAAATGTACTCATCCGTCACAAACAAGCCCGGAGTCCAGCCGCTTTGCCCGGAAATTAGTAGAACGGTCAGGCTGATTAATAAATAGCTGACGTATAAATCCAATTTTGTCACCGCAGGAGGTGCATCACACCCGGGGTCACATATTAGTCTTGCAATATAGGAAAGTATTCTTATTTCCCCAGTTTTAGCCAAACTGACCTTGTGTGGTCACCTAGAAATACCAAAGAAGGAAAAAAAATGTCAAAAAGGATACTTACGTTTCCAAATTTGCCACTTTGTACTTTTGAAGGACTTTGTCCTTTCAGTCCTACATGGATTTCACTCATAATGACACACTAAGAAAACAGATGATACTGCTTCAATGCAAACTAGAACCCTGATGTGTTTCTTTATTACCTGTTGACATTCAGAGCAGGACCTTTTAAAGCTGCCACTGTGAATACATACTGTTCCAAACGAGGCCAGCGGTTATTACTTTGCCCAAATATAACTATGGCCCTATCACTGAACATTGTCTTGAAAAGTAATAGGCAAAAGGGTCCCCTCAGGCTTATGATTAAGGATAGCTGCTGCTCCGATTTGCCTCCTAGTCGGTGGGCAGAAACGCTTTTAGTCACGGTTGGGGTCCCTCCTTTGCTATGTGAACACAACATAAACTGTTATGCAGAGAACGACGGAATCGATTATCAAGATTACAGGAGGAAAACAGCATTGACCCCAGCAGCGGGGCGTGTGGCAGCAATCATTCATGCGGGCAAATGTGACGACATTCCAAACACATTTATATATCTTGTTAGACGGAAAAAGGAAGGATTTTTTTTTTTTGGGTTTCCTCTTGTTTTATAGGAAATATCACAAAGACCAGCAATTACTTTGGCTCCTTCAACTTCTTTGGACGAAGAAAATTTGTGTCATACGTTCACTAAAAGTACAACTAAATCTGTTTAAAAATCACACAGCATAGATGTTTCAGAGGGTAGAAGTGCAGAAACTTTCCAATGCAAGCAGGATCAGGAGGGATAAACAAGATTACAGATAATCTCCATCTAAGAAGTGGAGTTTTGATGTATTGCTCCTCAACATGACTTTAATGAATGCAGGTGGTGCAACAGGAACAGTAGCTGCTGTAATCTTGTTTTGAATTTCCCATCAATATGTCTATATTTATATTCTGCGGCTGTGAAACTCAGGGACAAAATGCTGTCTTTGTGTATTTATCGGTTTAATCATAAGATGTTGGGAATAGGCATGAAAATGTGTCTTTAAGGGAATTAAGATGATAGGCAAACGAATGGATGTGGAAGTACTGGAAGGAAAAAAAGGAAACGCCCAATTAAAAATTAATAATAAAATAAAGTTTTTGTGAAGAAATTTACATTGATAGTCAGTTCCTAGAGTGAAATGGAAACATGGAAAATCAAAAATGTGCATTCAGATTTGATTTTTAGATTCTCCTACTAGGTTTTAAAGGTTTTAATAAATTGCGACCTTACTATTTATCAGCTCTCAATCCTTACAAACCCTCCAGAACTCTCAGATCCTCAGGTCCTGCCCCCATGGCAGCCACTATGGATAGATGGATGGATGTTGCAGGGATGAAAATTGATCATACATGAACACATGTGAGAAACGTTGTGGTTCTTTAAGGGAAATTTTCACGAATGAACCATGTTAAAACCACAGAAGAAGTACGAATAAACCACACAAAGAACACGTAAATCAACGTAGATTTACGTTGTATGATCATTGTGCTGTTAATATACAATTCATTAGTGATTTTTGCAAATAGGTCATTTAAACGTGATATGTGCACCGTATACACAATATGAAAGTTATACATTGTTGGCAGATGTGTAAAAAATCTGTTAGACATACATGGAACGGTCGTGAAAAGCCACAAATTTGCGAATGCAAAATTCACGCAACTGCGTAAGTGACGTAATCATTGCGTATAAACTACGTAAAATACGCATAAACTGGGTAATTCTCAACCGACCAAAATTTTGAACATCTCAAAACCGATTCGCATAAGACATATGTGCACATCAACAAATAATGGAATCAAAATACTTACGTAAATCACACATGTATCACAAATGATCAAAATATAATACTTTGAAAATTCACTAAATGTACACAGTGACTGTGGACTTTATATATACCAATTAAGAATAGTAGGACTCACGGCGAGACCTCTTTTCATTACCTTGGTCCTTATCTGTGGAATAACTTACCTGAGGGACAGAGTTTCTGCACATGTGGACATCTTTTTAACACATATTTTTAACTTAGCTCATAAATAACTACTTTAATCTATTTTTTAAAGTATTTAATGGCTTTTATGGTTTAGCATTTATGTGTTTTTACCCTATTTATCTTTTAATCTTTGCAGTACCTCCTCAAATAACGTGTTTCCTTCCAATTCATGGTCCTCTTTTATTGGTGTTGCTGTCAATGTATTGTGTCTAGGGGCTTTTTATTCTTTTAACTAATGTTTTATACGTCTCTTATGTCAAGCGCCGCTCTACAGCACGTTGATGAGAGGTGCTACATAGATTTATTGCTTGATTGATAAAAAACAGATTTAAAAAGTAATGGTGTTGATTTTTTTTACCATTAAAAATTTAGTGAACCCTATACTCACACAGACACTAAGACACCAATTAATAACAGAACAATCAAGGAGCAGAATAAGAAAATATCTCTCTTCTTTTCTTTTAAATTTAAAAATGAAATAAAAACTTTCTTGTTTTGGCACACACTTACACTTAGGGATCAGTTTGTTGCAGTTTCACATTCACAGGCACACACACACACACACACACACACCTACACACACTCACACGCACTCACACTTAGGGATCAGTCTGTTGCAGTTTCACACACACACACGCACACACACACGCACGCACGCACTCACATATGCACACACAAGCACACACGCCCACGCACACACACACATGCAGACAATTACATGCATACCTATGGCAATTTAGAGATACAAATTTACCCATTAAGTGGGTTTTTAGGCTGTGGGAGGAAACCAGAGTGCTGGGAGAAAACTCCACACATACAGGAGGAGAACACAGAAAGCTCCCAACCGGGATTCAAACCATGACATTCTCATCGTGAGGCGAGAACAAACACCAACCACTAACTACGCCACCATGCAGCAAATGTGTTCCGTAAAATATTGTGGCATGAAAGTCAACCGTTTAGTTGAACTTAAGACACTCAAACGCAAATCCCTTTTTTTCCCATGCCTTTTATTTATTCAACAAAAAATACAACTACAGGAAAAATGAAAAATCTCACACATGGGCAAAACTGTAAGTACTCTTTTTTTTTTTTCTACCTTTATTTCGGTTATGTTAAACAAACAAACTTAAAAACATCAACATAAACATTGACACTGATCAATGTCAACATAAACATTGAAAAAAATAAAAATAAATAAAAAAATAACATAAACATTGAACAAAATTAACCGAAAAAGGAGTTGGGTGAAGCCAAGGCTTATTTCCCCAACCCTGAATACAAACATCACATCTATCTACAAATTGTTAGAACCTTAAATCAGAAAAGAAAAAAAGAAGAGGAAAAAAACAAAACAAACACTTCTTAAAATGACCTCACAACCACCAAAGTCTCTCAGTCCAGAAGGTATTTTTGAAACATTTTAACTTTATACATTTTCTTAAAGTGCAGTATGGATTTTGCATTTTTCAGTTCGTCTGATAATAAATTCCCCATGTTGACCCCCTGAACAAAAATACTATTCCTTAATGCATTAGTTCTGACCACTTTCTTTTTAAACATATCTTTACCTCGAAAATCATAATTATTAACTTTTATTTCGAACAAACTCAGTATTTTGGCAGGTACACATTGTTTTTTAACTTTAAACATAAAAATTCCAGTACTAAGATCTACTAAATCAAAAAATTTAATTGCCCTTAATTTAGGAAAAATTTGTTTTGTGGATTGATTGTATGAAGAGTGATTTACAATTCTAATTGCTTTTTTTGCAGAATAAAAATAGGTTTTGTATTTGTCTTGTAACTATGCCCCCAGATTTCTAAACAATAGGTCAAATAAGGAATTATGAGGGAACAATATAGAATACACAATGTAGCTGTGTTTAAAAAATACTTGACTTTATGTAGGATGGCTAATGATGTTGACAATTTAGAGAGAACATGCGCTATGTGTGGTTTCCATGATAATGTATGATTCAAAATTACTCCCAGAAATTTTATTTCATTTACTCTTTCAAGAACAACATCCTCAATTTTTAACTCAGAGGTGTTTTCCCGTTTTCTATAGCCAAATATAATGTACTTGGTTTTATTTTTATTTAAAGACAGTTTGTTTGAATCGAACCATTGTTTGATTATGGATAATTCTTTTGTTATGTCTGAAAGAAGCTTTTCCAGGTTATCTCCTGATAAATACAAAGTAGTGTCGTCAGCATATAAAACACAATTTAACAAATCAGAAAATTTACAAAGGTCGTTTATGTATAAAATAAATAATATAGGACCCAATAGGGACCCCTGGGGTACTCCACATGTTACAGGACACATATCGGATTTTTCGGTATTGAAATAAACATACTGACATCTGTTAATAAGATAACTTTCTAACCAGAAATATGCTATTCCTCTAAAACCTCTCATATGGCTTCCACACTTTTTTAGGGATAAATAGCTGGTGCTGTTCTTATAGTCTCTCATTAGAGTGGTCAATAGCAGTTTTGTACTTCTCTTTACAGTAGATGACGGGTTTGTACCATCGTTGGCATCAAGCATTTCTGGTGGGCCAACAAAACAGCAAGAGTGAAGAGACACCAAAACCTGCCCACAAAAGATCTGGTTTGAAAAGGGATACAAATCTGTTTCAGGCTTTATATTCTCCATTCAGCTCGATTATTCACAAAAAGAAAACCTTTCCGCTGTGGACATTTCAGGAAATTCACACAGTCGCACAGAAAACGAAAAAGGCATTCAAAGAAACATAATAAGTTCTTAGCTCTGATAATGTCTGCCTAAAAGCCTCCTGATCAATGTAGGCTTGTGTAGAAAAAGCACAACTGACATGTAAAAAATAGTAGCTGGACAAACCTCAAGAATTGTAAGGTCTTTATACTGAGGGACACATGTGGGTGAGTAGTAGGGGTGTAATTGTACATGAAGTTGGACCAAACCGTTTTGATATGGCAATTTCGGTTTGGATTAAATTGGAACCGTTTCGTTGCATGAAGCATGAAGGGAAAAGACAATTGGATGAGTCGAAGGCTGTGTGTCCACAATTTATTGTTACATGAAGATAGCGTATGCCACAGATAACACTTCTAATCTGTTAACACACTTAAGGCAAAAAAAAAAAAAAATGTGCAAGTTAAAATGTTTTATTTTTTCTTCAGGCCAGTGTTAAGTATCCACAATTTTTGTTTCCTGACAACTAATAGTTGTAATATTAAATAGCAAATAACCTACATAAGATAAAATAAGATAAGATAAGATAAAGCTTTATTGTCATTGTACAGTCACACTTGGTACAACAGTACAACCAAATTGTAAACTGTCCCACATTGGTGCAAAGAGAAAGAAGAAAACAACATAATAATAAAAAACTGCTTACAATTATCTTTCATACAAAAAAATATCTAAATATACATTTACATATAAAAATATATACGTATATGTATATATACGTATACATATATATATGTTTGTATATATATATATATATATATATATATATATATATATATATATATATATATATATATATATATATATATATATATATATATATATATAATCTACATTCCTCCATCTCCCAGAAAAACTAAACCATGTGTGTGTTCATGAAGGCCATTGCTATGTGGTAAAAACTGTCTCTGAGTCTGTTTGACTGTGACCTCAGCACCCTTAGTCTTTTTCCTGAGGGCAGCCATTTAAACACCCGGTGTCCTGGGTGTGTGCAGTCTTTTATGATGTTGCGTACCTTCTCAAGACAGCGGGTGCTGTAGAGGTCCTTCAGTGAGGGAAGAGCAACCTTTCTGATTTATAAGCTAGCTGGCAACTGGTTATTTACAAATCAAAAGTAATCTAAAGTAATCTAAAGATTTTTTTTGTTCTTCGTCGTCATTCAAAGCCTTTTCACAAAAGTCTGACAATGTATTCGCATACCCTTCCATTTACTGGAGTGCAACATTTGTAGTCAACATCTGGATCTCATCACTCAGCACCATATGCATATATATTGGGTTTCTTTTGCAGCAGATGCGTCCTTATCTTTGTCATCCAATTCAGTTGTGAAGTGTTAGCTCATATTTCTCAACTGTGTCAGCCAGAGACTTTTACTTTTTATGGTTCTGGCTCATGACATGGCACTATATAATTTCTATATTAAAATGTGGCTCAGGTGGAGCGGTAAGAACGCAAGCAGTGCTGCTCTGTCTATATTGATTATTTTCATTGTCCTCTATGGTGCCCTTCACATGTGAATTTCCTAAAAACGAACTTTATTGCCCTAAATTCTGCTGTTGTGGCATATAAATGCTAATTACTGTAGAGACACTACTGGCTTTGGCCAAAATGATTATTGTATTGGAATGATGCATAAATAAAGACTAATTTAGGACAATTTCATTCAACTTATTAATGGTTTAAAGTTATTTCAAGAATAAGATGAACTACGTGACTGCAGATATTTGATAAATTTATTGTACTATAATGGTTAAAACTTCGTCACAACTGCCTTAACGATTGCGGGCGAAAAATTAGCAACCCTGTATGGGACTCACAGGTGGCCCGCATGAAACAGCAAGGTCATAGACCACTTGGTGAGTCTGTAGGGTGAAAATGTTCATGCACATTTTTTTTCTACTGGCATCCATTGAGCAACAGGACCTAGCTAAAACTTATGCTACCTTCACAATGCGCTCAGAAACACACGTTCAAGTGACCGCTTCCGAAGAAGAGTCCATGTGAACGCACACATATAGTTGTTCCTGGCGCCTGCAAGTGTAAGCGTAGCCATGCAAGTTTTTAAGTCCTTTTTTTGGCGCGCAGCAATTGGACATGGACTGGAAATTAAATAAGTTGAACTTTGACCAACCAGGGACTTGGATTTGTACCAACCAGGGACTTGGATTCGTAGTGACGAATGGGTAGCATCCTTTTCAGAACACAGAAGTGTTGTTGTTAATGTTGGGTTCAAACAACCTGCAACACCGTCTCCTTAAGAGCCACAACCTCCACAGGCCCGGACAACCCAAAAACCTGTACAGGTCAACCTGTGTAGAGGTGCATGTGATCAAGGCTTTAACTGTTGATTATTATGGGTTTATAGGAGGATTGGTGTTTTTTTTGCCTCATTGGCGAGATTCTTGATATGTCACACCATTAACTATAAAATAGTCTTGTCTTTACTTAAAACATTCTGTATTTTACTTCCAATCTGCTATTCTACACTCAGATTATTTCTCTTAAAGAAACAAGGCAAGTTGTTAGCTGAAGACAGATCCTTTTTTAAATGTCTTTATTATGCATGTGAGAGCTGTTTGCCTCTACTCTACTTTCTCTGGAAACTGAGGAGAGGATAAAATGAAGGCATTGCTGCAATTTGCACCCTATTGGCCCCATGGCAAATTGGCCCTTTTATCAAACAAGGGTCTCATCTATCAAGCCAAGGACGAGTATTGAAATTGGCCCACTGGCTACAAATCAGGGCAATGGTTCTAGCTTTGTCTTATCACTCTTTGGGTGCGTGAAGAGGAAGATTCTGGCCATTTTCAGTCTGTCCTGTGTCTTTTTCTTTTCACCTCTAAGTGACTATAGGATGTGCTGGACCTACTGTATGCTCTCGTGCTCTACTCTTTCCATCTGTCCTCAGACCCCACCACACCTTCACACAAGATCTTTCTGCTGGAATGACTGTAATGAGGAACTAGGCAAACATATGCTGCACTATACCTGCCTGGTTTTGAATATGCTTCTACTTGCTAAGATTGATGGGAAACTTTATTCTTGTAATGCCTTGTTCTTGCTATATTGTACACAAGCAGCAATCAGTAATTTTAACAAATCTTGACTGGCTGGCTTGCAGAGCCTAAATGCATTCATCAATATTGATCGTATTGCAAAGCAAAAAGCCCCCCAAAAAGAACTACCAACTCGAGTCAGCAAAATAATGCTGCAGAGTCTGACAGTTGATATGTAAATGACTGTGATTAATCTTTCACATTTTAGTATTAGTCAAAAACAATAATGTTATCATGAAGCTCAGTCAGAGTCTAGTCATGAAGACTACTTCTTGTTTGTCACAAATTCTTTTCATCATAATCCAAATTACTTCAAAGCTTTAACTGTATTTAATATTTTATTCAGCTGTCCAGTTCAAATAGTTTTTCTCTTGAAAATATGAATATAGTATTGCATAAAACAGCCCTAATCCTCCACTACCAACCAGCACACGGATGTATAACCTTGTTTGGTCCTCAAATAGTTAACCTCAAGTCCTCCTTGTCCTCGTGTTCACTCTTGGTGGGATTTTGAAAGTTTTCCCAAAGCCTCATGGGCTATCAAAACTCTGGAAAAATCTCTTTTATTTTATCTTCTCTCTTGGCTAAATTCATGTTGAATCATGAAGCCTTGGAAAAAAAAATACAAAAAATAGAGTCAACCCTCTATTGTGGCTTTCTCATTGAAGACAAATATGTTTTTGTAATTAAAAAAATAACATATATTTTTTGGACTATTAGGCACATTAAGCGAAACAAAATAGTCAGATAGGTCAGACTTTACTCAACTCATTCTCAAACAGTGAACGAGTCGGCTCGTGGCTACACTTGTTATGGCCCTAATTCTCCAACAATCTATGAGGCGATGCGATTTCAGAGTTTGCCAAAGTTGCACTAAAACATTGTGACAGATATTTTAACACCATGTCACACAGAAAATCATAATTCATACATTAGGTTAGTTTTAAGTCTGTCCTATAGTCTGAATAGTAAAGTATGGTTCATGGTTTGTCAACTTTACAAATTTATGGCTGAGATGCACCACTGATTATAAAATAAACTGTTTACATTTTAAAAAAGATGTTTTTGCTGACATGACACTACTTACTGATTAATTTGCTACATCGAGATGATCCTGTGTGGCACAGAGGGTCTTTTATTTTATAAGGCAGTCAGATGAACTTTTATAAAAAGTTATGATCTAGTTTAAATTCTGAAAAAGGAGTTCTCTTGATGTTTTATTCATGCTATAAACAATAGGTCATTTATATTGATCATAACAATAACAATATCATAAATACAAATCAATGTCTTATCTTTCTCTAAAGGCTAAACTAAGACTTTGTGGCTCTTTAAGTGTTCAAGGTTGCAGATCCTTGATTTAGCTGATTAGAAATATGATCCCAAACACGTGTTGCACGTAGACATCAAATTTTTTAGGATTATTTGCATTCACCATCTTCAGGATAATAATAAGTGATACTTTGAACATTTTTTTTTCTTGGTTTTTTATTTTCTTTTAATAGAGTTTACATAAATGAGTGTTGATAGAATGCAATCTATTGTTTCTGGCCCAAGAAATGGTAAAAAATTGGACAGGTACAATATAAAAAGGAAGATGTTGTAGTGCCATAGTAATTGGTCTTGTTTAAGGAAAATTAATAAAGCTGTAAACACATACTGCTAAAAGATTTCTGCTAAAATGTCAATCCAACACCTTTTTTATTAAATTATATTTAAAAAAGCATAATAAGTTTGGTCACTAGGATATGCAGCTTACAATGAAAAATAATAAATAAAAATAAATAAATCTCCCATCAACCCAAGAACCAGTCTTGCAGAGACGCAGAAAGTGAGTAAAACAACAAGAAAAGATGTTTTTGAATCGCACCTTTTGTTGCTTTGCAATTTGAACATAGCAACAGTGAACACACAACAACAAAGCCCATCGAGACGACTGTTGTTGTGATTTTGGGCTTTACAAATAAAATTGAAGAAGAATAATAAATAAAAGGGAGGCATGAAAAAAGGTACCAATGACAAGCCTGCAATAAGTTCCATAAGTGCTAAAGAGCAAAAGTAATACAGAAACCTAAAATAAAAATAAAATGAGTGCAGGAAAATAACAAAAGAAAAAAACAAGAGTGTAGAAAAAAAAATCAATAGGCAGGTTAAAGGGAAAGACACAAAAAGATCGATTGAACCATCAAGCAGGGAAAAAAATCTTTTGAAACAAAATAAAAAAAACAAGATAAAAAAAATTGAATAAAAAATGTGGGAATGCTGGAAAAAAAAGCAGCATTTGAGTCACAGGACTAAAAAAACGTCTTTTCTTTTAAACCTTTCTATAAAAGGTTCATGTCAGCAATGAGAAAATATTTATGTCAAAGTTAAAGTCTGACTTGATTTGTAAAATCTGTGGTATGAAATGAATATTAACACAGAAAGAATCCATCTAGCTGAAGAAGCTGGAACAGTTCTGCATTGAAAAATGGTAGAAAATCTCAGAGGCCAAAAAAAAAAGTGCGAAAAAGGATGACTGCTTTTGAAGTCCACACTATAATCATCTCATTATCTGCCTTCACAATCAGCAAGACTTAATGTGGAAGCAAAGATTTTCCAGCCAGCTCATTCCAAAAGTGCTATATAATCCCTGGAGTGCAGTTTGGGTCTGGCCGCTGATCTCCTCCTGAAATGAACTGAGTTGAATAATGAATCTAAAGCAGAGCTCAATGGGAGTATAAGACAAACGGTGACTAAAGGTGTAGAGTAGAACATCATCAGTCAAGTGTTGCAAAATTATCCAAAGTAACAGGCTTGGTATTCAGGATGAGCAGCATGAAAATTTTACATGCCATGCCGCTGCTGGGTTTTGTTCCCTCAACTATTGCCTCCACGTTTTTTTGTGGCCTGCTCTGACTCTGTCACAAAAAACAAGGCAAAAATACCCAAACCTCAGATGAAAGCAGTTAACCCTTTAATACTGGAGCTGTTGCCGGGACAGAGATAACAGACGTTCTTTGAATTATTACTCAACAGTTTATGCAATTAACACAATTCCAATTGATTCTGTGAGTGTTTTCAGACTGGAGCCATTTGGGTGACTTAAAGTGAAGCAGAGTTCCTTCCCCCCGATTTTCCAGACCAAATTTTCAGTGCACGGAGTGGAACACTTGGATCAAAATGGTCACCGTGAACAGAATAGGAACGTGTACAATGACAACAAGACACTGGAATTTATTGAAATTTGGTTGGGTGAATGCAGGCTGATTAAAACAACTTTTAATGTGATACACACTGCTTCTCACTCTGTTTTCCCGACAATCTTATTTCACAAACACACGTATGAGCGTTCCTTCTTAATCGTGTCCTCTAAAAATTGTTGTATCTGACGTTGGTGCAGGCGTTCAAAATTGGTTAATGATATATAAAGTTTGAAGGAGTAAACTCTCCCGACAAAGATTACAAAGCTTGGGACTTCCATTATTCTTTCTTTCGTTGCTTTGCCCCGCCTTTGTAATTCCTGGCCAATGACTGAAAAAATCTTTAATCACTTTTTTTTATTTACAAGCTTTGGTTCGTAACAGGACAGTCTGTTTGACGGCAGTCTAAATACAGACCAAATGCAAAATTCAGGACTTGATCCGGACCAAATGAAGCGGACTTGCTCCAGACCGATGGACTTTTCCAGTCTGAATAATCCTGAAGCAGAGAAAAGCAGTGTTATGAAACACTTTACTACTTTAAAGCTTCAGCCTCAGAATCCACTGGAAATGTTTTGACTAATGTTACATATCAGCGCAAATTTGCTTTTCTTAGCTTCAGAATCTGTTGGGATTATGTTAATTTCCTAATCTAACCCTAACCCTAACTAACGCTCCAATGTCAAAGAGTTAAGGATGAGCAATAATAGGATTTTCAAGAGAGACAGTTTGGATATTTTCATTGTCAACAAGAACATTAGTCATAACTGTCTTTTGAATCAACTTGTTTCAGCAATGTCAATGACTGTAAAAAAAACTGACCTTTGTTATTAACCAAATCTTCTGGTATTTTTCATCATAACCCTTGAGAAAAAATGTAAACTTTCCAAAAAGGACAAATACAGTGTTCCCTTCTTTATTGCATGGTTTACATTTTAAAAATAACAAGAGAAAAGGTTAAATTGGTAAAGTAGAATTATAGTTGTTTTAAGGCTGTAAAACCACTCTCTACACACCTCTACAATTTTCTTACACAGACATGAACATTTTCTGACTTCCTCTCATTTAAATTTTCAAAGTTCACACCTTCATAGAAAAATAAGTCCAGTATTATAGAATGAAAACAAAGATCTGATCACGACATTTGCAAAACAAGAAGAAAGGTGAACACGATATAACGAGGGACCACTGTATGTCAACCAAAGGTTTGATTTGTTAGGCAATGTACATGTATTTTTTTTCTGTCAAAAGCTACACATCTTTTTCTTTGCAATTTGCATTTCACACATAAAATACTAATCTTGATCATCAGACATACACACACTGTTGTCTAAAATCAAATAACGACATTTAAAAAAGTTCCAAACTTAGTCCACCGTAATTTCTGGGTTATAGAGCGCACCTGATTACAAGCCCCACATCTGCCAAATTTAAGGAAGTTATGTGACAATTTACATACACAAGCTGCACCAGTATGCAAGCCACACATTGTTACCAACACTTCCAGCTCATCACTGATTATCCTGATCCACAGATTACGCGAATGGTTTTAGTCTTGCTGAGGGAAGAGTTAACAGTGCGTCAACCCATTCATTTGAACACACCCACATCTGCCAAACAGCATGCACCTCACTTCTGTTCACAGCTCCCTCAGTTATGGTCGGGAAATTTACACCCACGATTTCCCACTTCCCATGAGTCTTGGGGGCTTAAGGCGGGGCTAACCTCCAGGTCACCACACGGTGTTGTAGATTGAGGATGTATATGTGCTGAAACCGCGTCCGTGTTTAAAAAGGAGCAGGGAGCGACAGCAGAAGGATGGTAAAACTGGGAGAGCAGCTCTCCTCTCCGTGTCCTGACAAAATAAAGGCTGATGTTATTCCCACATATTTACGTCCAGCCAAGCTGCAGATTGCGGCATTTCCCGCCTCGATTTATGTTCATTCAGGCTAAATGTTGTTAGCGCATGTTAGCCTTCACCTAACCATTCTTCCGGCTTCGTTCTGCCACAAAAAAGCACTGACCACACAGATTAAAAATAAAATGATGAGCAAACAGGCGCTTCATAACAACCATAACAATAACAAAAGCATGTTGAAAAGATAATCTCGTATATTACCGAGCTGCTAAATAGATGGCCTAGTGTCACTCTTACTTAGAGGTAAATTCTCTCCTGAGCATGCGCTGTCCTCTCCGTCACGCAGCAGACCGGCTGTTCCGAACCCGTTGGTGATGGTGTATTTTTTTCACACTGCTTTTAACTTGAAAGCTGCGTCATATTGTAGTGGCGGTCATGTGCACGTTGGGTCTAATGGCACCAAAGGATTGTGGGATGCGGCTGGGCATGGGTGTTTCTTTTTGTTGAACCATGACTGAAGTGTCTAAGACCTGAAGTGAGGTCCATGCTGTTTGGCTGCTCGTAGGTGTGACCAAAACTAATTGGCTTGTGGCTGGAAGTTGGATCATGCATTCAGCCCCCCCTCCGAGACTGCATGAGCACTACCGGCGGCCGTCAAATAAATCCATAAATTAGCCCCATCAGTAAATAAGCCGCAGGGCCGAAAGCGTATGAAAAAAGTAGGTTTATAGTCCGGAAATCACGGTAAGTATATTTATTTAAGTTATTGTCAGTCTTGACAGATGTTGATTTTGTTGCATGCTACTTAGTCGTTTCTTGGTGAACTGACCTGGTTCCACTTACTTTGTTCTTTTTTAACCTGCTTCAAACAGGAAGTCAAAGTGTTACCGCTTCACTGTAGCTCAATACAAACAAAGGTTTTTTTCCCCAGTTCTTGCTCTTTGTTCTGGGTGAGAAAAATCAACCAAATTTAGAGAAAGCTAATTCCTGCACCTGAGAGCCTTTGTGTCGTCTTGCCTCATTGTCTGCATGGTGCTATATGTCCCTTGGGAGGAGGAGGGGAGCAAAAGAGCTTGGCTCTTCGTGGTGTCGGGATAAGAAGGAAGTGAAGTTTCCAAGGGAGGAACACCCACACTCAGTGTGAGCACCTGCTGAAAGTAAAACAGGCCAGGACTCCTGCGGGTTGATAAGGCAGAGGACTCATGAATTAAAGAGCGGTGAAGGGAATATGACATTCTTTCTTTTCCATTCTGTCAGGGCTGCACTCGCTTTGCAGCCGAAATTACTTGGAGAGGAGCAGCACTGATAATGGACTCCGACAGATGAGATTCACTCAAGTAATTTCTCTCTCCTTGTAAGGGCATATTGGCATCGGAAATTCAAAACACTTTCACTTGCCTTTTGGGAAATTTGTGGGACAGGGGAATTACATTATTGTAATAGATTATTTTCATCTCCTTAAATACCTATTTTTTTGCCATTGTGCAACAGCAGCCATTCTTCTGCAAATCATTCCATATTGGATGAATATTGGATTTACAAGGCTCACTGCGCTTAATTAAAAGAGCCAGTAGGAGCCTGTGTTCATTATTCCCTAAAGTTACATTTGCTCACTTTAGATATTTCATCATTTTGTATTCAGATGTTTTCTAACTTTGCCTTGAGTCAACTTACACATGCAAATGGCTCAAAAGATGTTGTTGAGCCATAAATTCAAACATTTCTTTAACTTTAGCGACATTTGATTAATAAAGATGTGATAATGCAGTGAAGATGTAACACCTCACTGAGGATTATGCCTTCGTTTCAATGATTTATATGGCTTCTACCTGTTGTCATAGTGGCCGGAGGAGGGCAGTTGCATATTCCATCATCTTCTTTTCCAAACCAATTGAAATATATATGGATCCATATTGGACTGATATGACTGCTTGATCTTTCTCGTTGCTTCAAGCATGGCTCTACATTCCTAATGTGGCGGCTGGCGCTCTAAGTTAACCTTTAACTGAGAATGGGTGGGTGATGCCGTTGAGGTGTGATAAATGGCGCTCAATGACAGAAAATCTGGATGTAATTTCTTACTATAACCCCCCCTTTCCCCTGAGTTAAAACTTCATGATGATCCTGACTTTGGCAGAGCCCTGGAAACAGGAGTCAAGTTTTATCTGATGGCCCTCGAGAAATATACATGAACCTGTTATTTCTCACTTTTGGAAAAGGTTATTGTGTTCTCCAAGGCGGCTTTTTGTGGGCAAACAAAGTGAAGGGGAGCCAGAGGGGAGGCAAGGTGGGTAAATAGCTTTTATAATGGAGTCCTAATCTGTGAAGGCAATCTGCAGAGAGCATCCCCCCGGCTGTGCCAGTTGGGATGATGAGAGGTGAGGTGACAGCGCGGCAGTTATTATTAGTGGTATCATTGATCAGACAGCCGCATCATCAAAGCTGGAGAGAGATGATTGATTCTGTGCTCCGCCCCAGAGAAGACGCCATCCAGCACCAGTCTGGGAGGGGCTCAAGCTAAGTGGAATGTGTAAGGGGTCTTAAGTGTTGCTTTGCACTTTGGTGTAAAATAGGTGGGGACTTGGTCGTGGTTCAAACAAGAGGCTGGCTTCTTGGACTGAATTCATCCATCTCATGCGACAAATGCATTCCAGATGAAGGCGTTTGTACTGTTAAAACAAAGGAAGATTTAATTTTCTTCTTAAAAACCATTAAAACTAAAGGGCCGTACACACCGGGACCAATGTTCGCCAGGCGTTATTCGCCAGCGTTTTTCAACACGTTTTTTGTGTTCACACCCAGGCGATTTTCGCTGACGATGAGCCGAGTGAACATGCAAATTCATTCCCTGACATAAGATGGTGCTTAATGTAAAACAGAAATACCCCTGTACTCAAGGTGGCGCTGCGCAACTTTACGCTTCTTAAACTCGCTTTTCACTCAGAAGAAGAGAGCAAGTATTTACCCGCCTGTCAGAATCATACAAAGAAAACATGCATATTTTAAGCACCAGTAGCTCCAACTCCAGTTCCAGCGATGAAGAAATTATTGTTCTGTTGAATTATGAAAGACGCTGGAAAAGACGCCGATTTTGGGTACATCCCATAGTTACGAGAAGAGAAGAACATGGGGAGTTTTATCGACTGTTACAAGAGCTGGAAATGTATCATGAGCGTTTTCTGGGATATTTTAGAATGTCCGTCAGTAAGTGCATCTTCTTCGTCTTATTTCTTCACGGCAGTGTAGACGCTACTTGGCGTATATCTTCTTCGCCGTTACGTATGTGTGCTCAGCAAGACAGTTTTGTGTTTGAGCGCCCCCAAGTTGTGTTTTACTGTAACTTCAGAAGCTCCAGACAGGCGTGCAAAAGCGCCATTCTTATTGGTCTTATAGTTTTCGACGCGGTGCGTCAAACCAAAAAAACGAACCCGAGGCGTTTTTAAAAAAATGGCGCTTTTACGTGTGGCGTTTTTCGCGTCGGTGTGCTTCTTCCGCTTTTTCCCTTTCAGGGTCATGGGGCTGCCGGAGCCTATCCCGGCCACTGGTGGGCGAAGGCAGGGGACACCCTGGACTGGTCGCCAGTCTGTCACAGGGCCAATTTCCAAATTAAATAAATTGATTATATTGATATTGGAAGATACCTTTTGGATTGAGGCACTGCAGGTTTACGTTACTGTAACTTAAAGTCATAATTCCAGTCCAATGTAAAAAAAAATGGAATTTTGTAAAGACATGTGAACGTACAGTGTTCTAATATTGTTCTGTTTGCATTATTTTCATGTGGAAAAACAGCAGTGGGCTGAACTTTATGAGATTAAAATGTGAATGAATTTGCCATTAATTACTTGTTTATTTTTACAGGCATTTAATTTACACTTGATTATCTTGCAAGAAACAGAAGGAATTGGGAAAACTTCACCTGCACTGTTCAGTACCCAGGTATTTATCTCTGAGTCACACTGGTTGAATTTTTGGCTAAGGATGTCCTGATTGATTTTAGGTCAGTGAATCGGATCATTTAAAAAGAACCAAGATCGACTATGAACTCTATCCTCAACCACAATTTATGATATGCATGGAATCATTGTTAAAATGCATCATTACACCCCTACTTTATCCTCATCTGTTTTTATTCTTGGTTAACTTTACATTAACTTCTGAGTCTGGCATCTTAAGATCACTATTACAGCAACAAAGATAAAGAGGGAAAAAAAGCCTCAGGATGGAGTGGATCTATAATAGGGTGTCTTCGATGTCAATAATCATCAGCAGCGCGCTACTGAAGACTTTGAACGTGGGAAGAAAGAGAACAAATGCAAAAGTCAGACAGAGAAGCACTTTCAGCTTTGTGCGACTTTGCTTAAAGGCATTTGCCTGAAGATAAAGACAACTGCACCTAATTAAGTGGAAGTGTTGAACTACCGGAGGCTCGGAATAGAGCATCACATGACAGCGCCATTCAGAATGCATTGTCAAACTCATAAGAATTCCAAGAACAAAGTCTTCTGTTGAAGGTGAAATTCTCAGAGGTATTATGTGCATTTCTCATGAAGTTACAGCATCATTTCTAATAAGAAAAACATTTTCTTGGTGATTTATCTAAAATAAAATGTTAAAAGTTTACAAGGTAAAATGCTATTAGGAACAGAAAAGAGAACTTTGAGGATTTGAGAGCTTCTGAAGTAAATAAGAAAAGCAAGGGTAATGTTATTAATTGACAGCAAGTCATTGGAAAACATAACACTGATTATGTTGGGGTGGAATTAGAAGCAGTTAGAAGCAAATCTCATTAGACATCTACCGCATTACCAAACATTTGACAAATAGCAAAAAGTCCAACCTCCCACACAAGTATCCATGGAGTGATCTCATAAATTACATTGTTCCTAGAGCCTCATCCAGTCAAAGTTCAATTCAATAATCTTTTGATCCATCCTAAAAGTGTTCCCAGTTGTCTTTTAATTATGTTTATGCTGATTATAGCTAAAATCAAAAAAATGTGTGGTTTTCTAGGTGATAGTTTCTTCAAAGCAGCAGAAGTGAATTTGAAATTTGCCTCTAAATTGTAGGCGGAACTGTTTGAACGGAATAAGTCTGCCCCCGTCCCCGTCACCCATCTGTTTTTTACATGCTCTCTCGCTACAGCGCCTCACAACCCCAAGCTAACATCACTGTGCAACAAAATGGCGAGCAACATTAGAGCTGTACAGTTTAGAGCCAGATGCCAGCTCAGATGAGTTAAAAAGCCAAAGATAAATTTTTATCTTTGAGCTTGTTGCCTGCAAGTTTATTGAAACAGCATTTTTTGGACAAAAGATCAAAGGAAACATCAGGGGACCCGTTTAGAAACAAAAGAAGAGAAGAGGAAGAAAAGCACTTCAACGATGCACGCAGTGTCCAAAATGAACACTCGCTAGGCGTTTGAGCAACAGCATGTCCAATGAAAGTTTGCACTTTATTATACTAGTCTTAAAGTTAAGCAGCTTATATATTGTTATATGCTTATAATTTCACCTAGGCTCTTCTGCTGTTCTCATGTACAGTCAATGCTTCAAATGCAATGTACACAATCGTTTGTCATTTTTTGTTCATTTTTTTTTGGCACTTAAAGATAAGATAAAGATAAAGATACTTTATTGATCCCAGCTTGGGAAATTGGGTTGTTGCAGCGTCGGCGTTAGGCTCAAGATCCAAACATACACACAATAGACGACAACATGGAACCAGAACAATCAATCAGAAAGAAACATCAGTGAAAAAGAAAAGTTGTATTGCGTGCCACATCAGGAGAGAAAAACAGACAGACCTTAAATGACTTTATCTATTGTTCATGGATGACAAGTTATAGAGTCCAATGGAGTGAGGTATGAAAGATCTCCTGAAGCGGTTTGTGTGATAGCGAAGCTGCCTTAGCCTATTGGAGAAGGAGCTCCGCTGACCATCCAGTACAAGATGGAGAGGATGCTCAGGATCATCCATGATGGATACGAGCTTATTTAAAGTCCTCCTGTCCATCACAGATTCAAATGTGTCCATTTTACAACCGATCACGGAGCCAGCTCTTTGGATCAGTTTGTTCAGTCTGTTACTGTCCCTAGCAGATATGCTGCCCCCCCAGCAGACCACCGAGAAGAACAGAGTGCTGGCCACAACAGACTGGTAAAAGATCTCAAGCATCTTGCTGCACATGTTGAAGGACCTTAGCCTCCTCAGGAAATGGAGTCTGCTGCTGGCTTTCTTATACACAGCAGTGCTGTTGCTCTTCCAGCTCAGTCTGTTGTCGATGGTTACTCCCAAGTACTTGTACTCCTCTACCTCTGCCACATCTCTGCCAAAGATGCTGAGAGGCTGGGAAGCTGGTGGTTTCTTCCTGAAGTCCATCACCATCTCTCTGGTCTTTTCCACATTCAGCAGCAGGTGGTTTGCTCCAGACCACCTCACAAATTTATCCACGAGATCCCTGTACTCCTCCTCCCGCCCACCATTAATGCAGCCAACAACAGCAGAGTCATCAGAGAACTTCTGAAGATGGCAAGACTGTGAGTTGTACTGGAAGTCACTGGTGTATAAAGTGAACAGGAAGGGAGAGAGCACAGTTCCCTATGGGGCCCCCACACTGCTC
This sequence comes from Oryzias latipes, assembly GCF_053564925.1. Taxonomy (NCBI): domain Eukaryota; kingdom Metazoa; phylum Chordata; class Actinopteri; order Beloniformes; family Adrianichthyidae; genus Oryzias; species Oryzias latipes. The sequence continues at coordinate 16,055,333 of NC_136248.1, forward strand.
GTCACCACGTCAGACAGGACACTGCCCAGCCGGACAAACTGCGGCCTTAAGCACAACAAACAGAAGAATATGTTCTTTAGTTTCCATTGGTTTTCATTCATGAAGCCAATGAAAATGACTTGAATTAATTCATTCATCAATTCATTCATCAAGAAAAAGAATAACAGATAAATGTGGGAATTTGTACCAGAACCAGCCAGCCTTCAAAAAGAAAACACAAACTGATGTGTTTTAAGTGTGAACCGACTTAAATACTAAATCTTAATTGTGAATGAAATTAAGTACATAATACTTATATGATTGCATGTATGATTGCATGTATGGCTGTATTATGATCTTGTGTTTGTATGCATGGAAAGGGGGGTGGGGTGCGCAATCCAGTGTTTCGTCCAGGGAGTCAAACTAGCCAGGACTGCCTCTGTTTATACATGTCCTTGATCTTCAGAAAATGTCATAAGAATAAGTTAAAAAAAACACAAATTAAATTTTCAGGTGAACTGGTCTTTATAAAGTAATGAACAGGCTTTTATTTCTACATTATGGCTTAGTATTTCTTTTTTGTCTTCTTTGTTGCGTGTGTGTTTGGGTGAAATAAGTAGAAAAGTTTTTTTTTTCATTTTAATATTTTTCACACCACAACAAGGCACAAGCTGACCTCTCATGGGAAATACCACCACAAAACCTGTGTAATCCATGCTTCCACCACGAATGGGAGCAACTTTCTGTCTGTTGAAGAGAAAATGCACTTCATTAGAACAAAGGATAAAAAGTTATGCAGCTTTTGAAGAACCTTTGTACAACACATCACATCTAACAGGGAAAAATACCTTTTTTCTGTGAGGTACCACTTGTTTAAGTAAAAAAGAGTATCTTAATCTTCAGAAAATTAATTTATATTCATCCATGGAGCTCATGTCAAAAACTGGAAAGAATCTCAAATAGTAAAACCCTGACTAAATCAAGAACATTGTGATTAAAACACAACATTAAAAGGCAGAACAGAATATGATGATCAATTGATTTTAGAAAAATTGCTTTTATTAAAGACCCACTCCCATGGAAATGGTGTTTTTAACATGTTCCTGCGACAAATCTTTAATGATGGAGCACATATATAAAGAAAATGAAGCATAAAACTGCATTAATGAGTATTTCTATATTCAAATCGATGTTAATCAGGAGCAGACAAAAACAAGATTGTATTTGTTGCGTATAAACTGCTCTGCTCCATTTGGATGCATCCATCTGCAGACGACTAGATCCATGTACGTCTTTGTTTTCCTTGTCTGAGCTGGCATCTGGTTCAAAACTGCACAGCTGGTTAGCTACAACAGAGCTCGCCATTTTTTTGTTGCACCAGTTAGGTTGGGGGTATGAGGGGCTGTAAGCTAGCAGGAGAGCCTGTACACTGAGCACTCACAGCAACAATAACTCCCACCCACAACTCAGAGGCAAACTTCTAATGAACTCCTGCTGCTCTGCTGAAACTATTTCCTTGAAAACGACACAATTTTTTTAAATTTGGGCTAAAAACGACATAATCAAAATTAAAAGACTGGAAAGGCTTTTATGATCCATCAGAAGATAATCATAGAGGTTCTTCAAATGGGTTTTCAAAGACGAAGCACAATAATTTCCTTCTTTTAAAAAAAATTGTAGGTTACCTTAACTTTAAAATGAATTGTCTTACATTAAATTTATATGAAAGATTCAACGCAAGTACTTTTGGTCATAATAGGGTATTCCTGTATATATTTGTCACAGTATTATGAAACTGTAGTAACATGTAAACAAAGAAATACCATCCCAAAACTGTATATTTCCAGAAAAAAGTCAACTCTTCACATGACCGCATTATGTCAGAACAAATATTTAATCTCTTTGTCTCAAGAATTATATGTTTATTGATACTATAAATAATAATACAATAAATAAATTACTCATGTAATTAAAAGTACATCTATTTTTATTTTAACATATATTGGAGCATATTTTACAATAAAAACAGTTGTAGTAGTACACAAACACATCATTATAATGTACTATACAGTTTAAAGTATTTTTCTAATCAATGTCCCTTACAAAGGGAAAAACTGATGTCTGTCAGACTCAGATAGAGGGCAGAGTTTCTCTGGAGCAGCGACTGACGCCGTGCCAGCTCTGCAGAACTCCCCACCGAGCTTCTGCCACATCAGAGTCGGTTCTGTTTTTCTCCACTGGCTCGGGACCAAACACATCCGGGTCCTTTCTCGGCCGATCACAGTGAAATATAGTCTGACGCTATGCAGCGCTGAGGTGAAGAGTAATCAGCAGCGTGAATGGGGTAGATCACTGTTTTCTCCATCCATGCTGACGCCACCGATAATTCTAACTGCAGCGATCAATAAAAAAGCAGGCTGAGTTCAGCCATGTTTACACACTGAAGCACACTTGTGAACTTTAAGTCTTTTATTTAAATAAAAAAAAACTGTGCTTAATCTCCTTTTTTCCCTGTCTGGGTTGCTTTAGACGGAGACACCAAAGCAATAGGACTTCAATGCACCCAACAAAGGGTTCTATGCTTTATTCTACTTTATTTTTTCAAAGTGACATCATGTTATGGATCTTATTTGTCAGTTGCTTTGAATAAAAGGATCTACAAAATGGTGAATAAAATGAAAAAAAAAGTTTGTATCAATAATTCATCATATCCCTAGCCAATTTTAATGATGTCCATATTACATGAGAACAGAGCTAAGGTTAAGTTTCAATTGAACGTTTTCTTTATTTTAGTCAAATACATCCTTCTTTCAAAACTACAAAAGCTATGCATAGGGCATTTGCTGCTTCTGTCAACAACTGGCAAAGTAAAATTTTTGCACAAAGGCTTTGAAAGATTGATTCTTCACATGCACAACTTTCTTCAAATGAATGGATTTAATGACTTGCTGGAAGGTGTGGCCTTTTCTGTGGCCTTTTCTCTGCCTTCAAGCTCATCCTGACCGTGTGATGGTTGCTGGAGGCAACTTGCTCACTCACTGGATGCCTTTCTGTAGTAGCTGCCAATCTTTGCTGAACTCATCCATTCAGATTTAAGTGTTTAAAAAAAATAATGATAAGTTTCTTTTACTTCTTTCAGTTGACAAGTCCAAACCTGCAAAGTGTTTGATGGTGAACCAAAGTTATTGATAGGTTGAGCTAAGGAGATCACTTTTCTCCTCTCTGTCTGATTACATTTGAAGCCCCAAAAAATATGAACCTCACATCTACAAGCTTTATGTTTCAATAGAAAAGCCTGGAAACCTTCTGACCCCATCTCATTTTGTTCCTATGCTGGACTGCCTTCTTGCCAAAACATTTCATTTCATATCAATGTCAAAAAGATAAACGCCTCCCACTTTTCAGTGTCAGCTATCTGAAGTCTATCCTCGCTGTTATTGGACCAGAGAGGTGAGCTACTCCCACTGCATGTATGTCTTAATGCTATTCAGTCACAGGGTGATAAAACTGTGTTGTGGAGGACCCAAATGCAGAAGGCTGGAAGCAACAACCCTTCACAAATGTAATAAATGTATCGAATTACATAAATGCCAAAAATTGAAAGGGCGTAAAGACAACTAAGCGGGCGTATTTAGAAACTGAGTGAGTGAACCTTAAAACGGTGATGGCGCAATTCTAACTAAGCGACCCCGTATTTTACAACTGAACGGCTGAAATCCTAACAGAGCAGTGATCCTCCTCGGTCAGTTCTCATTTGTGCCCTCACCTGGATTTACGCTCAGTGTTAAGGGGGCGTTTTTGTCACTTGGGGGCGGTATTCAGGGGTGTGTTTGTCACTTAGGGGCAGGAACCTTTCTGGTTGATCTGATTGGCTGAAATTTGCATGTCAAGCAGCGGGGCGGGACTTTAATTTTGGGGCTTTAATAGAAAATGAACGGCGGCTGTAACGTGGATTAAAAGCATTAAAACGGTGACAAATGCATTGAATTTCACATGAGAAAAAATGACAGCACAAAAAAACCCGCTGGACTTTCTTACCTTAGTTTTGGGTCGTTGGTTAATGTTTTAATCCACGTTACATCCGCGGTTTTTTTCTATGAATGCCTCTAACAGGGGGGGACAAAAAAGTTTGACACAAAGAGCCGACATTTCTAACTGTGATAGTCAAAAAGCCACACCACACACTGACCTGCCAGACACAGACACACAATTAAAGCCATATTATTTCTCATAACCCCCTCCTCTCCTTACAACAGCACTGGATTAAACGGCGCCGTTTCAGTTTTGAGTGTTTTTCTGTATTTAACGTTAACACACATACCGGTGAAACATGCATGCTGGTACGACGCTGAAGTTGGCTTCCGATTCACAGCTTCCGATTCGCAAGGGCACTAAAAGAACATTCCGCTGTATTTTTTGCACTAAGATCACCTAAAACCGGGTCCTGTTCAAAAACCGCTGGACCTGGACTGCTCAAACCTGGATTAAATTATGCATTAGATACTACAGAACACATTAAACACTGATTCTGATTTGTGAAACCTTCCTCTGATTTGTGAAAATATGAAATAGGTTGATTTTTATCGCATTTTACGCACTGAGTCCACCTTAGACCAGGTCCTGTGCAAAAACCGCTGTACCTGGACTGCTCAAACCTGGATGAAATTATGCATTAGATAGTAAAGAACACATTAAACACAGATTCTGATTTGTGAAACCTTCCTCTGATTTGTGAAAATGTGAAATAGGTTCATTTTATCGCATTTTACGCACTGAGTCCACCTTAGACCAGGTCCTGTGCAAAAACCGCTGTACCTGAACTGCTCAAACCTGGATGAAATTATGCCTTTGATAGTAAAGAACACATTAAACACAGTTTCTGATTTGTGAAACCTTCTTCTGATTTGTGAAAATGTGAAATAGGTTGATTTTTATTGCATTTTACGCACTGAGTCCACCTTAGACCAGGTCCTGTGCAAAAACCGCTGTACCTGGACTGCTCAAACCTGGATGAAATTATGCATTAGATACTACAGAACACATTAAACACAGTTTCTGATTTGTGAAACCTTCCTCTGATTTGTGAAAATGTGAAATAGAAGGATTTTTTTCATCACATTTTATGCACTGAGTCCACCTTAGACCACGTCCTGTTCAAAAACCACTGGACCTGGACTGCTCAAACCTGGATGAAATTATGCATTAGATAGAAAAGAACACATTAAACACAGTTTCTGATTTGTGAAACCTTCCTCTGATTTGTGAAAATGTGAAATAGGTTCATTTTTATTGCCTTTTTCTCACTGAGTCCACTTCAGACCAGGTCCTGTGCAAAAACAGCTGGACCTGGACTGCTCAAACCTGGATTAAATTATAATTTAGATAGTAAAGAACACATTAAACACAGTTTCTGATTTGTGAAACCTTCCTCTGATTTGTGAAAATATGAAATAGGTTGATTTTTATCGCATTTTACGCACTGAGTCCACCTTAGACCAGGTCCTGTGCAAAAACCGCTGTACCTGGACTGCTCAAACCTGGATGAAATTATGCATTAGATAGTAAAGAACACATTAAACACAGATTCTGATTTGTGAAACCTTCCTCTGATTTGTGAAAATGTGAAATAGGTTCATTTTATCGCATTTTACGCACTGAGTCCACCTTAGACCAGGTCCTGTGCAAAAACCGCTGTACCTGAACTGCTCAAACCTGGATGAAATTATGCCTTTGATAGTAAAGAACACATTAAACACAGTTTCTGATTTGTGAAACCTTCTTCTGATTTGTGAAAATGTGAAATAGGTTGATTTTTATTGCATTTTACGCACTGAGTCCACCTTAGACCAGGTCCTGTGCAAAAACCGCTGTACCTGGACTGCTCAAACCTGGATGAAATTATGCATTAGATACTACAGAACACATTAAACACAGTTTCTGATTTGTGAAACCTTCCTCTGATTTGTGAAAATGTGAAATAGAAGGATTTTTTTCATCACATTTTATGCACTGAGTCCACCTTAGACCACGTCCTGTTCAAAAACCACTGGACCTGGACTGCTCAAACCTGGATGAAATTATGCATTAGATAGAAAAGAACACATTAAACACAGTTTCTGATTTGTGAAACCTTCCTCTGATTTGTGAAAATGTGAAATAGTGAGAAAAAGGCGATAAAAAAAACCTGAGTCCACTTCAGACCAGGTCCTGTGCAAAAACAGCTGGACCTGGACTGCTCAAACCTGGATTAAATTATAATTTAGATAGTAAAGAACACATTAAACACAGTTTCGGATTTGTGAAACCTTCCTCTGATTTGTGAAAATGTGAAATAGGTTGATTTTTATTGCATTTTACGCACTGAGTCCACCTTAGACCAGGTCCTGTGCAAAAACCGCTGTACCTGGACTGCTCAAACCTGGATTAAATTATAATTTAGATAGTAAAGAACACATTAAACACAGTTTCGGATTTGTGAAACCTTCCTCTGATTCGTGAAATAGGTTGATTTTTATCGCATTTTACGTACTGAGTCCACCTCTGACCAGGTCCTGTTCATGTAATTTGGGTGGAATTGTATTTTTTTATTCCTTAACATTTTTATTTTTTATACTGGATTTTACTATTGTATGTGTTCACACAGGTACGAGCCGGTGGCCCTAACCTGGGTGTGCAAAATCACTTTGTTGCATTCCACATACTTGGCCCAGACAAAAGCTGGCACTTTTACGATGGACTTTAGGAATCCAAGAAGGCTAGACGAGGCGACATCAAAATCTCAAAATACAAAATAAACTGAGAAACAGATGTCAGATTGGATACATAGTTATGGTCACGGTTAGCATGTATCTCTGACATAAGTTTAGTTTTTTTGTTCAATATTTCTTGGTTTGTTTTCTGATTTACTTTAAAGTTCCTGTTTTGGTGTTTTGATGTAAGTTGTCCTTCCCTTGTCCCTATTGTCCTTAAAGTGCATAAAATGCGATAAAAATATATTATTTCACACAGCAGTTTTTGAACAGGACCTGGTCTAAGGTGGACTCAGTGCGTAAAATGCGATAAAAATCAACCTATTTCACATTTTCACAAATCAGAGGAAGTTTTCACAAACCAGAAACTGTGTTTATTGTGTTCTTTACTATCTAAATTATAATTTAATCCAGGTTTGAGCAGTCCAGGTACAGCGGTTTTTGAACAGGACCTGGTCTAAGGTGGACTCAGTGCGTAAAATGCAATAAAAATCAACCTATTTCACATTTTCACAAATCAGAAGAAGGTTTCACAAATCAGAAACTGTGTTTAATGTGTTCTTTACTATCTAATGCATAATTTCATCCAGGTTTGAGCAGTTCAGGTCCAGCGGTTTTTGCACAGGACCTGGTCTAAGGTGGACTCAGTGCGTAAAATGCGATAAAATGAACGTATTTCACATTTTCACAAATCAGAGGAAGGTTTCACAAATCCAAAACTGTGTTTAATGTGTTCTTTACTATCTAAATTATAATTTAATCCAGGTTTGAGCAGTCCAGGTCCAGCGGTTTTTGAACAGGACCTGGTCTGAAGTGGACTCAGGTTTATTTTTATCGCCTTTTTCTCACTATTTCACATTTTCACAAATCAGAGGAAGGTTTCACAAATCAGAATCTGTGTTTAATGTGTTCTTTTCTATCTAAATTATCATTTAATCCAGGTTTGAGCAGTCCAGGTCCAGCGGTTTTTGAACAGGACCCGGTTTTAGGTGATCTTAGTGCAAAAAATACAGCGGAATGTTCCTTTAGTGCCCTTGCGAATCGGAAGCTGTGAATCGGAAGCCAACTTCAGCGTCGTCATGCTGGTGTGTGTTTAAAAAAGGCAGCGAGCGCAAAACTGAGTTGGTTGTGATTTATTTTTTCAGTCATCAATCAGCATTTAAAATCCATCAAATTCCTCATCTTCTGCATCTGAAACAGCTGGACTACATCTCTATCAAACACGCCGGCTTCCCTTTCCTCATCAGAGTCCGTCTCTTTGCTATGCAGCTCCAAAGAACAATGAAAGCAGACACCTCAGGCCAAGTTTAAGTCCTGCAGTCCAGAAGTGTGGCGTAACTCGCCCGTTGCTGCGTCCCGGTAAGGGGGGAGGATGGACAGCTTTTCACGGTCATCTGCTGGAAGTAAGTAGCAGCGCTGAGCCTCGAGTCAATCTTCCAACACAGGCCTTTCCTTTTCCGCAGAAACTCAGCTGCTGCTGCGTCTTCTTGTCTTGTCGGAGTTGGTTTGCCAGCATCCTCACTTGTGAACCATGGATTCATTATTTTAAATTCTCTGGCAGTGGCAGCTGTTCGATAAGTTTAGAAAGATCTTCACATATTCAGACTTCCTGCTTCAATAACTCCTCTGATCAATGTTCAAATGTGTCAGCAAGTATCTCAATCATTTTGTATTAACACAGAGAGTGAACCACAAATGCATTTCTGAAGAAAAAAGATCGTTTTTTGCCTTTTAATCAGAATTGTTCGCTTTAAGCTGTGAATGCAGACATGCAGCAGCCGGCTGCCAAGGGACCGTCAACAAAGTGCAACCTCTGTGAACTGTGAAACACCACTGTGTAAAAATCAATAATCCTACAAAAATAAATCATAAAATTATTATAAAGCATATTCTTGTTACAATACACATTTTGTAGGAAAGTCCATCTTCATTTTATCTTGTTTCATATACTTTTTCAAATTTTAATAGATATGAATCATGACTAAAGTTATCAGTAACTTGACATGACCTTGTTGTCATACTAAAATAAAGAATGTCAATAGTTCACTTTGTTTATTTATAGGAATTTTTCATATTTACAAATGGATCAGATTTGGTCAAAAATCCTCAATAGCTCTGAAGATGCCAGATTATTTTTTTTTTTTTTGCATAATCTTTATTTTAGTAGGAAAATATAATATAATAAAATAAAATAAGGTCATGATTAGTCAGTACAGGAAGTTTTGTGTCAGTAACTACAGCATCTTCAAAGCCATTGAGCATTTTTGACCATATCTGGTCAATATTTAAATATGAAAAATTCCTAACAATAAACAACGTGAATTATGACATAATCTTTGTTGCAGTAGGACAATGAAGTCATGAATAGTCAATACAGGAGGTTTGGTGACGGAAGCTTTAGTATCTTCAGAGCTATTGAGTATTTATATTATGATTCATATCTCTATTAAATTATAAAAACTATAACAATAAAATGGAGGTTGACTTTCTAACAAAATTTTGTATGATAAATAATAATGTAGCATGACTATGCTGACGAGTCTTCATTACCAGTTCATATAAATATAGACATTTATTTGCTTTTTAAAAGTTCACTGATTTTTACAGAATGGTGTTTCACAGAGGTTGCACTTTGTTGACGGTCCCTTGGCAGCCGGCTCGCTGCTCTGTTTGCATTCACAGCTTAAAACGAACAATTCGGATTAAAAGGCAATAAAAACGAAATGTTTTCTTTAAAAATGCTTTTGTAGTTCACTCTCTGTGTTAATACAAAATGAGTGAGATACTTGCTGACACATTTGAACGTTTATCAGAAGAGTTATTGAAGCAGGAAGTCCGAATCTGTGAAGATCTAATTTAACCGAACTGCAGCTGCTCTATTCCCGTGTTCCTCCGCGTAGCTGATAGCTGCAGTTTAAACTGTGCCTCATAATCGTGTCTCTTTGCATTTCCAGGGTTTCCAAACGAAGTTGTTCTGCATTATTCACATATCTGCTCCTTTGTACTATGGGGGGGGGGGGGGGTCTTCTTTCACGGCCTTATGGTTGTGAAAGTACTGAATATAGAAAATATGATAAAAGGCAGAGAGCCGCACGCAGCTCAAGAGCCGCCTGTTAACCCCCCCCCCCGCCCTGAAAAATGAAGGTCCCGCCCCTCTGCCTCGCCGATAGGCCATGCAAATTTCAGCCAATCAGATCAACCAGAAAGGTTCCTGCCCCAAAAGTGACAAAAACGCCCTCTTAACAGTGAGCGTATATCCACATGAGCGCACAAAAAGGAATTGACCGCGCAAGATCACTTCTCAGTTAGAATTGCGCCTGCGCGGTTTTAAGGTTCACTCACTCAGTTCCTAAATACGCCTGCTTAGTTGTCTTTACGCCCTTTCACTTATTGGCAGATTTGTAATTCCATATAAATGACCTCAAATGTAACTTAGAAAAAAGGACATTTGACACGACGTTATAACATTTCAAAATATAGAAAAATTTAAAAAAAGATGAAAAGACAGAAGATTTGAACAAAACTACGTGAAAACCATCGACCAACATATATAGTGACAGATAATGAGACGATATAATCACATTTTTACCATGCTTCATCTCCCAGAAACAGTTTTAAAAAGGTGATATTTTGTATGCACTGTAAGGCAGACTTCAAATCCTTTTCTTAAAACGACAGTGCGCCTTATAATCTTAACTGCCTTTAATATGGATTAATTCTGGCTGTAGTTACAGATGTTGAAGCGATTTTGAGAGGTACACTGTGCTCTGCTTTTTTTGTACGACTTGCAAAGTACGCCATCAGTATGCTCAAACTACATTTAAGCGGTTGGAATGAGGGGTTGGAGGAAGACCAGAGAGGAGAACCAACAGAGCCAATACCAGGGACAATGTCATGATTAGTGATAACAAGAACAGACCCAGACGCTAGAACCCGGAAAGATCACGCACTCAGGTGTGAATAGAGACTGATTTATTGTCCTGCATGATATTGTACGAGGAAGTGGACGATGACACCCAGAGAGGATGGAGATGGGATGAGAACCAGAAGGTAAGTGTGATCTTGCTTGAGCAGAGTGAAGCACGGATTTGACGAGGCAGAGGATGCAGAACCTTGAGATTGGCGATCTGACTGTGTGGCGTGGGGACGTGGCCTGGCTGGAGGTCAGGATTATGGGGCGGAGCCAGATGGATTGAGTTTGTGAGCGAACCCAGGTTGGCACTCATGGTGCCCTGTAGACAAGGAGGGATACATTGTTGCTTAAACATTCGTTGAAGGAGAAACAAAATAAGTAAACGAGAAGTAGCATGAGACATGACCAGCACCATGGAGGGCAACAAACTGGTGATGAATGCCGGAGAAGGTCCAACCTAAATAACTGGAGGGTTGATGAGGTGAGTGCCAACAGCTGGGTTAGATCTGAGGCGGAAAGCAGAGAAGGGAGGGGGAAAGAGAGGGCTCCCGGGCGTACCATGACGGACAACCTCCTCAGAACAAGCAAGAGAGAGTTGTGTCCTGGCGACCCCTTTGAAACACAGAAGTCACAAGGAGTGTCCTTTGGAACAAGGAAAACAGGAAGAATAAAGTCCCCAAAAATCCAATCCAAACAGACAATTGGAGTGGAGTGTTACCAATGGATAGAAAAATGGAACATTTTTGGAGTGCCAGCCGCCACAAGAACCATCCCTTATGGGATTAAATGTATTTAAAAAGCTTAAGGACAACAAAGGAAGACCAGTTTTGATGCAAAACACATGAAACAAAGCCTTAGTAACTTTAACTATGGAAACTTATGTTTACTAAAATAAAACAAAAGAACAAAACTATGATGACAGAACTTTGGAACCAATTTGCATAACCAAAAGAAGTAGCGCAGATATTCATGAGAATACCTACCAAAAATTGATTTTCATAGGTTCCTGTGAAAAAGGAAAATGTTCAGAATGCAGTTTAGAATGGTAATTATACCAATATGCTGGAGCCAATTTTTGTTCAGTGATGCAAAAACAAGATACACAGCACAATTAAAGGTCAACAAACAGCATTTGCACAAGCAACGAAAAACAATGGAGCACACTGTAGATAAGACATGCAGATTTACAGCAAAATTTAGGTTCACTCTATGTATGCAGGCTGAAAAAAAGGATAGCTTTGCTATAAAAGGAATTTTTTACCACATATTTTCTTTAAAAGTGGAGGCCACAGTATATTTATTTAAAATCCACTTGTGATTAGCTGTACAAAACTGAGAACATTTGCATTAGAAACATTTAAAAAATTAAAACACCTCATCTCTTTGGAGAAGTGACAAAGACACCATAAATTAAAAGAGAAAACAGTGAAGCTAACATGATCACTTAACACAATCGATTACATCAACAAGAAAACCAAGTCAATGTTCTATAAGATAAAACTCACCTGGTAAATCAAGGGAAAAGTAATTCAAAAGACCACGTTTTCAGATAAATAAATACATTTCAGGCAAAGAAAACAATGTGTCATGCTCGGCTGTGACGAGAACAGACCCAAGTGCTGGAACCCAGAAAGAAACGCACAGAGAATGGCGAGAAAAGATTTATTAAAGTTTGTGGAGATTGGCAAGGAGGAGTCCGTGGAATCGTCACCGGAGGAGAGGTCTGCGAGACGAGGATACGAAGGTGAGTCTTTCTTCTGAGATGAGGTTGAGCGGAGACTTTGACAAGGCAGCAAGTGATGTAACTTGGTGCTGCGAGTGACGTGGCTTGGCGTCTAATGTGGTCGTGGCGTGGCTTGTAGTAGTGAGGAGGCTGGAGTCGTGGCATGGCTGGTGGCTTGAGCAGGCAAGGTAGACTTGAAGATGAGGTGCTTGTGACTGAACCCAGGTCGGCACTTGCGGCAGAGAAGTTCTGCAGGCAGAGTGAAAACTTGAAGGAGAATAATTAGCAAAATAAGGTTGGCTTGGTAAACGAGGTAGCATTCGACCACGTACTGCACCATAGAGGGCAACAAACTGGGGATGAATACTGGAACCAGGCCACCATAAGTACTGGACTGTGGATGAGGTAAGTGCCAACAGCTGGGTTCAATCCGTGAAGGAAGCAGAGAGGGGAGGCGGGAGCAGAGGACTCCCAGAGGTACCATGACAAAATAATTTGTATTATTAATGATATGTCTGGTGCAAAAATGCAGTTTATAGTGTTGGACCCCCTGTTTTTTAGTACCAAAAAATTCAAAGACAAAGCAGATGCTGCCTTAATAGTTGACAAAAATGCCCCAAAACCCATTCAAAAAACCCCAAAGTGTTAGTTGCATCTTTATGAATAATTCACAAAAACATAACTTTAAACACATTTATAAACCTTTTTTTTTAATGCAACAATTGTCACTTTTGAAGATCCATCTTTAATTTGGAGAGCTATAGGTGCATGCAGGAGAAGTGTGCAAGATTAAAAGAAACGTAAAATTTGCAAACAAATGATGCAGATCTCAACTTTTCAAAGCGAAATCTAAGAGTCAGGAAAGGATTTCCAGAACAAATATTAAAAAGCACGTGCATTGCTGAGAGAAGCATCCCGCTAAGTGAAGAGCAATAAGCAAGACAAATGCACATTTTCAAAATGGAATGAGTCTGGGGTTGATAAAAGCTAGCTAATTAAAATGTAATATAATTTACTGGTCTGCTACTGCGGGGTATACCACCGTGTATTTTTGCATTTAATAATGTTTAAATGCATCTGCAGGTAAATACATTCTGATTTGAGTGCTTCTAAATGACTAGATTCAAACAAAGAAATGTCAAGAGTTATCTATGAAGACTTGTGTTTTTCTGTGATACCCATTTTAACTTCTTCCAGCAGTGGCCTCTGTTTAATATGCAGCAGGATGTTTCCTGTAATGAATGAGTCTTTATCGCCCTGAGTCCTTCAAAGCCATATGAATCATAAAATGCTTCAATTTGGGACCGTTTCCCCCATGTGTTGACTGAACAATAGGCTGGGCAGGCTTGCAGATATTGCTGGCTCTCTGCTTGCTGTTGCTGTGACCAGTGTTGATGTTTTTAATCTGGCAGAAATGCTCAGAATATCACTTAAACAGAGCACTTTAACTAGAAATTGCTCTCAAGATACAGAAAACCCACCACTTACTTTAAAACAGCAGTTTGAACCCAAACTTCACTAAAGTAGGTGATTTTTCCCATCTTCTGGGGAAGTGGTGACCATTTGGTGGTTTAACTCCATCCCCAAATTCATTGGCTTATGTTGATTGCCACATTTAGGCAAATAAAAAAAAAGATGAACAATTACAGAAGCCATTAATAGAGATGACTAATACAAATTTTAACTTTTAGACAAAAGTAATTTATAAAATGCTAAGATATTTGGTAGACTCTTGTTAAAAAAAGGAAAAAAAAGGAACATTTTACTCCACCATTGCTTTTTAAAAACATATCTAATACAATTATAAACCCAAGTAATATTGTATTCATTCCAAATCAGCTTTTTAAAAAACTTTAACATTTAATAGCAAATTTCTATGATTGCACTCATTGGGTAGTGAATATTGCACTGCTGCTGGCTGGAGCTTTATTACCCACTGCTAATGTTTCAGACTTAAATGTGAAGCAGTGCTCTTCTATTCTTTATGCCCTGTCTTTTCTCATTACTAATAAATGCTGATCGTACATTTAGAAACCTTTTTGAGCCTTTCATGTATAACCACCACCACCATCTAGGATTTAACAGGATGTGGATGAGCTAAGAGGTAAACACTCTGGCAGCAATTGCTTTTAGATTTAGAAATTTACTTGGATAAGGATTGATTTCATGATTGGTTTGTCTTTTTTTCAGCCTGTCTAGACATCTGACTCAAACATGGCAACTGTATTTTCTTCAGTTTAATCTTATTTGCAGAATCTTTCTCAGGACACATTGTGGTTGACCCTGCTGTCTAATAGAAAGGGTGACACCTGGCTTTTTACTTGCTCACCAACACGTGACTGATCAATTTTACCATTGAAATGGTAATGGCGCCTCAATGATAGTCGTCATGGTGCAGAGGTAAGGTGGTCGACTTCTGATCAGAAGATCGCAGGTTTGGCTCACGTTTTGCACACCCACGTGTCGAAGAGTCCTTAGCAAGACAAAGAACCCCACAGTGGTCCGGTTGTTGGTAGTGGTCGGCACGAGACATCAGTAGCCGCGGTTACATGTGCAAAATATCTTTGATCGGATCAAAGATCGGATAAGAATTTAACTGTTGACATGGGCTCAGAAATACTTTTTCACATATATCAAGCATTTACAAACGCCACACGTTGGATCGGAAAAAATCATTTGGAGATGCGCATAACTATCTAAAATACTGGAAACGGCTGTTAAGGAAGAACTAGCAAGTTCCGTTGTAAATAAACAAAGCTGCGGCATAGAGTGAGATAATCTTCTAAACGTGCTGTTGTTATTTTTATGATTATTATTAAGTGACTTTTTGCTCATAATTTTCTAAATCCGTGCACGTAAATATGTGGGAATAACATCAGTCTTTTTTTTTGTCTGGACACGATTGGCATGATTGTTGGCATGGCTTCTTAGGACTGTGTGGAGCGGCATTTCTAAAGATATGAACAGAGGAAACCTGTTGTGGTGGATGTGGCAATTTCGATTGATGACAACATCAGGACAAAGGAGCTTGAGAAACTGGAGAAATACCAGGAACTCAGGGAAGAACTGGAGAAAGCTTAGAAGGTGAGAGTGAGTCCAGAAAAGTGCAGTGCTAGGAACAGCTAAGATACTGTGCAAAACCCTCAAGCTCTCAGGCCTCTGGTAGAGGACCCGAGCTTGGGTGAGAAAACACCGGCGGAGGGGGAGACAAGAATTTTCAAATAAATGTTATGCATTACTAAGCTAAATACAGTCATTATGATCCAACTATTTCCAGGAGCTGAATGACACTCCGTGAAACTATGTGATACGTTTCAATCCAGCTGGAACGTATTTCAGAAATTCAAATGACACCACTTGTGGGACAAAAACCCTCTTAACAAGCATGTTAATCCAGTTTGTCTGTGCCTGAAAAAATACACGTTGTGCTCCAAGAACTCTTCCATTATCTTTCTCTGCTATATAGGCCCTTTTAAAAAAGTCTGAGGACTCTTGTATTTTATATCAATTTTAATGGAATGGAGTTAGGTTATGCACAAAAAAAAATCAAAGGCAGATCCAGATTGAGATTTAGTGTAAAATGCACCAGGATAAGAAATGTAAGTGACAATCAGCTGTAAAGTCAGGGGCTTTTATTCTAAGTCTCTGCAAGGCAGAACTGTCGCAGTCACAAAAAAGTTTAATTTAAACTGTTGACATGTCAAAGGTTCAATATTTGAAACATCACATTGACCCACTTTTTAATAATTGAGATATTTTAAATCAGATCCCTTTACCTATTTCCAAGAAGGATTATAAGCTTTAATGTTATTATCAGGAGGGCAATGTTGTGTTTTTGTATAAATATCTAACATATTTGTACTTTACTTGAGTTAAATCTTTTAGGAAACATTTATTCTCACTTTACATTTCAAACAAAAGTATTTGGCTTTTGACTCATATCTCAAAATATGGTTACAACATTAATGTAACTTTGTCTTTTACTTTGAAATTTTTTTGGTTGTTTTCACCATGTTTCTGGGTTTTTTTTTAAAGCTGAAAATGAAAAAAGGAAACTTCATTTTGCTGAATATCTGAATCCAAAATTGAGGAGCAGTAGTGGTTTGTTGATTTTATGCTAGTCATATATCACAAACCTTCTAAATGACTCGAGTCGATCATTTAGGACCTTTATTACTGCAGGTTAATAGGCTGCGTGGCAACTTGATGCTGTCTGACCCACTTTGTCAGCCACTGCAACGGTGACGGTGCTGCAAACAGTTGAATTAAAAAGAAGCTGGAGACGGAAATGGCACCACATGCATCTTTTCAAACTCAAGGCCTGCCTCTTTGTATGTGTGGAACACAAAAAGATGGTGATCCTTTGCATGCAGAGCCTCATTTCCATGATTAGGTTGGGTTTATGAAACATATATTCAAAGTATCAGACCAACCCCCGTAGTTGCAGAGCCATTTGGAGTGTCTGAATTGTTTTTCCATGCAAATCAAAGACGGAAAAATAATTTCATTCTGCCTGCTGTTACAAAAATCTTGAGTTGTTTTGAACCTTTTGATGACTCAGACAATGACTCAGGAGGCGCTTTTGAACCACAGCCAAGTGTAATTCTTAGTCTCAAGGTGCACGGAAACAGCCGGAAGAGATTATGCTCCAGACTGGAAGATGATGAATTAATTTAAAGGGTGATGGATATTTTCATCAAGTACTGTGCCCCCACTAGTCTTGTTAATTAATGTTGTTTCTATTTAATTATCTCAGATGCTACTCACTTAGTTCTGATGTGAACGTCAGGTTGAAGTTGCTATTCGATTTTATTGGGATGCGAATTTGTGGGGGCCTGCAGGGGTATCTGGTAATAATTAAAATGATCCTTTTAGATTTCTTTTAAATCTAGCTCTTAAATGTCTCACATGTGTTGGTCTGAAGGCATTAGTATGTGTGTGTGAAAATGTGCTGTATTTTGTACCTGTGGACTTTTCTGTATGTGAACATTATTGGAGCCAACAGGTATGTTTATAAAATTTGAGTTTGTGTGTGGACAGGCCCCGCCCTTCTAGATTTGTGTTACATCTGAACCTAACTGTAACGATGTGGCGGGGTCCCGCCGAGAAAGGATGCAGAGGAGCCAAGGTGAGGAGGTTCTGTCTTTATTCAGGACACAAGTTGTTTCACGCAGGGCCGCACCAGCACGCGTCACCTCCGTCACTCCTCATTTCCACTTCCTGTGACACTTCCTTATGAACCTTACGCCCCTCCCACGGGCGGTGCTCTCCATTAGGCCACAGGAAGGTCACAGGAAACATGTTAAAACATAAACTAAATACAAATACACAAACAATAAAACACGGTGTGTGTCCCCCTCGTCATCTGACGGTGCCACACCGTCACAAACGATTATAAACATCCAGCAACTTGTTTCTTTATGCTGCTTCATGGTCTTGCCCCCCCCTTCTATAATCACTCTCCTACCCCCCCAACATCCGTCTTTCTTCTTCCCTCCTTTTCTTTTTCGTCTGGTCCAACACAAAAATGTTACAAATATAAGTAAGATAAATAAAGTTTAGCAAAAATTACATAAAAAAAACATAGGTTTATTTTAGTCAAGGGGCAATCATTGCATTCCATTAAATTATTTCTTTTTGTTCTGGTTTATGTCTTACCTAATTCTTTTTAGTGCTGTGTAGATTAATGTGACAAAAAAAATTGTTTGACACTACGTAGCAAGACATCTTAGTAATTTGTACTTTTTAGGGAAGGTGGTTGCCATTCCTATTTCCCTCATGCAAAAAAAAAAAGTATCAGCAATCTAAAGAATAAATGTACATTTTTACAGCATATCTATTAACAGAAAGACTTCCAAACCAGTGTATTTTGAACTCATTTTTCGTCATTTTATGTACAATTTTTCTATAAGCAATGCAATTTTCTGAGTGGAAGCTCATATGAAAGCTCCAAAGGAAAGTCGTGCATACTGTAAGACAAAGTGCCTCAGAACAACACATAGGTATCAAACTATGAGCTACCGACACTTCTCCCCCTTAAAGTACGACACGTTCAAAAAGGATGAAAATCCTTAAAAGTAACTCTGACAGCCGATCTGCAGAGATAAGTTCCCATGCCACATGTATTCCTGTGGATAACTTGACTTTAAATGCCCAACACTTGTAATAATCCTGCCTTTAACACTCCAATGTTGATATTCTTTCAACTCCCCTAACTCTGTAACTGTTTACGCAATTAACGTAAATCCAGCGGATTTTAACGCGTAGAAAACTATTCTTGCGCTGATATGGAACGCTGCACGGTAGTTATACACTGTCAGTGTAAAGGAACTGGTTCTGTTGCAAAGTAGAGCAGTTTTGCGCCACAACATTTTACGTTAGTAATGTGTTGCTAATCAGTGCAAAGTCTAAATGAAAAGTGAATGGACAGGAATTTTTTAGGTGTCACTGGTGACATCTCCGGTGTTAAAGAGCTAAAGGGTAGCTTTGGGACAAAAGTGCAGGATAGATGGTTGTAACAAAGAAACACACTCAAGCAGGTCACGGACTTCTCTGTATTCAACCGCAAAAATCTGTGTTTCTGTTGTGCTACTTGGAAGGTGTAACACCATTTGAAGTCATCAAGGTTGACAAAAGTGCCTGGCTCGTACCTGGGGTTGGGGCGGGGGGATGCCCGGAACTCCTGGGTGGTGGTGGGGTGCTCGTCTGGGGCTGTGGGCGTCCTTCTCCGGTGGGGCCCTGCGTTGGGCTCTTCCGGCGCGGCGGGGGGGCTGCTTTCCTGGCTGGGCTGGGGCGGCGCTCTCTTTCCCTCCGCGCCTCCCTGCTCTCTGGCTCTGGGGGCCTCGCGGCGGTCCTGCTGGCCCTGGCCTGGGTGGCGGTCTTGGTCCCCCGGGGGCGGTTGTTCCCTGCCTGTTCCCGTGTGGCGTTGGGGGAATTCCGGATGCCGCTGCTGCTGCGGCGGGGGTCTTGGTGTGGGGGTGGCTGGGCGCTCCTCCTCCTTCTTTTCACATTCCACCATCCATTTTAAAAGAACATAAACACTCACTTGAGCACAGGTGTTAGCTCACCTTTGCACTTATAGTTTGCATGATTGAATGAATGAAAGATTTCACACTAGTTGGTTTAAAGGCATAGGTATGCGTTCGTGAACACTATCTGTTTTGTGTACATGTTGACATGTGAACATTTTTTGCAGCTAGCAGGTGTGTTGATAATATTTGAGTGTGTGTGAACAGGCCCGGCTCTTTTTGTACTACATTTGAACTGTACCGTAATGATAAACAACCAGTAAACCTGTCTGCTCTATGCTGCTTCATGGTCTTATCCCCCCCTCTCACTATCACACCCCCCCCCCCCCCCCTCTGACATCCCTCCCTCTTCTTCCCTTCTATCCTTTTCCGTCTGGTCCAACACCAAAGATTTTCAATCATGGTTGAAATGAATAAAGTTTGGCCTCAATTACAAAAGGGGTTTGTTCAGTCACACCTTTGGTTTGTCTGAAGATTAATAACCCCTATTGTTAAAGTAAAATATGTCCAACACAAGAGGCCCTCAGCTCTCATCTGCCTGCCTAGCTGTTGGACAGGACAAGTATAAAAAAAAAAAAAGGTTGACAAAAGTGTGTTTTTGACATCAAAAATGTCTTAATCCCATCCATCCATCCATCCAAAGATACCCAGACTTGCCTCTCCTCAGCCACTTCCTCCAGCTCCTCTGGGGGAATCGAGGCATTCCCATGCCAGCCGGGAGACGTAGTCTCTCCAGTGTGTCCTGGGTCTTTCCCAGGGCTCCGCCCATTGGGACATGCTCAGGAAGGCGTGCAGGAGGCATCCGAGCCAGATGCCCAAGCCACCTAAATAGGCTCCTCTCGATGTGGAGAAGCACCGGCTGTACTCCAAGGTCTCTCCAAGGTCTCATTTCAGCCACTTGTACTTGGAACCTTGTTCTTTCGGTCATGACTCAGAGCTCATGACCGTAGGTGAGAATTTAAATATAGATCAACTGGTAAATTGAGAGCTCTGCTTTCTGGTTCACTCTCTCTTCACCACAACGGATCAGTATAGCAACCGCAAAGCATTCGACGCCGCACCAATCTACCTGTGAATCTCATTGTTGTCACCAAAGTTTTCATTTTCCTATTGTGTGTTTTTTGTCTCTATTTTTCCCCCCATTAATACTAAAGTTTTAGTAAACTTAAGTAGATGAAATCATTACATCACAAGATTTTATTTTTAAATGTAAAAATATTTTCTATTAAAATGAAACATATTAAATCATTGTTCATGTGTTAAGTGTTCATGACCAACAATACCAACACTTGAGTTTGAGAAAGAAAAAACATTGAAGGAGCCCTGGGCTTACAGGAATGGCTAAAGGTGTAATGAAAAGATATTTTTTTTTGCTGCCACTTTTATTTTCTTTGAGGTTTAATTACAATAAGTGTAGTTCATAAAAACCTAAGTATGTGGTTCACACTACTTTCATTTACCATATAATGGAGTTTCTATAGTGAACTTATCCGCATGGGAAATATGACGCAGAATTTCTGCAAGATCCATCTCCTGAGGCAACTGGATAATGACCATACCCATATGTTCTCAAACTGGTGAGCTGTTGATTGCAAATCTGGTCCCCAATGCTCTACGGCTTCAGGATATGTTTTTATTTTGGGATTTTTGTAAATGAACAAAAAAAATTTTCTCTAAGAAAAATTGAACTTTCTTGGTATTTTCCAGATGCATCCTTGGCCCTTTTATTGTACACCTAATCTTAAAATTGTGCGTAGCTATTTAGAGGTATCTTGTAGGTCTCACTCCGATTATCTATTTAAAAAGTGTTCCCAGTGGTCTTTTAATTATGATTATGCCATTTTTAGCCAAAATAAAAAAACCTGTGTCGTTTTCTAGGACATAGTTTCTGCAGAGCGACAGGAGTTCACGTCTGAGTTGTGGGCATGTGGCCATTTCCCATCATCCCTTTGTTTGCACTCTCTCCCGCTGGCTTACATCGAAGCTGACATAGCAATAAAAATGGTTAGCAATATTGAAGCAATCCAGCTGTTCAATTTTGAGACAGATGCCAGCTCTATAAGCGAAGTTCTACAAGCGAATGTGAACTTGTGGCTTGATGTTGTAAGTCTTTTATCACACTTACAAGCTTTTTCCAATGGCATTTTTGCGTCTGCTGCTCATTCACAATGATTTTAATAAAGATAGATTCTTTATATATTTCCTGCATCATGAGAAAAATGCTACAAGAACATGTTAAAAACACAAAAAACATGATTTTCAGTGGAGTGGCTCTCCGAGAGAAATCGGGTAAGAAAAAATATACCTGTCTAAAATGTAATTTAACCTCTGTCTCCTTTTTATAAATAACTGGCCAAAAGAAAGTAAAGAGAAAATAAGAACATGAGACTATAAGAATGAAAAGTTGCTTGAAACAAATGGTAAATGGCATATACTTATATGGCGCTTTTCTACCTTGTTAGAAACCCCAAAGCACTTTACAGTCACAATCCCATTCACCCATTCACTCACACATTAACAGACTGATGGCGTCTCTGCTGCCTAACACTGGAACCAATCTATAATCACCAAGGACATTTTGACACACGGGCAGGAACCAAATCTGCAATCTTCAACAATAAATAAATATAAACGTGCTATGTCTTTTTATTTAAAACCAAACAGTTTAATCAGTATAATTAGAAGGCTGGTACATCGTAAGGTCAGTTACATCAAAGTCAAAGCTGTAGTCAAAGTGAGTCAGAGGTTCTCTTGTTATGAACTATGCTGCCATTAGAGGATTTCATTTTTCATTGAGGTCATAATCAGATAAATTGTATTATTATTGTTATTATTGTTTAAAGACATCAGTGGTTCTGTCAGTCCGCATTCGATTTCATGGCTAACGCAGCGGGTTACATAATTGACATGCAGATGTCGGCACATCAAGCTGGCCGGTCGTTGTGTGTTAACTGCTCTCCAGCACATAATGGCAGCTCATGACAGTTGGGCCTTGAATAGCACTCTCCCTGACTGCATGTTGTTGATAATGGCTGACTGAGTGGTGCAGTGGGCAAGTAAAAGATCATGACAGGTTAGCCATCAATCTCCCCCTCATGGCAGAAAGGTCTCTCCTGGAGACTGATAAATGTTAATTACCCAATCCTGACATCCGCCAGAGAAAGCATCCCCGACAGCAAATTCAGAGGCTGATGAAAGTGAGAGGGGGAAATTACCCCCAGATACCGTGTCATAGTCTGTATGGATGGAAATGGCATGGTTTGTGTGGCTCATACTTTAATTTGGTTTCTCTTTAATTTGCTTAGTTGTTGATTATTAAACGAATATCCTCAAATCTTCAGTTGATCCACCAAAACGAAATGCTTGATCTGGGGTCTATGTTTTCTAAATGGAGCCTCATGTAGTCTCTTGTTAAAACCCTAAATGTAAACCTTTTCTTTAGTGCAGATCTTTGAGTATTTCAAGCTAAGGTTCTACATATAAAAGGACTCTTACCTGACTTTGTAGAGATTCTTCTACCCTCAGACCTTATTTTGATTTGGCATGCTTCTTCTGTGGGACATTCTGAAGCTTTGATGTCAGAAAACATTGGGCTTTGATAAACCAAGCAGCATAAGCAGGTGGACATGGTAGCACACAGCAGGGTCTCAGCAGTCATTCAGTGAAATTCCTAAATGGCTCTGCTGTGCAGTGACGTGCGGTCAGATGAGGCAAGTGAGGCTCGTCCTCACCTGTCATTGTGATCAAATGTAGAAAACATATATTATGTAATTATTATTTTCCACTGATCCGTGTAAAACATACGTTTTCAGTTGACTCGGCACATTTTCCAGAGTTTCAGAGGTTAAAAGCGCCAAATTTGAATGTTGCGCGATCACATATGGAGCGGAAGCTCCGGGTGAGGCTCCGGAGGGCTTCGCCTCATGTCTGACTCCAGGACTTAGTTTTAACAGAGATGTGCGGTCAGAACGCTGCTGTGAGAGTAAGTTTAGTTATGTGTGGTAAATTATAGTAAGGTGGATAGTGCTTTTTATTACTGTTTTATATTTACTTTAGACCTAAATTAAATTTAACCAACTTCTTGGTGAGATAAAGCAGGAGCAGACACTATAAAACTTTACATAAGCCCTGTTTTTGTGTGTTTGAAAATCTTACCCCACCAATCTATGGTTTTGTGTATGGAGAGATAAGCCAAATAAACACTAGATATGATTACAAATAAACACTATATGCAATACAATTAGATAAATTTAAGTTGAAATACATATGACACTGTTTTTGTATTCTTGGTTAGAGCTTGTAGGCAAAAGTTTAAATTTAAAGTTGGACCTGTGTGTTCACAACAGACTATCTGCATCACAATGCTATTATTGATACAGTCCTATAACCATCTCCAAGATCACAAATCCCATTGTATAAAACTGGGAAATGTCCCAGGTCCCATTCAGGGTTCTTGTATAGTAAAAGACTTGAGCCAATGTTCTACAACCAGGAAGAAAAATGCTGTGTTGGTCCTGGTTCCAAAGTCCAACGACAGTTGGGTTCTTTCCAGCAGCACCTTGGCAAAGACATTTTACAGCAGGCCAAGAAAGTTAAATTGATAGCTTCCATTTTGCTGATCAGGTTTGCAAAGTCATTAGACAAAAAAAATTCTCAAGTATTATGCAGTTAAAAAAAACAAGATACTGTGGCCTCCAGCATATATCACATTTGCTGATATCAAAAACATTGACAGCTGCGATCAGTCTTTATCATTCTGTCTTTCTAAAGGAAATCTCCGATTATGGGCTTCCATGACATTCATTACAGAACGCCAAGAATGGTAATTCCATGCATGCTGTCACGTTGGCATATGCTTGATTGATGTGCTCAATGTTGTTTTGCAAAAAAAGGGAGTACTATGAGACAGATGAGTCCGCTAAATATGGAAAAAAAGAAATGTATTAAAGTTATCCTTTAATATGCCCCGGGGGTTGATAATATAACAAATGCAGCTGGAGCATGTGTTATTTCTGCACTAGAAACCCATTCGACTGAAAAGCTTCACAAATTAATGAAGAACATCTGAAGAGGGGGAATAGAAGAGGCTTTTACTGGCTGAAGCACCATATCATCTATATATTTATCTTCATTAATCAATATGGATTGGCTAACAGCCTTGCTCCAAGACTACCCAGTGGAAGTGGCAAGGATGTAATAGTCCAAATCGATACTTAAGTGATTTTGCTTCAAAAAGAGCCCAAGCCATGTGGCTGAGCCTGTTGTTGTGTTCTCGGGGTGACTTTTCAAAGGAGAGCGCAAATCTACATGTGTTACAACACGAGATGTAACTTATAGACACAAAAGGGACTGATGCTACCTTTTGCCTACCTTCAGGAACCTCTGTGTCTCCTTATGAACAGCACTTGGCACTCATGATTTAGCTTTTGTTAGCTGCTCTCATTTTAGTTATTTCAAACATGCCCTGACACCCTTTTTCACTAATTACTATTTTTTTTTCCAATTTGTTGAATTTATTCTTAAACGAAAACCAATTTTTGAGGATTGTTTCCACCTGTCATCTCCTTTCAAGGTCCTGAGATTGCCATGGTGGAGGTCATCAATGACCAGCTTCTCACAGGCCCATACTGTCAGTGTTAAGCCACATGCACAGGTTTTTCTGGATCGTCCAGGCCTGTGGATGGTCGTAGTTCACTTGAAGCTTGTATCATGAAAATGGAAGGTTTATTTGTTGTGTGTTTTGTGAAGTATTTGTGAGGAAGTAGCACACGCTTTTGGTGATGCTGTTATGTGGTGCCCTTATGCCACACTCTAGTCATAAGTAGGTGCAAGTGCTGGACCTTCATGCTACTGTCTCATATACAACTACCACCGCGCTGTGTTGCGGCATCGCATAATCTTCGAGATTAGCTCCTTTATTATTTTTTTTATAATTGCCGTGGTCAAGAATGTAGACGGCGGTGGTCAGGCGGTGGGCAGTCAGGCGGGGATGATGTCATTATGAAATCAGGCAACAGCTGGGCGGCCACAGGGTGGTAGCAGCTGGATTGCCAGCCAGCAGCAGCTCTGATTGCACAATGTGTAAATGTCTCTGAACAGCGACCAGGGGGATGGCAGTCTGAACTCAGACAATATGGGGGACCCTCCTATCAGTCGCGGTGCTGCCTTCCTGCAACCTCACCAGCTGCTGGCTCCAAACGTGCCAGGTCGGCAACTGACTATTGTCATAAAATCGTCCGGTTTCATTTGAACTTTTTCTCAATACCTCGACAGCCGCTGGGTGGCGTGTAAAAATGGGACTGCTGCCTCCCGATTAGGAATGCCGCTGTGCGGCCACCAGCCGATTTTACTGAAAAACTTTGCTTTAGCTTTCCTGCATGGTGGAATTTTGGCAAATGTGACCGCAGTCTTAGTCACTCTCCTCAAACGCCTCATGCACAAAGTGTGCAGATGATGTATAAAGTCCTCATTGAATGTCCTCACAGACTACTTTCTGTCTGATTTCCTATTTTCCAACGATTAGGCTACACACAAGAGCACTATCATGGGAACAGCACCTTACAGGTCCACAGGATTTGGGGGGGGGGTCCCAAAAAGGAAAAACTTGTTGTATAAGTGTCCACTATGACCTGTCGCTCGCAAAATACTCATAGAAAAAAGATGCGCAGCAACATTTTTGCTCTAGGGTTGCCAAATGACCTACGACCTGGCCATTTTGTGAAGGCCACCAGCAGACAGCCCATATCCACCCACAAGGGCAGTTGTGACTAAAGCTTTAATTATCCTGGCTAAACTTGTCACGCAGAATCTAGACACATCTCAATCAGGGGTGGTGATGCAGTTTTTAAATCTGCTCCCACGGTTACCTCAAAAAAAAAAAAGTTCATGCATGTCTTACACAGATTATCATGACAGCATGAATACATAATTCTTATATGTTCTGGCTAAAATGATATTCCAAATAGTTTATAATTTATTCAAGCTTAATCGGAATAATTTACTCAAAACAACTGATGATGTCATCACTATTTTCTGTCAACTAAAAAGAATTAGTGTATTTGGAAAAAAAATTTTGATCCTTTTGTTGGTGGATATTGCTCAATAGTTTTTTATTACTTTAATTTTTGAGGAAAAAAATTGTCATTCTAATCCAAGATTCTTGTAAACCCATTACTCCTATTTTTCTTTTACTATTGTGTTGAAAAAAGTGTTATTTAAGCATATTTAAGATATCTTATCTTCAGATACGTTTTTGAAAAATATGTTATTCTTACTAAAATAATCAACCAAGTATAGTAAGTCACATCGAAGTCATATAATTAGTTATTCTGCATGTGGTTTATTCATAAGTGAGTCAAAACAACCATTGGAGCACTACATCATGCATGTCTGCAATTTCTTGTTCAGATTATCCTAAAAATATTTTGTATACAAATCCAAACAATAGAAAACATTTCAGAATTTCATGCAGTGAAATAGTTAGTCAGTGAACAGAGTCATGAGTTATTAAAATGAATTCTGTTTTTGGTTGAAATGCAAAGCTAAAACTAAACTCATAAATTAAAATGTTAAGCATGAAATTGGAACATATCAGCGGTCTTACCTATGTCTGGTTATAATGTGATCTTGTTCTGGCCAAATTATTCAGAAACGGGTTTTTTATATGAAAATGTGGTATTTTAGTCAGCAGTGGCAACTTGAAATACCTGATAAAGTCATACAAAAATTCAAATAATATTGTAATAACCCTGTTTTTTGTGTAATATACTACAACAACATTTAGTTACATTGCTTTTAATACCTGCTATCAAAATATGTGGATTTGCTGCACAAGTGTGTTACAGTTTAAAGCCACTCTCCTTTAGCTGTTTATTATTTCCTTTCCTTTTTTTTGCACATTAATAAAATCAAAGTATTGCTTTCTTCCAGCATTATATTTCTTGTTAATGAAAAACATGAAATTCCTCCAGCATGTCTGCCCGTCCTGCCAAATGCACAGTAGGAAACTCTCAAAATAATGTTCTGAAAGGTTTTGATCCACAGGATTACAATGAGTTAATTGTCATGATTTGATTTTGTTGTCTTGTTTTTGGTCCTTGTTCTGTCTTGTTTCTGTTTCCTGTTTTATTTTGAAAGTCTCCTGTCTTGTCTGTTTTCTTGAGTTTTACTTCCTTTGGTCCCCATCAGCCCTGATCGTGTCCACCTGTGTCTTGTCTGCCCTGTCTGTATTTAAGTCTTGTCTCTGCCTTCCTCCTGTGTTGGTCCATTAGTATTCCTGTTCTGGTGTTCATGCCATGTCATGCCCTGTTCCTCGTTCCTTGTCCCTCGTTCCTTGTCCCTCGCCACGCCACAGTGAGTTTTCGTTTGGTTTTTGTCATCCTGCTCTGCAGCGCTTTTTGTTTGTTCATTAAACCCTCTAGACTCTGATCCTCATGCCTCCACCTCTGCGTCTGGGTCCAACCGGCTCTCGAGCCACCCTCCACCATGACAGAATGGACCAACCATATTTTTTGGACCCAGCAGAGCGGGACATGCAGCTCCTAGAGGCTTATTGTCAGGAAGCCGAGCGCACGAGGTCTTACTGGGTTTTCGACCAGGCCCAGTTTGCCTCGTATGCCTGGAGTGGGAGCCACCTGGACTTCACAGGGAGCCGTCTTGCCCTGAGGGGGGGTCGTCGCCGTCGTCCCCGCCGTCCCCTTCCTGTTCCAGAGGTGGTCCGGCACGCACCACATCGCTTTCCAGTGGTGGTGCCAGATGCACCCCATCCCCGTCATGTTCCGGTGGTGGTCCCGGATGCACCACAACCACGTTCAGTGGTGGTCCCGGACGCACCCCGACCCATCCCAGCTCCCAGGGGGGTGCCGCCTGCGCCCCGACCCGTTCCTGCTCCCAGGGGGGTGCCGCCTGCGCCCCGACCCGTTCCTGCTCCCAGGGGGGTGCCGCCTGCGCCCCGACCCGTCCCGGCTCCCAGGGGGGTGCCGCCTGCGCCCCGACCGGTCCCCACTTCCGGCTCCACGCCTGACCCGCCTGAGCTCGGCTCCACGCCTGACCCGCCTGAGCTCGGCTCCACGCCTGACCCGCCTGAGCTCGGCTCCACGCCTGACCCGCCTGAGCTCGGCTCCACGCCTGACCCGCCTGAGCTCGGCTCCACGCCTGACCCGCCTGAGCTCGGCTCCACGCCCGACCCGCCTGAGCTCGGCTCCACGCCCGACCCGCCAGAGCTCGGCTCCACGCCCGACCCGCCAGAGCCTGACTGCTGGCCCGACCCGCCAGAGCCTGACTGCTGGCCCGACCCGCCAGAGCCTGACTGCTGGCCCGACCCGCCAGAGCCTGACTGCTGGCCCGACCCGCCAGAGCCTGACTGCTGGCCCGACCCGCCAGAGCCTGACTGCTGGCCCGACCCGCCAGAGCCTGACTGCTGGCCCGACCCGCCAGAGCCTGACTGCTGGCCCGACCCCATGCCTGACTCCACGCCTGACGCCTCCTCCACGCCTGACGCCTCCTCCACGCCTGACGCCTCCTCCACGCCTGACGCCTCCTCCACGCCTGACGCCTCCTCCACGCCTGACGCCTCCTCCACGCCTGACGCCGCCTCCACGCCTGACGCCGCCTCCAAGCCTGACGCCGCCTCCAAGCCTGACGCCGCCTCCAAGCATCTCATGCCGGACCTGCCACGCCGGACCGCGCGGCCCCCCGGCCGTCCTCCGGACCTGCCTCGCCGGACGGCGCGGACCCCCGGCCGTCCTCTGGACTCTTGTGCCCGTCGAGGTTTATCCTCCGGGGCCCCCCCCCTCATGTGACTTTTGGAACCTCGGAGCGGTTCCTTGAGGGGGGGGTACTGTCATGATTTGATTTTGTTGTCTTGTTTTTGGTCCTTGTTCTGTCTTGTTTCTGTTTCCTGTTTTATTTTGAAAGTCTCCTGTCTTGTCTGTTTTCTTGAGTTTTACTTCCTTTGGTCCCCATCAGCCCTGATCGTGTCCACCTGTGTCTTGTCTGCCCTGTCTGTATTTAAGTCTTGTCTCTGCCTTCCTCCTGTGTTGGTCCATTAGTATTCCTGTTCTGGTGTTCATGCAATGTCATGCCCTGTTCCTCGTTCCTTGTCCCTCGCCACGCCACAGTGAGTTTTCGTTTGGTTTTTGTCATCCTGCTCTGCAGCGCTTTTTGTTTGTTCATTAAACCCTCTAGACTCTGATCCTCATGCCTCCACCTCTGCGTCTGGGTCCAACCGGCTCTCGAGCCACCCTCCACCATGACATTAATCACATTTCATGTTTTACTACTCCACAGTAGGTTTGCTGAAGAAATGTGTACAAGACTAAATATAATTAGTTTTTTTTTATATGAAAATTGCAGGGTGTTTTGTGCCGTGATAATGTATGTATTTATGTATGACAATGGAATAAATGTCAGCATGTAGAAAAGTGGGAAGCATTGCACACGATTGTTAAGCGACTTTGCATGAATATCCTTGAAGGAAAACTCCCTGTTTTCTGAGTTAAATATGTTATGTTATAAATTTATTATTAGCATGTACTAAAGGTCAAAATCAGCGCGTGCTGGGTTTCTGATTATGACTTTGCTGTGGGAACTTTCCAATGTGTTCAGAACGACCTTGGTACAGTTAAGCATACTTTTCCAGAAGACATTTGAATGATATTTGTCATTTGAAGACATTTTTTTGTTTTTCTGCATGATGGTGTGGTGTTAGCACTGTAGCCTCAGACCCTGGTTTGAATCCTGGGTGGGTCCTTTCTGTAAGGAATTTGCATGTTCTCCTTATACGTGTGTAGGTTGTCTCTGGGCACTCCGGTTTCCTCCCACAGTCAAAATTATGCTTCGTAGCTTATTAATGATTCTAAATTGTCGCTAGCTGTGAATGTGTGTGATTGTGAGGCCGTGTGATGGACTGAAAACGTATCAAGGGTTTACTAGCCTTTGCCCAACAGAAGCTTAGGCTCCAGCAGCCTTGTGACCCCAAAAGGGATTGAGCAGGTTTGGAATAAAGATATATGGAGATCAGGGAATCTTTAAGTGTAAAAAAAACACGTGAAGGGTACAGAACACAGTCATATTAGTGACTTTAGCAATGGTTGTTGTTGTTCACCTTTCTCCACATCCCTTCAGGGGTTGTCAGAGCTTCCACTGATTCATAAAGGTGGTTTGGTAGAGATTTTTAAACCCTTCTTGAGACAACCCTGTATTTTATCCAGGCTGGAGACGGGCACAGGGGCCCCCGACTTGGGCCCCCTTGTGGCTACAGGTGAATTTATCAATTACCAGGCAAAATTCACAAATACGTTTAGTGAAGCACCAAGTTCTTGCTTAATGGATTTATCATTAAACCATACTTCAGACCCTTGACCCATTGCATTTATGTCAGGCAGCAGTGGATGCAGTTTGGTTTTCCAGGACAGGAACACAAAAGGTAAAGATTTTATGTGCTTTACTTGGCAGAGGCCAGACCTTTGTACAAAATTCAAAATGAAGCTGGATTTTCCAGAAAGTTTTTTTTTTAATCAAATTAAGTTTTTGTCATGATTTTCTAATTTTTTTGGAGATTCAGTTTCATTCAGACATTTTATTCAGACCATATTGCGCAGAATGTAGAGTACACTTCATCTGTCTCTGATTTTATACCACATCAAGAATTAGTCACAAGCCAAGCATTTTCCAACCTACATGGAGAATTTTAAGTATTTGTTGTCAATTTTTAGATCTCTAACTGTTGTTCTTTTCATAAATGCACAAAAGACGCTAACATTACTGGTTTATTTCCAAATTATTTGGTCCCTTCCTTTTTATCACATTGTACACATTTATGCAAGTATGTTGTTAAAGGGCCTATATCATGCAAAGTAAACTTTCTGTCAATGTTAATTCCTCGTAAAAAATCCATTTTGATCCATTCATGAATCTCTGAGTGTTTCTCTAAAACCTTGCGCTCTGAGCATCTCCCCCTCCCAATCCATAAAAAACAAGTGGCTTCTCATTTTGTGATGTCACAAAGTGAGGAACAGTCTCTTCCAGGACGAGTCTGCCCTGTCAGCCCCGCCCCCAGGCTAACACAAATACCCCCTTTCTTCGCTGAGCTAGTGGTGATCGGCAAAACGCTTTTGCAAGGCTCCACAATATGCACTTCCATCTTTGCAAAAGTTTGGTCGCTGTTTGTTTTTGTGGGTGAAACACGGACATGCAGCCGAGGCCGACACTAGGTTGACCTCATGAAAAGTCAGTGCCTCAGAGATCAAGTTTTCTTAATCGAAGTAGGAAAAGAAGCTGTGAAAAAACTAAAAGTCACTAAAAATCCTTCTTTAATGTGTCAAAGTTAACATATCATATATATGGATATAGTTTACTCTAAAAGGCTTAAGAAAAAGCTTCACATATAGGCCAATTAAATGATCAGCTGGCAGATCAAATTTGTGAAGTGTTAAATTTGCATTAAATTTAAATGTTCCTTTGATTTCTATTGGAAACGTGGGACTTTACGATACACTAACATGTACATTTTTCCTCCAGAATAACAATAAATGTATAAAAAAACCTTAAATGCACACAAATTCTACACAAACTAGTGTTTGAAAATATCAAATCTGACCACATGTTTACTAAATCGTTTTCTTAAAGTGTTTTCTCACAATATTAGATAGTTGCTACATTTGTCTGTTTGATCTATAATTTGTACTGAAGCCTATGGAAAATGTGCAGAACGTTGTGAACAGAATCTGCACTTTGCAGCCACATCTGATCTTTTATTCATACCTTGTACCTCCGTGATTGATTCCCTGCTTTGAAAATCTCATTCATTAGCGTATTATTACGTTGTTTGTTTTTCCTTTCTTCATTGAAGGACTTGAAATATTTTATATTTTTTTAACACCCCCAATCAGATCAGCCGGCAATGACCCTAAATTAACACGATGCAGTGTGTGCATATGAATGAGGGGTTGAAAGCAAAACAATCTTTTCTTGAGCGGCGCATCGATTTTCAAACTCCTTATTCTTTATGTGGGGGCGCTCCGTGTTTACTGCATTGTGATGGAAACATATGAGCAGTTAAGTCTTTTGTTGTAAAGCTTCAACGGTGCTGCTGGACTCCAGCTAAATCGCTCGATTTAACATTTATAGGAAACAGCGATGTGATTAATAGTCTACTCAGGCTTCAGAGAGTAACATTCCTTCAGTGTCGCTTATTTTGCTGCTGTATGATGATTTTTGGGTCACAGAGATGTTGATCTTCCTTCCATTGATGCAAAACATGTAAATGATAAATTCAATAGACATAAAGTGGTGGATTTATCCCGAGGATACCTGGGAGCCACAGCTGGAAAAAGGGGTCTGCAAAAGGGATTTATTTTATTATTTATTTTAAACTGTCTTGAATTTCCTGCCTTTGAAAGAAGTGTTATAGCATTCATTTTAAGTGTAAATTTTAATTTGAACATTGACAGCAGCAGGGACAGTTCCTTTACACAAAATTACTTTTGTTATTCCTTAAAAAAAAAGAACTAATCTGCTTTATTTTAGAGCGCATGACACCCAAGATGTTTACATTGGTGGTGCTTTCGTCGTTTTTTCTAAAGAAGTGCGCTTTCTCGAGAGAAGATTGGTCTAAAGGTTATATTAAAAACACTGAAAATTTAAGTGATGGAATGAGATCATCATTGGGGGGGGCCGCAGCTTAAATTATGCATTTGCCACACTTTTCTCTTGCATTTCTGCAATATTTAAAGGCTTAATATTTAAAGGCTTCTGACTACATCTTTAGGATTAAAAAATTACGTCGATCGATGTCGACCGGTCGCTCTTCGAGGACATGAGGGTAGATCGCATGCCAGCAGAGATAAATAACCAAAAATATTAAAAAGTACTTCTGAAAAATCTTTCAGCGAATCAGAATTCTCACAGAGAAGTGCGGGACTGGATTGACATGCAGAACGGCCAATCGAACATCCTCTGATGCGTGCTTCACTGCACACGCGTGTACAACCCTTGTGCTATCCTAGGCACTTTAACATTGGGAGTTGGGTCATCTAAACCCACTAGACAGTGCGCTGAACCTTTTTTCTTCAATGATTTGGGATTTTCACTGGTTTCCATGCATTACATTAAATCCTCTTCACCTTTATCCACCGTTGTCATGGTAGGGAGAAAACGTCAATGTAAGGATGGGGTCATCTAAGATAGCACAAGGGTTAAATACACTGAGCGCAAATTCTGTTTGTCATCAGAAAGTCACTACTTGATATAATCAATTTATTTCATTTTGAAACCTTTTTATAATGGGATATAGGTTAATTATGTTGGTTTGACAACTTGCCTCAGACTGCTTGATCTGGTTGGATTGTAGGAATATAAATTAATTAATTACACACTTAGTTTTCTCTCTAAGACCTTACTGAGTGGTCTACAACCTTTCTATTTCATACAAGTTTGCACATTTTTTTTCAGCAGCCCATATCTAGTCATGAGGACAGTTGTGATTAAGCCATTAAGAAAAAGTAATTGTTCATCTCCAGTGACTCAAATGCCTATACTTAGTTATCTGTCAAGGATCAAATGTGGATGTGTAAGGTCTTATAAGTCTATGGGAATATGATAGAAAACAAAATGTAAACAATTCAAAAAAAGCTTTAATTGTTCTCAATTAAAAATAATGAAAGTTTTCTTTTACCCCTAGTGTAGGTATAAAGTTTTGTGTTTAAAATTACTGGCTTGTCCTGCTGGTAGCTTGACACACGACATCTCAATCGACCTCTCAATCAGATTGTTAAAGTGACGCAAGTAATTCAAGATTTTGTTTTCATTACTCCACAAATGACAGCGGGAATGGGCTCCAATCCCCCAAGACCTTTCAATCAGACGAAGTAGGTATTGAAAATGGATAGATGGAAGAATTATACGAAATGTCTTCCAGCGCTTGCAAGTTGAGCAGATGCCACAATGAATGCAACTGTAAACGACTTCCTGCAGAATGCTAAAGAGACTCTGGGTGACATTTGCACTGAAGGGAAAGCAGAAGGCAAGTTCTGCCTTCAGGCTGTTGTCTTAGCAGGTTCATACCCTCAAACAAACATTATCAGAAAATCTGTTTTATGTCTTTTTCTGTTACCCTGATTATCATATCATTGATCATGCAAACATAAGATTTACTGCATTTGTAAGTTGTTAGATAAAGACATTTGCAACAAGAAGTTCTAATTTTCAAGAATATTTAAGTAGCTGGATGTGAAATTTGTGCATTTCTAGGTTTTAGTTTAAAGAGATTCACGTTTTACTAAACTGTTAAAGCATCCTTGTATAATTTCCAAAATATGTCGGTGCACAAACTTCTTTGCCTCAATTGCAGCTAATCAAATGCAGACAGCTTTGTGTGCCATTTCTAGTAACAGGAGTACTATGCAAATGTTTCAAGGAAAAATCCTTTATAAAATCTTCTGAAACTGACCAGTCTCGCTCTCAGACCTAATATTTAATGTCAAATTTCCCAGGAGCCTTTTGAAGTGTTATGGTTGCCCTCAGAGAAACAAACAGACTGAGTGTGATCAAAGCTCTCGGGGGTTTTCTCAGCTCAGCTGTATTGTAAATGATACTCGGCACTTAGATGTCCAAGCTGCCCGCTGCAGCCTAGATGTTTTTGATCTTTCATTTTAGAGAGTTCACATGTTGTTTTAGCACCTGTCAAGAGAAAGTTCAGGGATAAAAGCATTGAAAGAGCTTCACACTGAAGAAGACAGACAACAACAACAACTGGGAAGTTTGAGTTTTGAAGACTTAAACAAAACACTTCATGTAATTCTTTAAAAAAAAAAAAATTAAGAACAAATGACATTATGTGCAATTTGGTCTGGGTTGATAAAATCGATCGAAATCAATCCAAGAGTAATAAATCAATAATTGATCCATAAAAGTAGAGATTGACCTTTTATGCCTTTCCTTTTTCGGTGACGTTACACATAACAGCAGTAAAGCCAAAGTCTGCTAGCTTGATGTTAACGTATAATGGAATTTACCACAGGACGGCTTATACTAATGCTCAGTCGATCTAAACATACATAGCTGACTAAATGAACAGCTTTATATACTCACATGCATTCATTTTATTTTTTTAACTCTTTTAATGACAGATATTTTGTAACTAACTATTTTTGATCTAAAGCTCAAATCTTCACGAATAAACTTTAAATGCTGTAGCATACGCTCTACCTAGTGGCCAAACTGAAACGCCCCCTAGGAGAGGCAGCACATTTATTTTGTAATGTGAGCTAGTTTAGAGCCTTTACCAGGTTACATGAATCAAATCATTCCAGGCTCTGGTGAATGGATTCCAATCGATTCTGGATTACTGAGATACCCAGCCCTGTGTGCGATAAACCTTCTACATTTTTGCTATCTGTTAGACCATTCCTTCATTTCACTGTCTGTCATTTTTTGGATCACTTGGTAAGAATTATATGTATGTTGCTAAAACTTATTTTTGCATCCTGGGACACTATAAATGTGAAATAAAATTAAATACAGTGTAAGCTCACAAAAGAAAAAAAGCTATATAGAACGAACAATCCAAATAACTCTGGTAATGCCTGTATGCTTCACACAACAAACTTGCATTGCATAAAGAACCTTGTGCTCACAGCAATAATTTAGAAAGATCCTTAACCTCTTGAGACCTGCGCTCTTGTTTGAAATGGCTTTTTTATTTCGGCATCACAGGGCTCCAGATAATTAGAATTAACTGCAGTGGTAATAAAACCCACAATGTGATGTCCTCGTATGTGGATACCAGGCCACAAGAGTTTAAAATTAAGAAAAAGGGACAAATGTCTCCTTTTTGATGAGTGTTTTTACTGGCGTTTCCTTGCTTTGCCAGTATTTTGTCTTCAGTTTTTTTCCTTAATACATTTCTTTTTTTTTTTTTGTGAAAACGTGAAACAGATTTCCCATATAGGTCAATGGGAAATGGTGTTTGGCCAAACGCCTCGCATATTGAACGCACTGCTAGAACAAACGGTGTCCGTCACGCCACTGTATAAGGTTTAATGTCTAAAATCCCTAAATCAATGTGAGTCATACAATTCGACATAGTTTTTACAAACCAATTAACTAAATAAATTTGCCGCCAGATAGCCAGAAAAATTAATGTGTGGCATCACTTTTGGTGCCATATCATTTGAGGATTTTTCTTTTAGGTGTTGGAAACAGTATGGATGTGATTGGCCCTTAAAAAGCTTAGAATGCATTTACCGGCAGTCACTTAACTAAACAATAAATTATATAATAAATAAATAAAATATATTTTATTAAGATAAAAAAAATACCACCAATTCTAGCCATTCATTTCCAAAGCTGCAGCTGTGGTAATGTTGACAGCAGAGGAATATTTTGCCATGCAGGACAGATTTAATCAAATACAGGCCAGATGTTTACTGTAGAGCGTGTGTGCTGATGACAAGCCAGTGGAAAAGTCTTCCAAGCTTCTAAATGAAAAGAAAACAGGGCATCTTGTGGAAAAATGCGATGGCAGTGCAACGCTGAGGTTAGTCTTTGAACATCACAGCAGGAGTTCTTGCCTATACCATTGGGAAATACACACTTTTTCTGCTAAAGTTGTTTGACAAAATTTAGCCATCAATCTGCACAAGAATATAATTTTGTGTTACCAGACAAAATCACAGATTCAGTGGATGAAAATGTAAGAAAGGGGGACAGAAAACCGTAAAACACATTAAGAAAGGAATAAAAAAGTATTAAGGACAACATGCCAACCAAAATTGGCACCACTTTCAAAATAATACTCTACTTCTGTCAAAGCTTTCCATCTGGACAACATGAAAGTTTGTTACCTCTTTGTTTCCTTTAAGTAGTTACATATCAGAAACTGCTTAACAAATCCATCTATCTTTCAAACCTTCCTCTTTTGTGGCTATAGGGTTGCTGGAGCCTATCCCAGCAACTGTTGGGTGAAGTTGTGACAGACCATCAGTTTGTCACAGGGCGACACAATGACACCCATTCTGTCATGGTCAGGCAAGCAGGTGAGAACACAGATGCAGGGAACAACCACAAGTGAAGATGCAACTGAGTTTGCGCTGATGAGGCTTTGAATGTGTATGTCAAACAGTGGACGGGTCATTTCTGGACAACACGTTTCAAGGCTCGTTTCATTTAGGGGAGGAGCTGAAAACGACGAGGCCTGAAGCCTCTGTGCCCAACTGTACCACATGACTGATTCAGGAAGCAGTTTGGATTTTGCTGCGAGTTTGGACGGTAAACAGAAACCCCTCAGGCTCAATCAAAAATGTGAGTGTTTAATGGAGCATTGCAATCAATGAGATTTTAGAGATAGTTTAGATAGAGGTAGACATCGTTTGGAGATATAGGAGAAACTGTTGTTTTTAAATAAAAAAGCAATGATGGGTCTTTTAAACAATCACTGGCCATATCTCAATGTTAAAAAAGCACAGTCATTGTCCATACCCCAACAACACTCACCTCACCATAAATGATCATTTTTTTCATTTCCAAAACATTATTTTACACACTGCCAGTATCCAATATACAAATATACATGCTTTGCATACTTTTTTGCTGATAGTTTTATCCACAGGCTTTCTGCAAAATCCCAAACTTCTAATTTATGCCACTTGATATTTTTGCATCTAATAGATGTCATCCTGGAGCAAATGACGTTTCAAGAAACTTTGCACTGGCGCAAGCCAATTGAATGAAACCCTTCTATGAATCACGAAGCTTTGTGTGCCCATCAGTCAAATAAACTGAAAGCATGAAACTAAAAAAACATATTCATTCATATACATGTACAGAACTTAAGCACAGTTGCAAGACAAGCTGACACAGAGTTCCCAAATATAGCGTGGCTAATCACTAAAGTGCAGGCAGCTGTGACTGCTCAACAGGATACAGTGGTGAATGGGCGGAGTCACAGCCAGCCTGCGCAAAAAGCCAACACCAAATGAGAAAGGAACACAATTAATCAAGCAAATGATGACTCATTCACACCTACAAAACAATCTTGAATCATCAATTAACTTATGATGCATGTTTTTGGACTGTGGGAGGAAGCTGGAGTGCCTGGAGAACCCCCCCCCCACATGCACAAGGACACTGTACAAACTCCACAAGAAAAGGAACGAGACGGGATTCAAACCATAACATTTTCACTGTGAGTGCGATCCACTACACTACCCTACAGCCCATTATTTATTTTCCTGCAACCAAAATTGTAACATCTATAATTAAAGTACAGATAAAAGGACAATAAGAACAACAACAAAAAAAATACAAAAAAAAAAAACAATAGCGTCTTCAACGTGTTTTTTAATTTTAGGAATTCAGAAGAAGAGATGGAATAGTGCAGTTTTTTTTGAGACCAAACAACTATGACCGTCCTTTGCATTAAAAAATGGAGGAAGTTTGTTTTGATGAATAATTTTACTAAACAAACATATGTGCATGTAGAGGTCAATCTTTGTTTCTGATCCTTTCTTTCACTTCTTAACTTTAAAGTATGGACAACAAATTTCCATGCATATGGACAACTAGCAAAGTCCCACAATAAAATAACCGGGCTCCTTCGTCCGTCTTTATTTTTTTTATTGAAAAAATCATAAACAACAAAACATCTTCCTTTAGGATTTGCAATAACGTGAAAAAATGCGCCTTCTAGTGTTCATACCTTTTTATCGAAGCAATTACTGTTTGGACATCCAGTGTATTCCAAACAAATGCACAAATTTGATTGAGAATAAAAATAAAACCAAAATTAGGGAATAGAAATTAATAAACATTAACAAAACAAAAAACAATTTAAAACTCATTAAATGGTGCTTACAGTATATTGAAAACAACAGAAGACCTAACAGTGAGCCATGATGAACTCCAAATGTGAAGGAGCCACTTTACACATGCAGTTCTATCGATCAACAAATGTCAGAGAAAGCCAGTTTATTTGACAAATCTTGAGAGAAAATAATACAGAATACCACAAAACTAGATATTTGTATATTTTGTGGACACTTCTCATTTGTTAACTTAAAGCTTGAACCTGTAAATTTGCAAAACATACAAAATGTGATCAAAATAAGGATGTAAATCCGGTGAGAAAGAAAATGTTTTATGTGAACTCCATTATTATGTTTAGTGTGAAGCTTTCCTCAAACTTTGGACAGACAGGAGGAGTTTTTTTCCTTTTTTCTTTTTTTTTTCCTCCATAAGCCCAGAGGTTCCCTGCATTGCTCTGCTTGATGGGCTGTAATCGCTGTTCAGGGATGTTGTGGAAAGGCCGCCACTGCGGGGTGGCTTCACTGGCTGCCTTTCAACCTGTCACCGATGTGTCTGTGTGTGTCACAATGCCTTGTTCACTTTGCTCTTAAATAATTGTCATCTTGAACAATGGCAGCTCGTTCAGTGGGCTTTCACACAACAGGAGAATAGGAGGCATACAAAAAAACATCCACTAACATGCAGTCAGACTGAACTTCAGCCCTAAAAAAACTTTATTTTTACGTTTTTTTTAAATGCATTTGAACTAAAAGCATTGGGGGAAAAAACACTTTTCCTTTTTTTTATTTTTTAGCAAAAGTTTCTTTGCTTCATCGGGTCTGCTGTTGGTGCCTCCATCAGCGTTTTTCAGGTGTTTCTGCCGCATTCACAAACATTGTGTCAGAGGGCAGCCGCTTGCAGTGAGAAGGTGGCCTATAGGGGGCACTGTTAGCTCTCATGACAGACTTGTGGCCCAACAGGTTTCTAACACCAGACTGCATTTCCTCTGACATCCGCCCAAATTGCAGGCATAATGCAATTAAATACCCATATTTGACCCCGCAGACCACTTTCACCGCAGTTGACCCGCATGTAATTGTCATTTGCATGCGTGGAAAAGCTTGCTGTGGCGCGTCTTGAAATCATGCACTCTGGTTTGTGCTGTAGCAGAACAAATGAGGAGATTGGAGTCTTCTACCTGCACTCCAAAGGCGGGAAATAATTCCCACTCTCGTCTTCAGAGTCCTCCCATGTCTTAACCCTCATTCATTTTCTCCATCCAGCCAAAAAAAATGCAATTAGGCACATCACCACGATGGAGCTCCTCTCTGACCCCAAAACTTTCTTTTCCAGCAGTTTGGAACAAAAGAAGCCAAATCATTCAGGGCATTATTATAGCTGGCAGTGAATAACTGAAGGATGTGACCCCCCCACCCCCACCCCCACCCATCCGCTCCTACTGAAACGCAGCGCACGCAAACGCGCGCACTTGTAATCCCCTCAGCTTCTGCAGCAGCGTCCACGGCCACGGGGCGCACACGGGCTGCAGCTTGGATGCCACTTCACCGCCGCCGCCTGTTTCCCGCACGCCGTTCTCCTCATCTGCTGGGGGAAAGTTGTAGGACTTTAAATCCCGATTTTTCCAAATAAAAAAAAGATTTGAACTTATAGCTCCTACGGCGGGTGAGGAGGAGGGAAAAAAGGGGGAAGGAAACAGCTGCCAATTTGTCAAAACTGACGGGGATTCTT
The DNA here is from genome assembly GCF_053564925.1 of Oryzias latipes. Taxonomy (NCBI): domain Eukaryota; kingdom Metazoa; phylum Chordata; class Actinopteri; order Beloniformes; family Adrianichthyidae; genus Oryzias; species Oryzias latipes. The sequence goes on from NC_136248.1 coordinate 16,096,256, forward strand.
TACCATTCGGGATAAACAGCTGATTCGGTTTGGAGTCTCCCGGTTTACATCAACGCTGGATTTTGGGGCATGGAAGGAGGAATGGTAAGAGGCGCACGCACGCACCGATGCTGCAGCACTTTCCCAGACTTGTTTGCTTTAAATTCTGTTTGCCTTTTTTCATGACATCTTCTTCGTAAAAAAAAAATGCTGTTTTTATTTGTGCTCCCTACATTAGTCATTTAACTCTAAATTCAACTTTTTAAAAAAGTTATTTGAATGATCGCAGACTATTTTCCACAAATGCCCTTTTATTTTGGCTCACATGCGTCTCAGGGACGTTTTGGAACTCTCTCCGTGTCTGTGTTCGCAGGTTGCGTCGCGCGCATGGAGGATATCTGCTCCAAGGGAATAAATAGTGTGCAAAAAAGTTGCGCCCTTTTCCCTTGAGGGAGTTACCCGCAGGTCTGATCCGAACGAGCCCGCAGAGAAAAAAAAGAGACATGGGGACGCGCCAGTGCGTGGGACTCACCGCACTTCTCCTGTGCACAGGTGAGCCCTCACAGGAGGAAAAAACTCCACAGCTCAACAGGATTCATGAGCATTGCTGGCCGTGGGATGAAAGAAAGAAAGGCGACACTGTAAATACATCAACCTTTACTGAGTGATTTTTATTCAGCCTAGAACATTTAATTAAATGCAAATTGCATGCTTTTCTGCCAACAGCACATATATAATTTATGAGACATATAATTAGCTGTAAGCTGTTGTGGCAGAATACAAAATGACTTGTAATATTAAGAGGATTGAACTGTGACAGATGCCTAGAGAGTATGTAGGCTTGTGCATGGGGTGCTGTGCAGCAAAAGGGTGCAGACAATAAGTGAGCATGGCTCTGCAGCGCAGCAAGAATAACAACAGGCTGCAGACACAACCCAAGGGAAAGGAAGGGGTGCACCCCCCCCCCCTTTAGATTTGTGCAGGTCTGCACGTCCAAAAGTGAGAAAAAAGAGAAATACCCCCCCCCCCCGCATTTATTATATTTTTTTTAAAGATGCATTTGTAAGCTTTTCAGTTGGTTGTGTTTTTGATGGTGCGTGTAAACAACTTGCATTATGTTGTGAAAATCCACTTTCTTCCATGTTCACTTTTTAAATGCTAACTGCTACTTTACAAATGGAAAGATATCCTTAAAGATACCAGTGAAACCCTCTGAAGACAGAGCCGAGAGGCAATGCTCACATTGCCCTCAAGTGACCACTTCCAATGAAAAGAGAAATGTGAATTTTGGGCTTCCACGTTCAAAACTTGCATTCACGCACAGCCATGCAAGTTTCTACGACTGTTTTCGAGCTCTATGTACAAAACCAGTGGCCGTTAAATGCACGTTGCAAGTTAAACCAAGTTGAAGTTTGACCACACTGGATTTTGCAGTGTGGTCAGGATGGCGTCCCCTTTAATTCACAGACGTGCCAACCGTTTGACAATTGATCATGGAGACTACATTTATTATTTGTGCCCAGCTGGAATTATAGAGAGGGACCTGGCTGCAAACAAGGTGGCGCCTAACATAATTATCTGGAAGTGGAAATTATAAAACTTACTATAACCCCAACTGGAACCCAAAATGGTTCAGAATTATGAAAAAAAAAAAAAAAAAAAAACTTGAATTAAAGCTTAAAACGGTAAAACTACAACTGTTAGGGTCGCCATTTAAAATAAAGTTTATTCTGAGCAATATGGGGTTTGAGAACTTCCAGTTCTGGATGTTTCTGTCTGCAGCCAGGTCCTATTGGAACTCTACGATACTTTCACGTATTGATATAGAGCTGTGACAGAATATGCCTGGAGTAAGATTTCCGAGATTTGTACCACTTTGACATTCCACACCAAGCCTATTCCAACTAATAGGTTGTGGATGTGAAGTTTTAAACGATATAAAAAGAAGATAAAGCCCCTTGCTTGTCCAGTGAGAACAACATGGGCTATACTCTCATTCAGGAACCTGCTTTTAGCGCAGTTTTGAACATGCATCATATGTTCGGTGAATCCGTAGCTTTAGGCTACGCTAGAAGAGTATGGACACAACTTTCAGGTTCACAACAAACTGTTTTTGTCAATCAAAGGCCAATCTTGGAGTTGTACAAGTTCTTAAAACTGTCATATCAATTGCTTTATTTAACACCTTTTTCCCCACAACATGTATCATTTTTCCTTAAATATAAAAATACATTGGACTACTGGTGTAATCGAGATCAATTTACTCCTAAAACATCTTAAAACCTTTTCATAATGTTGCTGATTTTGTAACCCAGAGCATCAAAATGTGAATAATTTGGCTTAATTTCTTGCTTTAGATATATGCCACTAAAAGGCCCTATTCCCAGCTTTTTGTTTCACTATTTATGACATATTCCATGAAACCCTTCATCTTTCCTTTTATATAACTGAACACCAGTGGATTAAAAAGTTCAATCTAAGCACGAACAGATTGGAAAAAAGAATTTAAAATATTCATCTTTTTGGTTGCCCCTTTCTTTTTACCCACGTTTCCCTTATAGACATGACTGATTAATCAGACCGACCTAACCAGCTCTGGCTGGAATGGAGAGAAGGACTAAAAGAGGAGGGAAAGGGAAAGGTTTCCTCTTGTCAGTCAACCCCAGCTGCTCCGAGTCTCAGAGGACATTATGAGTCTCAAACCACCTGATTGCTTTCACTCACAGGTTGTTGTCTGTGGAAGGCAAGCGCACTGACAGGCACATGGAATAAAGATACAGCACAGTCCTCTGTCAGACTGAATGTCAGCACAATTGGAAATACTTCACTCTCAATATATTAGGATATATGCTGGCAGTTCTTGCAGAAGGAACACTTTTCTTCTTATGGAAAAACATAAATGGGATTTTTTTCCCCTAGAAAAGGCTGATTAATATCTTTCCTTAAAAAAAAAAAGTCTGTGAAAATGTCTTCCTTTGCAAGCCATATGTTACCAAGTCTTTCATCATTGTTTTGCTATATTTCTTTTAGCTAAGATAAAAAGCCTCACAGTTAAATACTTTTTTTCTCTCTCTTAAGTTTTAGTTCCTGTTTTATTTTGTAGAATTTGTCTTTAGGCTGCAAATTCACTTCCTGCTTTTCTTGATTGTTACAACTCAAGTGTTTTCACACCCTCAGTTCTTCCACCTTTGATGTTTTGATCTGTGTGTAGTTGGTAGGTTGATTCCTCAGGTTCTCTGGCAAATTTATTTTTTTTCTTTTTTTAAAGATGAACTTTAGTAGATGCATTTAGATCATACAAAACTAAGTAAAACATAAAATAACAGTATAAAATGATTTAGTTGTTGAACCCTTCTCAGCTCAGGTTATGGGATTGAAAAATCTGGAATACCATTGCACATTCTTTGATTCCAAAAGAAATTGCTTTCAGAAACAAATACAAATAATAACCTTATGTATTTTCCAAGGATTTTCTTTGTTCATAAACATTTACCAGCATTGGTCCATGTCAGTGTTGTAATCAAGACCTAATGATAGACTTTTGTATTTCTGGTTTTAAAAATTGAAACTTTAGCATACTTCCTTATTAGTGAAACTGACCATCTTTTATAAAGTTGCTCTTTCCCCCCCTCAAAATAGCAACATTAAATAATATCTCTATGAATTTTGTTTACTACAGCTCTTGATGTAAACTGACAGTTCCAATTAAAAAAAAAAAAACATTCCATGCATATCAAAGGTTTTTCAGATAGTTATAGCTACAAAAGCAATCATTCCATTTTTTAAAATAGTTTTCTTAGAATTTGTATGCTGTTGAAAAATAAATAATGCAAAGAATTCTTTAGGAGAACAATCATGAAACATTCTTAGAAGGAAGGAGGAATAACAAGAAAAACTGATTTGAAGTTCCACCTGAAAGGAGAATGTGCAAAAAAACTTACTGATTTGAACTTTTGTAATTGCAGTTGCTTATGGTAAGGAATGAAACTCAAGGAATTGCTACATATATAAATGCATTAAGGATCATATCAGGCTTTCAGAATGTTATGAACAACAATATGAGTCAGAGTAATAATTTTATATCTCTGCATTATCATTGGGCTTTAACCATATTAACAAATGTTCAAATTTTACAATTAATAGCTTTTGAAGCTGAGGTGGGAGAAATAAAAAAATATGTTTTTTTTTTTTTAATTTCTTTTTCTTAAAGTCCCAGTCCAATCATCTTTGAGCTCTTTTTAAAGCTTTCCCAGCTGTCTTTTAATTATGATTGTCATTTTAAGCGATTTTAGAAATTCACCTCTGAGCTGTGGAGCTTTGCCCATTTCCCATCATCCCTTTGTGTACACTCTCTCTTGCTAGCTTAGAGGTCCCTCACAGCGCTGACATAACATTACTGGTGCACATTACTGGTGCACCAAAAACGGCAAGCAATATCAGAGCCATACAGCCGTACAGTTTTGAGCCTGATACCAGCTCGGATGAGGAAAACAAAGACGTAATTGGTTCTATTTATCTGTAAATGCATCAGAATGGAGCAGAGCAGCGAGCTTGTGGCCCACCTATTTCAGTTTCTACGTCACAACTGAGAGCTTTTTCAAACTGCCTTTTTTTTAATTTGCTCTTGATTCATCACAATCTGGACAAACAATCAGAAACTCAGTATTAAGCTTAAATGATTTTATATATGTCCTCCATCATGAGAAAAATGCTACAGGAACTTGTAAAAAACGCCAAAAATACAATTTTTATTGGAGTGGGTCTCACTGAGCACAAACAGCTTCCATAAACTTCGAATGCATAGTGCAGATTTCCACACCACCTGCTGGAAATCAAGCCTGGCAATGTTTGTGTCTGTAGCTAAATTAATTTTATCCTCATCATTTAAAAAATCCAGTAACATTTTGAAAGATGATGATGGCAAGAATCAAACATGCCAAAAACAGCTTTTATTGTTAAAGTGGCTTTAACACGTAGATTCTCCAAATTCATGGATAAATTATGGAAGAAGTGGATTACTCTCTCTATATATGTCGCGCTGAACCTGGGTCCTGTATGTTTTCCAGCACTACACCGTCTCATTTAAGTTTTTAGAGTTTATTTTAGCTACCCCCTGTCAGACAATAGCCTGGTAGGGCCTACATAGAACAAGACTTTTTATGCTTGTCATTCCACAAGGCCATCTTTAGATTGGGTGTGTTTGGCCTTGGTCTTGTCACCAGTTAATTGAAACAGCTTCTATTCTGTTAGGTTCATGGTTTTTGTCTTCCATTAGGTAGCAAAGGTAAAAGAATGTTTGATGTTCAATGATGTCATTGTTTAAGCATGCAGTTTTTATTTAAATTATGGACTTTATATTAAAAAGTTTGACACAAAAAATGCAGTGAAGTTTTTTTTTTTTTTTTTTTTTTTACCAAACATAAATGCTAAACTAGCAGGAACAAACTTAGTCAATAAAAACCCAAGTTGTTAAAAACTGAAGTTTTACATTTTCCTGACTAAATATTTATTTTATTGGAAAAGCCAATAGAACTGCTCAGAAGGCAAGTTATACACACATAAAACAACAGGAGCTCAAAATTTCAGTTAAATCTGGAGGATTTTTCTGTGGATTCAGTCTGTATTCCACCTGGCAACCAATTTATCAAACTCTGCTGTACTTTTGAGGTTTCCTTTTGGCTCTTTTTGACTTTCCTTAGTGAAGTTGGCATTAGCAGGTGACTTGAAAGTTTGAAGTCCCACTCCGATTATCTTCTGAGAGATTTTGAGAACTCTGTCAAAATGTGTGGTCGGGGGTTGTGTAAACAGGCTAACACGGCTAATGTTTTTATGTGTCGCAAACAAGGTTTGGAGTAGCATATGTTGTGAAAACACCAATGTGGGTAACACTTCTAACGTGGCTAATGTGTAGCCTGAGTCTTTTGTCTCGCTTAATTGCTGTTCATCTTTCAGTATTTCCCATTAAGGCTCACCACAGTGAAGCAGCTTTTCACTGATATGCACAAGTGGTTATACAGAGATTTTTTTCTTTACGTCTGATGTCCTTCCTGACACAACCTTGTATTTTTTTATCCGGGCTGGGGACAGGCACAGGGAGACCTAGACTTGGGGCCCCTGTGACTACATAGCTAAGCAGTAGCATGACGGGTCTTGTAAATGTGCTTTAGAAATCAGTGCACCTTATATATGACATAAGCTTGAAAATAGACCATACATTGACGGTGCATCTAATAATCAGGTACCCTCCTTAGTGCGGAGAGCAGCAGCAGCAGTAGTTAATTAGATATTCACCTCTGAGGGTAGGACTTCCCCGCACCCTCTTCCCGTCACCCATCTGTCTAGATGCTCTTTTGCTAGCTTACAGCCTCTTTCAACCCCAACCTAGCATTAGCGGGGCAAGAAAAATTGGGAGCAATATCAGAGCTATCCAGCTTTACAGTTTTGATCCAGATACCAGCTCAGACAAGGTAAACGAAGACATACATGCATATAGTTTTAAGCAAGCGGGTGAATTGAAATGGAGCGGAGCAGGGAGCTTGTAGTCCCCCGTTTTTAAATTTTTACCAACCAAACCAAACTTTATTTATAAAGAAAGTGCTTCTCATATATTGCCCAACTCGTAGCACTTAAACCTTTCAAACAAAAACAAAACAAAAACACAATATTACAAATAAAAACCAAACCCACCCTTCACCTTTCCCATTCCCCTCCGTTAAAACATACGACCCATGGCCCCACACACATAAGTAACAATCTTTTTCAAACTGCATTATTTTGTTTGCTCTCAATTCACAAGATTTTTAATAAAGAAATCCTCAGAAATGCAATTTTAAGCTGAAATTTCTTTATAGATGTCTTCAGTCATGAGAAAAATGCTGCAAGAACTTTTTAAAAACACCGCACAATTTTTATCAGATTTATTTAAGTTGATCATATTTTCATATGCCTTTATTGCTTCCTGTGACTCAACTGGCATTATCCTCAAAAAAAACAAACTTTTTTTTGTTTTTTAAGTTACAGTTAGCTCCCTTTAATGCAGTTGTAATCATACTTTGACAGAAAAAGAACATGGGGCAAAAACTTTTGTATCTCTGACATTTTCCAATTATTTTTTTACAATTATTATATTTTGGTTAATCACTTTTAACAATTTTTATCAATACAACTCATACAATCTTGGACTGTGCTACAGTCAGATTTGGAAATATTTAGCATGAAACCGTGTTTGGAAGTTCCATCTGAATTTCCTGTGATCTTATTGGGACTGAAGTTTAAAAAAAAATTCTTTTGGAACTTTCACATTCATGCAGTCTGTAACTTTATAAGTGAGACACTCTTTGAGAAAGTGAGACTTTCCCACTCGACGTGAAGCTGCATTCTGGCATGTGGTCATCAAAGAAGTTTTCAGTGAAAAACTGCTTTGGTCTTGTTAGGAGCTGTTCAGACGGCTCTGGCGTGTTGTTTTCTGGTGTGAGTAGGAGCAAACATCAAACTGCATGTACCCTGCTTTTGTTTTCAGCATGCTGGTACCAAAAAAAAAACAGATTTGTCCATTTGAATCAAAACTTCATAATAGTGAGCAGAAGAAGAAAGATGTTTTCAGTGCACGGCTTCCCTGCATCCCATCCTGTCTTTCTATGACCTCCAGCGTTTCTTTCATTAATTCCCATGTCATGATCGGACTACTAGGGAGACCCAGATGCTGGAACCCGGAAGAAACTCAGGAAGGCGTTGTATTTAACAGGATGTTTTAATTATAGAAGTCAGGGGACGTCGTGGATGCAGGAAACTGCTGTGGCGAGGTGGAGCGCCGAGGACGGCGTTCACAGTCCGTGACGTGGTGGAGCGCCGAGGGCGGCGTGACCGGCTTGAGGCGAGACGTGGACGCTGAGGACAGCGTAATCAGCTTGAGGCGAGGCGTGAACGCTGAGGACAGCGTAACCAGCTTGAGGCAAGGCGAGGACGTCGAGGATGATGTAATCAGCGTGGAGCGAGGAACCAGCGTGACCAATGGAGTGAAGACCTGAAGACGTGAGACAGACGGTAAGTACAAGCTAGGATTACTAAAGCGAGAGTAACTTAACTTGAGGCCAGGCGTGATCACCGGAGTGAGTATAACGGACTGGCGTAGTATGCTGGGATGGATCTCCTTAAGAAGGTCTGCCAGGTGATGAGAAGATGCAGGTCAGCTGGTTCCAATGAAGGAGCAGGGAGGGGAGGAGTAGCAGCCGGAGGAACCGTGACAGTACCCCCCCCTCAACGACCGCCCCCAGGCGGTCCCGGACGACGATCAGGGTGGTCCCGAAAGAAATCATCAATGAGGGTACGGTCCAGAATGAGGGAGCGGGAGATCCATGAGCGCTCCTCCGGACCGTAACCCTCCCAGTCCACCAGAAACTGGAAACCGCGCCCCCGGCGGCGGACGTCCAACACCTTGCTGGCGGTGTAGGCAGGAGCGCCGTCGATGACCCGGGCGGGCGGTGGGGAAGCGGACGGCGGGCACAAAGGACTCTCCTGGACAGGCTTAAGCTGCGAGACATGAAACGTGGGGTGCACCTTAAGCGCCGCCGGGAGCCGCAGCCGCACACAGGAGGGGTTTATGACCCTCTCGACGGGGTAAGGTCCAATGTAGCGTGGAGCCAGTTTACGGGAGGTGGCCTGGAGCGGTATGTCCCGTGAAGACAGCCAAACCCTCTGTCCCGGTTGGTAGGCGGGGCTCTCCACCCTGTGGCGATTAGCGATCCTGCAGTTCCTCTCTCTAGTGCGCAGGAGAGCGGCCCTGGCCTGAGTCCATATACGCTGGGCGCGTCGCAGGTGATGCTGAACCGACGGGACCGCCAAGTCCAGCTCCTGGGAGGGGAACAAGGGTGGAGAGTATCCGAGGGACGCTTCAAACGGGGACATACCGGTAGCAGCAGACGGATGGCTGTTGTGGGCGTACTCGATCCATGCCAGGAATGAAGACCAGTTGGAGGGGTTTTGGGCGGCCACACAACGGAGGGCGGCCTCGAGCTCCTGGTTTGCACGCTCCGCTTGCCCATTTGACTGGGGATGATGACCGGATGTGAGGCTAACCGTGGCACCCAGAGCAGAACAGAAAGCCCGCCAGACCTGGGATATGAACTGGGGCCCGCGGTCGGAGACAATATCACTGGGGATGCCGTGATGCCTGAATACCTCTCGAACCAAGACGTCAGCCATCTCGGTGGCCGTGGGCAGCTTGGGAAGGGGAATGAAATGGGCAGCCTTGGAAAAACGGTCGACAACTGTAAGAATGACGGTGTTATCCTGAGAGGCCGGCAACCCAGTGATGAAGTCCATGGCGAGATGGGACCAGGGCCGCTGCGGAACAGGTAAAGGATGGAGGAGACCAGCAGGCGGCGAGTTGGAAGACTTAGAGCGGGCGCAGACGTCGCAAGCCGCAACGAATTCCCTCACGTCCCGAGCCATGGAAGGCCAGAAAAATCTACGTTGCACGAGCCTCAGGGTTCTATGAATGCCGCCATGGCAAGCAATACGCGACGTGTGCCCCCAAACCAGGACATCCGAGCGGAGGGAGGAGGGGACGTAAAGAGTTCCAGGGGGGGCCGGAGGATGGTCAGGTTCCTCTCCCTGAGCTTGGATGACCCTGCTCTCAATGTCCCATGTCAAATTACCCACAATACATGTGGGGGGAATAATGGGAGAGCTGTCCTGGTCATCCCCTGAACAAAATAAACGTGAGAGGGCGTCTGGTTTAATGTTCCTGCTACCCGGCCGGTAGGTGATAGTGAAATCAAACCTGTCAAAAAAAAGGCACCAACGGGCCTGACGTGAATTAAGGCGTTTAGCTGTACGTAGGTAGGCGAGATTTTTATGATCCGTCCAAACGATGAACGGATGTTCAGCCCCCTCGAGCCAGTGACGCCATTCCTCCAGAGCGAGTTTAATGGCGAGGAGTTCGCGGTTACCGACGTCATAATTTCTCTCCGCCGTAGAAAGCTTCCTAGAGAAGAACGCACATGGTTTCAGTTTCCCCGAGCCAACCTCCCGTTGGGAAAGAATCGCTCCCACACCAGAATCGGAAGCGTCGACCTCGACAACGAACTGTCGGAGAGGATCAGGCTGTGATAGAATGGGAGCGGAAGTAAAGAGGTGCTTAAGTCTAGTGAATGCGGATTGAGCTTCGGGGGTCCAGAGAAACGGTTTAGTAACGGAGGTGAGTTGAGTCAACGGAGCGGCAATGCTGCTATAGTTCCTTATGAAGCGACGGTAGAAATTTGCGAAGCCGAGGAACCTCTGAAGTTGTTTACGGGAAGTGGGAGGTTCCCAGCTGGTGACGGCCGCGATCTTGGCCGGATCGGGGCGAATGTTACCAGAGTCAATGATGAAACCCAGAAATGAAATGGTGGGTACATGAAACTCGCACTTTTCGGCTTTAACATATAGTCGGTTCTCTAAAAGCCGTGAGAGAACCTGGCGGACATGGTGGGTGTGTTCATCCAGATCGCGTGAATAAATAAGGATGTCGTCAAGGTAAACAAAGACGAAGCGGTTCAAAAAATCACGAAGAACATCGTTAACGAGATTCTGGAAGGTAGCAGGAGCGTTGGTGAGCCCAAAAGGCATCACCAAATACTCGAAATGACCGAGTGGGGTGTTAAAGGCGGTCTTCCACTCGTCCCCCTCCCTCATGCGAACCAAATAATAAGCGTTACGGAGGTCCAACTTGGAAAAGACTCGAGCGTCCTGAACAGAATGTAGAGCAGAGTCAATAAGCGGAAGGGAATATTTATTTTTAACAGTAATTTGATTGAGGTCGCGGTAATCAATGCATGGGCGCAAAGTTCTGTCCTTCTTCTGGACGAAGAAGAACCCCGCACCGACCGGAGAAGATGAGGGGCGAATATGACCAGCCGAGAGGGCTTCCTGGATATATTTTTCCATTGACAGTTTCTCAGGGCCTGATAAATTAAATAGCCTCCTCTTAGGCAGCGTAGCGCCTTTAACTAGTTCGATGGAACAGTCGTACGGCCTGTGGGGAGGAAGGGAACCAGCCCTGGTCTTACTGAAAACAGCCCCAAGATCGTGGTAGCACGGAGGAACCCTAGAAAGATCGATCTCCTCAGGATCTGGATCACAACGAGGAGAAACCGAGGGTATGGCGGAACGAAGACAATTAGCCATGCAGGTAGTGCTCCAGTTGGTAACGTGGAGATTAACCCAATCGAACTGGGGGTTGTGAGCGCGAAGCCAGGGGAACCCTAGAATGATGGGAGACTGGGGGGTCTTGGTAATGTAAAACTGAATGAGTTCGTGATGATTACCAGACGTGATGAGACGAACGGCCTTAGTACGGTGGGTTATGTGAGTAAGGACCTGACCACCCAATCCGGCCGCCCTGACAGGGATATCCAAAGGTTCTGTGGGAATGTTAAGCTCAGAAACAAGACAGTCATCAATGAAACTCTGCTCAGCTCCAGAGTCGATAAGGGCTCTACCTTCAAAAACACTAGAAGAAAAACTTAACTTGACAGGTAAATAAAGAAAAGGTCTCTCGGTAGAGAGAGAAGATTGACCCGCCCGTGGCCTGCCTTCTAACGGGGGGTTCGGGAGTTTAAACGAAGCTTACATTGATGAACGAGGTGACCGGTCTGGCCGCAATAGAAACACGCCCCCTCATCTCTTCGTCTCTGCCGCTCCTCAGGGGTGAGCTTAGAATGTCCAATCTGCATCGGTTCCTCTGTGGAGAGTCCGACAGAATCGTGAGACATAACATGAACATAGTTAGCAGCAGGGAATGGAGGAGAAGCACTGGTAAGGAGTCTCTTGTCTTGACGGGGGCGCTCAGCATGACGTTCACGGAGACGCACGTCGGACCGCAAGGCCGCGGTGACGAGCTCTTCAAAAGAGCTAGCCTCGGGTTGCGAACATAAATGGTCTTTAATCGAGTCATTAAGGGATTGGTAGAACACCCCTTTAAGGGCTATATCCGGCCAACCCGCCTCCACAGCTAGAATCCGAAAGTCTATTAGATGGTCACTCACGGATCTGTGGCGTTGTTTGAGGGCTAGCAGTCGCCGGGTGGCCTCCTCCTCCTTGCGGGGTTGGTCGAAAACCAGCCGGAACTCGCCTAAAAAGCGTTCGAAAGGAACTTGAGAGATGGGATTAGCGGTCAGGTAAGCCTGAGCCCATTGAAGCGCTTTACCCCGGAGAGAGTTCACTATAAGGGTGATTTTGCTGTGGTCTGCATGATAGTGCCGAGGTGCCTGCTGGAAGATCAAACGACATTGCAGGAGGAATCCCCCGCAGGCTCCTACGTCACCCAGGAAAGGCTCAGGAAGGAGCCGGATGTTTTCGTGAGCTGCTTTGTCTGCAGCGGGGCCCGGGCTTCCGGTGGCGGAACCCGTGTTGCTGGCTGAGGCGTTAGTAGGTCCTCGGGAGGTTAAATCCGTCAGAGCCAGAGAAATACCGTCCAAGCGACGGAAAAGATCCTGCTGGGCGGCGGCCATCTGGTTGAGGGATTCAGCTTGCCGTCCCAGAGCGATGCCTTGGTGAGTGACGGCCAAGCGGAGTCCCTCCGGGTCAGCTGGGTCTGGGTAATGGCCAGTCCGTTCTGTCATGATCGGACTACTAGGGAGACCCAGATGCTGGAACCCGGAAGAAACTCAGGAAGGCGTTGTATTTAACAGGATGTTTTAATTATAGAAGTCAGGGGACGTCGTGGATGCAGGAAACTGCTGTGGCGAGGTGGAGCGCCGAGGACGGCGTTCACAGTCCGTGACGTGGTGGAGCGCCGAGGGCGGCGTGACCGGCTTGAGGCGAGACGTGGACGCTGAGGACAGCGTAATCAGCTTGAGGCGAGGCGTGAACGCTGAGGACAGCGTAACCAGCTTGAGGCAAGGCGAGGACGTCGAGGATGATGTAATCAGCGTGGAGCGAGGAACCAGCGTGACCAATGGAGTGAAGACCTGAAGACGTGAGACAGACGGTAAGTACAAGCTAGGATTACTAAAGCGAGAGTAACTTAACTTGAGGCCAGGCGTGATCACCGGAGTGAGTATAACGGACTGGCGTAGTATGCTGGGATGGATCTCCTTAAGAAGGTCTGCCAGGTGATGAGAAGATGCAGGTCAGCTGGTTCCAATGAAGGAGCAGGGAGGGGAGGAGTAGCAGCCGGAGGAACCGTGACATCCCATTACATTTGCAAATGGATGGCCTTTCATGTTAAACCAATCTTGATTTAAATTTGACCTTGAATTATGAAGAACAATTGCTATACCAACATATTCATTTAATAAAATATTAAAAAAGCAAAGTTCTTTTTGAAAATGGAATCTCCTTCACACCGTAGTATGGGTTATGTGTGCATGATGTACTTCTCATACTTGTATGTCATACGTTGACACTTTCTGAGGCATTATCGAAGCAACTTTCATTAATTTTGTTTATTTGTCATTATTTATCATGACTTTTCAAAGGGATTTTCAAACTTCTTGTCACTGCAGGCAGTCTTTTTCTTGCTAAATCCCCATTTATGTATTGTTTAGAACTAGTTTAACTTGCTACGTGCTGGACAGTCATGAAGCCTCTGTGATGAGGAGTCAAGAACGCGCTGAACCCGGGTTTTTAAACCTGCTTTTAGGATACGGTGTTCACACTGGACCGTCGCTACCAAATTCTAGCACATATACTCACAGTTGGAAGGGTCAAATTTTGCAAATTTTGCTCCAGGCTTTTTCTTTCATAGGTCCATTCCAAGAAAGACTTGCTGTCATATAATTCCGTCCGGGCACAAACTGCAGTTATTAATTTCTCCTCCATTATCAATTTTCAAACGGTTGGCACGTCTGTGAATTAAAAAGAACGCTACCTGTACATCACTACCAACTTTCAACGCTGCACGTTTTGTACGTAGAGCCCAAAAACAGACCAAGAAACTTGCGTAGCGAGAAGTTTTGAACACATAAGCCCAAAATACCATGGACTCGCTTGAACATACTTTGCTGAGCCAGATGTGAACGTAGCCTCATGCTTAAGTTAGATTTTTACATATCAGACACTTTTACCTGATGCTGTCATAAGAAAAGTATTTTGTTGTTCCATGCTAACTACAGAAGGTAGCTTTGAATCCGTATCAGAATTTCCTTTATTGTCATTGTGTGACCAACAAAATGATGATGCTCCCAAAATGTTTAAAGTGGTATATAAATGTCTAAATTTATGTGTCCAGGACTACTGTTTTCCAGGGCAACTGGACTGTGATTTTTTATCTTATTTTTTAGATGTTTTGCTGCTTATTGAAGTCTCTTCATCATGTCTTCATAAGAGAAAATTCTAAAGGACGAGAGTCTTTAATGGAAATGGCTGCATTAGGCTCCAGCTTTCTTGATGTGGTGGGATTCAGATCATAAGTGAGATGTATGGTTTTAGTTTAGAGAAAAATGCATTGCATATGGATGTAAGACGTAATTTTCTGTGAAAGTTTGAACATTAGTGACAAATTTGACTTCAAGTTGCATGGATTCTGATTTGTACAGCTTTGGAAGGGTTCCTGAAAAAAATTGGGCTAACTGCATTATTGGAAAACTTGGACATTTTTATTCCTTTGTCTTTTTTCTTTTTAAGGTTTTCAAACCTATTTTATTCATGTTAGAAACAAAATTGTTTTTATTTGTAATCTGCTCATCTTTTTGCTTTTTATTTGGGATCCAGAATGGTTGGAGTTTCTTATATGGGCTTAGGTAACCTGGTTCTTGAGACAAAAGTATTTACTGGAGGAATCAGTTCATGAGTTCACACACTGAAAGGTATCCAGGTTTTCTTACCTCTGTTGCCTCACAGGTAAATCACGTCTTCGTTTTTAGCCAGCCACTTCTGTCTTCTCAAAGTTTAGTGCTGAGTGTCAGCAGCCTTTGTGATGCAAATGTGCTCGTGCGGAAAGCTGCTTTTCCTGGGAGAAGCCGAGGAAAACCTGGTTCCCTAATCTCCCACCCTGGTTGCGGGAAACGAAAGCCTCTTTCATGCAGCCCTACCGTTCGGCCACCGAGTCGTCTTCGTGGCGCTTCACTGTACTTCTATTAAAGCATCTAACACATAAAAAAATGTCATATTTTTATCTATGCCCCCCTTACAATCCAGAAGTCGTCTCGCAAGGGGATCAGAGGTGGAGCAGGTGCTCTTTGGAAGACAGAATGGTGTAACAATGAAGTGATCGAGCTAACATTTTTCACCTATAAATACTAAGGACTGTTGTTAACCTGCTTTTCTGATTAATTTAATTTTGTGCAATGTGTGTGCAACTGTAGGAAAGCTTTTTATCAAGGGAAACACAGGGTTAACAGAAATCAAACTTTTGATTTTGTGCTTATACCTTTTACAGAATCACTTTTTTTAAGCAAAAACAAAAAAACATTCAAATATTAAACCACAAATTTGCATAAAATACACCAAAGAAATGACAAAAATTTCTGCTCTAGATATTGTTCTTAGTTTTATTGTTTTTGTTAATGAGCTGTTTTGTTTCTACCTGTAATGCTCAGGTTTGACCACCTGTAGCATTGCAGCTGCAAACTCCGCGTTCAGTCATCACATAGACCTCAGGAATTTCGTCTTTTTGTCTACAGCAGCAGGTAGATGGCGAGCTGCAGGTAAATGCACGGCCTCCATAAATGGAGTGACACCTTTTCTGCCTCATGCATACATTGGACTTTGAGGAGTTCCGCTGTTTATGCCACAGGCACATGCATCTGTATGGGGGGTTGACCTGTACGGAGCCCGTGTCCTGACATTAAGATATAAAAATATATCTTGATCCCACAGATTAATATCTTGTTCCCACAGGTTATTATGTCGTTCGCACGAAATACTATTCCGTTCCCACAAGATACTATTCCGTTCCCACAAGATACTATTGCGTTCCCTCAAAATACTATTCCGTTCCCTCGAAATGATTAACTCGTGCGAACGCAATAATTATGTCGTTCGAACGCAATAATTAATCCGTTCGAAGGCAATAATTATTCACGTCATAAGTCATTCACGCGGATATGCTCTCTGTACGCCGGCAAAAGCCGCTTTCAGCGGTAACTTCCGTGTCTCTGTGACCCATATTCGTTCAAAAAAGGAACATGAAAAACAAAAATGATCACTTTATTACCGTCTCAATGAATATAAGAAAAATATCAAAAGATTTATGATAACTAGGCTGCTTTGTCATACGATAGCTCCTGCTAGGCTACTACTAGCTCCGCCGCAGAGCTCTCTGATCATGTATGCCGGCATTTGGGCAACTGGCTGGTCTGTTGTCAGACAGCTGATATTGTAGTTTTGTAGTTTAGGGTCGAATAGGAATAATAATATTCAGGACTTGTCTTTTATTAACTTTAGCAGTCAGTATCTTTACATTCGAAGGCTATTAGGCTACATGCTAACTGACTAGCCGATCATTGATCCTGTTATTCATTTACGTCATAGATTTACAGCAGATACCTTCACATTTCTGTCTCTGTAGGAACAAGATATATTTTTATATCTTAATGTCAGGACACGGGCTCCGTAGACCTGTATGGGTGTTGCACGTTTTTAGCTTGTCCGGGCCTGTGGAGGTTTATAGAGATGCGGCCACATCTTAAAGGGAAAGAAGGTGTGTCACTTGTAGCCCCCTCAAGGGACGTCATGAAAATGGAGTGCAATATTGTTGTTAGCATGGTATGTATTGTGAAGAATTTGTAAGGACAATGTAAGTCGCACGCACTTGTGACTTGCATGTGATGCTGTCATATGGTGGCTTTTATGCAACACTTCAGCTAATAGTACGGTGCGTTCACTGGCTCCTTATCAATGGCTGCACACACTGGGTCCAGGTGATAAGTAAGCCCATTGGAGGTCAATAGGATGTGCACACAAACTATGCTCTGATTGTGTAATTTCCTCATTTCTATCAGTTGGGCTGCATGCTAGGAGTGTGAGAAGGGCATGCACATCCTCTGAACAGCACTAATGTAGTGCGCAGGGTTCGGTACAGCGTGCCTGCATCTCACCTACTTCACCCTTACATACCCTTGCGTATTGCTCAAGTGTTCGCTACGACCTCTCGCCTGCAATATGCACACAGAAAAAAATTTGCGGGCCCACCAAGCGGAGCATTTCCTCTGGGCCAACTGCGTGCCCCGTACAGGTTTGCCCATTTTTTGCCTGCAGACAGCCCGTCTCTACCTGTGGCTGCAGTTTACCGTCGGTTCATTTTGGTTCAATAATGGCGTAATGCTGTATGAGGCCTAAATGGAGAGTTTGCATGAATTGGCGACTAAACTAGAGAGTCGAGGTGAAACAAAGACTAACCTCCTTTTATATCTCTGTTGCACAACAGCTTCATAAAAGAGGCTTTTATCGCCCTTGAGGTTTTTTCTGGGATTTACTCTGCCCGTTTTGGGAGGCCTTTGGATAGGGCGATGCACCTGATACCTGCTTCATATAAACAGTATAGATTGTTGTTTGAATCTGACTCGGACACAAGTACTAAAATGTAAAATATGAGAAAGTGTGGTCAAAAACTAATTTTTTGGTAATTTTTTTTAAGATAGATGAGATTGGGAGGAGACAGAAATAAAAAGAATTTGAAATTTCAATAAAACACTAAACACAGTGTGCAAAACATTGCAGGGAAATCTGGGTAAACATTTAACTCATATGAACTACTCCAGAGGCACAACCCTGAGAGATAGCCCTGGAAAAAATAATGCTTTTGGCAAATTACAATCTAAATGCATCCGTTCAACTTTTTAATGTCAAAACTCTCTGTTCCTGCTCTGTCTTTCATTTTACAAAGGCAGGTGGAAAGCTCTTAATCTAAGTTTTGTTTTCCCTCTTTTTGCTCATGCTGCTTTACAAAAGTGAATTGAGGTTAAAGACCCACTCAGATAAAAATCCTCTTTTCCTGGTTTTTAACATGTCATTGTGGCATTTTTGTCATGATGGAGGACAAATATGAAGAAAATTAATCTTAAAATTGCATTTCGGAATATTTCTTTATTCATATTGTTGTGAATCAGGAGCAGATGCAAAAATGCTAAAAGATTATTGCTGTGATGTAGAAGGCAAGCTCCTTGCTCCATTTCATTCCAATGAATCCATGAACGTCTTTGTTTTTTCTCATCTGAGCTGGAATCTGGCTCCAAAATGTATGGCTTGATAGCTCGTCATTTCTATTGGATCGGGAATGTTAGGTTGGGGATGTGAGGGGCTGTAAGCTAGTGGGAGAGTGTGTAAACAAAGGGATGATAGGAAGTGGGAGCAGGCTTACTTTGCGCCAGGTGGAATTCTGCTGAATTACTGCTGCTCTGCAGAGACTATGTACTAGAAAACCACAGTTTTTTGGGATTTTGGCTAAAAACGGCATAATCATTTTTAAAAGACCACCGGGAACACTTTTAGCATAGATCAATAGGAAAACAGGACTTTAAACGTTTTAACATGACAAAAACAAGATTATACAATTCTAATGTTATAGTAGCAGTTTTTTTTTCTCCTATACAAAAAAATTCACTTGTAGAAGAACCCTAAACTGGAAACTTTTTCCCCATGAGGCATGAAAGCTATTCAGATCTTTACCTTGAATTTCTCAATTAATCATTGTCTTAAGGCAAGTTCTAGCTTTTCAGGCCAATAATTATGCAAAAAGAATGGTTTATTTTTGAAATTTCTGCTCATGCCTGTCGTTTTTATCCGACTAGCTCCTCGGTATCTAGAGCATGCATCCGAATTTGGTAGATAAAACAGTGAAATGTAATTTAAGATTCCAGACACATTAGGTTTTAGAACTAAAGAAGGTAATGCGCATCCTCCCTATACCCACAAAAACTGTCTAAAGTCCATTCTGCTTCTTTTATGTGGAACACTTGGCTAACACTGCACTAAGCTCTGCTATTCAATGTGTATTTGAATATTTAATGTTTGTTTGAAGCAGGAAGCAAACAAACTTTTGTGACATTATTGCTTACTACCACAGAGGCAAACTTTAGCAATAAAATACAAGACACCTGGCAAGGAAATAAAATGTCCAAACAACCTGCTGAGCATATAGTGTTTTTGTATGTTAAGACAAAATGCAGATTTAGAATGTTGAGAAGGCCCTGCTTCGAATCCCAGCTTGGTTCATGTGTGGAGTTTGCATGTCCTCCTTATCATGTGTGAATTTTCTTCAGTTTCCTCCTACAATCCAAAAACATGCTTCATAGGTTAATTGATGATTCCAATATGTCCCCTATTTGGGAATATGAGTGTTTGTATATGTCTGAGCGGGACTGTAATGGACTAGGAAACTGTCCGTCTGTGCAAACATTTTATTTTTTTCCTAACCATAAAAGTCGCAGAGACATAAATTAACATAGCGCTTGTTTAATCAGTATCTATTTTTAATACTTCTGGGATTTTCAAAGCTTCCAGTGCCTAAAATTTGGCTCTTAATATATGGGAAATAATGAAAAAGTGTTTAAAAAGACCTGTAATTGTCCACTTTAAAAGAAAATGTGTATGATAAGCTTTAAGGTCGGTTATCTAATAGCCCAAAAAACAACTGGATCATCAGTTCAATTAAATTATTGGGATAGACCTCTCATGGAGCTCTGACACTTATCATTAAACACGAATAATAAATAGGTTGTGGAGGTTTTTAAACTAATCCTAAAAAGTGACAAGGAAGAAATCTCCAATCAGCCCTTGCATAGTCATTTTGGAAATGACAAGTTTTCATTAAGAGATCAATCACGGTATATGAAGAGGATTGTTGCACAACAGTCAAGTCAGAGCAAGCACTTAATGAATACAAAAGGAGGTGTCAGGTATTGAGAGATGATGGCAGCTCAGGGGCTGTCATTCCGTTTTAGAGGTAAACTTTACCTGCTCCTCTTTGGAGCTCTCTATTCTGGTTGTACAGTATATATTCCTTACAACAGTTTCGTGAACATTTACTCGCTGCCCTTACTAAATAGGCTGCGCATATAATGTTCTTCATTACATCTGTAATCGTTCGGCAGCATTCATTCTGCTCACTTATAAAGGTTGCTGAACTATTGTTGACAGACTGTCTTTATGTAGTTCGATTATGGAGTTGGAATTTTATGAGTGGACTCCTGAGTGTCTTAGCTCTTCATTGTCCAACCGGCTGTTCAGTTGTCGAGCTCCACGGACTGAAAGGTATCGCGAAAAGCACTTCAATTCATGTTTCATTGAAATTTGTATCACTTTATTTATTAAAAATGAGGTTAAAGAAGCACCTGAACAAGAACCATTAACAGTTAATAGAAGCTGAATAAAATAAATTAGATTTTCATATAACATATGTTCTGTTTAGCCTTTATTATTCTTACATAAAAAGTCTTCATTTTACAACACATTGTAGCTCATCAAGAGAATATGTTAAGATTTTTAGCTCTTTTGGATATTTCTTTTTGCATTTTTTTTAATCTCATAATTCAGTGTGTGTACTAGAATGACCTGAATTGAGGCAGTCAGAAAAAATGCTTTGGCCAAATAGAAGAGTGTATTGTGGCGGGATGATCTGGATCAGCAGCTCGGTTTGGGTATTAACACAAAGAGCTCGCTGGAAATGAATGGCTTTAAATCAGAACAGGGGATCATATCATTGGAGACATGCCAGCCAAGTGGCAAAAAGCCTCCTGAATAAGTGACTGCTCCCTGTTAAACCACAGCACAAACCCAGTCTCAGTTCTTTTCTGCAACTACTTTCCTCAATTCTAAAAGCCATGTCAGACAGCCACAACGTAGACTTTGAAGCATTTTCCACGGAGGAAATTTTGGTCTTTTGTGATACATGTGTAATTTACATAGTTCATAAGTGTTTCTCGCGTTCGTCATTTGTCGATGTGCGCAGATGTCCGTCCAAGGTTTCTTTACGTGAATTTGGTATTGAGCTGTTAAAAATGTTTGGACAGTTGAGAGTTTACTCATATTCGACATAGTTTATACGCAGTTATTATGTAATCTTTCGCAATTGTGCGTGACTTTTGCAAGATACATACTCAGATTTGTGGCTTTCGATGCCCGTTCCATGTATGTCTAACTAACTTTTCACACATGTGCCACCGATGTATAACTTTTATATCGTTCATTTGGCACAGATATCACGTTCAATTCCATAACTGAATCACTATTGAATTGCGTATAAAACAGCACAGTAAACACGTGCCATGTCATGCTCTACATGGATTTACATGTTGTTTGCGTGCTTTATTCGTACTTTGCGTACTACTGCGGCAGTGGGTGCGGGGATTGACTAGGTCGTCCTAGGTGATCGAAGGGTCGGGGGTTTGATCGCCGCTCCCCCCAGCCTATCGTCTTTGTGTCCTTAAGCAAGACACTTGTTGAACCTCCTCACTTCCTGTGAGGCTCCACTGGTGTGTGAACGTGTATGAATGTCCGGTTGATGGTTAGAGGGACTGTCATCACCAAGTATGAATGAGGAGTGACTGAATGATGGACACATTGTAAGCACTTTGGGCTTCTGAAAAAGCGCAAATGGATCTAATCCATTATTATTTTTATTATTACTTCTTCCGTGGTTTTAACATGGTTTATTCATGATAAATTTATGAAAATCTCATTTTTTCCACATAAATTAACTAATGACAACATTTTTATCCGTGCACAAAATGGATGTAGTGGCTGGGCGTCATGGCTCTTGACCTAGTTCATCTGTGAAACTGTCTTATATGAAAAAAGGTTAAAAAAAAAAGATGTAGGACAGTGTAGGACAACAAAACTTTGTAAAATGAGGATCTGACAAAGGTAGACCTTTAAAAACAATGAGGGTCTAAAATGAAACAGTTAGTGACCTATTCTAAAGCTGGGATAAAGAAAGAAAACAACCTTAAACACGTAAACAAGGAGTGCCCAGAGGTTTTTGGCGCACAAGGTACTTTTTTAACAACCAGCTTCAAAAGACCCCTCTCTCTCTCTGTTTCTCTGTGTTTCTCTCTATCTGTCTCTCTATTATTATTTATTAGATAAAATCACGTATTATAAAATCATCATTTGGAATTTTCATATAAATGCACAGACGTATTATGAATGGCAGAATTTAAAGTGAATCAAACTTTTTTTTTTAATTAAACAAAATTTTTAGATGAATTTTAAAATTAACATAATTAAAAAGTTGTGGATCTCAATTAATTGATGTACTCCACAGCGACAATGGTGATTGGCTGACAGCACCATTAAAAAAAAAAAAGAAACATTAATTTTTTTGGGTTATTTAGTTTTGATGGCCCACGATCTACACACAATAGATTTGCAATCAATGTTCTGGATACCCCTAACGATCATACGAAAAAAAAAAAAAAAAAGTACCAGAAAGAGGGTTTCTGTTTTCACTAGGCATAGTTTGCCTAACACTTCTAGCTCATTGTTATCCACATTTTTAACATAAAGATTAAAAGATGCTCTTACCTGCCAATGCCTTGACTTGTCCTTTGGGCAAGGCAGTTATTCTCATATTGCTTCTGGTGGCCTAAATTAAAACACTTTTAGGTTTAACATAGAATGTAAGATTTTATTTAACTTTGTAAGTTCCATTTTTACTGAAAAAAAAGAACTTTTATAGTAAAAAAGTATTTGGTATATCTGTCCTCAGATGTTAGTATTAGAATCTATAATTCTTATGTAGGTTACACTTATCCCTGTCAAGACTGGAAATCTCCATATAAAACATTGACCACCTTAAATATTTCAACATTTTTTTTATGGAAGGGAAATGAAGTGGAGGTCATATTGATGGGAAAAATGTCACAGATTATTAAAATACCATAGCGCTATATCATATTTTTTGGATCCATTTTAAAAGGTGAAATAGAGTATGTCATGTTATTGTGAATTAGTGTCACAAACCTTTCAAAGCAGCATTTACAGCAAAAAAAAAAAGCTTCAAAGTATTCATCTGGCTCCCCAAATGAAGCTCATACAAACTAAATGTGACATTATTCTCAGATCCCACTTCCCTGGTAGATAGAAAAGCCAATCATTTATTGTGGCTGCCAGATTTAGTTGCCCCGGGGGCTACATCCAGCCCTCAGGCCTTATTTTTGCTCCTGTTTGGTGTCGGGCGAGCGGTTTCTAAAGGTGTATTCTCTCTATTTGATTCAAGGGTGCTGTTTACGCTCAGCTGGTATCAAACTTTTCATTCGTGTTCGGCATTCTCTGGATGTTCAGAGCTCTAACTGGACACAAAAAAGGGACTATAACTGTAATTTTACTCAAGCAAGCTTGGTTTTCTGATGACATTCAAATTGAATGTTGAATCAGAATTAGGCAAGTCTCTGAAATGTAAAAGCTGGGAGTCTTCAGGCAGTCTTATATAAAGGGATATTACTCCTTCAGCTTTTTTCAGTATGAGCTTCGACTGCTTTCCTGAAATCGTGGGATGAATTTCGCAGTGGAAAACAAAATAAAAAAAAAAAAAGGTGAAAAATTGTCCCCTGTTTCCCCAAGGGTTCTGCTTGACTAATGAGATCAAACACAAGGCGGAGAAGATGTAAGAATAATAAATATAAATGCGAATAATCACAATCGGATAAAATGGTTCCCATATTTCGTTCTTCCTTTTAGGTGTTTAGAGAATTGGGTCTCTAGCACGAGGACTCCCATTATCACTGACAAACGCACGTGTGCGGCATCAATACAGATTTTGAAACACATCCTCACTGTGCACTGTAAACACACCGTGGCGCAGGCTCAACTCCTTGGGCAAACAACTTCACAGCCACTGAACTGGGAAAGCATCCCACCCTGCGGGAGGTCTTGAGGCAATTAGCATAACTAACAGAAGACTCCAATACATGCAGAAAATAAAATACAAAAAATAAAGCTAAGGCACTCAAAGCAGAGAGAATGATGACTGCTCTTCTTTCTGTGATAGATTGGCAGAGAGAGCTCGTCTTTCTGCTCTTTAGATGTGGCCAGATAAAACAATGAATGACCAAGACAGACATGCTCCCTCCTGTAACTTAATGCTTCGTACACACCAGGCATGGGCGTTCAAGAACACGCTAAATGGGCATTCTTATAGACGCTTTTAGCACATGGTGATCTGGACTGTCGCTACTTGATACTTGCGCATGTACCTACAGTAGGAAGAGGCTTGGTGTGAAATAATAAAGCAGCACAACTCTCTTGATTCTTGCTCCAGGGTTTTTCTTTCTCAGTTTTACTTCAATATATGAAAGACTTGCTGTCATATAATTCTGACTGGGCACAAACTGCAGTCATTAATTTCTCCTTGGAGATCAATTTTCACATGGTTGGCACCTTTGTTTTGAAAAGGATTGTTGAGATAAGACATGTTTTCATCTATTCGAAGTCTTAAAGTTTGTTAGTTTAAATCATACTATCATACCAAATCATAGTTTGTGACGGTTTTTGATGTTCTCTTTTACTCATCTTAACTTTTTTTTTCTTTAGTCTTTTAGTTGATAGAACTCTTAGACACTGTTGTATGTTTTTTCTTTTTCTTTTAATGAAAACCAGATATGCAGACATTCGTCTGCACCCACTTGTAGCAGCTTCAAAACAAACCCCAGCTCTGACTTCATCTCCCTGGGAACCTGAAGGTCACAAACATGCTGTTGTGGGAAGGAGCCAGCTCCTTTGTGTGTGTGTGTGTGTGTGTGTGTGTGTGTGTGTTAACTGACTGTGATTTTTAAATGCACCTTCAGTGTGCAGATTGAATCTAACCATCGTCTGTTCACTCCTTGCTTGCAAGTAAAACGCCAAAAGATATGTTTTGACTCTTGAGTCTTGTGGAATCTTTTTATATGTTTGAAAAACTGGTCATGCACTAAAAGCATTTCTTTACAGCCTGTTTTCAGAAAGTTTCTCAACAAGGACGCTACGTATACGTCACTGCCACTCCCTGATTGTCAAAGTTCAACTGGTTTAACTTTCAACCCGAGTTCAATGGCCGCACGTTAAGCACAAAATCAAACGTAAAAACTTGTGTGGCGATGCATGAACTAGAGTTTTTAATGCGGAAACCCGAAATGTGCATTTCTGTGCGTTTACATAGACTTTTGATTGGAAGTGTCTGCTTGATCGCGTGTTTCTGAGCCCTGTGTGAACGTAGGATCAGAACTTCTTGCTTGGGTTTTTCTCCCAAGAGTTTCTCATAAGACTGAAGCAATGAATCTTACAAGCTGTGGAGGAGAGCCAAAAACATCATTTTCCTCCTTGTGTGTCATTTTATAATTGCGTGCTGCAGTTTCTAATGACAGCAGTGATGGGAAAGGTTTTTCTGGCATTGCATTATCCGTCCAGGTCATTTTATTTCTACTTCAGTTTGTTCTTTCAATTGGAAAATAAGATTTGTAACTGTGGCAAGAACTCAGAGGAGTTTTATTTGGACGAGATTCAGTTTTTTGTGGCAGTTTTTTTATTTTTTCAAATCTTGCCTTATCAAAGCATTTTGAGGGTTAGGGTTGCTCGCTATCCAGTTAGTGGGACATGAGAGGGAAAGAAAACAAACATTGTTCATCCTATCAAGCCATACTGGGGCTGACTGCAAGAGGCAAATTTTTTGTTTCAAACTTGATAGACACAGTGGAGTCGAAGCCTGAGGGGAAATTATTCCAAACCTTCAGAAACGCGTCCCCCCCCCCACCCCCAAACCAGGAGTGAATTCCCATAACAATTTTCAGCAACACTGCCTCAAGGGAGGTAAACATAAATGAGAGCTCCAGCCAATGAAAAAAAAATGCATTAGGATTTCCATCTTCTTAAACCTATATCTGTAAACTGTAGGTAGTGCTACTTTCCCTCAGCAAACCAAGTGAGGCCCAGAACACTTCAACCATAGTGATAAATAGATTGGAATAGTTTTTGCACTTTTCGGACTTTATGATTGTTTAGGTTTTCGGGAAATGTTCACTTGAGGATGGAGTTTGTCCGAGTCAATGTCAGCTCAAGGACTGGGTTTTGTTCCTGGTGGATACAGCTTGTTCGGGGTTCATGTTAATTCAACATATAGTTAACTTTGTGTGGATTATTGAGCAAGACGCTGTTATATATAAGGATTTGATTTCAGCGGCTGTGTAGGTTTAACTTGGACCGGTGATGATGCACTGGCCCGAAGAATGAGACACAGATATTGATCGATCTGTGGGCTTCGGGCCAGACTTTAGCTCAAAATTGCAAGGAGCCTTAAAAAACTGTTATTGGTCAATTTCTTGTTAACGTTAAATGTGCTGATGGCCAGTTTGTAGGTTCTATCAGGACAGAAAATTGCAATCTGTTCTGTGGTGGACCAGATGTCATCATGGAATGAGAAAAAGCTGGTGTTGAGTTAAACAGTGTGTGCTGTTGAATGAGGTTGTGTGAAATAGGAATGTTGACCTTGAATGTGTGCGCCTTTACATTTTCTTTCAGACTGCCAAACATCAAGTTTGTAAAGAGCCGAACTAATAAGAAATCATGATTTGCCACTGAAGTGTGTCAACGCTGGTCGGTTTTGTATCTGCTTGTGTGTCTCTCAGGGTGGTTTATTTTTCTATGAAAAGTACAGCGGATTAAAAGAACTACATTCTCGTATTAAGCACTAGCATCAGTTTAAGAGATGTCAGTGTTGTAGTAAAATGTTGTTTTTGCACTGCAAGTGAGGATTTTGCACATAGAAGTGACCTGGCAGTGCCACTCTGCTTCAACCTAGAACCTGCAACGCCCAACTTGTAGCCTAATCTCGTGCTGCGATCACACTGAACTCAATTCATGTGTCAAATTCACGTCTGTTTTGATAGTTTGTTGCAAAAATGGTTGTCCAAAGGTGTGCTTTTCTTAAACTTGACGCTCCTGATGCCTGAGGGAGAAGCTACTGCCAAAGTTTTTCACATCTTTTTAGTGCTACATTGTGGAAGATATTAAGGATGTTGAGAAAGTAGCTTGGGTTTATTTATTTTGAAGAGCAATACAATCACTACAGGAGCTGTGTCCGAATGATGATTGCTTTTGACGGTATTTCTCTGTCCCACAGTTTGAAGACATCCCGTCCCCCATTAGTCCGAAGAAGTTAAGAATAAGAAATAAAATAAAGGACCTTTTTAGTATTGTTTTGATAAAAATAAGAAAAATAAGTTTGAGCAACAAAGCACAAAGTTTTTCTCTGTACTTTAGTTGGTATTAACACCATCAACATATCAATACAAATGATGAGTTCTAGATTGATAGAGGTGAGGCAACACTTTGCCAAAGTTCACACATTTGAAATCTGGAAACTGCGTGTTGAGAAATATTGAACAGGGGTTAGAATTTTTGACACTCACCATGGACGTTTCATTGCATCTGCACTAACTTAACTTTAAAACTGGACATCCTGGATACATGCATAATGTTCATTGTGACTATACTGACAATAGCTTTAGTCTTCTGTTATACATTTATGTGTGCTATGGTTATATTCAAATGCATTTCGGTATGGATTCCTGAACTATAGTCATGCTTAATTACTTTAGGCATATTAAGGACATAATCAAAAAATGTTGGGTCTTTCCAGCATTGAGCTACTTTTCTTTTTAACCAGCCTGCAACTGATGTACGTATATAAAGATTGTGGCGATAACGGTGTAAAGTCCTTGATTGGCAGCCCATATAGTCGTGATGCAGACTGTCACGTCTGACGGTCAACAAGCTGCACTTGGCTCTAGTGGTTGCCCAAAAACCTCAGTTGATGGTTCACCTCCTCATGCCTTACCTGGTTCCTCAACAAGCAACATGGTGCAGAAAAGTTTTGAAGATTCTTACATGGTCTGAAATTCTCTGTCCCAATAAAAATCTGTGATACCACAGAACCAATAGAAGTGAAGGAAATAGCATCTGCAGCAAATCTGTAACAATATGATGATTAGCTGGGTGGTAAATATGCATGATTACGAGATACTTCTTGAGGCGTTGAAGCTTCCCAGCCAAATGATGTGCTGATGCATTTAAACTGTTTATAACTTTGATTGTTTAGCAGTGTCATCTGCTGATTAGACTGGAGTTTAGACAAATTGTAAAAGCCATCAGGCAGCAGTGTTTGAAATAGGACTTTTTGATGTGTTAAATTAGAGCACTATAGGCCTGCTGGTATTTTATTTCTTATTTTTTGTAAAATTCAAGATTGAAAAAAAAAGGCCCTCATGGTGGTGTGAAAGTAGAGGTTGTAAGTCTGTTATAATGGAAACAAACAAACAAACAAAAACTTAATAAAACCCCTTTTTGAAATATATTTGGATCTTTTACTGCAATTTCACAGTAATTATTAGGTTAGATTAAAAATATATTTATCAATTAATTACAGGTCATGATTCATTAACAAACAATGAAAGACAGGATGAGGGCACTAAAAAATAAGATAAAATAAAGATTTATGAATTCTGATTAAACATTTTTAAAAAGGTAAATGGCAAAAAAAAAAAAACCATAATCCCTGCTTTCTGACAAGTTATATTTTGTTATATTTTTACTTTGAATAAATAATCATGATTTACCGGCTGTTGGTTTGCCTAGTTTTATGTATAATCAGCAAACGGGAAGAGAAAAATGTTTATGCTTCTACTCAAGCCCAGTTTTTTCTGGCTGCCTTGACATCTTTGGTCTTGTCATCGGTTTGAAGTTGTGAAGGCGACACATGAGGGATCCGAGTTCAATGTACAGAGCTTTAAAGGATGTGTTAGTCTGTTATGCATCCTCAAATAAATCCAGCCGAGCAAATTCCCCCGGCTTTTTGTATCAGTGCCAAGCTAATGCTACCACCGCTGGATTTAGCGTACATTTAAAGCCGAGCAGTATCATTTCTCTCGCTGACCTCTGGCAGTTAACTATTTCAACATGTTGACGAAATGATGTGAAAGTGTTGCTTTAATTCCCAATAATAGACTTAATGAACGCTATTTTTCCACTGGTGCTCACGCTATTTAGACTAGCAAAATGAAGCTGTGTTCATCACTGGTGGGTTTTCATCTGGGTGTTTTGCCAACATTTGTAAACCGACAGATTTGAAGACTTTGGCAGACTTTAGAATATCTGATCACAAGCCATAATGTATATTTAAAGTCTTTTTAAGCTATGCTTAGCATACATCCAAGACAGAAGCAGCGATTTTGGTGATTAACTTATTTTGTCATCTTGTCCCAGTTTCCCAGTCGAACTAAATGCCGTGCGGCTCCAAGCATGCCCAGGGCCGGGTATGAGCTGCACTGCAGTAATAGAGGATAAGCCAGTTCTTAAAAGGGCCATATAGGAGGAACAGAGATGTATCCAAAGCCAAAGGATTTAAACAGATACGTGAAATCCCCTTTGTTTCGCTGTGGGCTTGAAGCGTGTGTGAGGCTTGTGTGGGCTTTTGGTAGTAACTGAGGGTTCTTTGCTGATAGCTATTGCCAGCAGGTAGCTGTGAGCCTGTTTATGTATGTGTGTGTGTGTCTTCATGAATGCAGAAAGGGAACACTTCTCACTTTAGCAGGCAGATGTAGATGGACATACTGTATGGCGATTCTGGAGGAACACTTAATACCTGAGGTTTGATTTCTTTAGCCACTCTTGCTTTTATTTCTGGTTAATTCACTTCATAAATTGCAAGGGCACTTGCAGACTGATAATGCTTTTCAAGTAAAAGTTAAAAAATGACAAACATAAACAACAAACATTTTTGAAAAAATAATTTTTTGGTTGTGTGACGTAGTATTCAGGCCACTGTTAAAACAAACAAAGAAATATGAGAAAAAGTCCCAATTTTACATGAACAGACAAGTACAATTCTGAAAAATAAAAGTCAATGGTTTACAAGACTAAAGTTATAATTTTATAAATTAGAAATGTATGAAGCAAAAAGGCTATTTACTGATGAAAAAACAAACAAACAAAAAAAAAACAATATCATGTGATAGTATGAGAGACATGGAACACATTTGAAATTAAATGAAGGGATTGTGTTTAAAAAATGCTTTAATTTTTCACATTTTTATGCAATCTTTTTGTTCAACCCATGGAATAAAAGCTGAAAGTCTGCACTTCAATGGCATCTGAGTTGTTTTATTTACAATTCACTGTGGTAATGTACAGAAACAAAATTAGAAAGAATGTCTCTCTGTCCAAATATTTCTGGTCCAGACTGTATGTGTCATGGATTGAGAGGTCAAATGGCCCATTGGACTTCTCAGAACAAATCCCTGTGCGCTATTCCAATGATCTTAAATGCATAAAACAAAACTCATCATATTGGTTTATTTAGTAGAAAGCAGCATTGATTCTGTAATATGTAAGCACTGAGGAGTCCTGCAGTTTTTTTCAAAGCACTGCAGCAGCAGATGCTCTGTTTTATATGTTAAACATTTTGCTGGTTTGCTTTACTAGTTATAGATAAAAAATGGATATGATGAAAGTCATAAATATATTGTTTTATTATGTAAACTGTGCAGATTTTTTAAAGCAGATGAAATATTAAATACTTACCAGTTAGCTTTGTTGTGCAAAATTATCTCTCTAGTCTTCTATTTAAAAAAGAAGCCTAGAAACATTATGACTCACAATGTTTATATAATCTAAGGAGTGAATCAAATCCCAGCTGGAAAATGAAAAGCCATGATTTAAAATTTTGATAAACACATTAGACTTAGTGATGATCATTGTTTTCAATCACTGACGATATTTTCTCGTCAGTTCCTCTGGCTGCAGTTCTTAATGCACAGTTTTGATCATTTTGTTGATATCTAATCCAGAGTACCAAAATGACAGACTTGCGCAGAAACAATAATGACAACGAAAGCTCATAGAAGTTAATGTACATTGATTTAGCACTTAAACTGTAGAAGTGGTAGTTTAACTTGATGTTGGTAATATCTTCAAAATGACCCTTGATAACGGAAAAGGTAACGCTTATGCTGAGATTTCTCCCAAAATCCTTATTTAATTAAAACATAAGCTGTTTTTCTATTGTGTTTACAGCAAAGCTTACAAATTTAGAACTAGCAAATATTTGATATGGCACAAGTTTTGGAATAAATGTCTCTATAGACTAAAACAGTGTTGCCTAAGAAACCATTCATCCATTTTCTGAATCCGTTTTGGGGTCTCAGGGCTGCTGGAGCCTATCCCAGTTACTGTTGAGTGGAGGTGGGGTACACATTAGACAGGTCGCCATTCTGTTGCAGGGCCACACAATTGACTGTATATGAGAACTGGACCAAGCAAGTCACAGAAAATGACTTGCTCCCACTTCCAACAAGATAAATTCAATTCAGTCGCCATTTTTTTGCAATACAGATGTCGCCATGTTGGAGTCAGAAAATGTCAGTAAACAGCGATTGATTTGAATCGGTCTCGGTCAACATTTCTATGGCAACTACTCTCACCAGTTAGGAGTGGACTCAGGAGAATCTGTCATATGTTTTGAACATTTGACATGAGACCACATACTTTTATTGAGGCACCAGATTTGCTAGTTTATAACTTGAATAACTTGCGTGTGCACACACACACACATATACAAAATTTAGGATTAGCAAGAAAATCTTAACAAAAAGGTAGCAGAGGAAGGAATGGTTAGTCTGACAAATGTAATGACTGTGCAATAGCTGTTTATTTCTCAAAAGAAGTCGAAAGAATTTTGGCTTCTTGGAGTTAGTGGGTACTTCCTGTTTAGAACACTAGGAGGGAGGGGTCACTCAGTCCAGTTGTCATACACAGTCAATGGGACACGCACGCACACCCATACCCACGCACACACACACACACTCAAATTCACTTTTAGGAATACCAAAGAACCATATACAGTATGTTTTTGAATATAGTTTATTTTGGACCTGGTGACCCTGTTTAGATCTAAACAAACAAACGCAAAAAACTGACTTCTGTGTGTTCTGTTAGGAGAAAAAAATGGATCTGTCTATTTTTCGTGCAGTGTGAATAAAATCCCTGTTGATCTCCCTTATTTTATTAAAATGGATATTCATTAATTAGGTGGGATGTTTAACAAACAATTTTGGCTTTAGTGGTTGTAACCTACGACGGAGTACTAGGGCCACCAAAAAAAATAAAAATAAAAAAGTAAAATTACGAGTTTTTATCTCGTTAATTTGAGATAAAATCTCGTAAATTTATGAGAAAAAACTTGTAAATTTACAAGATTTTAATATTAATATTAAGTGGAAGTGAGCATGCAGAGCAGCAGGTGAACGCCGCGCAGCAACAGAGCAGACCGACTAAACTCAGTTGAACAGGTGAGCTGAATGAGCTTGAACGTTCCAAATATCTGGAAGCTCATTTGTTTGATTTACAATTTATTAAAGTTTTATTTATTGATGGTTGGTTTGCAGGCTCCCTGCAGCCCGATGAAGCCATCGGTGTCCCTGCAGCTGTCAACTTCAATCCTTTCTTCCTCCACCAAAAACAAGATTTCTACGTTTGTGTGACGCTTCCATCTGAGGAGGAGGATCACTTTTTTGGCATTTTCAACATTCTAATGCTAACATAATAGACTATTTTCATTCATCTTTGTTGTTTAATTATATAACGGGACGTTTACTTCCGCATTGGTGTTCGGATCTGATGACAGGTTCATGACGTAAGGTGACAGATGAACTTCAGGGTTTGTGAATGAAAAGGAGAATAAAAGCTGCAACGATCCTCTACACCCAAAGGTTTCTCTGAGCTCCTTATTTTACATATGAAACTCCGCTTTACTGACACTGAACCTCGGAAAGCCGCCTCTACTGACAATAATCTGATTTTAAGTCGCCAAAGTTTCAGAATCTCTTTGTTTTAAACCTATAATAATCCGAAAATAAACCTTCACAAAAGGCTCCACATCTTTCATCTTTAAGCGATGCTCCGATAAACGGACAACTTTGGTGTTTTCTCCTTGTTAATCTATGACTTTTTTCTTGTAAATCTACGAAATAAAATGTCGTAATTTTCCTTTTTTTTTTTTTTTTTTTTGGTGGCCCTAAAACTCTGTCGTAGTAACCAGACCCCTAAGATAAAAAAAAAGAAAAACGAGATTTACAAGGCATCAGCCAAAGGGTGGCTGACATTTCTGGGGTTCTTCATCAAACTCAGAAACGTTCTAACATAAAATGTTTGTTGAAATGCAGTAAACCATGAATTCTCAATCTTTTTCTTGAGAAACAATCTGCTTCTATGTTAATTGAAGTGGATAATTTTTATAAGCTTTTAAAGTATTTGTGTGCTTTAATATTGGTTTTAAAATTACTGGTAGAGAAAAAGAAAATGTTTACTACTTCTTTTTAAAAAGTTATATTAATAGAACATAAGAAGAATTCTGGTTTAAAATTGAAAGTGTCGACAAAAGGAATGTTAAAGTGTAAAAACAAAATAGCCTACCGTGTTTGAAGTAAAAAAATCATGAATAACCTTTCAAGTGAAGAAACTGGATATCTTGAAAGCTCCACATCAAATACTTTGCCTCTTTCTAGTCAACTCTTCAAAACATGTTAGCGCCTTCTATATATGTATAATTTTTTTTTTTTTTGCTTGCACAGTCAAATGCACTACATATTTCAAACTTGCTATTCTTGGATCAATTTCATCTCAATCTGGGACATACCTTGTGTCTGTAAAGTTAATTACCATTAGTTCCACAGTGATGCTCTACAGGCACAGGTTCTTTCATATGCAGATATGATTAAGTTATGCCTTGGTGAACTTATTAGGCTGGATTTACATTTAGAGAAGGTTTTGTGCTCCTTCCCCTTGAAGCCTCTCATGGCGGCTGCTGCAATCAGTGGTTTCTGATGACCTGACACTTCCCTGCCGGTCTTCCTCTGGCCCCGGCGCCACATGCCCGAAAAGAGGCGTGTCTGCTCATCAAAGCTGGAGGATGGCATCATGCTGTTTTTTCATTTGTGACTCACTCTGAGTTATTAGACTCTCTCATGGGCTGGTGAGGAGTTTGGCCTGTTAGTTAGGCAGGTTGGAAATCAGATCAGAGGTTATAGGAAGATGGATACCTGCATATCATGATGACATCATTGTTATGACCCAACATTTGCGAGTAGGATATGTCAAGCATTAAATAATAATAAGAAGAAAAATGAAATATTAATCAATTATTATGAATCAATATTTATATTTTCAGGGCTTTTTATTCCAAATCTCAGCCTCTCCTTTTTTGTTATTTGCTGGCAGTACTGATAAATGCTCCACATTAAGCAACTAAAGTGTTTTTGGTGTTTTTAACACGTTCTTGTGGAACTTCTCTTATGATGATGGAGGACATGTATAAAGAAAATTAAGCTCAAAATTGCCTTTCTAAATATTTCTTTATTCAAATATTTGTGAATTAGGAGCAGACGAAACAAAATGCTGTTTGTAAAAAAAAAACCCAGTGCATTTGTGATGTAGAGAATATGCTGGATGGGGCCACGGTAAAGGCAGGATCGGATCAGGATCCAACCTTGTCTTAAGGAACTCATCAGTCTGACACCACAACACACATGTAATGTGTTACCCTGAAGAACATTTCAAGGTAAAATCTACTGGCAAAATTCACAACTAGAGCCATGGGATCATCAGTATCTACTTTAGTGGCCAAACTCACAACCAAAAGCTGTCTAAACTTTCTCAAAGTTTTAAAGCAAAGAGGCTAGTAAAACATTTTCAAGATGGACTTTTAGAGCCAGGATTAGACAAAAAAAAACAAACAAACACAAACACTCTTTCCTGCGTTGTTGCTCCGCACCAGTGGTCCCACCCACAACTCAGAGGTAAATTTTAAATGAGCTACTTCCGCTCAGTAGGAGCTATGTCCTAAAAATAAACAACACAGGGTTGTTGTTTTTTTTTGGGGGGGGGGGGGTAAAATTGTCATGACAATGTTTTAAAAAGACCATTAGAAACACTTTGAAAATGGAACAAAAGATGATCTGAGTGACAAAGTAACAACTCTCCTTGTTGTAGTGCATTAAAATGATTTTTATTTCAACAACAAACATTTTTGGATAAAAAAAAACGTATTATAAATCAGAAGAATGTTTTAAATTCCATTTTCATAAATGTTCCTTACATTTCTATTTGCATACAGACAGTTTTTGTCTTTTTTTCCTATTGCAGTGATATTAGTCAGGATTGGAGCCACGGCAGGTGTGGTATTATAGTCTTCTCAATAGGAATCGCTCTTGTGTTGTTAAGTATAAGCCCCTGCAGTGCATAAAAACAGGATTCTGTACATAATTCCTGTCTGGTTTTTCCCATAACTGGGCGCTGGGACAAAGTGAAGGGCACACAGTGTGTTGACAGTGTGATACTGACAAGCAGCCATTGAGAAGGACACATAAGTGCCCACGCTGTGTGTTTCTGCAGTGTCTTCCCCCATTCTTGGGTTCATCATGGCTGCTCCTTTTGTTAAGTAACTCTCCCGCATGAAAAGCTCACGCAAACCCGAGAGCTGATCATTTCACAAATGGACAAAGAGGTCTTAAAGACTCATTCTATTCTGCAAAGAATTGGCTTCAATTTGACCAAAACCCAGTGTCCCACTAAATAAGAATAATCATCAAAAAGGGTCATTATGTGTCATTACTGAAGTGCTATTCTTCAGTGGGGATCCTTTTAAAGCAGGGGACAGAAAAAAACAACAAAAAAACGTACGACTTCTGTTTTGATTTTAATAAACATCTATTTTTGTGCTGCACGTTTTTGGTTAATCAAAGTCGGCCTCCGACTTATGTACTCGTCTATTTTATTTTGCAGATTGCAATAAAAAGTGACAGAGGATGTGGACCACTGAATATTCAGTGAGTCTTTGTAGACTAATTATACTGAGTGTCTTCATAAACTTGGGGGGGCTCCATGTGGTGACTGAATAAGCAGAGCAGAAAATAAATTAGTTTCCTGCTTTGATGCAGCTGGGTTGTGTGCACAAGTATCTGATGGCGGGCTGTGTGTAATAAAGAAATCCAATTCTTTGTTTTCTTTGTATGATAATTTAGGGCAGCTACAGTATGTCGCATTATGTCAAATCCTCGCCTCAGCACTACTAGTGTTGCAGGGGTGTCGGTTCAGGGCTGTGATGAAATTAATGGAACATTTTATTGGTGCGGGTCATGTTTGTGGTGTTGAGGCAATATAGTGAAGAAGAATGTCGAGAAATGCGACAAGGAGGGACTTTATAATGCTCTAGGCAGGTTCTGCCCGCGATTGAATGGGAAATGAGTCCATCAAGGGGGAGTTCACTCAAACCAAGGATGATTAATGTGAGTCCAGGTGTTCCAACTGAGCATGTGCGCACAAATGTATCAGGGTGTGTAAGGGAAAAAACAACTGGAGGAACAAATGTACTTGGGTATTTTATTCATGCACACACACATTTGTAATTATAGGATGTCAAGAGGATGGTCAATTTTTCATAAAACATATTACATAAGTTCTGCAAGTCGCCACACAAGTTAAAGGGCCTATATCACACAAAATCAACTTTTTGAGATTTTAGGTGTATTATAATGTTCGTTCCTCACAAAAACGACCCCAAAGTGGTATTTTGATCCATTTATGCATGTCTGATTATTTCCCTAAAATCCTGCACTCCGAACCACAAAAGTTAGTGGATTCTCACACTGTGACGTAGACAACTGAGGACAGCCCCTTCCAGGAAGAGTCTGTGCTTCCATCACCGCCCCCAGGCTAACACACACTCACCCACTTTCTCCATGGAGCTGGTGGTGATTGACAAAAATGCTTTCCTTTTATATGCACATACATCTTTGCAAAGGTTTGAATGTTGTTTGCTTTCGTGGGCGGAACACAGAAACGCTGCCAAGGCCGACTCTAGGTGAACGTCATGAAATGGGCGGCACCCAGAAGGAGCGAAAGCTGGTGCGTCAGAGATCCAGTCATCTTGCTGGCAGATCTGTGTTTGTCAGTGATTAAAAAAATATAACTTTTTTGCTCAAAATACAACTTAAAATAAATGAATCAGCCATAAACCTCTTGAAGGTGGATTTTAGTTGCATCAAGGGGTTAAGATTGTATAATAATGGTACCAAAAGGGAATAGGACCAAACAGAGACATGATAGCAGGAACTACAATGACCTGGCAATTGACAATGGAAAGAATTAACTATTCCAACAACTGAGAGTGTAATTAAGTAACTAGAAGCAGCTGTAGTGATTGCTAATTAAAACTATGTGTGAGGAAGACATTAAAAAGAGCAGAGTGTGAAACATGACACAACCAAACAGAACAAAACAAATGATCCACATCTAAAGTAATGGGAAACTACTGAGTTTGTCATTTAACACTATACAGCACTTTTGTCTTAGTATTAGGCTACTGATGGTATTTTAAAATAAAGTACTGGCACGAAGAAGATTCAAAGTTGCATTTTGTACAATCACAAAGCCCGAAAAATATTAAAGTTCACAACTAAAAGTTATTTGCTTTTGAGTGCAGTTGAGCAGCTGACGCATGGGTTACCGGCCATCTTAGCACACTGCTGTTGCTAAGACAAGTTAGTTCAGATGGCCACAGGGCATCCAGTCAGAATATGTATGAAATTGTTGGGCTACTAAAAGATCTGTCCATCATTTTCTGCAAAAACCATTGCCTGTCGCCATGTTGAGTTAGCTTGGTGAGCGGCCCAATTAAAGAAACATCCATGATGCAATTACTTCAGCCTTAAGTTTTGCCTGGTCTGCTCTAAGAAGTGCTTGTAGAGCTGTGAACTCTGTTTTTTTTATGGAAGTGCAATATTAAGAGAATACAGAGAAGGATATATTTATATGTACAAATAGCACATGTTTTATTTTTCCTTAGTTTGCTATACTTTAACATATTTCTGTAGGTGATGTCATGATGCTAGGGGTGGGCGATACTGGAAATTTCGGTATCGATCGAATACCAAGTAATTACAGGGCCAGTATTGCCGATATCGACATTGATACCAATACCGATACTTTTTCTTGAACTGTTGGATTAAAGAAAATTTTCTGAAATACTCAATTTTTTTGTTTACTAAGTGTATAAAACGGACAGAGACATTCGGCAAATAAAAAGAAGGAATCAGTAACTAGTGCAACATTTTAAAAAAAGCTACTATTGTCATGGTCCCGTGGGAATTCGAAAGGACCCAGGCGCTGGAACCCGGAAGAAACTCGGAAACGAGAGGTAAGTATAAGGAAGGTTTAATTTCTCTGTAGGAGAGTCTGTGACCTAGTCTTTGTTGCTGCGTGGCGGCTGACTGGAGGGTGGAGACAGACGGAGCTCGAGACTGAGGGCTTGCTGGATCCGAAGGGAAGACGTAGAGGGGGACTGGAGAACTGCAGCCCGAGGAGCACACTCGTGAGGATGATTCCTGAGAGCGGAACAGAAAAGCAAAATTAGCGTGATCAAGCCAAGGTAAGGCACAAGACATGCGAGAGCCAGACTATGCACCGTGGTAAGAACAACGGACTGGCGTTGACGTCAGGTCCTGGATCTCCTGAAGTAGGCGGCTTAACGAGGTGATGATTGGAACCAGCTGGTCGCGTCCAGAGCCGAGCAGGAAAGGCGCCATGACAACTATGATGTAACAAAAATAAAAAAACAGCACTATGCGCAAAACTTCAAACTGAAGGCAGTAATAAAATAAAATAGTCAGTAGTAAAAAAAAAGTTAACAAAAGCATCACTGTAATAAAGTTAAGTTAAAGTCCTATTGGTTGTCACACACTTACACCTAGGTGCGTCAGATTTGTTCTTGAACTGCGGTGAACTGCAAACACAGCCACTGAAGAACTATTCAGTGGTTTAAAATTCAACAATGGAAAGAATACAGCAAACAATCCTGCCATTAGTGTAGTTACAGCATGTGGCTCCTTTCTGCTGCTTAACCCTTGTGCTATCCTATGGGGTCGAGATGACCCGATCCTTACATTGACGTATTCCTAGCATGACACAGGTGGATAAAGGTGAAGAGGATTTCATGTAATCCATGGACACCAGTGAAGATCAAAAGTCATTGAAGAAAAAAGGTTTAACACACTGTCTTGTGGGATCCAGATGACCCCACTCCCAATGTGAAAGTGCCTAGGATAGCACAAGGGTTAATAAAACAGGGAGGGAAGAGGCAAGTTGTGAGCAGCAGTGGGAGAGTATGCACTGTTTACGTAGACAGTGTTGCCAGATTGTGTACTTTTTCACTCAAATCTGGCAGTTTTTTCCCCAATTTGAGCAACACTGGAGAAAGACAGACACTGAACTCACATGACATCCGTAAGTAAATTCAACCTCTTTACTGTATATATTAAAGAAAAACTGTAAAAAAAATATCGAAAAGTATCGAGTCAGCTTAAGTTGTTTAGACAGTGTTTGTTGTACCCAGGTTGCCAGTATAGTTGAGTCATCCTCTATCAAGGCTTGTCTAAGGAGTCGTCTTAAATAGGTCAGTCAGTGGTTTCACGTTTGTTTGCTCTGTTTATGATTACCCAACACTTGTTTATATATGCTGAATACAATGTTGTCAGTATGTGAATTTGGACCATATTGTATCCTTGTACTCTTGGAAAATAATAAATAACAACAATTGCTTCACAAAAAAATCTCAACAACCTCAGATTACTGTCATCATATATCAAATGTCAGTAATAACGTTTGACAAAAACTATATTACCAAAAGTATTTGCTCACCCATCCAAATGATCAGAATCAGGTGTCCTAATCACCTGGCTAATATCAAGCTCTGTGGCATGCAGACTGTTTTTACAAACATTTGTGAAAGAATGGGCCGCTCTCAGGAGCTCAGTGAATTCCAGCGGTTTACTGTCATATGATGCCACCTATGCAACAAATCCAGCCGTGAAATTTCCTCGCTCCTAAATATTCCACAGTCGACTGTCAGTTCTATCAGAACAAAATGAATCGGTTCCTTTAGAGGTTTGTTTTTCCAGGAAATGATTTTAATTGCATAGCTTAAAGGGAGGCTACACCAAATGATTAATACTTGACCCAGATTTAGCACCAGTTCATAGCTTACAAATGCTATAATATGAATCACCTCACTTTTATCATTTCAGAGGACTAGCAGACTAAAGTCTCTGGACTTGGGCCCTTCTTGAATTAAACAGGGGCGCTGCTATATTGGATAACTAGTGCTGCCATCTATGGGATAAAGCAAAACCCATGCAAGAGAGGCCCAAGTCGAGGAATTCTGCACTTTAATGTATTTTAAATGTCAAGCATAGTCAATACATTACAACAGACTTGGGACTTTTTTGCACATACTGTAATCAGATAGCTTTTCCCTTGAAGACCATAGAACATATAATATCTCTATTTTGAATAATTTTGGACCTGGGCCCCTTTTAAACTAACTGATTCAAATGTACAAAAGGAACTCAGCCACGAAGTATTAGGCAATGTGAACTGACAGAGAGGGGTCAGCGGATGCTGAAGCGCAAAGAGACGCTGACTTTCTGCATCGTTAACTGCTACAGAGCTCCAAACTTCATGTGACCTTCAGATCAGTTCAAGTACAGAACGCAGAGAGCTTCATGGAATGGGTTTCCATGGCCGAGCAGCTGCATCCAAGCCACACATAACCAAGTGCAATGAAAAAGAAAAAGTTTCATACACTTTAATGATCTCGTATTGAAATTTTACTTTTTTCTTTTAAATGTAGGAACCTTTAAATGTTACCTATTATCAGTTTTATATATATATATATATATATATATATATATATATATATATATATATATATATATATTCCGCCAAAAAGAGTTTTATCTTTTTCTTAATGTAAATCACCAGCTTGGAAGAACAAATAAAGTATTTGTTCGCTTAGCTAGCAAAGTAAAGCCTGTTTTTATGTAAGACAGCAAATTAGCAAGGTCTGATCAAGCATGTACAGATAGATCTGAGAGCAAATGTGCATTAAAAATGCAGGGTTCAGCATGCACTCGCAAAGTGCTATAGTTGTCACAAGTCCCAAACGACTGTAATTGAAAAGATGGGCAAGGACCATCTGTGGGCAGGTGAGAAATCCTCACATTTGCTGGAGGAAATGACCAACATGCTGATAGCAGATAGCAAACTAATGCCCAGGAGCGGCTCAATGACCCGGGAAAAGATATGACGTGTCAAAACAGCCATCTGGTCTGCCTCTGTTGGGTTTACTAGTAAATCTAATGACTAAGCAGAAGGGGGGATGAGCAGGACATGAAAAGAAGCAACATGTTAGTAGCTCGTTTTTATGCATTTCTTCCCCCCTCCTGCATTTCTCAGCATCTCTTCTTTTCTCTCTCTCTCACACACACTAATGTCCTATTATTAGACAAACACATTGGCTTTATTACTTTGAAAAAACTTTTCTTTAGATGCATTTGCATGTGGGGCTGTCACTTGAGATTGATTTTAGCCAAGAAGCAGAACAGGGCAAAAAAAAAAAAAAAAGGATTGTAACAAGAAACCAAAACAAAACAATGTTTTTTTTTATTTTTTTGGTATGCCATAATTATATTTCAATCATGCAAATGGGCTTGGTTTTTGGTAGTTAGAGGACTGTTGGAGTGTGTAATTGAAAATGCAAAAGATTGTCTCGCATCAAAATGTCGAGGAAAGTGCTGGCTGGCTGCTAATCAGAATGGCCCCCCCACGTGCCACACACGCCGAATCACCGCCTCAATCTCTCTGGAAATTGAATCATTTTATCTTAATTAGCTGCACGAAATCTATGCGAGCTTTGCAGTAGCGCCAGTTGCCTTACATACATAGGATACAATTGGGGGAAAAAAAAGCCCAACCGATTCTTCTTGTGTTTGATAAATATCAGCGGGTGCAGCGATCGGATGGTTGAATGCTATCGACCTGATGAGGCTGCGCAGACAGTTTCTCAAATATTTTGCAGCTCGCTAATCCCTTTAATTTATTTCAACTAATGTTTTTATTGGGCAGATTTACCAAAAAAAAATAGTCGAATTATGGGTGTAAAAGGTATTTAACTCAATCTAACCTAATTAATTCTAATTGAAATCCAATTATGTTTTAATTAGTTCAAATTCATTTGAAAAAAACGGCCGTAATTTAGTTTCTCTGATATCTGTTTAGTTGGATTGATTTAAGACCAAATGTGGTCCAAGTAGAACTGCACGGTGCTGTAGTGACTAGCACGCTCCTCTCACAGTGAGTGTTCGAATCCCGGCTCGGACCTTATAATGTGCAGTTTGCATGTTTTTCCTGTGCAGGTGTTGGTTTTCTTCATGAATTTTTTGCACCAACAGCCCAAAAATATCTCTCAGAAGTTAATTTGTGATTC
The DNA here is from genome assembly GCF_053564925.1 of Oryzias latipes. Lineage (NCBI taxonomy): Eukaryota > Metazoa > Chordata > Actinopteri > Beloniformes > Adrianichthyidae > Oryzias > Oryzias latipes. Next base: position 16,138,500 of record NC_136248.1, read on the forward strand.
TTAGTTTTTCTGAGGTGTGAATGTGAGTGTGTTGTTGTGTTGGCTGGTTGACTGGTACCCCTTTAACCCTGTACCCTGTCTTTGCCCAACATAGACAAGAGATTAAGCAATTCAGAAAATGGATTGTTGGACGTAGTCCAGGTACAAAAAAACAATAATTTTCAGTTAGTTTCCTTTTCTCATCCTGGGTAGTAGTGAATCCCATCGCAACAAAAGAGAAGAAAAACACAGCTTTAACAATATAACCAACAGATGCAGTAACAGTGGCTCTCTACCTCAATTGATTAAAGACCCGCTCCAATGGAAACTGTGTTTTTCGTTTTAAACATGTTCTTGTGGCATTTTTCTCTTTATTCAAACTGTTGTTGATTAGGAGCAGAATCGGTGGGCCACAGGCTCCCTGCTCCACTTCACTCCAATGCATCCACTTGCAAACTAATAGATCCATATATGTCTTGGTTTTCCACGTCTGAGCTGGCATCTGGATCAAAACTGTACGGCTGGATAGCTTCAATGTTGCTTGCAATTTTGTTGCACCAATATGTTGGTTTGGGGTTGTGAGGGGCTGTAAGCTAGCGGGACAGCGTGAACATATGGATGACGGGACGTAGGGGCAGGTTTACTCTAAGAGTTCTGCCCACAACTTAATGGCACATTTCTAAGAAACTACTGTCCTAGTAGTAAACTTTTCAATCATTCATCGTTTTATCCGTTTAATCTGGGATAGGCTCCAGCAGCCCCGGAGCCTGTCACGACCACTTGCGGGTGAAGGCATGGCACACCCTGGATAGGTTGCAGGGCCACAATAACACACACATGCACACTCACATTCACACCTATGGACAATTTAGAATAACCAATTAACCTATGAAGTATGTTTTTGGATGGTGGGAGGAAACCCACGTGCAAACTCCACACAGAAAGGTCCCCCATTGATGTTCTGTTTCAGGTCCCCCAGCCGGTGTGGCCCAGGATGGTTTTGGCTAAAAACAACATAACCAATATTGGCTTTTACAATAATCCAAAAAAATGATTGGAGTCACCAAAAAACATTGAAACATTAGACCAGGAGTTTCCGCAAGGCAACGTGGAAAAGAAAAACAAAACCTTGAGAGTTACTAATGGAATACATAGACTGAATTTAGACTCCAATGTGAGGAAATGGAATTTTCCCCAGCACTCTTTGCTTGTAACGGCACGGCTGAAACAATAGCTCAGGGTCACACAAGCTTGCCTTAAAACTTCATTTTATCAAGGAAAGCTTAAAGTTGAAGTTTTGAAAGTCGAAAACTTTATAAGCCACAAGCCTGTCTGCAGTCTGAGTGGGAAATAGTACTCAACTGGAAAAAATATGGAACTCTGAGATATGAGATATGATGAAGGTTGGTTTTGATTGACTTTATATGTGAGGGGTGGAAAGATTGAAATTCCATTCTGGATTTAATAAAAAAGCGGTGGGGATAAGCTCATATAGGAAAATATAATCTTTTCTTTTATCCGAACTTTCAGCTTTTTGTTTCATGATTGTAATTTTTACACCCTCCTCCAAAGTTCTTGGGGTTATTTCAACAGCAAGTGTGACAAATTCCACTATCAAATATGAAAGCACCAGCTTCCTGCTATACCATCAAGTGACTTTTTCCTGTAAACACGTGCTTAAATTAATACCATAAAACTGGGAATCCTGCAGGAACAAACTAAGTACTCTGTTGCTGAGCTTGTACTGATTGATAACCTCGAGACACTGCAGATCATTTTGTAAATAATGAGCAGCTAAATTAAATCATGTTACCCCCACTGGCCTAACACTCTTTGAACGTGTAATTTCAGCGCTTTAATTGATTGCTGCAATTATGGAGACACTGAACATGAATAATTAGGTGTTTTAGTGGTATTATGCTTTTTGCCAGCTCATACACGTTGATAGATTTATTGAGGTGAATTTGTTAGCAGATTGGTGTTAAATGCCACCTCAAGCTGTTTTACACGAGGTTTTCGGTTAGCAGCTCTCTGAACAGTTAAAAAAAAGAAATTTAAATTTTATGTGTAAAAGAGAAAATTTTGATCTTCAGTGATTAATTGAAAATAGTTGAGTGGAGTGAAGGACACTTCAAGTCATGATCACTGGCACGATTTTTAAGGTGGGAAACCCTCCCATTTGTGTGAGGCACCAAGGTCACAGCGGACAGTTTTAGCAGTAATTCTACGCCTTAGCAGGCCATCACGGCGTCCTGGGCAGATTACACTGTTTTGTGAACAGGCTCCAGACAACATACTGTGATAATGTGGGCTGACAAGATGCTTTCAGGCATGTCTGATTTTATCTGTCTCAGTGGTGCAACATTCACCAAAAGCTAAGATCTGAGAGAAACGTCAATTGCGAGGAGCTCACACAGGAATGAAACTCGAGATTTAACAATAATGTCAACAAGTGTACAATTCGAATCAGACGTTGGACTTCAACTCAGTCAGTTAGCGGTACAATAAAAGGATGTTTTAACAAGAATAAAAAGGTTTTTTGAATGAAGCTACATTGCATCACAGATTTTTATCAGTAATATTTAGTGTTTTATCCATTACTGCTTTTGATAAAAGTAGAATTTTGTATTTATTTATTTTGGTTTGTAGATTAATATTAAAATAAATGGATGATTTGAGTTTTTATTTCAACACATAAAGGGTGTTATTTGTACAGAACTTCAAAATACTAATGCAATACTTTGTTGTCCCTGGAATAAGTACAAAAATGGCAATAAAAAGAAAATAAAGAGTTTTTAAATATGGACTGAGAATGACATTGCTGTGGAGAATTGAAATCTTGGGCATCTGTTCAAGTGTGATCCCAGAGGGCATCGCTGCAGCAACCACCCAAATCAGAGCGGGCCAGGGTCCACACCACTGTGGGGCTGCAGTGCGGGACCCTCATTCACCCAGGCAAGAGCACCGCGGTAACAACCGTTCAGCAAGGAGGGCTTTTTGCCCTCACAAAAAAGGACTAAATTACCATAAAGGACAGATGTTTGCAAACAAAACCATTATTTTAAAATGAAAAGAGAATTAAAATTACATTTTTGTAGCCAGTTAATATGATTTTTGCTTTCTGCTCTCCTGCATCTTATTTTCAGATTTTTAATTTTTTTTGTTTCTCCATGGTCATTTTGATTCAGTCGTTTAAGTTGTGGGTTGTTAGTGGAGCTACTAAATTAATGGTAGCCCTTACCTTCCAATTTGATCACAAACTGTGTGGAGTTCGCATGTTCTCCCCCGTGCATGCGTGGGTTCTCTCCGGGGTCTCCGGCTTCCTCCCACCGTCCAAAAACATGCTTCATAGGTTAATTGGCAACTCTCAATTGTCAATAACTGTGAAGACTGCCGACCTGTTTAGAGTGTCCCTTGTCTTCGCCTACCAGTGGCCGGGATAGGCTCTGGCAGCCCCGTGACTCCGTAAGGGAACAAACGGAAGAAAATGAATGAATGAATAAAATCACACAATGCTGGTAAATCTGAGCAGGAGTTGAGAATGAGAGATCAGTAACTTTTTTCACATAGTTCAGGGGTGTCAGAATCCACTTCGGGAGTATTAAATCTCATTCTCACTGGGGAACATTAAAGACACACAGAATGACAATTGACATGTCAGACACACAGGTCTGACATGTCAACAACAGAGGACACAACAGTTAACAGTCATAGGTCATGACCAGTTCCAATGTGTACTTTGTTGGCATACTATTTGAAAACCTGCTGTGCTGGCATTAAGGTCACCCCTGTTGTCCATCCCTCCATCTTGTAGCCTTACTTAGTCCTGTGCAGGGTCAAGGGGGTTACTGTAGCCTATTCTAGCTGCTGTGGGGAAAAGGAAGGAGTACCCTGGAAGCTTCGCCAGTCCATCGCAGGGCCACACACCAATACAATCACTTCTAAGGGACTACTTTTCTGTTTGCATCTTTGCAAAACCCAGTGCACGCAACATATGGCAAAAAGCAATGGAGCAGCTATAGGACATCAGCTGTTTTTCACCAAGTTCACTTTCCTTTAACCCTTGTGCTATCTTAGATGACCCCACCCTTACATTGACGTGTTCTCCCTACCATGACAAAGGTGGATAAAGGTGGAAAGATTTCATGTAATCCATGGACACCAGTGAAGATCACAAATCATTGAAGAAAAAAGGTTCAGCGCACTGTCTAGTGGCTGTAGATCAGGGGTCTCAAACTCGCGGCCCACGGGCTATTTGCTATTTGCTGCAGCGAGACTGAAGGGGAACAGGAAGTTGAGGTTGTCCTTAACATTTAATTTAGTTTTAATAAACCTCTCCCCCTTAGTACGATCTGTTATTATATCTTTTATATTGATTTTAATGTTTTGTTATGTATGTAGCCTTTTTAAAATCAATTGGTATTTAAAATTATTTTAATTGATCACTTAACTACAAAAACCTTCAGGACACATGTCCCACAATGCATTGTTTTGTAGTCATCAGTGCAGCTTTCGGTCAGTGCAGTACCTTTTTTTTTTTTTTTACTTTATTGACAATTGAGGTAACACACAATAAATGCGAACATTAACCATGTAATCAACATTACCTCGAAGATCAATCAACATTGTCAAACATAACATGCTAACATAGAAAATAAAGAATAAAGAAAATAAAAACAAAAAGACAACGAACACAGCACACAAATAAATAAAAACAAATAAGTAAAAAAGAACATAGAACAAATCTAAATAGTCTAATACTGGTTAGGGGTACTCGTGAAGTTTATATTTCTGAACAAAACTAAGCAATTTCAAGCCATTCTTTTTTTTCATGTAATGAAGTGATTGAAAGTAATAACAGAGCTCTTTATGAAATGTAATAAAAAGTGGTTTGGTCTTCAAATATTTATGTTGTTGTGTATATAAAACTTTCCTTGCAATATTAGGATATTAAGAACAGTATTTTCTGGTCTATTATATATCACACCGAATAAAACATTTTTTGCGTGTAAATGAACTGTCAATGCAGTTTTGGAATAATACCAAAAGCAAAACTCATCCCAGAATGTTTTTATAATTCTACAGTTAAAGAATAAATGATCCACAGTCTCAATGTCATTCAAACAAAAACTGCATTCTCTTCAAACCCAAAACGAATCCTCAAAAATTCCTTGGATGGGTAAACATCGCTAATTATTTTAAAATGAATGTCTTTTACTTTTGGCAAAATACAAAATTTTAAGTAATTTGACCTTAATTCAAATACCTCTTCTTTAGAGAAGTGTTTAGAAATGCTTTTTTTCTGATGAGATGTTTGGAAGAGTTCTTTAACAAACAGTCTGCGTATGAAGCTGTTAGGTAATTCTGTCTTTGTAATCGGCTGCCTATCCAATAAGAGTGAAGGAAGTTTTAACTGAACATTATTTAACAGTAGATTTTGTGATAGTTGTATCTATGACCGAGGAAGAGCTTTGATCACAGCATCATATTGTTTCCGATCAAATAAATGAAATTTAGAACAAAAATGTTCAAACGTCAAAATGTTTCCAGAATGATCCAGTAGTTGCAGAACAGACCATATTCCTTTAGTCAGCCAGTTATTGTAAAACAAGGATTTGTTCCTCCGTAACACATGACGGCAGTTCCAGAGAGGCGTGGTGTGCGGACAAAAGTTATGCTTATAGATTAGTTTCCAGTGCAATAAAACTTGTTGATGAAAGGCAAAAAGTTTGATTGGCAGTTTTTTTAGATCACAGTCACATTTAAGCAGAACGTTAATTCCACCTACATCCCTTAATATTTTAGAGGGGAATTGATACCAGAAACATTTTTCGTTCTTTAAGAAGGATCTCAGCCAGTTGATTTTAATCGTCCCGTCTAAAGATTCAACATCAATAGCTTTAAGTCCTCCCTCCTCATAATCCGTTAACATCCCACTTTTTCTAATATGAGTTTTGTATTTCCAAATGAATTTAAAATTAATTTGATTTATATCTTTAATTGTAGATTTAGGGAAGGATAAAGAATATGCTGGGTAGATTAATCTTGACAGAGATTCCATCTTTACTAGAAAAGCTCTGCCAGGAATATAAATATCTCGTTTGGACCACAAATTTAGGTTTAATTTACAATTATCTAGAGTTTTCCAAAAGTTTTGATCCTCCAATGATTTGGAGTCTTTGGTTAGGTGAATACCCAGATATTTTACTTGGGATTTAACAGGAATGTTTTGAATTGTTGTTAAAGTGGAATCTTTAATTGGCAATAATTCACATTTATTTAGATTGAGTTTCAGACCAGAAGCTCTGGAGAAAACATTTATTAATTGTAAAACCACAGAAATCCGACTGCTGTCCTTCATAAAAATAGTTGTATCGTCAGCGAACTGAGTGATTGCTATTTGCTGGCCTAAAGCATTAAGTTTCTCAAATTTTGAGTTTTTTATCCAAATGGATAACATTTCAGCTGCTATGATGAAGAGCAGTGCAGTACTAAATTTCCAGCTGCATTTGCTTCGGTTTGCCCCTTGCTCCGCCCCTTTTCTCGTTATATTTTTGTGATGATTGACAGGTGATGTTGGAGCAAAAACATACGTCACACACCAGGTGATCTGCGCAGCGTTTCGTCCACCTGGTTGATCTCAAACACGCTTATTGTGCATCTTGGCTGCACATATTTGGTGTCACCAACATACATTTCCATCATTTTTTTTAGCTTTACTCTGAACTCAGGTATCAGTAACAATTGTTCTGATCTCCAGTGAACAGCGCCTGTTATTTTATGAACCAGTTTGAATTCAGTATTAAGATATAGGAGTGGGTGACTGGCTGCTCTACAATAACTTGTGACCAGGGTTTAAATGTGCAAAATGTCATGAGAAAGAAAAATCCAAAAATGGTTTCTGAATTTAGTTTCTCCTTAACTGATTTGTGTTTTAAAGAGCAAACATAAAAAAAAAAATCCAACACAGACTCAGAATTGGGAGCACATCCTCTGACTTCTGTCAATCATCTTCATCCACACTGAGGGTCTCAGCTGTTTGGGAGGAAGTGCTGCCAAGTGTCCAGCAGTGAGAAGACAAGAGAAGCCGTGTTCAGAAGAACCATTGATGGATTTACAGAACTGTAGAATTTAAGTAATCTTTTGTGTTTAATAGGGGCGTTTAAATTAGAAAACCAGCAGATATAGAAGACTGAATAAACAGAACTGTTTTACTAATTTATTATTGATTTTTTTTGTTTACGTATTTTATTTTATTGAATTTGAGTTTTATAAGTAAATTTTCTACAGAAAACAGTTACTAATAGAGCATAGTTAATAGTATAGTATAATATATGTTCAATACACATTCATTGGGTCTCAGACACTCACAAGTTGTGTGTGTGCGTTGAAGTTGCGGGCCCTCCCTCAGCTACACCCTGCCTTCAGTGGCCCCCAGGTAAATTGAGTTTGAGACCCTGGCTCTAGATGATCCAACTCCCAATGTTAAAGTGCCTAGGATAGCGCAAGGGTTACAAGTCTCCTAAAGCATATTTTCTGCAGGGACTAGAAAAGTGGCTACAATCCTGTTTAAGAATGACAACTAGAAACCTGAGGGTGGCCACTATCTCCACATCTTATGTACCGTATATTAGACAATGTGGAGATGATCGTCAATTCTCTTTTTACTAGTCTGGGAGAGTTAGGAGTCAGGTTGTCATCTCCACACCAGACAGAGCCACCCCACCACATCCCAATAGGTAGACTAATCCTCCTCAGAGATGGTCCCCACTACCATTATGTCATCAAAGAGCTTGATGATAGTGTTGCTTGAGTGGGCTGGAGGGCCACTAGATGGGTAGAGGCTTTAGAGCAGGGGGCTCACCACACATCTTTGTGGGGGAGCTGGTAATACTTAGGCTACTACTTTAAAAATCTAGGTCAAGTGTGTCATACTCCAGGCCTCAAAGGTCAGCCTCCTGCTGCTTTTCCATATCTGCTGCTGATTACCTGGATCAGATGTCAGAGTTTTGGATATAGTCCCCAAGAAAATGGAGAGGCTAGAGCACAAAAAACTTTTTTTTGGGACTTGGGTAGGACAGGAAAAATGCGCCTCTTGGAGTAACACGGTCATAGGCCAGCAGGTGGAGCAGCAGTCTATGTCCAACCACAACACTGGACAATGACAAGGCGGCCCACTTTCTTAAACAAGGAATGCTCATGGCAACAGGAGTCCAAGGGGAGAGAAACTGAAGGACTACGTGTGGCCAGATCACAGACTAAGAACTATTATCTTGTTGGGGTTTTGCTTGACATCAGCAAGTCTCTACTCTTGAAAACCTGTGGGGAACAAAACATTTTCACAACTCCAAACACTCCTGAGAGAGACAACAGGGCCGCACTGTGGAATGCAAACTTGGAAGGGGAAGAGGAAGGCAGCTTAGAAGCACAAGACTTTCAGGGCTTGGCAACAGGACAGAGGCAAAGACGACCTGACTTTGACTGAAGTGCTGCAGCTCCTTATGAAGGCAGGCATACAGGTGGAGTAAATTAGCTGATTGCACTTCTGAGATGAGCTGCCAAGGTGGAGTGGCCCAGGATCATCCATCAGGTGTGTTTGGCCAATAAGGAGCTTCAATAGCACAATAGCAGGTTGGTTGGAAAACATGTAGGACAGCGACCCTCGAGGCCTGGATTCTGACACCCCTGAACTATGTGAAGACATTATCCCTGTTGCCAGTCCTCAGAGTTTAACACCCACCTTACAAGCTCACCCACTTTAAGGCTGGATTTAGTGTAATTGAAATTTGACTGAAACCAAGTTGCTCCGCCAAGCTAAAGCTTAATCCAAGTGACTTTGATGCCAAAATAAATAAATAACCAGGGCTGGGTATTTCCAGGCCTCAAGGGCTGCATTCCTGCGTGTTTTCCAACATACCCTACTCTGGCATGTTCTAATTGGCTAGACACACCTGAACTAGGTAATCAGTCATGAGTAGGGCTTGGATATCCAAAATGTATGCAGACACACTCTCCCTCGAGGCCCGGAGTTGCCCATCTCTGAAATAAACCTAACTAAGCAATGACACTTTTCCTTGAGAACTGTCAATTTGAATAGATTTCCATAAAAAGGAGCAGCAGCTTAAATGAATTTTTAGGTTTAACTTTGGAAGAACGAGCGGGGCTTCAAGTTTGTATGATACTGTTTTTTTTTAATTTTTAATTTTTTTGTGCCTAAGTTTGTAACCAATAGGTTCAAACCAAGTACAGAGACAGTGCGGTCATGTCGGAAATAGCTTTCCATGTAAAACATTGAAGCCCTCAAAAGAAAGGACACAGCAGGAAGGTCACTACTTACATGGTCATCAATCTAATGTGTGGGTAAATGTAGTTCCAACCAATAATGCATACCACCTCACCTAGAACAGATGTGGAAGCATTCTAGAACTTAGAAAAATACAAGAGTGTAAATTGATATGCAAACATCTTCAAATTTTTCATTTTCCAGATTAGGCTGCCCAAAACAGGAACATTTATTAATTAATCCACAGGCATCAACCTCTAAGCAATGATGCATGGTTGTGTCAGCTTAGACAACTCAATAGCACCAAGGACTGCTTGAGAATGAAGTTTCTCAGACATCCAAGGTTTAACATCTGAATAAATGTTTTGATCTCAAATTCCATAACAAGTGTTGTATAAATTGGGTTGAGATAATCCTCAAAGAATCCATCATTCCCTCTAGAAAAATCTCCAGTTCAAGGGAACAGTCTTCCAATCCTACTTTAAGCTCTCCATCCTTATGGCTCTAAAAGGCTGCGAGCATCTCTTTGAGGATGACTGGAGAAACTTCATAGGTTCAACATTTCAATGCTTGTCCATCAAAGTCATCTTTTGGGTACTGGTATTTGTCAGCTGCCAATGTATCAGTAAATAGACTTCAATAAATGGGACCACTTTGACCCTTTTTTCTTTTCTTGTCTGGGTGGCCTCTATAGGTAATATTAAAAAGTTATGGCAGCCATTCTGCTGACTCGGCAACAACACCATCATTCTTTTGATCATTAACTTTATGGCCCTTTCATACACTAAAACTGGAGGCCATGTCAGATGTCGTAAAGGTTTGTAACCCAAATCAGTGTCAACTGAACAAGGATGAGTTGGGTGGGAACACGCACTTGACCGTTATTAGCCATAGCTTGTCTGATCAGTTTCACTAACCCTCGACACAGTTGAGTAAGCCATTGGTGACATTGTGCATTGAATTTTACCTGTGTTTTAAAAGGCTGTGTGTTGATTTGGTGGGTGGTAACATCATCTCACAGAAAATGTGATCTGGTTAATCTCAATGGTCTTTCTGTGTTGAGTGTGCTGTGAACATAATAGGTTAGTTGAAGAATCAAAATTGCTGTTGGAATCAAGTTGGTCAACATGTCTTTGGGAGACTGTTCAGCTTTTTGGTGTATAACCGGCCTTTGCTAGTTGTCTTGTCCAACAGCTGAGCAAACAGATGAGAGCTAAAGACCTTTTGTGTTGGACATATTTTACTGTCACAATAGAGGATACTTGTGGATAGTAATATTATTTAATATAGTTGATAGTTATGGATCTTCTGACACACAAGGAGGTGATATTTGTATGGCGTTTCATGGCTACCATAAAGTGAAAGGGCGTGAAGACAACTGAGCGGGTGTATTCAGGAACTGAGTGAGTGGACCTCACAACCGCGCAGGCGCAATTCTAACCAAGCGACCCCGTATTTTACAACTGCAATCCTAACTGAGCGGTGATCCCACGCGGTCAATTCTCCTTTGCACCCTCACCAGGATTTGCGCTCAGTGTTAAGTTTTTGTCACTTGGGGGGCGGTATCTAGGGGTGTGTTTGTCACGTGGGTGCAGTAACCTTTCTGGTTGATCTGATTGGCCAAAATGTGCATGTCTTATCCGGCGAGGCAGCGGGGCGGGACTATCATTTTTCAGAGCAGGGGGGGTTAGCAGGCGGCTCTTGTGCTGCATGCGGCTCTCTGCCTTTTATCATAGTTTCTATATAAAGTACTTTCACAACCATAAGGCGAACGTAAAAGTCTTATATGAAGGTAAAAATGTGTCTTAAAGAACGCACCTGTAGATTTGATGTGAGAACTTGTAATATGAAATGTGAAAACTTGTGCATCAAAAATCTGCATCTGTGTTTAAAAATCTTCTGCTGTGAACTGACAAATTCCCATTTGCATGTGTTCATCACCGACGGCGGAGCACGGATGTCGCGCAGACTCAGCTTCGCCCAGCGGGATCCTCGAATCTCCTTCTTCCGCGGAGTTAGGCGGCTGGTCGCTGAGCGACGGCGTAGAGCAGTGTCGCGGACCCAGGCGCTGGGCGAGGCTGAGTCTGCACGACAGCCATGCTCCGCTGTCAATCAGCGGGTCCTCGCCTCTCATTCCTCAGCGGAGCTCAACGGCTGGCCGCTGAGCACCGGCGTAGGGCGGTGTCACAAGCTTCAGTATGGTTTCTAATATTTTTTTTCAAATGTTAATACATATATTCATTCATTCATTTTCCATACCGTTTTTTCCTTTCGGGGTCACGGGGCTGATATGATTAATACATATGATTTATAATAAAGGTGCTCAATAGCCCTGGCCCTTTTGTCCTGATACAAAAAAGAGGATTTTCCTGTTGGCAGCCGTCTAGCTGTATGTCTGCATTTAAGCACGAAGAGATTATCTCTCATTAAAATGCTGGAAAAAAACTGACTTTTTTCTTTAGAAATGTATTTGTAGTTCACTCTCCGTGTTAATAGAAAATGATTGAGATACTTGCTGTCACATTTGAACGTTTATCGGAAGAGTTATTGAAGCAGGAAGTCCGAATCTGTGAAGACCTCTCCAACTTTACCAAGTTCTCCGAGTCCTGCACTCTGATTGGTTGACTCCACCTCCTCTAACCCTCCCTCCCCCCCTTGTTCCATTATCGGACACAGATCAGTTTAGACACAATTTTCTCGCAAGGAATGTGTCAGAATTCAGACAGCAGTTGTAGCGCTCTTGTGATTTGCGCCAGCAGATTCGAGCACACGCAGAAGCACATTTGAGCAGTTGTAATCACAGATTTGAAGTTGTAACTCTAAATGAACACATGCAAATGGGAATTTGTCAGTTCACAGCAAAAAATTTTTACACACAGATGCAGATTTTTGATGCACAAGTTTTCACATTCTATATCACAAGTTCTCACATCAAATCTACAGGTGCGTTCTTTTAGCCACATTTTTACCTTCATAGTCTTACGTTTTTTTCAAAATTTTCGGAGCGGCCCTAATGTGTTGTTGTGCTACGCAGAGGAACACGGGAATAGAGCAGCTGCAGTTCGGTCAAGTTAGAAAGATCTTCACAGATTCGGACTTCCGCCCTCAATAACTCTTCTGATAAACGTTCAAATGTGTCAGCAAGTCTCTCAATCCTTTAGAGATACTTCACAGAGAGTGAACTACAATTGCATTTCTAAAGAAAAAAGATTGTTTTTTTCTCCTTTTAATCAGAATTGTTCGCTCCAAGCTGTGAATGCAGACATGCAGATAGCCGTCAGCAGTGAAAAGCTGTCCATCCTCCACTCCTTTTACTGGGACGCAGCGCCGGGCGAATTACGCCACACTTTTGGACTGTAGGACTTAAGCTTGGCTTGACGTGTCCGTCTGCACTGTCCTTTGGAGCCGCACGGCAACGAGACGGACTCTGACGATGACGAAAGGGAAGTTGGCGTGTTTGAAATTTAGCCCAGCTGTTCATTTCAGATGCAGAAGATGAGGACTTTGATGCATTTTTGGATGCTGATTGATGACTGAAAAAATTAAAAAATAACTCCCAACCAACTCAGTTTGGCGCTCGCTGTCTTTTTAAAACATACACCAGCATGCATGTTTTACGTGTGTTAACATTACAGACAGAAAAAAACACCCATAACTGAAACGGCGCCGTTTAATCCATTGCTGTTGTATTGTAGGGAGAGGAGTGTGTTGGGAAATAATATGGCTTTGTGGATTGTGTGTTCGTGTGTGTGTGTCTGGCAGGTCAGTGCGTGGTGTGGCTTTTTGACTCACAGTAAGAAATTTCAGCTCTTTGTGTCAAAGTTGTTCGCCACCCCTGTTAGTGTTAGTGGCTTTAATAGAAAAAAACGGCGGATGTAACGTGGATCGAAATCGGCGTATACGACAGCGTGTTCCAGTTCCTGCCAATATCTAGCAACTTCGCACAGCCATTGAAGAAGAGTGGACCAACATTCCACAGGCCACAATAGACAACCTGATCAACTCTTTGTGAAGGAGATGTGTCGCACTTCATGAGGCAAATGGTGGTCACACCAGATACTGAATGGTTGTCTGAGTCCCCTGACCCCCTCAATAAAACAAAACTGAAGATTTCAGAGTGGCCTTTTTCTTGTGGCCAGTCTAAGGCACACCTGTGCAATAATCATGCTGTCTAATCAGCATCTCTATTTGGCACACCTGCGAGGTGGGATGGATTGTCTTGGCAAAGGAGAAGTGCTCACTATCACAGATTTAGACAGATTTGTGAACAATATTTCAGAGAACTGGTTATTTTGTGTATGTGGAAAATGTTTCACATATTTGAGTTCATACCATAAAAAATGGGAGCAATAGCAAAAGTGTTGCGTTTATATTTTTGGTCAGTGTATATATTCCAAATCCAAGTCCTTGATTGGTCAGTTTAACTGGTTTAATTTTTAGTGCATGTTTAACGGCTGTGCGTTTTTTACGTAGAGCCCGAAGACGGACTTAAAAACATGCGTAGCTATGCGTGAACAGAAGAGTTTTCAACACGAAGGCCCAAAACGTGAACACGTGTTTCCAAGCCGGGTGTGAACATAGCATTACATATGACTAAAGACACTGGCTTTTGTTGACTCTGCCAAAGAAAAAAAAAAAGAAAAAAAGCACAGAATGCATCTTCATACAGTCAATTTGTTTAAAGGAAATTTGTTCAAATTTCTATCTATATCTACATGTCTGTCAAAGAGTCAAAATTGTTTTTCTCTGTTGATAATTATATGCAGAAAAACACAAAAAAAGACACAAGCATGCGGCTTTTATTGGTTCAAGTCTATTCTATTCTAAAAATAATAATTTAAAAAAAGCTCTTCTCTTATCTTTGATAGCTTTTTCACTCGTCAAGCACAGCTAATTGAAAGATAAACGTGTCTGATTAGCCAGGCAGCAGGTGCAGTGAAATGGTTGGTTTTAGCAGCGGGGAGCATCTCCTCTGACTGGCTGTAAATATTGACTGTTGTTGATTGGGCACAGTGAAGGGAACACAGTGGGAAGGGCAGCTGGTCCCAACAGCTTCCTCTCTGCGTGCCATTCAAAGTTGGTACCGCCTTGCTCGGTGACTCGTCCTCAGCGTCTCTCTATACGCATGAATGTCCTCCTTTCTTTCCACCGCTTCTGCCAACACACAGAGTGGGTTTATGGTGCCACCTGTGGTCTTATTTTAAGCAGTCTTATTTGTAATTGTAACATTTCATGCAGATTTGGAACATGCAGTCCAAATATATTCATGCAGATTTCTGGTGCTAATTCCTGTGTGCATTTGTACCAGTGTGACTGACAGGGAGTTAATATTGACTATATGAGGATGTCACTCTGAAGCTTCTGTGATGTGACGCTGACAGGAACATGAGGGAATCTAGTTCAATTATCTCCAGGGTTTAGCTGGAGGCTAAGGTGGAAAAAGGGAGAGGAGGGAACGTGGGTGAAGAATAAAATGAGGTGAGAATGAAAAGAGAGGAAGAAGATTTTCAAATGGCCTAAAAAAAAAACCTCCATCTAATTTTTTTTCATGTTCCGTCTACATGAACTCCTAACATTAACTCAATCTTACCAATTCAAATAAAAGTTCTTAAAAATGAGGTAAAATGGAATTAATTACAGTTGCTAAACCAGTAGGTATTAAAGATTTATGCCTTTGATTTAACACAGCCACCATGCAAGGACATACGGAATTATGAACGCCAGGTAGGCATTTATCAACTTTATCAAATCATTCAAATCTTTGCTCTTTTAATTCAAAATAAATTCCTAATGGGTGTACGAATGTTCAAATGTCATTAGTGCAGCTGTAGACATAATTGTTTAGACCAGATCAGTTCACCAGGTAACAACTAGATAGATAGATAGATAGATAGATAGATAGATAGATAGATAGATAGATAGATAGATAGATAGATAGATAGATAGATAGATAGAATGTATTCCGAACTCATAGTTCAATCAATAAAAATGAGTACACAAATCCACTACATTAAAAAAGAACAATGAAGACTACACAAATTAAAAAACAATATACAAAAAATTACAATAGTTAATAAAAAACATTAATTATACATAACACACCATAAATATTTCAAAAAATTTGACTCGAAGCATATAGCACTAAATCTAATTTTATTTATGGCCAAGATGAGGGTATTCTCTCAAGCATTTAGCCTATAGATAAACCTGAACATGAGTGAGCGCATGCAAGCCCAGACAGTGTTAATTTTGTGAAAACTAGACAGCTCACAAGAACTCATCCTCTTCTGCTTATTTTAAAGCACTCTAAGAGCGTCATTGTACGCCACCTGCAGCTTTGTCATATTGGCAGTTTTATAGTTTGCCCAAAGTTGAGTTGTAGAGGAGTACAAAATGCTTCAAATAACATCACCTTGACTTCTTCTGTACACATGCCAAACTTCAGGGAAAAAGTGTTTACTTGGGCATATACCACACAACACTGTCTGTAAATATCAGTGTCATCTAACCTGTCTTCTGAATTCACACGCCCAAGATACTTTCTTATTAGTACACACAAGCACAGCATTGATATTTTTGGTTTTTGTCGTCTTCTTTTGTCCGAGAAATAGTAATGACATTTTTGTAGTACATCAAATGAGATGTCATTACTGGGTGGCTTATTTTTAAAAGCAAGTCATTCACATTTACTCCAATGTTAAAAATGCAAAAAAGACACATAATTACACCTAACTCCATTTTTTTCCTTCATCTTTGTGATAAAGTGCTGTGGTTGCAAATAGAAGTGTGACTATTTGGTTGACATAAATTTACATAATTTGACCATAAATCTGTAAATTACAGCCTCGAGCTACGCTTAAACTGCCCTGTGCAACGCGGGTTTAAGCAGCCACTTTAAATGAAAAGGGCATCTAAACGCACATTTCAGGCTTCGTTTAAAACTGTCACGTTTAGTGGTAGCTACAAACACTTTTAAGACCATTTTTGGGGTCCACGTACAAAACGTGCGGCCTTTGAACAGGCGTTGACACTTAAACCAGGTTGAACTTTGACCAATTGGATTTGTGAGTGAAGGATGGATTGCGTCCCTTTTAATTCACAAAAGTGCCAACTGTCTGAAAATTGAAAGTAAAATAGAATCTAATAATTGTGGTTTGTGTTCGGCTAAGAATTATATGAAACTAAGTCTTATATATCAGAATAGAGCCGTACTGGAGCAAAATTTAAAAGATTTGCACAGATTTGACATTTTACACCAAGCTGTAACCAAGCTCCAACTGTAAGTGGTGCATATGCTCTAGTAAACAGTGGAAAAAGAAAAAGGATAAGACCCTCCCTGCTTGTTGAGTGTGAACACTTTGGGCTAATTCTGCATTAGGGAGATTCCTGAATACCACGTGCCTGCTTTGGAGGCCGTGTTCCAAAAACTGTTTTTCACACCCATTTACCTATTTATTTAAAAGTAGAGGATAAATGACAAAATTTCATAGGCACGATAGTGACAAGCTAATAATGTCAAATTTAAGCCAGTCAGTCACATGACCACATATCTATTTCTCTTGCTTAAACCGCTGTTTTCTATTGTAGTACTTGGGGTGAACTGTCATGCACCTTCTCTATGCTACTTTGCTCAAACAAGCTTGAATGAGCCCATCAGCAACCTTTGCTGAGGCCTCAGGCATTGAAACCAGATTTGTTGAAGCGAAGTCGGATAGTAAACTTTCATGGTAACCTTGTCAAGCTTTTTTTTCATATTCATTAGTTGACGTCCTTCAAAACCTTTAGTAAAGTTTGCCCTCAAAGTAGCTTAAAATGGTCTTTACAAACTGTAGGGTACTTCAGATATTTGGTAATTATCTCAGACATTTTAAATTACTAGGTAATGCATGTTTAGGGTATCTGTTTGTCATTTATCAGCACTGATTAATTTCCATTCTTTTGAAGTCTCTGCATTGTAAATGACAAATATTTCTATTAGCTTTCTCATAAAATTTGCATAAAATAGTTTTTGTTACACTATTGCTATTATTCTCTTTATCCTGTCTGTGCAAGATTTTTTTGTATGAAGGAATGACTGTAAATAATCATAAACACACTATATTGCAACATGTTGATTAGTTTATAATATTACTAAAAATGACTTTTTAGCTTTGTTGTTACTTTCTTGACGCCAAAAGTTCTCAAAAATTTACTCAAGAACAACAACTATCGTTGGAATATTTAGTGTTAACAGTAAATACGTTCAAAACCTAAAGAATCAACAATCTAATGCCAACGATTGGATCAAAGAAGTTTAAAATCTACTAATGAAAACTTTATTTGAAAGTAGCTTTCATGAATGTTTAATCATGTCAAGGGTAGAAAAAGATTTAGACTTTGGCTGTAATGTTTTCTGCTGTAAAGATGTTGTTATTCATCCAGATAATTTCTGCTTTATTCTGATGTCCTCTGGTGAACACCTCCTTAACAACACTCATGACTTTATCAGTGAGGTGCAACTAGGGGTGTGCCAAAATATCGATATGGTGATATATTGTGATATTTAGTCCCATGATTGATTCTCAATGAGTTTTCATCAAGTATCAATCTTTTATTTACGTTTGAAGACCCTATAAAACGTTATATTTATCATCCTTTGGTAAGACGCTTCTTCTGAGGTAGATAGGGGGCGCTCGTAGCAAGACTGGCTGTCGTGGGCGGACGAGGAAGAATACACATTCAAGCAAAAATAGTGGAGGGGAAAAACAAGGAAAATAGCGAGAGCAGTAAAATAAAAGACGCGCCGGCAGCATTTAAGCTGCATCACGGGGAGTTGTGTGAGGAAAGTCGTGGTTGTTGCTGGCCTGAAGCCGACACAGCCTCGCATGCATACCTTTTTCCAGGCGAAGCTACCACCCTCTTCTGTGAGAGCAAAGGCAATCACAAACGGGATTGCTGCTTACATGTGCAAGGGGCTCTGTCCCTACAGCGAGGTGGAGAACGAGAGATTTCAGTTTTTATTAAATGCATTAGAGCCACGCTTTGACATTCCCTCTCGGAAATAGTTTGCTGAAAAACTCATCCCTGCACCGTACGCCCAGACCAAAGCTATGGTTGAGACGGTGCTGAATACGGCAGAAAGAGTGGGGCTCACGTGTGACCGCTCGACCTCCAGGACCACAGAGTCCTAATATGTATATATTCACGGTGCATTTTATTAAAGAGGACTGGGAAATGAAGTCGTATGTCATACAATCCTGAGCAATGCATGAATCCCATTTGAATTCAATTTTATTTACATAGCCTAATATCAAAACAATAGGCATCTCATTGGGCTTTTTAATAAACATGAAATGATGACAAACATGAAGTTGTATTATTCAATATTTTAATGGCTAAACTGAACAAAAAACAGACTACCGGTAGGTATCACTGACCTTAGACCCCCCCCCCCCCTTCTCCTCAAAGCAGCGGTAGATGAGTGGCGTCTTGATGCTAAAAAGCCTGTGGTTCTCAAGAAAAACATGAACATATAAAACCCATGCAGCTGTTCCCCAAACGTTTTGTCCACAAAGATTTTTACTTTTAAGTGCACTTTAAGTTAATGTATTTTGTCCCTGGTAATTTATTTTGAAAGCAGTTTATATCTTAAATAACTTAAAGGAAAGTTCCTAGCCACAACCAGAGCTGTGACGGTGTGGGATTTATGATCACCGCGGTGATGAAGCAGCAGGAGTCGGGGTGTCGCGGTTAATTATTACACCAAAAAGGACACAATTTGTTTATTAATGTTTTGTATAAACTAAAAGATAATTGGGGAAATATTTTCCAAACATATAGATCTTCTTTCTTAAAGTTTGATATATGGTGAGTTGTTAGAGACGAAATATATTGATCATCACAATATTGCCATATCGAGATAGTATCGTTATTGTGAGCTATGTATTGTGAATCGCATCGTATCGTAAGGTACGCAGTGATTGGACTGGAACAAGACCCAACCCTGCCTTTAGGAACCAATCTGACACCACAACACATATGTACTGCACTAGGCATCTTCCCGAACAACATCTATTTTCAATTTTGAGGGAAATTCTACAGACAAGATTCACAGCTAAAGCCCCTGAATTGCCAGTGTCTCCTATTGTGGCCAATTTAACAGTCAAAAGTTGTTTGAAAACGTTCTAGTAAAGAGTCTAGTAAGTTGTCTTTAAGATGGACTTTTAAAGTCACTTTTTCTTAAGAACAGAGATCTTGTTACATCTACTTAGGAGAAGTAATCCTAGGACCAAAGAGAACTAAAGATCAAGCTGGAAATGGATGGTAAAACTCCTGCAAGCAGAACAACAAACGTAATCTAAAAAGTCTTTAGAGTTGTTGTTGGAATGAGATAAAACATCTCGACACTGACGACACAGAGATGTGAACTGAAGTCCAGACAGTTGTGACTGGAAGGGTTCTCTGTGGAGCACCCACTAGAATCCACAGCCAACCTGCATAGAAACAAAGCAATAAAACCAAATAAAAACATAAACCAAGATATAAATCATAACAATTTCTATGAAGCTCCCTAGCATTTGGCTGATAAATACAACATGGCTTCAGGAAGGGGTGCAAGGGTTCAACCTCGGCTATAACCTTGAATTTAAATGGGTGCATTTCTATTTTTATTGAATGTATTTCTAAAGCTGCGGACACACTGTCCATGTGTTGCACATTCAGGAATGTGCATTTACTGCATGGTGTTCACACTGGGCAAGCAGGAAGGGGCTTATTCTACAGTTGGAAGAGGTCTGGTGCGAAATGTCGAAGTGGTGCAAATCTCGCGAATATTGTTCTAGGCTTTTCTTTTCACAGCTATATTCCGACATGTGAGAGACTTGATGTCATGTAACTCCGGCCAGGCACAAACCGCAATACTTAATTTCTCCTCCATTATGAATTTTTCTAACGATTGGCACGTCCACGAATTAGTGAGGACGCCATCCATACATCACTACCAAATCCCAGTCCCTAATTGGTCAAAGTTCGACCCACTTTCAATGGCATGAATTTTGTATGTAGAGCCCGAAAATAGTCTTAAAAATGTGCCTAAATAGGTGCATTCACACACACACTTTTCATTGGATGTGGCCGCAGAGGGTGGTGTGAAAGTAGCTTTAATTATAGTGCAATATGGCCTACTCCTGAGTAAAGACCAGAGGAAACGCATCCACAACCTTTAACCTCTTGAAACCTGTATAGAAAGTAAAAAAAGAAAAACACACCACCATGAGTTAGTTGGCAGTCAGTTTTCTGAAAATAATAATAAAAATAACAGTAATAAATCCATATCATGGTAGCACCTTAATTTTGTGCCGGTATCTTTTATTGGAAATTAAAACGTACATAATTACTTCACTGTTATGCAATTCTCCATTTATTTTGATGTAGTTTTTTTTTTTTTTTTTTAAACACCATGGAACAAGAAATAGAGGGCAAACTGTCCAGGATGTATCCCATCTGTTACCCAATGACGGCTCACATGGCTGACACCTGTCAGAGGATACATTTGAAGTAGGCAATAGATGGTTGGACGGAATCTCTATTATTTGTGTTATCTATGTCTGGAAAAGCAATTTTAAAGCCCTCAATTTTATATATTTCTGTGATCTAGAGATCATTGCTCAACAGAAAAGAGATGGTAGGAATATTTTTCAGCAAATTTTAGAATCAAATGCCTTGAATGTTACACGAGGGATTTAGCTGTAAATATTAAATAAAGGACAAAGTATGGGATTTATCAAAGTAAATATTCAATTTAAAATAAAAATCTTTCGATCTGTATAAAACTTATAAAATCTTTAAAATTTTAGGGTTCGTGAAAAGTATAGAAAGGCAAGAGCTTACTGATAGCTGTGTTTTTTATAATAAGTCTATCACGTATTTGTGTTGTCTTAAAAATAATTTTTTTCTCAGTTTTTGTTTTTATTTTTACAGAAAAAACAAAAACAAAAAAACTGAGATTACCACATTAGTTTGTGAGCTGTTACAAGCACTTCTGTGAGCTGTTACAAGCCATTCTTTGATCTGCCTGATATTCTGGATGTGCATGCACGTGGGTGTGTGTGTGTGTGTGTGTGTGTGTGTGTGTCAACTGTCAGCTCAGCAGCAGCGTGTTTTGTTGGGAACAGCCCTCCTCTAAATGCCCCGCTGATCTCCACAGGGAGTGCTGTGCAATATATGCAACACAAACACACAAAATTCCATAAGGGAGGTCCATGTTTGGGGTTCCACAGCAAGGGTGCATCTGCACAAACAACAGCATGTGCTGCGCGCTCCGTTCAAATGCTAACCTGTGCTGGAGATTGAGGTCCGCACATTCATATTCGGTCTCTGAGAAAAGTGGACCCCTCAGACTGAAAAACAGTGTGACCCTCAAAGTCATCTCATCTCTGACTAAAGAGAGCATGAAGCATCCTGTGTGGCTGAGAGATGAGTTTGCAATCCCACCAAGTGGTGAATAAGAGGACTGGAGAGATTGTTCAGCTATGAACAATCTTCTTTTGAAGAATTCGAGCTGTGGTTCTTTAGCCTTTGATAGAATCTAATATTCAGTGACAGACGCCAGATTGACTGGTGTGCAAATTCTAGCCAAGGTTCTGGGTGTTTTGTGACAGTCACCCCTATTCGACACGGCACAGTTGTTTCAGCATTGCATTTTCTATCGGAAGAGATCTCTAATCCCTAGTGGGTCTTCTGTTACGCCATTGTTTTTTATTTATTTAATTCAGTTACATGCAGTGAAACTCACAATTGCAATTGTTTTTTCAAACCAAATAAATTTCTGAAGAACAACGTTCCCTGGTGTATCGCGGAATTCAATTCTATAAACTACCCTTAATAGGTGGAAATTGTGAAATACTCAACTTTATTTTTTTTATAGATGTTTTAAAGCAGCAAATTATTTGACCCTTTACTCAGACGGATATGAACATTTTCACACTTTCTCTTTTGCTTAAACCTTCAAAATTCAAACATTCTTAGAAAAATATGTAAAGTTTTATAAAACGTAAATTAAGATCTGTTCACGTTCGAATATTTAGGTAGATTTTCAATTTGAAGGCATTCGGTTAAGCAAACATGGCAAAGAGCAGATTGATTGATTAGGTGAACAGCCATTTAGGACGCAGAACAGAATGGACAGTAAAACAAAAAGAAGCAAACAATAATAAAAACATGAAAATTTGCACTAAAGAAAGGAGCACAAAGGGTAAATCACATTATAGCAACAGACAACTGTAAAGCCAGGTCGCCCACGGCAACACACTTTCAAGCAACCACTTTCAATCAATGTTTTAACTCACATTTCCGAGATCAAAACTCGCATTTACGCAAAGCTACGCAAAGATTTAAGACCGTTTTCTGCCTCGATATACAAAACACCTTTACCTTTAATGCATTTTGAAAGTTAAACCAGGTTGAACTTTGACCAATCAGGGACTTGGATTTGGTTGTGACGTGTGACGACGTCTATTTAAATTCACAGAAGTCCCAACTGTTTGAAAATTGTTCATAAAGGAGAAGTTAATTATTGCGGTTTGTGCCCGGCTGAAAATTATACAACCCATAGTTTTTCACACATCAGAAAAGAGCTATGAAAGAAGCCTGGAGCAAGATTTGTGAGATTTGTACTGCTATGATATTTCACACCAATTCTCTTCCTATCGTAGGTACATGTGCTAGTAAGCAGTAGAATAAGAAAAGAAAAAGAAGCCCCTCCCTGATTGTCCAGCGTGAGATCAGAAATCCACGCCTTTGAATGACATGTGTCCATCAGTGCATCCATCACTTCATACAAAACAATCTGGGTCATTAAAAAATAAACAATAGCTGGTATAATAAAATGTGTAAAAAGTGACATGTTGTAAAAGAGTGTCAAAAAATCTTTTATATATCACAAAACCAAAAGAGTTTTAGGCTTATTTGGATAGTTGGACTGAAAAATTAAAATCGATTGACTTATACTGCCTTTGAGGTCTGCATTGCTTTCTTTTAATTACAAAAGAAAACTCACCACATCATGTCTTCCAGCTTGGGAGTGTCTTATCTGATAGTTGCATTGTTTGATTAATTTCTCCAGTTTTGCAAAGTTCCATTTTAACATGGTGTTTTATTTAGTAAACTCCTTGATTTGTCAATGCCCCCGTTTGTAACGGAATGTCGTAATACATTTTTCATCATTGCAAACTGTGCAAAGGTTGATGTAGGTCGGTTATCAATTTTTTATGTTTGGAATTATTTACTATGCCATGGACAAAGCATTATATAATGCTCTCATTTAAACCTATATACATACACACCAAAGTATGTGATGCACATTTAAGAATAAGTTGAATGCAGTTTCTTGAACGTCCCTTTAGAAGATGGTGTTTACAGTACCTGATACCAGCGCATGTACACACAGTTGAAATAGACTTGGTGCGAAATGTTGAAGTGGTGTGAATCTTGCTTCAGGCTTTTTCCTTCACAGCTCTGTTCTGATATATGAAAGACTTGTTGTCATATAATTTCGGCCGGGCACAAACTACATTTATTAAGTTCTCCTCCACGATCAACTTTTAAACGGTTGACACTTCAGTCAATTACAAAGGACACTACAGAATCCAAGTCCCTGAATGGTTAACGTTCAACTGGTTTAACCTTTAACATGTTTTTTACTTGGAGCACAAAAATTTAAAAAAAACATGTCAAGCGACACCTGATCGTGGTTATGACTTTTGAACACGGAAGCCTGATACACGCATTTACACACATTTACATAAAAATGTCAACAGAAGTGGTTGCTTGAGGGCCGAGGGTGATGTGAATGTAGCATTATTTGTATAAAACATTGGCGTAATTGTACCTGTTCTAACAGCTTCCCATTGTTTTGCCTGAAACTGTGTCAGTAAGTTTGAGTTCAGCCCAGGGACTATTTTCTTTTTTGTTCTCCGCTTCTGGATCAGTACTTGGAGTTGTTAAATTTTCATGACTGTTGTCTCTGTGTGACATAAAGCAAGTGTGCTTTTATCTTTGATGGCTCTTGCTGCTAAAGGGAGAAAAAAACAATAAGAAAAAAAGAAAAAGAAAACAAGAACTCGCTTGTGACCAGGGGAGCTGTAATAAGTTGAGAGTTTGAAGGCATGAAGCCCAATAGAGAGCTTATGGTCTACTTCGCTGTCATTAAAAACAAATACCAATTCAATGCGCTGGATTTAAATCAACACTGGTTTAAAGAAAAAAGCTGAAAATAAAAAAGAAATTCCTCTGTGGATCTCTTGGATTGCCTGGCAGGCCACCAGCTCCAGCTAAATTTTGTCCTGGGAGCCGTGATCCAGTTCAGTGAAAGTCTGTCTAAGCATTGTCCGGATCAATACGATGAATTTGTCCGGGTTCGTGCACTTGGTGGCAAATCGATTCCAACCTACATAAACAAGCAAGTTCTTTTTCTAGTATTTAGGGAAGGTAATTAACTCGGGGAAAATCATTTTGGATTCCAAGTATGGTTAGAGATAATAACAGGAAGCTTAGATATTGATTAGTGGAGTGGCTTCTTTTTTCTCCCCTTAGGTGCTTGTTCTTAGTTTTTGCACCCTTTCCACCCATGGGGCATGAATACCAGAGCACAGAAGGAAAAACGCCCCCATTAACAAATTATGAGAAACTGATGGGAATTCCTGATATGTTTGTTCCTACATAATAACATAACAGAGAAAAGTTAACAAAGAGGATTGTGATGAGGAGGCAAAATGTGAGCTTGATAGAACATGATGTCAAGCCAAGAGAGAAGAGAAGAAGCTGCTGCTTTTCAGGGTTTTCTGTGTATATCAATCGATGCATTGATCGCTCCAGACTGTGGAATAAATGTCACCATGAATACTTGTTGCGACATGTGATGAAAGTGAACGCACTTTGCAGGGAACTTTGGGATGAGTGAATGGCAGTGTTCAGGCAGAGTAGAGGCTGCTGGGACGCCCTTTAATCTATTCACTGGTTGGGTATTTTCATGCAGGCATTTCTTAATATTATTAAAACACTGTCATCAGTGTGCAGATTTGCATAAGTTCAATTACGGTTTTGAAATGGTATTGATTTGGCTCTATTTTGTTAAATAATGTGTTTACATGTGGTTTTGACCAGTTGTCCCTATAATCCTCAGGTTGGAGACTGGTACCGGTCTATGGCTCACTTAGAGCAGGTTTTTGTTCACCTTTCAGCCTATCACTTGAGGGATTGCCACATCCAATCAGCTTTCACTTATGGTCCAGCAGAGATTTTTAAGCTGATCACAACCCTGTGTTTTATCCGGGTGTCCATCGCTTATAGCCTATTTTAATGTACTGTACAGTAGACTTGAATCTTAGCCCGACCTATTCTCTAATTTGAAAACAAGTCTTTGATCACTTTTAATAGTGTTACTCTCTGCTTTGGGTAAAAAAAAAAAAATTTTACTTGTAATAAAGGATGTGTGGCATTATTGGCCTTAATTAAAAACCTATCTCAGCAAGAAAACCGGGAAGTTCGTTTGATGCAAAGCATGATGATGATGAAGCTTATTTAAGGATTCCCATGGCAGAAGCCTCTTGAGTACCTTCAAAGAGTTTTGAAAGCTCATGCCAGCCAGCGTGGATTCTGACGTTGACTTTCAGGTTGAGTCACAGGCTGAGCCTTGGAAATAGATTTAAAAAAGGTCAATCACATCTTAAAGACCCACTCCAATGAAAACTATGTTTTTGGTGTTTTTAACATGTTCTTGTAGCATTTTCTAATAATGTAATACATATATAAAGAAAATTGCATTTCTGAGTATTTCTTTATTCAAATCTTTTTGAATCAGGACCTGGCAAAAATATGCAGCTGGAAAAAGCTTGTAGCTGTGATGCAGACAATACATATCTGAATATGGCTAAAAACTGCATAATCCTAACTAGAAGACTACTGGGAACCATTTTAAAATGACTCAAAAGATGATTGGAGTGGCACTTCATATTGGGTAGCACAAAGTTGTTTCTAGTTGACCAAAAATAAATCTTTGACTATTAAACTCTGCATATCCTTACAAGCTCATAATTGGAGGAAAAACAAGAAACAGCAAAATGTATTTATCTATTATTTTGTCACTCAGTACATCGTGAGACCTTTGCATTTCGACCCTTTTTTTTTTGTCAATCATTTTGTCAGCATTTTTTAATAGTCATTACTGTCATTCGGTTGTGTAAAACAGTTTTATGTATTACATATATTTTTTAATCTCACAGCCATGCCATCCACAAGAAGTAATCTTAAAATGTGAACCTCTTTTCCCTAATTTCATATATTTACCCTTCTTAGATGTGGCCCTATATTTTGGGAGATGTGCGTTTGCCAGCAACAGTGTTTCATGTGGACTTTATAATTTTCTGCATCTTATTTAAGAGTGATTTCAAGAGCCGTCCATTGTGAGCAAAAAACTCAGGCGCATGCAGGGTAATTATCTGACAAAACCATTTTGCTGCTCCTGTTAGTCACAATAACTGGCCGGAGATGCATTGAAGACTGGCAAATAAAGCTAGATCCTAACCGTTGAAAGAAAATGATAGACAGCCTTTCTGTTGGCAACCTTATTTCCATTACCCCCAACCACCAGGCTCGCTCAAAGGCTCAAAATCCTCTGTGGTACTTTTGGGCAGGAAATGTATAAAGATATGTATGCCACGAGCATTTCTTGCTGCAGGGAGAAACCTCTAAGTTCATCTCATTTCAGAGTTTCTGTACAGCTGTGAAATGACTGACTGTTCTGTCCCTCGGCTCCTGCTGGAGCGTGCGCCGGACTTCCTCGGGGCTGCGGGAGTCCAGGCTCTTCTCTTCCAAGTTGTTTACCAACCCCGCTGCCGTCAGAAGCGCGCAGCTCTCCTTCAGTGCCACTGATCAACACAGTCCACTGCATCTGTGCCCGAGGCATCCCTTTACACGCATTCTTTAATTCTCCAAAACTGCAGTCAGGCTATACGTACAGACATCACTGCCGGGCTGTGATCATCTGTAGTTGGACCAGTGGGGTGCATTGTAGCTCAAATTCTAAAGTGCTGTTGATAGGTTTGCCTTAGGCTGCATGTCAGTTCCAAGTATGTATCCTCAGAGAGCCACATGCGCTGGCATAACATGCACAAACACAATCCAGAGATTGACAGGGAATCCTCACTCTGATATTGCAAACAAAAAAAAGGGATATTGGGATGTGCATGCACACAAACAAGGCTTTATTATCTGTGCATTGGGGGGATTGTGGGGGCCTATATATTTCATGCTGTGGTCTTTTGACATTTTCACAAACCGCATAAATCTCAACATGTACGCCGTTGCACATAAGAGCGCTCATAAGAATGTAGCTCACAACCCCTAACAACCCTCCAACAAGCTGAAATCCTCCCTCCAGCAGGCAGCAGATACAGATCCGTGAGCTGTAAAAAAGAAGAAAAAAAGGAGTCGGTGCTATTAAAGCCATCCACAGATGCAGCTGACATATTTGGATTTCTTTCTGAAGAACCAGTCTGGGAAATATGGGTATCTTAAATTACCTTTTTTCAGGAAATATATGGGCCTGCTGCATATATTTTTACAGTGTAGCAACTAAAGACAGTCAAAATGATGGGGACGTAAACAAAGGTTATAAAAAGGATAACTGATGGTTTTAAACGCTTTATAAGAGGTAGTTGAGTATTTACACAAGGCCCATTACACTTGCGCCACGCTGGGATCCACTAACAAGCATCTGGCAGGTAAGGAATAACAACTTCTACTGTGACTGGTTGCATGGCAACTACCAGCACCTCAGGAGTCACGGGACTTTAGTTCAGATTTGCTCTGTTGGTGGCAATTCAACAGAAAAAAAGTGTCCTGAGAGTGCTATGCGGTGACTGGTACAAGAGCTGTCGGGCCAAAGCTTTCAGTGTCACTCCACAGCTAAACTGTGTGGAGTGCAGCTGGGATGGACGAACTGTCACAGGATATATAAGGGAAATGGAATAACTGACCATGTGGCAAACTAAACTCTTGAACTGCGGACAGAGTCTATGCTTGAAGACTATTGAAGGGACAGATAAAACTATACTTGTTTGAGCTTTATAGCTGCAAACAGCTGTTGTAGAGGTTGTGTGTATTTTTTAGTGTGGGCCTCACTTTTACAATGTCTCCACAATTTTTCACGTTTTTAAATTAGAAAGCTACTAATTTTGATTTATTTTAAGTTTATGGTTTAATCCAATATTTTTTTTCTTTTACAACTCACAAAGGTTTATAGAAAACCTGTTTTTTAGGTATATCTCTTGCTGCAGTGGTATATATTTGTAGTGCATATCAGTGGTGTAGCTAAAACATATCATATGGAGGGGCATGAGAACAGAGTGGAAGGCCATTACAAAAAGATAAAAAATATGTATACCTAAAAAATACATACAAATACATAAAAAATACACAATTTGAGTGGCTCAAGACTTCATTTGAAAATAGAGTTGTGACTTTGTTGTCTTGCATCGCTTGATGAAGCTTGTATTGATGATTTCTTAATCTTTGTCAATAATGACACAACTATAGACTGAAAAATTGAGAGGCGTGTGGGGTGGCAGGGCTTTTTGCTGCGGAGCAGCTGACCCCTTGCCCCCCGTAACTCCGCCCCTGCTGTATATTTATATATGGTCTAAAGGAGATAATACAAGTCTGCTGTTGATTTGATTTAGTGGCATTTCCCTCCCGCAACTGCTAAAAAGGACCTTATTGTCATTTGGCGCAAAAGCACAGAAATTATTTCTGGTGTACAAGCACATAGAAATCAGATTAGATTTCCTTAAGCCTTGGTTACATGCACCTGTACGGGGGTTAACCCTTATGGATGCTGGTTCTGTGAAGGGTCGTAGAGAGGAGCAGCCGCATCTTAAGAGGAGCACAGGTGTATCTTTCATGTCAAGAAACGTAAGGTTGTTGTGCGTGTAGTTCCTAGGGC
Organism: Oryzias latipes; assembly: GCF_053564925.1. NCBI lineage: Eukaryota > Metazoa > Chordata > Actinopteri > Beloniformes > Adrianichthyidae > Oryzias > Oryzias latipes. Next base: position 16,167,740 of record NC_136248.1, read on the forward strand.
TAATTTCTAACATTCAGTTGGTAAGCAAGCGGCTCTGAAGGCACACACACTTTTGTAACCAGCACTTACAGACTCTTTGCACGGTCCACAGGATTTGGGAGGCTTGTAAAAATGAAAAATCCACATGGCACATTTACTTCTCACCTATTGTACCCTTATTTAATGCTTGCATGTTGATTAAAAGTTCACTACGACCTTACAGCTTCTAACCATAGGGGAAGTTGTGACTAAAATTAAGACTTTAAGAGGGAGTGCAAAGGGTTCTTTAAACAAAAAATAAAAATGCCTAAAGGACATTAAGCCTAAACGTTGATTTATGTAATATATATGTGTGTGTGTGTGTGTGTGTGGGTGTGTGTGTGTGTGTATGTATATATATATATATATATATATATATATATATATATATATATATATATATATATATATATATAAATAAAGAAAAGGTTTCATCTTGATTTAAAAAAGAATATTTCAGCCTAAACACAAAACCTTTTTATGTTCATTTTTGAATTTCGTCAAACACTTTTACCCTCAGCACTAACAATCCTCATAGAAGTGTTGACAGTCTGCCAAAGGTCAAAACTAAAAGGGGTTTGTATTTGTAGCTAGTTACATTTTAAAGTGATCAAATTATGCACAGTTTTCTAATTTTTATATCAAATCTTTTAAAAAAGCAATCTTTCCAAGATGCATCTGCTTATTAAATATCCTGATATTGTGGCATTTTAATAATTGACACGGGACATTTTGTTCTATATAGTCAAGTTACATGTGAAAGTTGTAAAATGCATTCAACTAACTGTCACTAGATAAAACAACTGTCCTAATATGCCTTTGATCCTATAGCTAAACATGGATGTTTTTACTCCTCCTGACCCACAGACCCTAAAATAAATGCAGACGGGACACTTCATTGACTCAATGTCCCATCTGCTGGAGCAAACAGAAATTCTGACACATCAGAGATGCTCTTCGCACAGTGTGTTGATTTAGTAAAATATCTTTAATGTAATACAGTGCTCCTTCACTTATCACAGGGGTTATGTTCTAAAAATAAGCAACGATGGGTGAAATCCGCGAAATAGGATAATAGATGCTTTAAGACAGTAAAACCCCTCAATATGCACTTTATACACTATTCTCAAATGGAGAAAAGTCCGTTTGAGAATGGACATAGTCAATTTTACTCTTTTCTACCTTGTTTGATGATAGAAAGATTCAACTTATAGCACAGAAATCAAAGTTTTACATGCAACCAAGTATTCTTTAAGATTACTTGTACTTTTGAAATTGACATACATTTCCTAAGTTGTTACAATATATATATTTTAAACATGTGAAATTGGACCAAATTTTGTTTAGTTATCCACGTGTCCATCTGCCCATCATCAGAACCTGCTGAATCCCTGGGGCTGCAGGAACCAACCCAGCTACTTTGGGGCAAAGGTGGGGTACACCCTAAAGAGGTCACCAGTCGGTTAGAGGGCCTCAATCACACGCACACACACACACACACCTAGGGGCAATTTAGAATCATCAAGTAACTGATGAAGCATGTTTTTGTACTTTAGTAGGAATTTATATCCGGAGAAAAACCCATGCATGCATGAGAAGAACATGCAAGCTCCACACAGAAAGGTACCAACTGCGATTTGAACACATCCTCCTATGAGAGTGCTAACCACTACTCCAGTGCAGTCCTTATCTACAGGTCATATAGCAGCAGTAATCAAGTACCAGTTGCCAAATCTCTGAAGCTTTGTCTTTGTTCTTTTACATGTAAAAGAACAATAAAGAACATGAAGTAAATGCCAGAACATTACTCACAGTGCTCTTTTGCTCCAACTCAGTTTTTTTTTTTTACTTACAAACTGCATCAGATTTCATAGATCTGCACAAAAACTGTCTGCAGCGTGGAATAACCAAAATTGATTTGACTTGATTAACATGATTACCTTTCACAGAGTTGTCCTCACTTACGACAAATGGTCCCAGTCCTTCGTTGCGTCATCGGTCACTGTCACGTCTTTACTTGATTGCCCATCAAACTGTGGTTACTTTGGCAAAGAAAGACAGTTTGCTCTGTTCGAGAGCTCACTGAGGCAATCTGAGGTCCTAAATGACATTGGCGGTGCCTGTGTAGTTAAAGCTGAAGTTTCGATTACCCCTGTGGGTACCATCGCGCCAAGTCTAACTGCTGCTCTGCTCTGCTCAGCACATTCAGGAGCTCTCTTCCCTTAGCTCATGCCATCCAAACAAGCAGCGGCTCCTCTGCAACTCCCCGCGCCGTCACCCCCTGCTTCCCTTTATGGCACTATACAATGCAAAACATTGGACCCGAAGGTAATGGGTGGAATGGAAGTGTCGTAAAAGGCCTATTCATGTTCCAAATGTGTCTTCAAGGCAGAAAGTGTTGAGCTTTTTGTTTCATCTCCACACACCTGGTAAAGTGTCTTTCATGGCTGCAGCTCCTCCACCAGGGAGACTTGATGCCTTTCAATAATAGTAAAAAAAACAAAAAAAATAGAAAATGAAAGGTTTAGAAGTTGCTGTAATTTCTGCCTTAAATTACAAATTCCTAAACTAGTTCTTTTTTTTTCCTGGGAAAATGGAAATCCAATATTTCATGCATGCAGACGATGGATTTTATGGGCATTTTCTTTGCAGAACCGACGTAGCCAGAGGTGCAGTATAGCACTTATTGGAGAAATGCCATCTTAAAAACAAATCATTTTCACTTTTGTACTTTCTGCATCTCCATCTCTGCAGAAAAAAAGCATCTGAACTCTCACTTTTGCTGTGCCCTTGATAACAGAGCAGATGGATGTTTGTAGAAACATAAATGAAGTTCAAAGACAAGAGTAGCTTATGTAAAAATGAACATGATTCATTTTAATTTGCTAATCATCCTTAAGACAAACAAGTAATAAATGTGCATCACATACAGAAGAAATCCTATTTTCTTTTCTGGAGAATGCTTATACAATTGTACTTATTTTCAATCATCTTTGTCCATTTGACCAATGCAGGTATGTGTCAATAACCCAGTATATCCATTCATATCATATTTGATACATGCATTTCTGAGACCCCTTTCTCATTAGTTTGATCACAAATATTCTTTAAAAACCCATTATATGTAATTTGGTCCATGTTTTCTACCCTGTAGTTCACCATCATTCCACTAGGGGCAGTCGAAGGGCTTTTTCTGCTCGTTTTAAAATGGCTGCTTCCATGAAATCTCAAAAACACTTTTGGCGGCAGAAAGGTTTAACACCTTTTCAAAACTTTATGGTGAGAATAATGTTTATTTAAGGCTGCATTCACACTGAATGCGATTTGTGTGGTAGAGGCGGCCCATTTCAATGTTAAGTCAATAGTCCTACAGCCCGATTGGAGCGGCAGGTGAGGTGAGAAGGTCTGGCAGCAGCGCAATATGAGCGTTGCAGCACAATTGGAGCAGCGTGGCCAGAGTTCAAAAATCCAAGTCTTGGCTAAGTTGCCATGTTGCATCTGTTTTCTGAACTTTGCTTTGGACATGTGACGTTTTCGGTGAATCAATCAGAGGGTGGAATGCACATCCAATGTGAGCGTTTTTTCCTGAACCTCCATCTATTTTTTGAACACACTGTGGCCACGGGGTTGCCTGTAGCCTGGCCGGCAGACAGAGACCCGCTGCGGCATGAGAAGGCAGCCTCTATGTTTTATTTTCATAGAGAAGATAATAAAAAAAGGTCCCCTAGTCTTATGTTTGTTTTTATTTTCCCTTCTTGGGTCAGTGCAGGACTGTGAGCCTTTAAACTGGGTCTCAGAGACACAGAAACAATGTGGAAGCGGCTTTCGCAGAGACACGGTACCGGGAGAATCTTTGAATGATCTCATGAACCCAGACTTGGATGTGATCAATGTTTTTGTAAAGCTCTTTATAATAAACAAACCTGATCTCTCAACATCATCTGTTTCTTCCAAGTATTGTAACTGAGATAAACACACACCGCTCCATGTAGCGATCAGGCTAAAAACATTAGAAGCTCCTCCCACATGCAGCCAGGGCGTCAAGCTATGAACACATTTTTGGACGGGGCAAGCAAAGAATTCGTCGCCTGGCGAAAGAGAGGCGGCAGATACAAATTTGCTGCGCAAATCGAGTTCAGTGTGAATGAAGCTTAAGGCTTTACACCATCCTACTGTTCTTATCCAATGCAAAGCGAGTGGCAACTAAACCCTAAAAGGAAAAAAAAGGCTTCTGGTCACATTGTGCCAAAGAAAACGCCTTCAAAGCAAATGTCAGTTGTGGTCTGACGTTTTAAGTTTAGCTGAAGATAAAAGACGCTGGGAACTCAGAGCGAGAAACTCAGGCTGCAGACATGGGGGAGAATAAATGTAAGTGTGACCCACAGAAAGGCTCAGCAAACTGCTGCACTCTGATGAAAATGGTGTTTCAACATGTACTTGTAGCATTTCTTAAGATGTATAATGAGAAAATTAAGATTCCAATTTGGATTACTGAGTATTTCTTTATACAAATCATTAAAAATCCAGAGGAGACAAAAATCCAGTTTGAAAAATACCTCATTTGTGACGTAGATAATACGCTGGGCGGGCCACAAAAAACCACTGGGAACACTCTGAAAGAGCTCAAAAGATGATCAGAGTGGGACTTTAACTGTCTTTACATTGGAAAAAAGTAAAGATGTCTGAAGCGTGTTTAAAATTTTTAGAGCACCAAATAGCCTACATCTATGTCACTGAAGTGCATTGTTTTTAGGTATATATTTCCACATCTAAGTAACCACTCTGGTTTCATTTGCAATATTTTATGACAAAGCAGATTTACAATTTTAAAAGTAACACAATTTTTAGGACACTCTTTCAATCAGATGAGTGTGAACACTTGTTTACTTAGAAGATGTTCAGATTAGGTAAGTCCAAACTCCGGCTTGTGGGCCAAATGCGTCCAAATTGAATAAATTTCATAAAATCAGTAACATGGAGGTCCCAGCATTTTCTATGTTAACTGTGTTTACAACTTCTCTCAGCATATCCCTTCAGGGATCGCCACGGCGAATCAGCTTTCACTGTTTCGAACAGGTGTTTTGGCAGAAATTTTTACGCTGGATGCCCTTCCTGACGCATTCCTGCATTTTATTTAGCCTAGGGACTGACACAGGGGGGCCCAGACTTGTGGCCACATTAGGCAATGGCATGAAGTGTCTTGCTCAAGGACCCACACTGGATGAAGCTCATTGCCTTTGATTGTGGTTGGTTAAATTACGTTTTAAGCCGTTGGAAACTCGTGGCAACAGGTCAACACGACCATTCTGTGACACTTTCTGGCTCATTTCTAAAATGTCGACTGTAAAATAAAAAAGAAACATTGACAGTGAAGGCCCTTTCTTCCAGGACATGTGGAAATTGGCATTCTTATTTTGTGAAATATGAAGCACACTAATATGCAAAAACACTGGCTGGTCTTAAGGAGTTCAATATCAAAAGGAACTACCAGACAAGACATGTTAGGTAGGACAAGATAACTGAGAATAAATGGTGGGAAAAAATGACAGCAGTTTGGTATTAGGTGTATTTTTTTTCTATGTGAAGAAGTGAAAAATGTTCATTAGATAGTTTATTTGCAGTAGATGTTATTTTAATAAGTCAAAGAATTTCAGACTCAATGATTGGCCCTAAAAAATGTTCAGCTCACCAAATCTTACCCTTTTTACAAAAACACCCCTGGCTTAAGACAAATAATAAAAATAATAAAAACAAAAAATCTCTATAAAAAGTTCCAAAAAGTGTTTAATTAATATTTTTTTGCAGGAAAGATTTGTGAAAAAGGTTCAGTTACCTAATTTATTTGTTTGACTTCAGCTTTTTTTTTTTTTTTTTTTTTTTTACATAAAAGAGCTAAACACCTTAATGACCATGTTGGAGAATTTACCCAAGGTTCCATACGTCCCGATGAAGTCTGTCTGTCAAGTCACAATACTTCATTTTCCCTCATTTCTCTGAAAGGGGAAAATATGATTCCAGTATCGATTGCTGCATAAACGTGTTGCCTGGTGATGAAAGATGAGGTATGTTTTCCTTTTATGTGATCCGATTAACCTCCCGCTGAGAGCGGGCTTTCCTTTCCGCCCCGGTTCTCCTGCGTATGCAGCAGCACTTAGACGGATTAGTGTTTCTTTGTGTTCTGCTTGTGTTAAGAAGCCATTCAAGGCCATTTCATTAATCCAAAGATTTTATTGCAGCCCACTGTACAAGGCTTTGTGTCAGGATATGACACTTAGTGTTAAATTTAGAACAATTTGAGCATTCTTCAGTTCGTTTAATGTCAAAAGCATCAACATCTTTAGAAATATGAGTTAAGTTTTCATTCTAAACTTTTTTTCTCTTATAAAACCAACTTCTGATGAAGATTATTTAAAAATTTTGCATTTTTGTGTCACAGCTACACCATCCGGCTTCTCTAATGTACACTCAAGACCTTATCAGTAACCATCTTTGATAAGGCTTTTAAACTTCACGAATTTGCCACTGGCAATTTGTCCAACTGAGGAGTGGCTGACATTTATATCAAGCCCTGGAAGCGCCCGAAATACCCTTTTACATTTCCACTGTTCGATAGTGGAGAATGAGAAAGCTCCCCCACACTGACCGACTGTAATGTGACCTAAGTAACCACCGACGGAGAGTCGGATCCCCTAAGCACTTTCTCCTCAGGCCGAGCATCGACGTGAAGCACATGTTTAACAATGGGAAAATGTCATGTAAAGATCAGGCCTTATTGTTTTTACCTTGCGGACAGAAAAAGAAATTCGGGATTTTCAAAGCTTTTAAAAATGCCAGCGTTATCGGAAACAAAATATGGCACATTCTTTTTGAAAATTCGCTTTTAAAGGAATAAAAATCATTGGCATTTTTAAATATAAAAGGTATTTTGCAAGCATAAAAGCAGCATATTTAAAGAATAGATATTCAACTGATTTCCATTAAAAACAAAAATTGCTTTGCTGTTTCATCAAGAAACCAGTGTTTACATCTTTTCAGCTTTCTTTAAGGTCTTGGACGTTAGCTTGAAGAAAAAAAGTAATAAACCCAGTAGGATGGATTACTTTTAGGCTTAACATGCAATACAGTCTGGGTTTATCTCTTTTTTGCACTACATTAAAAATGTAATGTTAATTTCAAGTCAGAAATATGCAAGAAATCGCACAAAATGTTTGCAGAGTTTATTAAGTTAATTGTCACATCATAAAGTTTTTTTTATGGCCAAATGGTGCAGTTTATTATTATTATTATTTTTAATAATGCATCTGAATGCAACAGGTCAGCAGTTACATCTCCACATTTCTCTCCATGTACATTTCCTGCACTGCTCACAAAGGTTTCTTTACTAAGGATTTTTCATGAAAATCACTCCAGAGAAGACAACATCACAACTCGTGGCAAATGGCAATTTCATCTTTAAAAAAAAAGTACTGGTAATAATAATTTTTGACCTATTTCAGATCTCTTTCCCTAAATGGTAAATACTGTAAACCTGTTTCACAAGGTCGCCACTTGCAAGGATGTTCAATTAAATTAAATGATTAAGGACATGAGAAAATGAAGCTCAAAATCAAGTTATGAATATTTCTTAATTCAAATCGTTTTAAATCAGGAGCAAACAAAAAAATGCAGTTTAAAAAAACTATTGATATGACATAGAAACTACATAATAAACAAAAATCTGCAGATCACAAGCTCCCTACTCGCCCCCATTCTGTTGCGCCCACTTTTAGACGACTAGATCCATGTACGTTTTTGTTTTCCTCGTCTCAGTTGGTAAAGGGCTCAAAACTGTATGGCTGGATAGCTCCACTGGCAATGTTGGGTTGGGATTGTGATGGGCTGTAAGCTAGCGGGAGAGCATGTAAACAGAGGGGTGATGGGATGTGGGGGGGGCTTGCTCAATGCTAAAAATCCACAACTCAGAGATGAATTTCTATTGAACTACTGCCGCTCTGCAGAAAGTGTCCTAGAAAATAACACAAGTTTTATTGATTTTGGCTAAAAATGACATAATCATAATTAAAAGTCCACTGGAAATGCTTTTACAATAAATTAAAAGTTGATCAGAGTGGGACTATAAAGGTGGAATATAAAGCAAACAGTTTTAGTCCATCGCAATACTAACACAAAGGTAAACAGCAGTGCTCCCATTCAGTTAAAAATCAATCAAGTATTTTGATGTCCTTTTTTTGAGCTTCAACAAGTCTAGCTTAGAGTGATCCTCATTGAATGGTCTCTTTGGGTTCTTTTAAACATAAAAAAAACTGTTTTTAAGGTTTAAACAAGATATTTGGAGATGCTGTAATTGTCTGTACTCCTTTGCTGAGACAAATAATAGACAAATATGGTGTAGGAGTGCAGGTTGGAGTCATTTTTAATCTAGTTTTCTTGGTTTTCATGTTTTTTTTCTTTTTTGGGGGGGTTATTTAATCATGTTTTGTAATAAGGCTTTTTTGAGAGGTAGAGTTTTCTGTCCCTCTTTTCTGCCTGCGCCATGAGTACACCTGGTTTTTGCTGCCAATCAACCAGCTGTCTCTATTTTTGTGTTATTTATTGTAAATTAATTCTAAGTCCACAGTTGTCACACAATCCGGCCAGATCTTCTTGTTTTTACTTTATGTCCATGTTTCCTCAAAGTGCAGGTCATGTTTGGCTTATTGTGTTTGTCATGTTTAATCTTTATTCATACATAAGTCTGCTGCTTTTGGGTTGTCATTTAGTGGCCCCTATGTTCCCTTCACACTGACTCGCTTCAAATGAGCGGACAAAACTGTCAATTTTTACCTTTTCGTTTATTCAATTCAATTCAATTCAATTTTATTTGTATAGCCCAAAATCACAACAACAGTCGTCTCGATGGCCTTCGAAGTAAAACATGAAATCAAAAGGATCACGAATACAAAATGAAATACTAAAATGAACTAAACTGACTAAGCTATACTGGCATCCCTGCCCTTAGACCCCCCTTCGCGGTAAGGAAAAACTCCCAAAAAAAACGGATTCCGGAAAAAACGAAGAAACCTCAGGGGTGCCCACATGAAGGAGGGATCCTCCCCCAGGACGGACAGGCGATTTACCAGAAATCTTAGAGAAGAATTAACTTATCTAAATCTACAACTACATATATAAAAGTCCAGCAGACGAGCTTCATCCAGCCGTGGTTGTGGGGACAGTCAAAGGCGCGAGTCGAGCCGGAGACAGGAACCACAGCCAGGTGTAGGAGCAGGAGCAGAGACGAGGTACTCGGTCAGGTACAGAGCAGAGACGAGCCAGAGATGAGCCAGAGGCAGGATCCACAGCCAGGTGTAGGAGCAGGAGCAAAGGCGAGGTAAACGGTCAGGAACTGGAGCACGGATGAGCCAACTGGAGTCTGGAAGCACTCCCACTCCCCAGGAGGGGAGAGGAAAAGAGGGACAATACATGAATCGCACTGCACCAAACAGCGGCATGGAAAACTAAATGATGAATAATGATCAAGAATAGAGGAGAGGAAGGGTAGAAGTAAAAAAAGGAAAGAGGACAGAACCCTAGTGCACCATAGTTACCCCAGCTTCAACTTCTAGCAGCCTTTTAAAAGAAATAGTTATTATTAAGTTTAATTTAAACAAATTAACATTAAGTTAAATAATCTCTGAATACTAACTAGTCTGACAATAAGCCTGTCCAAAGAGGAATGTTTTCAGTCTAGCTTTGAATGTAGAAACTGAGTCGGCCTCTCTTACATGAGCTGGGAGTTTATTCCATAAGACAGGGGCTTGGTGACTAAACGCTCTACCTCCAACCGTACTTTTACTAATTCTAGGAACCACAAGCAGTCCTGCATTTTGCGAGCGAAGTGTTCTCATTGGATGGTAAGGGACTATGAGGTCCTTAATATAGGACGGGGCCATTCCATGTAAGGCCTTATAGGTTAACAGGAGGATCTTGAACTTGATTCTGGAATCAACTGGGAGCCAATGGAGCGAAACTAACACAGGAGTGATGTGATCTCTTCTGCTAGTTCCAGCTAACAATCTAGCTGCTGCGTTCTGAACAAGCTGGAGACTTCTTAAGGAACTCTTAGGAAACGCTGCTAACAAGGAGTTACAGTAATCCAGCCTCGACGTAACAAATGCATGGATGAGTTTTTCAGCATCACTCTTAGAAAGTATATTTCTGATCTTAGCAATATTCCGCAGGTGAAAAAAGGCAGTTCTGCACGCCTGAGATATGTGAGCCTTAAATGATAAATCCTGGTCAAGGAAAACCCCAAGGTTTCTAACTGTGGAATTGGGGGCTATACTTATGCCATCCAGGGAGACTATCTGAGCAAACAGAGTATCTCTGAGGTTTTTAGGACCAAGTATAATGACCTCAGTTTTTTCTGGGTTCAAGAGGAGGTAATTAATTGTCATCCAGGTCTTGATGTCACTGATGCAGGCGTTCAGTTTCTCTATCTGGTCATTCTGGTCAGGCTTCATGGATAAATACAACTGCGTATCGTCGGCATAACAATGAAAATTAATGCTGTGTTTCCTGATTATGTTTCCTAGGGGTAGCATAAAAAGCGTAAACAGGATCGGTCCCAAGACTGAGCCCTGTGGGACTCCATAGTTGACTCGAGTGCACTGAGAGGAATGGCCATTTACATTAACGAACTGATACCTATCGGACAGATAGGATTTAAACCACTGGAGAGCAGATCCTCTGATCCCTATGTCCTGCTCTAATCTATGGAGTAAAATACCGTGGTCGATAGTGTCAAAGGCAGCACTGAGGTCCAACAGGACCAGAATAGAAAGTAGTCCCTTTTCTGAGGCCAATAACAAGTCATTAGAGACTCTAACTAGTGCAGTTTCCGTACTGTGGTGAGGTCTAAACCCCGACTGAAAGTCTTCAAAGTGGCTGTTGTCCTGTAGGTGGCAGTAAAGCTGCTTAACTACAACTCTTTCTAGGATTTTAGAAATAAAGGGCAGGTTTGATATCGGTCTATAGTTGGCCAAGATGCTAGGATCCAAACTGGGCTTTTTCAGAATAGGTTTAACAACTGCATATTTAAAAGACTGTGGCACGTAACCCGTTTCCAGAGAGGCATTTATCATTGTTAATATGGGATCATTAATTAGGGGAAAAGTTTCTTTAAAAAGTCTAGTGGGAATTGGGTCTAACAGACACGTTGAGGATTTGGAGGACGTAATAATTGATGTTATTTCCGCTTGATCCACAGCAGTGAAGCAGTCTAATGTTACAGAGGTCTCTATGGATGCCTCCATTTCTACCGCTTCAGCCTTTTCTGGGCTGATAGTAGGAATAACTTGATTTAACTTATGTCTAATATTTGAGATTTTACTGTCGAAAAATGTAAGAAAATCATCAGAGCTGAGAGAAACAGGAACATATGGTTCTACTGAGCTCTGACTGCGAGTTAATTTAGCTATAGTGCTAAAAAGAAATCTTGGATTATTTCCATTCTCTGATATTAAGGTTGAATAGTACTGGCTTCTAGCTCTACGCAGAGCTTTTTTATAATTTAATAGGCTATGTTTCCAGATATCCAGAGACTGCTCTGAACCGGAGTGGCGCCATTCTCTTTCCAACTTACGGGTTTCTTGTTTAAGAGAACGAGTTTCAGCGTTAAACCACGGTGCTACTCGGTTTTGTCTGACGAACTTAGGGGGCAACAACATCGCGTGTACTCCTGAGGGCTTGTAAGGCATCATTAACAAAGTGGTCATTTATATTAGGACTGATACTATGGGAGCTGGTCTCAGAGTATTTTCTCAGAATATCACTAAGTACTGGCTGAACTGTATGTTTAAACTCAGACACAGAACGGTCAGTTAAGGTTCTTCTAACCTGTTTCTTATTCACTGAGGCAGAAGGATGTTCCAGTGTAAGCTGGAAGGTAATCATAAAGTGATCAGAAATGATGGGGTTAAGAGGAAGGACACTCAGCTGGCTGATCTCTATACCATGGGTTAGAACAAGATCCAGGGTGTGCTTATGACAGTGAGTGGGTTCATTCACACTTTGGGTGAAACCAACATCATCTAATAAAGCTGCAAAAGCCTTTCCTAGACAGTCACTGGGGTCATCAACATGAATATTAAAATCCCCTAATATTATAATTTGATCAGAATGTAAGACAATAGTCGATAGGAAGTCGGAAAACTCAGTTAAAAATTCTGAATATGGGCCGGGGGGGCGATAAATAATTATGAGTAAAACAGGTTTTGGAGTTTTCCTGTTTGGGTGACTTGGGCTACGTTCACACTGCAGGGCTTAATGCTCAATTCGGATTTTTTGAAAAAATCCGAATTGTTTGCTAGACCGTTCACATTTCCAAGTAAATCCGAACTTTTGTGATCTCCAGTGTGACCGTGACACGACCCAAACGAGACCCGCATGCGCAGAAGCCAGAAGAATACTCAACGGTGAACGACGTCACTCCTTGTTTGCGGAGCCAACGTTAACAATGGATGTTAACAACAGTGTTGTCAAAAGCGGAGCTCTTTTTGAAATATTAAATTTATTTTCACGAAGGAGCAGCACAATTACAATCTTCCCATTTTAAGAAGGCATTGGAGTCGGGATCGTCTGTACCCACTGTAGTGGAAGAGGAATGTGTATGTGTTGGGGCCGCGCCCCCGCGTGTGTGCAAGCGCGTGCTGCGATAGAGAATAAGGGGGGGGCAGTGTGGGCGCGCATTCATGTTGTGTGTTACGGAGAACGGTAATAAAAGAAGGTTTCCCCCAAAATAAATGCTATGGACTCTTTATTAACCCATTCCGGAGAATCTAAGGATCAGAACAGGGAGGAGGAGGAGGATCGCCTCGGGTCCCCTGCGCTTCTGAGCACAGTCGGAAGGGGAGAAAGAAAAAAAAAAGTTATAGCTGTAAAGGTTCAACACCACGCTCTGCCATTTAGCTGGAAATTTTTTCAAAAACCGCCCAGTTGCAATAAGAGCCCTGGAGTTTGGCCTGAAAAGAGCGATCACCCCAAATATTAATCACATCGGGGATCTCGCTTCCCTTCCCCTGACTGATCTCAGCAGCATCGTCCACCATGGTTGATGTTTACGTTCTCGTTCCCGCCTACTTCAACGCAAAACGATGACGTTTGTTGCGTGTCGATGACGTACAGTTCGGAATCAAGTCGCCTGGCCGGTCAGACGGCGGTCGCAAATGAAAAGAACGGCTACAATTCGGAATCAGGACGGCAAATCCACGGGGCCTGGGTCGCAATTGAAAAGATCGGATCTGTGTCATTCAGACTGTCATGAAAAGATCGGAATTGGGCCGCTTAGGGGCAAAAAATTCGGAATTGGGTCGTTTCAGCCTGCAGTGTGAACGTAGCCTTAAAGACAATATGATGTTTTCAAATGAATTATAAGCATTTTTAACTTTAGGGCTGAGAAGTAAGCTAGACTGTGATATTACTGCCAAACCCCCTCCTTTCCCTGAAATCCTGGATTTCTGATAGTTAGCATAAATGGGGGGGGGTTGCTTCATTCAATCTAACATAGTCATCCTGATGGAGCCAAGTTTCTGTTAAGGCTAAAAGACTAAGGTTGTTATCAGTAATTAACTCGTTGACTAAGAGGGACTTGGAGGAAATGGATCTAATGTTTAATAAACCGCATTTAATTACATCATAATTCTGCTTGTGAGTACTGCTGTCTGTCACTTTCAAGTTTCTATGACGCGCTCCTTTCATTTGTCTTTCAGCACATAAGCTAAAGCTCGGACCTGCTTGACTTTCCCTGCATGGGTTTTGCACCGGCACTGACCCTAAGGGAGGCTCAGAGGAGCGTTTTACACTGCTGCTCTGCGCCCGGGTCTCGTCTCTGGATTGTCAGGTTAACAGACTAAGGCTAGCAGAAATGTTTCTAGAAAGAAGAGCGGCACCGTCCCGGGTGGGATGGACGCCGTCTCTCCGCATGAGACCGGGCTTCCCCCAAAACGCGCTCCAGTTATCCACAAAACCAACGCCGTTTTCTGGGCACCATCTAGAAAGCCAGCGGTTAAATGATGAAAAGCGGCTGTACATTTCATCACTGACTAAGTTCGGCAGGGGACCAGAGAAAATTACAGTGTCGGACATCGTCTTAGCCAGTTTACACACCGAAGCTACGTTTAACTTAACCACCTCTGACTGTCTCCGTCGGGCATCATTACCGCCTGCGTGAATCATGACTCGACGGAACCTGGACTTACTCTGAGCTAACATCCTAAGGTTCCCCTCGATGTCACCAACTCTGGCCCCCGGATAACACCTGACTGTAGCCGCTGGGAGCTCCACGTTTCTAACTTCAGAAGAGCCTATAACCAGAGTTGAGTGTTCAGCGGGTGTGTCGCTGAGGGGGGAGAACCTATTACTAACGTGGAGTCTCGGGTGCTCTAAGTTTTTGCGTTTAGCACTATGTTTCCTCCCAACCGGTACAAACCCCTGACTGTCTCCCGGCTGATGGGAGGGCGCTGGAGTGCTAGCTAAGTTAGCCCTGGTAGCGCGGCCCGCGCTACGAGTAATGACCTGGCTAGCCGGCTTAGCTTCCACTGTGCGGAGCCGCGCTTCTAACTGCTCCAGCCTGGCCTTCAAGTCTAACACAAGACTACACTTAACACACCTACCGCTATCTTCACTAAAGGAGGCAGGATCATCACTAAACATATGGCACATGGGGCAGGAGAGAGGAGGAGAGGCGGAAAGAGTGGTGGCCATGCTAAGTTTTAAGCTAAGGCTAGCGGTGTTTAGGTAAAGAGAAGTGGTCTATTTAGCAAAATGAGAAAGTGAACAGCAAGCGGTTTAACAGTGGTGAATTCGCTAATAAAAGGAGATGTGAATATTAACCCAGATAACCCTTAGAGTAAGCAATAGTAGTAAGGCTAATGCCAAACAAGAGGACAGCAGTCACACACGACTAGCACTGGGAATAGCTCACCCGGAAATGACGTCACAGGAAAAATGTAGTTTGAATTCTTTTTTTTCTCACATGGACTACTTAAAAAAAAAACATGTGTTTAAAGCTACGTTTACACCGCCCCTGGCAACAGGCGTTCAAGCTACCACTGTCAATTAAAAGTCTATAGCCAGGTAAACACTCCTAAATGCACGTTTTGGGCTACCATGTTCATAACTATAGTTCACACGCACGTTTTTACAACCGTTTTCATATAAAAAGCATGGGCTTTCATCCTAGGTTCAAAGTTAAACCAGGTTGAACCTTGTTTAGTCAGGGACTTGGTTTTGGTAGTGACATGTAGATGGCATCCCCTTTAATTCATTTAATTTAGGAGTTTGTCCTTATCGCGAAGGGGGGTCTAAGTACGGTGGCCGAGAGGTGCAAGACACGCTTACATTTAAGATACAGCAACAGCAAATGCCAGTACAAATGAACAAATCACGAAACACAACAGCAAATACTGAAACACAACAACAAATCATGAAACACAACAGCAAATCACGAAACACAACTGCAAATCACGAAACACAACAGCAAATACTGAAACACAACATCAAATCATGAAACACAACAGCAAATCATGAAACACATCAGCAAATACGGAAACACAACATCAAATCATGAAACACATCAGCAAATACGGAAACACAACAGCAAATCATGAAACACAACAGCAAATCACGAAACAAAACAGCAAATACTGAAACACAACAGCAAATCACGAAACACAACAGCAAATCACGAAACACAACTGCAAATCACGAAACACAACTGCAAATCACGAAACACAACAGCAAATCACGAAACACAACAGCAAATACAGAAACACAACAGCAAATCATGAAACACAACAGCAAATACTGAAACACAACAGCAAATCATGAAACACAACAGCAAATCATGAAACACAACAGCAAATCACGAAACACAACAGCAAATACTGAAACACAACATCAAATCATGAAACACATTAGCAAATACGGAAACACAACATCAAATCATGAAACACATCAGCAAATATGGAAACACAACAGCAAATCATGAAACACAACAGCAAATCACGAAACACAACAGCAAATCACGAAACACAACTGCAAATCACGAAACACAACAGCAAATACTGAAACACAACAGCAAATCATGAAACACAACAGCAAATACGGAAACACAACATCAAATACTGAAACACATCAGCAAATACGGAAACACAACAGCAAATCATGAAACACAACAGCAAATCACGAAACACAACAGCAAATACTGAAACACAACATCAAATCATAAAACACAACAGCAAATCATGAAAATTACAGTCCTGAAACAAATACCGAATTACAAAAAAATAACCCTGTTACAAATGACCAAAACCAGAAACACAACAATGAAAGCAGTGACATGGCTTCTAACAGAAATGGACGTTATATAAAACTAATTGTGTATGATTTTTTAAATGTTAGTAATTACTGTTTTCTTAATGTGGACATTTCAAATACCGTATTTTCCGGACTATAAGTCGCACTTTTTTTCATAGTTTGGCAAGGGGTGCGACTTATACTCCGCAGCGACTTATATTAGAAATAAATTGAAATAAATACATTGTTAACCCTCCTGTTATGTTCATTTGTGAGGAACAGAGATGATGTTTCTGGGTCAATTTGATGTATGAGGTATGTTAAGTGTTAAGAGGATGTTAAGTGACTCAGAGAATCAGCAAACTTTTTTTTACACTAAGATCTTGAAGGCTAACAACATAATATTCTATTTTCCAATGATTTCATAGATTCAGAAATGCAATAAAAGTGAAAACTGTTTCTACAAATACAGGATGAAAACAGAGTATTAGTTAGCCAATGATGCTTCATGAAAGGAATAAATAAATAAGTTTGAGAAAAAATTACTGTGAAATTATTAGATAAACAGTCTGCTATGATTGTGTCATATAAGGTTGTGAAAGTTAAAATGCGACTTATAGTCCAGTGCGACTTATCTGTGTTTTTTTCTACTTTATAATGCATTTTTGGGCTGGTGCGACTTATACTCCGGTGCGACTTATAGTCCGGAAAATACGGTACATGAAACAGTCCTGAAGCATTCTTGCTAGAGTGGTCTTAACGGAGAGGGAATACCCTTAATACCGGAAAAGCAAAAACTTTACCTTGTTAAACGTTGTTGTAATTTTTATTGTAGTAATACAATTAAAGAAATGCTTTTGGACTGTCCATTAATGTTCTGTTGCAGGTCCCCCAGCTGGGACTTGAACCAGGGGCCTTATTGCTGTGAGGCAAGAGCGCTAACCACTGCGCCACCGTGCAGCTCACCAGTGTTAATAATTAATAATTATATGACACCATGTCTTTATAACGGAATAGAGCTGTGAAAGAAAAAGCCTGGAGCAAGATTCACAAAATTTGTATTACTTTAATATTTCACGCAAGCATCTTCTTAGCTATTAGTGTTAATGTCACATATACAACTACCACTGTGCGATGGAAAGGCATCGGTAGAATCTCTGCAGCAGCTCTGACTGGACAATGCGTAAATTCCTCTGACGCCGGCCGTCCAAATCAAGAGCCAGCAGCTACACGCCGCCCGGTAGCCCAGGGTTATATAGAAAGCAGACCATTTAGCACCACTGGTCATTCGCAACACAGATTTTCAGTACAAATTATAATCTAGTCAATTTACAAATTTACATATTTTTAGACAACATGCCTCCCAGTCTTCTTTCTCTTTCGGCTTTTCCCATCAGGGGTCGCCACAGCGAATCATCCTTTTCCACCTCACTCTATCATGGACATCTTCTACCCTAACATTAGCCAACTTCATGTCCTCTGTTAAGACATCCATATATCTCCTCTTTGGCCGTCCTCTTGCCCTCCTGCCAGGCAGCTCCATCTCCAACATCCTTCTACCAATATATCCACTATCCCTCCTCTGAACATGTCCAAACCATCTCAGTCTGGCTTCTCTGACTTTGTCGCTAACACAGGCAACATGAGCCGTCCCTCTGATGTACTCGTTCCTTATCCTGTCTAACCTGGTCACTCCTAAGGAGAACCTCAACATCTTCATCTCCGCTACCTCCATCTCAGCCTCTTGTCTCTGTCTCACTGCTACCGTCTCTAGCCCATAGAGCAGAGCTGGTCTCACCACTGTCTTGTACACCTTTCCTTTGAGTCTTGCTGGCACTCTTCTGTCACACAACACTCCTGACACTTTCCTCCACCCGCTCCAACCTGCCTGCACTCGCCTCTTCACCTCTTTTCCACACTCCCCATCACACTGAACTGTTGACCCCAAGTACTTAAACTCCTGCACCTTCTTCACCTCAGTCCCCTGTAGCCTAATGCTTCCACCTTGATCCCTCTCGTTCAGACACATGTATTCTGTCTTACTACGACTGACCTTCATGCCTCTTCTTTCCAGAGCAAACCTCCACCTCTCTAGCTGTTCCTCCACCTGCTCTCTACTCTCACTGCAAATTACAATGTCATCCGCAAACATCATTGTCCAGGGAGATTCCTGTCTTACCTCGTCTGTCAGCCTGTCCATCAGCATAGCAAACAAAAAAGGACTCAAAGCTGATCCTTGGTGTAGTCCCACCTCCACCTTGAACTCCTCTGTCTGACCTACAGCACATCTCACCACCGTCATACTTCTCTCATACATGTCCTGAACCACTCTGACATACTTCTCTGCCACTCCAGACGACCTCATACAGTACCACAGCTCCTCCCTCGGCACCCTGTCATACGCCTTCTCTAAATCTACGAACACACAATGCAGCTCCTTCTGACCTTCTCTGTACTTTTCCATCAACATTCTCAAAGCAAAAATGGCATCAGTGGTGCTCTTACGGGGCATGAAACCATACTGCTGCTCACAGATCTCCACCTTCTTCCTAAGCCTGGCTTCCACTACTCTTTCCCACAGCTTCATTGTGTGGCTCATCAACTTTATTCCTCTATAGTTGCTGCAGTTCTGCGTGTCACCCTTGTTCTTAAAGATCGGAACCAGAACGCTTCTCCTCCATTCCTCAGGCATCTTCTCACTCTCTAAAATCCTATTGAACAACCTCGTTAGAAATTCCACTGCTGTCTCTCCTAAGCACTTCCATACCTCCACAGGTAGGTCATCAGGACCAACGGCCTTTCCGCTCTTCATCCTTTTCAGAGCCTTCCTAACCTCATCCTTTCCAATCTCTGCTACTTCCTGCTCCACAACAACCACATCTTCCTCCCTTCTTTCCCTGTCATTTTCCACGTTCATCAGCTCCTCAAAATACTCCTTCCATCTTTTTTGTACACTCTCCTGAGTTGTTAGCACCTTTCCATCTCTGTCCTTAATCACCCTTATCTGTTGCACGTCCTTCCCATCTCTGTCTCTCTGTCTGGCTAGCCTGTACAAGTCCTTTTCTCCTTCCTTTGTGTCTAACCTGTCATATAGCTCATCGTAAGCTTTCTGTTTGGCCTTTGCCACCTCTCTCTTCACTCTACGCTGCGCTTCCTTGTACTCCTGTCTACCTTCCTCAGTCCTTTCTACATCCCACTTCCTTTTAGCCAACCTCTTCCTCTGGACGCATTCCTGTACTTCCTCATTCCACCACCAAGTCTCTTTACCGTCTTTCCTCTTTCCAGATGACACACCTAGCACCTTCCTACCTGTTTCCCTGATAATTTCTGCTGTAGTTTCCCAGTCATCTGGAAGCTCATCCTGACCACCCAGGACCTGTCTCAACTTCTGCCTAAATTCCTCACAAGTTTCTTCATTCTGTAGCTTCCACCACTTGGTCTTCTTTTCTGTTTTCCCTCTCTTCTTCTTCCTGACCTCCAGAGTCATCTTACACACCACCATGCGGTGCTGTCTGGCTACACTCTCTCCTACCACCACTTTGCAGTCATTAACCTCTCTCAAATGACCTCGTCTACATAGGATGTAGTCCACCTGAGTACTCCTACCTCCACTTCTGTATGTCACTCTATGTTCCTCTCTCTTCTGGAAGTAAGTGTTGACTACAGCCATTTCCATCCTCTTCGCAAAGTCCACCACCATCTGTCCCTCCAGATTCCTTTCCTTCACACCAAACCTGCCCATCACCTCCTCATCACCTCTGTTGCCCTCACCAACATGTCCATTAAAGTCTGCTCCAATAACAACTCTCTCTCCTCTGGGGATACTCTCTATGACCTCATCCAACTCACTCCAGAATCTCTCCTTCACTTCTAACTCACAGCCAACCTGTGGCGCATACCCACTGACTACATTCACCATCACCCCTTCAATTTCTAACTTTAGGCTCATCATCCTGTCTGAGACTCTTTTCACCTCTAGAACACTGTTTACAAACTCCCCCTTCAGAATCACTCCTACCCCGTTTCTCTTCCTATCAACACCATGATAGAACAGTTTGTATCCTCCTCCAATACTACGTGCCTTGCTGCCCTTCCACCTTGTCTCCTGCACACACAGTACATCTACCTTCCTTCTCTCCATCATGTCTGCCAGCTCTCTGCCTTTCCCTGTCATTGTGCCAACGTTAAGAGTCCCTATTCTCAAACCTATGTTCCTGCCTTTTCCCTTCTCTCTCTGGCCACGGGCCCTTCTGCCTCCCCTCTTTCTTCGACCAACAGTAGTCAAATTTCCACCGACACCCTGTAGGTTAACAGCATCGGTGGCGGTCGTTGTTAACCCGGGCCTCGACCGATCCGGTATGTCTAACATGCCTCCCAGTCTAAAAGTCTAAAATTGACAGATCATCAGAGGATTTTTGAATCCTTGGAGACCCTCCTGTCAGTCAATCATCATGCTCCTGCCTTCCCCCTGCCGCTGGACTGCCACTGTGCGCCCTCCAAATGTGCGTGAGCAGCCACTGCCTGATGTAAAAGAATAGTCCGGTCACTGTTTCATCTTAATTTATTCTTAAAACCTCAGCGGCGTCCAGCGCCGTTCAACATTTAAAAATACGACTAACGCCTCCTGATTACAAATGCCAACGCACGGTCACCTGCCGAATATGATTAAAACTTGCATTTAGGACGCCGTAGGATGGCATTTTGGGATATATTATCATAGTCTAAACAAAAAAGAAAAAAAAAACAGCCCCTCCCTGCTTGAACACTATATGCTAAAAGTGTGGTGTGAACATTTGTCAACAAACATCTGTTTTTTTTCTTTTTTCCATGAAGTGACCCAACATATTCAATATTAAAGTGCACATTTTGCATATCACAGAAAGCAATTCCAGATAAATAAAAACAGTTTACCTGTATGCATTTTAAAATACAATGAATCTGAGAAAAACAAAGTTTTGTGGACTCTGTTAGAAATCTTTCTATAATTGCACTGCTTTGTGCTGTCGCCTAAATAAAACACAGCTTGCTCTTTGTGTAAAGCTTTTTAGGAGCAACTTCTAATCTCTTTACACTGTTTTCCATCTACTTTACAGCAACAGCATGGACACTATTTACTATCTCCTGCTATTTTTTTTAAACATCAAAAAAATAAAACATTCCCTTTTTTTTCCTTCCTGGAATTTTCCTTGCTGCTGCTCTTTTAAGAACTGCAAGAAAAGGCTGGTGGGGGAGTCTATGTCAGACAGGCTGGCAGATTCAATGAAGTGCTTAAAAAAAACATCAAATGGTTTAAATGCCTTAAGTAAGTCAAGCATCCCATACTGCATATGTGTTGACTCTACTGTTTCTGTTGATCTGTTGTAAATTATACAAATCTTTTTTTTTTTTTTCCTCTTGCTTTACTATTTACAGTATTACAGCAGTGTGTTTCATGTGTTTTACACAGATTACCTTTTAAATTGCACCACGGTTTAAATCGTGACACTTTTTTGTATTTTAGTGATGATTTATGTTCCAGTTGGATACTTATAAGTTGGCCCTGCAATGAACTGATGACCCCCCTTTTGCTGGGATAGGCTCCAGCAACTTCATGACCTAGAAAAGGAATTTTGTAGGTTTAGAAGATTAATGGATGGATATAGTTGGTCTTTTAGTTGATTGAGATGATGTTATAAAGAAAATCTCTGCAACTCTATTTGGTAACTGCATTTTTGAACCCTCAGCTGTGTTCACCAGCTTTTGAGTGTTGTAAAGTGACAAAAAGTCAGTTTTCTCGGCTTGGCTCATCAGAAAGTGACCTCTCCCCAAAGGTTTTTACCCTCTACTTTTCAAGCAAAGCTTTCTCTTTTTGCTGTGCGAAGGAGAACAATTTGTCTGTGCCCACTGAACAAACATAGTCCAAAATAAGTGGAGAAAAAATGGAAGTGTAATAGGTTCTGGTTGTCGTCCTGTCAGTGAAAGAAACATCAACTCTTTTTACAGTTAAGCTAAGACACGGACCCAGAACTCGACAGCTGGCACATGCTGCACCGAAGGCCCTTTATTAAATCCAAAGGCAACAAGATCGTAGAACAAGAAAGCAAAAGTGGCAAATCAGGGATACAACAAACCAGTCGGGAAGACAAGGATCAGACGGGGAAAAAATAGAGCGTATGTTTAACGGACAGGGGCAGCAGACATATGTGGTTTTGGAGTTCAATGATGCAGAGATGAAAACTAAAGAAAAATGGCTGCTTCAAACAATTCCTTTAACAAAATATTTTAAAGAAATCTTAAGTAAAAATGTGCCTATAAAGAGAAAAATATTTAAGACAAAATAGATTAAACAGAATAAAAGTATAAGGTTTATTGAAAAAAGTGAGTTCAAATGTTAAAATTAGTTAGATTTAAACAATAAGATTTTGACATACCTTTTTAAAAACAGTTTCTATATATAGTTTATATATATATATATATATATATATATATATATATATATATATATATATATATATATATATATATATATATATATATATATATATATATATATATATATAAAATTTCTTTAGTTTTTGCCAAAACAAAATGTTAATAAGAAAAAAAAGGTCATTTGTCCTGCATTTGGGTTCTGAACAAACCTTGATTCCTGACATCCCTAAAGCTACGTTCACACAGCCTTTGGCAACACACATTCAACCGACTAAGCAAGGCAAGTTTATTTGTATAGCACAATTAGTACACAAAGTAATTCAAGGTGCTTCACAAAACAGAAAAATGCATTAAAATCACAATACATCATAGAAATAATCAACGTAAAATGTACTTTAAAAGAAAAGAAAAAAACAATTTGAAAATTGATTTAAAAATAAAGGACGGAAAGGAAAGGAAAGTGCAGATAGGACCTTTCAGTCAAATACACGGCTAACCAGAAATGTTTTAAGTCTAGATTTGAACATGAACACAGAAGAGGCCTGTCTTACGACTTCAGGGAGGCTGTTCCAGATTTTAGCTGCAGAATATTGAAACGCTGATTCCCCTTGTTTAGTTCTGACTCTGGGAATCAACAGGAGGCCGGCCCCTGAGGTCCTCAGAGTACGAGATGGTTCATATGGCACTAACATGTCAGAGATGTACTTTGGTGCTCGGCCATGGAGAGACTTGTACACAAGCAGAGCTGCTTTGAAGTCTATTCTTTGAGGTACAGGGAGCCAGTGCAGAGACCTGAGCACAGGACTAATGTGATCATACTTCCTGGTTCTGGTCAAGACTCGAGCAGCAGCATTCTGGATGTACTGAAGCTGTTTTACAGCTCGTTTGGAGAGGCTGGTGAGCAGGCCGTTACAGTAGTCTAACCTACTGGAGACAAATGCATGAATAAGTATCTCCAGGTCTGGCTTTGACACTATGTTTTTGATTTTGGCAATGTTTTTCAGATGGTAAAATGCAGCTGATGTTACTGACTTGATATGGCTGTTAAAGTTCAGGTCAGAGTCCATGATTACCCCTAGATTTCTGACTTGATTTGAGGGTTTAAGAGACAGAGAATGAAGGCCAAAAATAATAACTTCGGTCTTGTTTGAGTTTAGCTGGAGAAACTTGTTCTGCATCCACGCACTGATCTGTTGGAGGCAGTGGCTGAGTGAATCCACCGGCCCATATTCACCTGTTGTCAGTGACACATAGATCTGAGTATCATCTGCATAGTTGTGATAAGATATGTTATTACTACGTATTAACTGCCCTAGTGGCAGCATGTAGAGGTTGAACAGAAGGGGTCCCAGGATCGATCCCTGGGGCACACCACAAGTCAAGGCCATGTAGTCTGAGACACAACTCCCAATTTCAACAAAATATTTCCTGTCTTCCAGATAAGACTTGAGCCAACTTAGGGTAGATCCAGAGATGCCAACCCAGTCTTGGAGTCTGTGCAAAAGGATCCCATGATCAACAGTATCAAAGGCAGCACTCAGGTCTAGCAGGATTAAGACAGTGACTTTGCCATCATCAGTGTTCAGGCGGATGTCGTTGGTTACCTTGATAAGAGCAGTTTCTGTGCTATGATGGGGTCTAAAACCTGACTGGAAAACATCAAATGAATTGTTTAATAAGAGAAAATCAGTGAGCTGTTGGTAGACAACTTTTTCAAGGACTTTTCCTAAAAATGGCAGATTAGAGATAGGTCTGTAATTATTCAGTACAGTGGGATCAAGACCGCTTTTCTTCAGGAGAGGTTTAATAACTGCAGTTTTTAAGGCCTCCGGAAATATTTCAGATTGAAGAGACATGTTAACTATTTGACTAATTGATGGCAACACACTGTTCAGGACAGACTTTAGAAATCTAGTGGGTAACATCAAGGCAGCATGTAGACGAGCTCAGACGGGTTATGGTCTCTTGGACAGTTTGGTCAGTGACAGGTACTAAGTGAGTCAGCTTAGAGTGAGTAGGTGGCCGTTCGATAGTTATATGTGTTGTGGAGTTGATGGCTTTTTTAATACCCTGAACCTTGTCATTAAAAAATACAGCAAACTCATTACATTTAGGTGTGCAAACCAGTTCTATTGGTAGCTGGGTTGGAGGGTTAGTTAATCTGTTTACTGTTGTGAACAGGACACGAGAGTTGCTGCTGCAACTTCCAATGATTTCAGAGAAGTACCTTTCCCTTGTTCTGCATAAGATCTGGTTGTAAGCGTACAACGTAACTCCCCCTTATACATTTCATAATGAACCTGGAGTTGTTGTTTCTGTGCCCTGACTAGATCATCGTTCCTCCAGGGAGCTTTCTGTCTATGTTTTCTCAATTTAACCTTCATAGGGGCAATGGCATCCAGAACATTCAAAATGCTAGAAGTAACAGAATTCAGCATTTCATCAACATTGGCACCAGAGGCGTTTTCAGGGTTCATCATTTCTACAAACTGTGCCCTAGTACTCTCATTTATTTGTCTCCTTTGGACAACTGCAGGGCCAGGCGGTGGTTTGGGAGCAACAGACAGGTCAAAGAATACGCAGAAATGATCAGAGAGGGCGACATCAACCACACTGACATTGTAAATATTAACCCCCTTTGTGATGAGCAGGTCCAGAGTGTGCCCTCTGCTGTGGGTGGGGCAACTTATATGCTGAATTAGATCAAAGGTTTGAAGGACAGCATTGAGCTCTTTTGCATTTCTGTCATTGACATTATCAACATGAACATTAAAATCACCTGTAATGACTAAACCATCAAAGTCTGTGCACACAACTGAGAGCATTTCAGTGAAATCATCAATGAAACTTTGGCTGTGCTGAGGAGGTTTGTACATGACTATGCAGAGTAAGGGAGGAGTTTGTTTTAACTCAATCTTAAAGGACACATACTCAAATGATGAAAATACACCAAACTATAGTCTGCGGGTTGCAATATTATCTCTAAACAGTGCAGAAATGCCTCCACCCTTTTTATTTTCTCGTATTTCCGATACATGTTTGTAGTTGGGGGGAGTTGATTCGACTAGAACTATGTTTCCTGTGTTTTTGTCAAGCCATGTTACAGTTAAAAACATAAAATCAAGATTAAAAGAAGAGATAAGATTATTGATTAAAAATGATTTGTTGCATAAAGATCTGACATTGAGTGCAGCAAGTTTGAGATTAGTTTCCTTGGGACTGGTCAAAACCTTCTTGCAAGGGATATCAACTAGATTTCTTTGATTGGACAGTCTAACTGCCCTTTTTTGCATTCTACGTGGTGCAACTACAGGTATAGCACCAAAAGGAAGCTGTTCATCACAGGGCCCCAGTTTGACATAACCTTTCCTAGGACACTGGGGGCCCGTTTCATCCTAGCTCTGGGGGATAGCACGTCTAGAGGCGCGCAGGGGAGGTCGAGTTGAGGGTAGTGTGGGTGATGGACCAGGAGGAGCGGGAGCTGGACGGAATTTGGGTGAACGACGGAGGGGGCGTGTTGGAGGGGCTTTGGATGAAGGACGTGTTGGAGGGACTTTGGGTGAAGGATAAGGAGGGGGCGCTGGAGGGGTAGGAGAGCTCCTGTGTGGTGTGAGGCTCACAGGTGTTAGGGGAGCCATCTTAATTCCTGACTTAATGAGGCTATCAAAATGGCTAGGTAGGGCCATGGATGAAAGTGGGGGGGACGAAAAGGAAAGTGAGTCTTCACTGGGAGTAGATGTAGCAGGGGGCGCCCACAGCTGGTCAGACGGTGGTATTTCTGGGGCCAAATCTGGTGGTTGTTGTTGTGGTTCTGCGGTTGGGTGCTTAGCTGGCGGTGGTTGTTGTGATGCTGGTGCAGCTGAGTCCTTAGATGGAGGTGGTTGTGGTGGTGGTGCTGCCGGATCCAAGTCTTTGACCGGTGGTGGTGGTGGAGGTAGTTGTTGTTGCCGTTGTGCTGTGATTCCTGGGACACTGGCTCGGTCCTTCCTTACTACTTAAAATAAGAAGTCTACATAAGTAAACATGCGTTCATGCGTGTTTCAGGTTTCCGCGTTCAGAGCTGTTACATGTAGCGACGCAAGTTTCTACGACTGTTTTTGGGCTCTACATACAAAATGCGTGGCGATTGAACACCTGTCGCAAGTTAAACCAGGTTGAACTCTGATGAATCAGGAACTCGGATTTGATGGTGGCGTCTCTTTGCCAACCAATGGAAGTGTGATCATGACGGAGAAATTATACAACACCAAGTTTTTCTTATTTTAGAACAGATCTGTGAAAGGAAAATCCTGGGGCAAGATTCATGAGATTTGCACCACTTCTTCTAACTGTAGGTGGCGGACAGGGGCAAGTAAACAGTAGAAAAAGACGAAGAAGCCCCTCCCTGCTCCCCCACTGTGAACACCGTATGCTAAAAGCGTGTTTAAGAACCCATGTTTAGCGTGTTGTCACATGCTCCGTGTGTCCATAGCTTGACAGCTAAAGGAACGCGTCCCAGTCGGCTGCTGTAGAAAATTCCACGATCACCTGTCAATCAAGTGGATAGAAAATGGAATAGGAAGGGTTCATTAAAAAGTCCCACCAATACATTTATCATGAACATTAAAAAGGTTTTTTTGGAGGAACTATTCTGTACCCTGCTCATTCATTTAAATCAAACATTCTACAGTCATCAGCTTTTATATTTTCTTTCAGGTTTCGGTCTCACACACTGATTTGAATCTAGATAACACTAATTTAACATAGGGACTATGGCTACATCTTTTCAATCCTGTCACATTTCCCTCATGATAATAAGGCACTTTTGAACAGCAGTGGTTTCTATGGTGTTCAGGCACAGGCTCTGCTGAAAACCTGAATGGTTGCTCATTCCTTCTTCTTTGCTCCTTTGAGGTTGTTTCTGAAGTAAAACAGAACAGTTTGAGATGATAGTAAATGGACGGACATGGAGTAGTGCCCTACTTGCCAATTTTAACTGCACCCCCCTTAGTACACACACCCCTCCCCCTTCAATATATACATTCCAACATAAACACACACACATGCACACACACACCCTTTCAAACACACATACACGCACACACATTTTGCAAGGAAGGTGGGACCTGGGTCCATCTGTCCCCTACCCCTTCCCTGGTGGGGGGTGCGGGCCCCTTGGCGATGGCGGCCGTGTCCCTTGGGTGCTGGCTCCCTGGGCCCGGCGGTGCTCTCTCCGCACGGTGGGGGGGTTCATATTACACCTGAGCCGGGGGTTTTCGTGTCCCTGGGGGGTGGGTCCTGGTCCTTGCCCCTGAGCGCTGGGCCCCGCCAAACTTCCAACATGGCCGAGCCTGGTCGGGCCATATTTATAACACCCCTTGTGGGCCCTCTTTTTTCCCCGGGGTTCCCCCCTCCTGGGCGGGGGCGGCGGGCCCCTGCCTTGCTCCTCCCTGGACCAACCGTGGGCCGGGTGG
Source organism: Oryzias latipes (assembly GCF_053564925.1). Taxonomy (NCBI): domain Eukaryota; kingdom Metazoa; phylum Chordata; class Actinopteri; order Beloniformes; family Adrianichthyidae; genus Oryzias; species Oryzias latipes. Next base: position 16,195,954 of record NC_136248.1, read on the forward strand.
ATGGCTGCCTGGAGTGCGGAGCGGGTCTCCCTTGGGGGGTCCTGGCTCGTACCTGGGGTAGGGGCGGGGGGATGCCCGGAACTCCTGGGTGGTGGTGGGGTGCTCGTCTGTGGCTGTGGGCGTCCTTCTCCGGTGGGGCCCTGCGTTGGGCGCTCCCGGCGCGGCGGGGGGGCTGCTCTCCTGGTTGGGCTGGGGCGGCGCTCTCTTTCCCTCCGTGCCTCCCTGCTCTCTGGCTCTGGGGGCCTTGCGGCGGTCCTGCTGGCCCTGGCCTGGGTGGCGGGCTTGGTCGCCCGGGCAGCGGTTGTTCCCTGCCGGTTCCCGTGTGGCGTTGGGGGGATTTCGGCTGCCGCTGCTGCTGCGGTGGGGGTCTTGGGGTGGGGATGGCTGGGCACTCTCCCTCCTTCTTGTCACGTTCCACCATCCATTTTAGAAGAACATAAACACTCACCTGAGCACAGGTGTTAGCTCACCTTTGCACTAACAGTTTGCATGATTGAATGACTGAAATATTTCACACTAGTTGGTTTTAAGGCATAAGTATGCGTGTGAACACTATCTGTTTTGTGTACATGTCGACAGGTGGACATTTTTGCGGCTAGCAGGTGTGTTTATAAAATTTGAGTGTTTGTGTGGATAGGCCCCGCCCTTTTTGTACTACATTTGAACCTTACCATAATGATTAACAACCAGTAAACGTATTGCTTTATGCTGCTTCATGGTCTTACCCCCCTTCCCCTCCTATTATCACCCTCCTACCCCCCCCCCTCTCTAACATCCCTCTCTCCTCTTCCCCTCTTTCCTTTTCCGTCCGGTCCAACACCAAAGATTTTCAGACATGATTGAAATTAATAAAGTTTGGCCTCAATTACAAAAGGGGTTTATTCAGACATACCTTTGGTTTGTCTGAAGATTAATAACCCCTCTTGTTAAAGTAAAATATGTCCAACACAAGAGGCCCTCAGCTCTCATCTGTCTGCCTAGCTGTTGGACAGGACAAGTTAAAAAAAATTAAAAAAAATAAATAAATAAATGGACGGACAAATGGACTGGTTGCAGATTTGAACTGTCTGCTATTTCAGTCAGCAGGTGTTTGTGGTTGTTTTCTCCAGCAAAAGCCTTATCTATCGGAAAAAGTTGGAGGGAGGTGAATGAAACCTTTTTTTTTCCATACCAGTTGGAGGACTGCCTGCAAAGTTGAGGCTCTCTTTCTTGCTGCAAGACGTCACTGATGGTTCTTTTAAAAGAAAATAGTCGCTGAACACCTCAGCTTCCCTTTCATCTTTTGTCTTTCGCTCTTTTTACATTTAAGACTTCTGTTTAAGACACATGGAAGAAAATCTGCTCAACTGACATTTCTCTCAAGACAGGAATCTTGATAGATCAGGAAGAGGCTGCTAGATGCACACATGGAGGATAGAGATGGGATAGAAAGAAGAGGAGGAGGAAAGGGGAGACAGGATGAAGGGATTATATTTCTTGGATTAAATTTTACTTGAGTTGCTAGGGATAAGTCAGGTGATTACAGGATGTGGCTTGATCTAAAACCGCAAAGCTGTCTTGAAGATTGTAATACTTTAATACAATTTTGAGGCAGTTTAAAAAAAGGTTGCTGGTTTTTGGTTGGCATGGCCATATTACAGTAAAATGTTGAACCAAATGTGAATAGAAGACTCTTGGCTCGGATAGAATGTCATGGGTTTAAACCGTGAATTCAGGATTCAGTTGACGTCTCGTTGAGTTGAAACTCAACATCTTTAAGGGTCATCAGTGAGCAAAAGATTCTCTGCCAGAGTTTGCAGCCACGATTTACAGGAAAGGTTAAGTTATCTGCACAAATCATTCCCTTTTTCATTTGCAGCAACAGTTCTGCAGACATGATTTACAAGTATAGAAGCTGCAGACATGAAATTCAAGGGCAACTCCTAGCCACAAATCAAACTGGCTTATCCTCTCTATTTACGTCGTCCCGTTTGTGTCATGAAGAGGGAAGTATTCTAAATCAGAAGTTACAAATTGCTACATTTATTTTTCTGTAGTAATGAGATATTTAGTTCCATCTATGTCATAGTGAGTGGAAACTAGGACAGCGCGTCACGTCCCCCACTGGGAAGGATCTACGGAAAAATCCTCTCCCTCCGCCGTAAGCATGATCCAACATCTGCAGCATAGGCACTGGCTCTCCTTTTGACATCGGTCTCGGCTTTGCCACTTTTTGAGGGGAAAACATCCTCCTGCTGTCAAAAGGACGTACATGGGGAACTTGGTCTTAGTGAAACTGCACAGCCTTTGCTTCTCCACCAGGCTCAGTACAGAATGTGAGACTTTGAAAGTTTAGGATATTTAACATAAGTATGTGCTAAGCACTTCTATGGGGTGCAGCACCACCAATTCATATTCATGATTTCTTTTTTATTTTCATTCTTGACTCATACCAGTATCATAGTTTTCAGAAAGTAGTATTTTGTATTAATGCAAAACATTATTAAGAAGAAAGAGGTATTTAATTAGAATCAACATTGTGGGTGTTTTTCATGTGGGCAGCCAGCACATTTTCATCGCTGTGGAGTGAGGCATCGATTTAAAGTCCCACTCCGATAATCTTTTGATCTTTTTTAAAAGCGCTCCCAGTGGTCTTTTAATTATAATTAAAAGACATTTTTAGCAAACATTTTTTTTTGGTTTTGGCCAATTGGTCTTTATGTGAATTTGGTTTTGAGTTGTCAAAAATGCAGTTCATGTGTATTTTATATAGTTTATATGCAAATATTATGTGACTTGTGCATTTGTGCGTGATTTTTGCTAGATGGATATGCAAATGTATGGCTTTCCGCGACCGTTCCACGTATATCTTAGAGACTTTTTACTCATGTACCACTGATGTGTAACTTTTGTATTGTGTATATGTTGCAGCAAGACTCAAAGGAAAGGTGTACAAGACAGTGGTGAGACCAGCTCTGCTCTATGGGTTAGAGACGGTAGCAGTGAGACAGAGACAAGAGGCTGAGATGGAGGTAGCGGAGATGAAGATGTTGAGGTTCTCCTTAGGAGTGACCAGGTTAGACAGGATAAGGAACGAGTACATCAGAGGGACGGCTCATGTTGCCTGTGTTAGCGACAAAGTCAGAGAAGCCAGACTGAGATGGTTTGGACATGTTCAGAGGAGGGACAGTGGATGTATTGGTAGAAGGATGTTGGAGATGGAGCTGCCTGGCTGGAGGGCAAGAGGACGGCCAAAGAGGAGATATATGGATGTCTTAACAGAGGACATGAAGATGGCTAATGTTAGGGTAGAAGATGTCCATGACAGAGTGAGGTGGAAAACGATGATTCGCTGTGGCGACCCCTGATGGGAAAAGCCGAAAGAGAAAGAAGAAGATATGTTGCACATTTATCGTTAAATTGATGCAAAAATCAGTAATGAATTACATATAAACAGCGCAATAATCGCACACAGTTCATGTTCTACGTTGATTAACGTGTTCTTTGCGTGGTTTATTTGTACTTTTTTCCGTGACTTCAATGTGCGTCATTCATGATACGTCTGTAAACATTTTTCATAAAGACAACAAATTTTCCCACCTTTTCCACATATACTTGTGTATGAAGAGAGAAATGCCACAAGAACCTGTTAAAAACACCAAAAACACAATTTTCAACGAAATAAATCTTTAAGATTTTATATTCCTAATTATAAGGAGAATAAAAAACAAATATATATTTGAACAAATTTCTTGCAGTAGTAGATATATAAGAAAAACAAATCTTTGTTGTTGTTGTTGTTGTGTTTAACTATTATAAATGTCCGTATAGAAGCAAATATCTATCAAGTTTAAGATCTAAATCCACACTGCAGGAAAAATCCAGAACCAGAGTCCATTCTCTGTCACTCTTCTTCATGACTGTATCATTTGCATTACTCTTGCTTAGTTAGTGGAAGAGAGGGCTTCACTTTTAATCATTTTACACAAGGACCGGCTCATACATTTTATATTAAGTGGATGGGTTAACTCTTTAGTGCGTTTTGTTTTTGAAGTGCTGCTCTCATGACGTGTTCTGCCCATCCACAGAGCCAGCCATTGCTCTCGACTGTCACAAATCACTACCAAGCTATGTCTCCCACAGAATGCGGGATTCAGGGCAGAAAATCAATGAGCTCTAATGGGTCTCTCCATCAGCCCAAATATATGAAGCTTCATGCTTGATGGTGAAGAGACAGAAGTGGTACCAAGGATTTACAGGATGGGGAGAGGGCGGGTTGGAGGCAGTTTTTAAATTCCAGCGAGGCCTGGTGTAAATGGACGGCTGTGATCTGAGATTGTACTGGACTTCAAGCAACTGAAATTATTACAAAGATTAAAAAAGGGGTACAGAAGATTGTATATTATTTTTGTTTTTATTTGAAACAACATAACTTGGAAAGATTAACTGCAGATATACAGTGTCAAAAAAGAAAGTGTTAGGCAGCTATTGAAAGATCTAAAAACACTTCAGGTGTTAGTTTAGAGGTGCAGCAAAGGGAACTGGAGGGTGCATATGTCACTTGCCTTTAAGTTTTATGCTTTGTTTCTTCTATATCCCTTAGTGGTCATTGCTTTCAACTAGATCTGAATGGAAAAAGTAGCTTTAAAGTAAACTTTTGTTATTACTTTTCTTACTGTGGAATTTCAAAACTGATAATGCTGCCAGTGCTAATAATTCAGTGTCATATTTAGGATTACATAATGTGTTGCGAGTCTTTGCAGATGCCAGCCAATGTACTTAAAACAATGGCAAGGCTTTTGTTTGGTTTACAGAATTTAGAAAGTATATTAGTGCAAGCCAAGAACACAGTTTTAGTCCTTTTGCTGTAGTATGTGAATACTACTTTGTAAAGTAGCTAGTGTGAAGTTGCCCTTACTAGACTCTGTGTGTTCATTGATGAGAAGGAAAGTGCCAAAAAAGTGTTTAGAATTTAGTCCTTTTAATGAAAAGTTGGATCAAAGCTGTGCTGACCTCTCTGGGTCGTAATAAAGATGAGCAACGCCCAGTAAGATACAATACAATATAGCCCCAGTGGTGTTCCCTGTGTGGGGTCCATACCAAGGGAGAAAAAGACGAGTCCGTCATAGTTTTAACAGTTTATATGCTCAAGGGCACAATATATGTTTTAAGTGGCTGGTACTATTCTCCCCCCAATTCCTGCCAGAAAGATAATTGATATCTTTGTCATTCAGTGGAAAAGCACTCAAGTAAGTTTTTTTTTTAAAAAAACCACCCCCTCCTACTGGTTTCAGGCAAAATGTGTTAATAAAAGAAAAAAAGTATCAAAAATGTTGGATAAAAGTATGAAAAACTATAATTTTGTATCAAAAACCCTTCACTGGAAATTTTCACAGGGTGAGAACATATTTGCTTGAAATGGCTCTATGGGGAATGATTTTTTTAACTTTTATTTATTTATTTGTTAAATTGGTAAGCCTATACCTGAAGCTACATACAGGTGTGTCCCTTTGGATAAAAATAACTAAGAACTGATTATCTGTTAGTTCTGGTTGATATAAAGACACCAATAACATGACCCTACCAAAAGGTTTGGTGTGCAGTTTTTTCTCTTTGTTTGTGTGATGTGTGTGTGTGACTGTCTGATGTGTTAGCAGCAGTGTAAATGTCTTATCTCCTTCTGATTCCTCCACATAGAAAAAAACTCAATTGAGTGACTGAGTTGGATGTGGTCAGTCTGAGCACAGGCCTTTATTGTCAGGCAGAGGAATGCAGCAAAATAGAGATAAGGTCTAAGAAAAAGGGGGTTGACTTTGAGAGAGAACAACATTAAATTGAGTTACTTCCTCATAATAAAGAAAACTGAGAACGTGGACAAGTCTGATAAGCCAGTGACCGAAAAAGACGCCAGTCTTTTGAATTGATTTTAATAAAATCTTTTAAAAGCAGTGGCTCGTGAAAGTGATATCGTATGGAAATTTGTCCAACAAGCTATTTAACATTCATTGCTGGAACTGACTGTAGATATGATTGCCTTAGGTTACAGCCTATGAATATAAATGTTGTGTTAGACGTGAAGAGTCATTGTCCAGCTTTTTATTGACTTTGTATTGGGTATTTTTTTCAATCTTTTCTATTGTGTGTCAGTATCTTGGTCTATTGAGAGGCTTGTCATATCTCATCCATTTCATGCAGCAACAAGTGCAAAGTTACAAAACTCTTCCAGGCTTCAGGAACAACTTGATGAGGTTTTGTCATTCTTCTTTCTTGCAGTGGTGGACAGCAAGGTAATCCTGGATGGCCTGCAGAGGTACGGCCCCACTCCCATGTATCTTCCTGTCAGCTACCAGATCCTCAATGCAGAGTCAGCGTTCTTCTTACTTGAGGCAAACCAGGACATAATGAGGAACTCTAGCCTGCAAGCCCGGACTGAGTCCTTCTTCATCCATCAGGCCAGACAGATGCCCTTTGTCAATGCTAGCTATGGACCGTTGTCTGTCCAGCAACCTGTTCCACTTGAGATGCTACAAACGCTGCCTGGGCCATTCAACACACCACCCTTCACTTCATCGTCAGTGCCAACACCGGCATCTTCATCGCCTCTGTTTACATTTAACTGGAAGGTCCACACCTACATCATCAGCGAGCAGATTCACCCGAGCTGGCCTAAGGTTCAGGTGTTGTTCTACATCGCTGGCAGAGACTGGGATGATTACAGCACTGCCCATAAATTACCCTGTGTCCGGATGTTTGCCTTTCATGAGACCCAAGAAGTGCGTGGGACGTGCAAGCTTAAAGGGGAGCTGGGGATATGTGTTGCAGAGTTGGAGCCTTTGGCCAGCTGGTTCAGTCCACCCACTGTGAGGCCTGGCAGGCAGAAGGTGTCCGAGCAGGTTCAGGGCACACCCGTGGAGCTCTACTACATTGTTCAAAGCACAGACAGCGGAGACTGTAGTTCAGAGGATTCAAGAAAGGGTAGCTCGGTTCATACAGAACCTCAGAGACCCATGGCCTACTTTGCGGGACATACACCCATGCAGCGGATTGGAAGTGTCAGGCTCTTCCAGCCCTTGTCAGAGTTGAAGCTGGACAATAACTTTGTGGTGATGGCTCCTTCCAAACCCATCAAGCAGAGGGAAACCATTTCAACCTTTCTGGCCCTCTCCACATTTTCGTCAGTACATATTTTCACCCTTAGGTGAGTCTGCCTCCTGAGTTTACTCAGCGGTTCTAATGTGCAAATGTTTTCATTTTGATCCAAAGGATCGCAGTTCGAAGAACAGGTGTCAATCTCTCCATTACTGCCTCTTCCCCTCCATCAGCAGGTGCTGCTGTTGTTTGGAAACATTACTTGTAGCAGTTTGTAAAATCCAAATAACCCACAATCAGTGATTAACATCTGGCACTAGAGATCTGAATATGCATGAGCCTGAAAACCTTCTAATTTTCCACAACATTCAGGAATCTCTCGACACTGCTGGCTTTATGCTCCTACTCTACCAGCTGTGGTTGGGTAAATTAACTTGATCTTTTCTGCCAATTAACCAAAAAACATAACCTGTCAACGAGACTGTGGGTGTTCCTGTGCAGCATACCCTGCTTTGACCTCTCTCAGATCAGTAACTCACTAACCTCCTGCTGAGATTATGTCAATTTAATCATGAAATTTGTTTGTGCTAAATGACATAAAAAGGGTATCTATCCTGTAACACTTATATACTTTGTAAATTGTTACTGCGACTGACAGTTTAGATGCTTAAACACCTTTTTCTTTTTTCTAGACTTCAGTCTATATTAATGTAAAATGTTCACATCCAGTCTTTGCCTTTTGGCTTCTCTCTATAAGATTCACCACAGCAAATCATATACAGTATCTCTATCTAACCCTATCCTCCGCATCCTCACTCATACCAACCTCCATTATGTCCTCTTTTTCTACATCCATGAACCTTTTCTTAGGTCACTTTTAAGGTCTCCTTTCTGGTAGCTCCAACCTCAGCCTCCTTTTACAAACAAGATCAACAATATCTCCAATATTGTTGCCGTGTGTGTCCATTATTCATGTACTTGTCTTTCATACTTGGTGATGGTAAGCTACTGATGTAGCCACAGCTGTCCTGGGATTGACTGACAGAGGTGTGGCTGCCAGTGCACGTCTATGGCCCCTCTGACCATCACCGGGACACTTATACACATCCACACACCAGTGGAACAACACTGGAGGCAGGGAGGTGTTTTGCCCAAGGACATAGTAGCTGACTGGGGGAGCAGGGATTGAACCAACAACCCATCCATCATTGGCTGACCTGGTCAACCACCTGAACCCTGCATTTATTTCCAAAACATCTGTGATGAGCTGTTCCTCTGATTCATTTCTGATCCCGTCCATCACTCCGAAAAAAAAAAACATGTTCCATTCTGCTACCTCCAGCTCTGCCTCCTGTCTCTTTCTCAGACTCTCTAACAGAGAAGTTCTCACCACAGTCTTTTACACCTTTCTTTCAGTCTTGATAATTATCTTGTCACATTTTGTATAAACAAAATGTTGAGTCAACTTTCTTGTTGTTTTGATGTGCATTCTAAAAATGACATGCAGCAGAGCATCAGGAGAGGTACTTCGAGGAACTAACTGTGGACTACTTCACTAGCTTTACAGAAAACTTGAAGGACTATGATTAAATCAAAAACTGCTGCTTGTAGTAAGTTTACTAAATCTTGTCTTGTGAGGAGCAATAAAGGCTCTGTGATGACTCCATTGATAAAAACAAAAACTTAGTTTTGGATGAAATGATGAAACATATCACTGGAGGAAATTTACTCTGTGTCATACATCGTGGTAATTTTACCAAGAAATAAAGAGTTGATCACTAGAATGTTGAGCTTTTTTTTTTTTAAAAACAATCTTATGTTCATAGAAAAGGAAGAGGTCTAACCCCTGTATAAATTAACAATGGGCTGAAGGGTCTTGCTGGAAGAAACCACAGTGAAGTCCATTTGGGTAGACATTGCAGACCATCTGGTCCATGTAGATTTCCAGTGAATTACAAATTTGTATCTTCAACCATTAGGCCATTATTCTCCTTTTTGAGTGACCTGTTACAATGTAAATCAAAAGGGGCTTATGTGATTTCCAGTGGTCCATTGGTAATTGTGAAAGTTGAGTTCTAAGAATAACCTGTAACAGGCAAAATCCACAAAGTATTCATTTTTACAATTATTCTAGATGTTTCAAGACTGTAAAACCCCTCAATACACACTTTATTCAGACAGACATGAACAATTACACACTTTTGTCTCTACTTTAAACTCTCAAAGTTCTAACCATCATAGAAAGCAATAAGTTAAGTATTGTAAAATGAAACCAAAGATTTGCTCACGATCAAAGATTGGTGTAAAGTTGGTGAGCTGAACACATTCTGTACTGTACAGGAGACCTGGCATGGAGGAGATTGACTTACAATGGTCTACAACCAACCAAGATGCAGAACACACTAAACAATAAAAAAAAAGCATACAAAATGACACAATAAAAAATCCAGAAACTGCGGGGCCTTGAAAGATGAACTGCGCTCTAGCGAGTGACCACAGAATGAATAAATAAGGTAATCCACATCCTAAATGTGGGTTTTGCGCCATTTCAACATGAAGCTCAGCTAAAACAGATTGGATTTGAGGTTTGGAATCGTTCCTTTAATTGTGAAAATGTTCTGTTTTGTTGATTTATTAAAGTAGCCTCACATGCTAAATCATTTTGTCCCAACTGGAGCCTCTTTTTATAGCAAAGGCAGTCCTTTGCAGCTTTGAAAGGTCAAAACCTAAATTGTACTTTAAAAAAGTGACATCTCTGAGCCAAACCTTTGTTTAACAGAAAATAGGATGAATTTACGCTTCCAGGAGCTGTTGGATGCCTCGGTTGGCTTAGTGTGGGTCATGCAGAAAACTTGGGTTCTCTTCCCAGAGCACGCAGTGAGCTAAAAAAATTAATCCACTGTGGGACCTTAGGCGTTGTTGTCTATCTGGGTCTCCTTGTGCCTTGAAAATACTGTGTTATGTCAGGAAGGGTATCCGGCATAAGAACTCTCAGACAAACCCAATGTGCAAATCAGAGAAATCCGACTTGATGTGGCTACCCCTAACAGGATAAGCTGAAAAGCAAAAGAAATAATTAAAATAGAATGATTTTACACTTCCATTTGACATATTGACAATAAAGTTGTTCATCTTTCAACATATCCCTTCAGTGGTTGCCACAGCGATTCAGCTTTCACTGATCCGCACATTTTGGTTTGGCAGAGAGTTTTTACGCCATAAGCCTCTCTGACACAACCCTCTATTTTATCTGGGCTGGGGACCGGCACAGGGAGACCCAGACTTTGGTCCCCTTATGGCCACATAATTGGTCCGTAGCGCAAAGGGTCTTCCCCAAGAACTCACAATGGATAAAGCTCTTCTCGACAATAAAATACCAAATCATAGATCCTGTTTATACAATGGCGTTTTAGGGCCAAGGTGAGAAAAAAAATTCTGGAGGAACCTTTCCCCCCCCCCCCCCCCCCACTTACAGGAAAAGAAAATTGAAATTGCAAGATAAAAGTCAAAATAAAGTTACTTTGAGAGAAGTAAAGCAGAGTCTTTTTTTTACGATTAATTAATGTTTTATTTATTTATTGATGGGTAGCTTGCAGGATCTCTGCAGCCCGTTATTGAAGCCGTTGGTATCACTGCAGCTGACCACTTCAATCCTTTCTTCCTCCACCAAAGACAAGATCTCTATGTTTGTGTGATGCTTCCATCTGCGGAGGCGCACTGTTTGGCATTTTCAACGTTATAATGCTAATATAACAGACTGTTTTCATTCATCTTCGATGTTTTCTGTTAAAACGGGACGTTTGCAGAAAGGTAAACAGTGTTACCCCCCCTCTTCTCCGTTGGGGATCTGCGCATTACAGGTTAATGACGTTAGGAAACAAATGGACTTGTTATGGTATGTGAATGAATGGGAAAAATAAAGTTGCGGTCCTCTTCACTCAAACGTGTCTCTGAACTCCAACTTTGCTTTACAGACATAGTCACTATGTTTTGCGAAGACTGAATTATTCTTAAAGACTCAGCTTTTCTTCTCTCGAATAACAAATCGACTTTTTTCTCAAAACTTTATTTCGACTTTAATCTCAGCATTTCAACTTGAATGTTGCCATTTCGACTTTAATGTTGCCATTTGCACTTTTTTTCCATTAAGTAAGGAGACAAGAAAAAAAATCATCCTCCATCATACTTTTCCCCACTGTGGCCCTAAAACTCTGTCGCATGTTTATAATTTTAATTTATAGATTTTCTATTTTTTGCCTTTAGAGATCAGACAACATTTTTTTCAAAAACAAAGTTGCTTGGGCTTTTATATTTTCCTGAGTTTATGACAGAAAAATTGTTTATGTAATATCCACAATGCATGAATGATTGTAATACTTTAGGACTTGCTGTTATAGTTAAAGTTGGAAATCTGACATCAAATTTTATCCAGGTGATTCCACGCGTAGTGTTGATTAATTGAGCTTTCTTGCATACAAATTTCTATTCAAAGTGACTGTAATTGGCGCACGTTGGCGGACGCAGATTGAAAGTGTAAGGAAACACGCCTTTCCGCTAGGCTACTTTTATGCCTGAGATCTATATCATGGCAGATGAAACAGTTAGCGGCCTCAAAGTGGCGCCGTGACAGAGGGCTTTGGCAATTTGTCAACCCTGGGTGAGCAGGAAATCTGCCAAAAAGCCTTGCTGCTTTTTCTCTCACTACAGTGTTGATGAACTCCCATGAAGTATTTTCACTAGCAGTGTGTGTTTATATCACATTTGTCGGCGTGTGTGTAGATGAAAAATATAAATGCGGAGATTTTCCTTTAATGCCTCTTTGCATGAAAATCAGATCCCTTCTGTTCAGAAGTTCAACTTTTTCATGTTTTCCCGTTGGGAGAACAAAGACTTAAATTTCAACCAAAATACCTAATTTAGCCAAAGATTAGCCCTCAAAGTGTTTAAGTAGCCTGTGATTTTTTTTTTCCACAAGCTATTTCATACTACTCGACTTAAACTTCAAATACAGTAAGTGAGCAGATGCTGGTGTTTTTAATCTACAATCAGCTTTATTTTTCTTTGCTAGTACGTTAAAGTGTAAAACCTTTGTTGTCCAAGTCCCTAAATTTTTACCAAGCACGTCCAATATCAGCATGATGCTGGTGCTGAGTCAAGCATTGCAGCACTGGAGGCTGGAGAGCATCTGTGCTCCATTCCTCGTTCTCTGCCCGCATGTGTTTGCACACCGCCAGCCAATGTTTGCCTTCACTGAAGAGCGAGTGTTTATTGACAGCTTATTTCAAGAGGCTTTGGCTTTTTTTTCCCCGCTCTTCCACTAGAACATTATGAACTATTTGATATGTTTTGCATCTCCTTCTTGCTCGTCATTTGCGCATCCTCATCCTCTAGGTTCAAGTAATCTCATTTGAAAACTCTACATTTTTAAATTCCGATTTTCAACCCAAGTTTTGACGTTTTCTGTGATATATTTTTATTGCACTCAGTTTAATATGATATGGCACGCAAAATAGTACTAATTACTTTAGGAAATACCCCTGAAGCATTTTGCGGGGGGCTTCGAAATATCTCGTTTCGCTTTTAGATCACTTTCAGGAAACCATAGCACCAAAGGCTGCAGGGTTTCAAACTCACACACACACATTTGGCCTGATTTTTTCAACTGTAATGCTCTTTCAAAATATGCCATTAGGTGTCCCTTTAAATTCTGTGATGAATATTTCAAACTCAAGGTTATATTTAGAATGAAAACAGAATATGACTCATTTGACTTATAATCTCAAGAATATAGTCACATCCAAGGAAAATCTCTCACAATGCTGTAGGACCATGTGGAAACAACAGGTTTTCCTTTTAAAAGATGCTGGAAAAAGGATTTTATTAATTAAATAAAAGTAAAGAGCTTTAAAAACCCAGCATTTCTCTCTACAAAATAAAAGATTCTTGGCACTCCATACCTAGGTTTTGTTCATTTTGCTTGATGCGATTTTGCTGAATTACATGTTTTAATATTACTGTTTTGAAATAGAAAATATGCAAAAAGCCAAATAATTAATTGACAGAGAGGCAAGGAGATTAAACTTTATTCGAAAACTTAATCCAAAAGAAAAGCTTTTTGGAATAAAAGATGTGGCATGTTTTTTTATACAAATAAAGGATAAAGGTTTTTTTTTTTTTTTATTTCAATTTGGAATCTAGATCTTGACACTGATTGTGTACCTTTTCGCAACTACTATTTTTTACAGCTAGTCCTACTGTATGTAAAAAAAATCTAACAGAATAATAAGGAGGACTTAAAAATTGTATTTGGACATTTTAAAAAAGAATGACAACAGACCTTAGAACAGAAAAGTAAGAAATTGCATTGATTCCACAAAAAGAAAATGACTTTGTTACCATAGCTCTATTTAAACAGCAGATAGATTTTTAAAAATGACCCTTTAAAAAAAAGAAAAAAAAATACAATTTTTGACACAATTTAATTCCAGTTACCGTAATTCAAATGATTTAAAAAATGCCAGTACACAACTGAGATTGTGCCACACAAAAAGCACAAAACAATTTTTTAATTTCAAATTTAATAATAGACAATTCCATTGAAACCAGATTATTTTAATTGCATGCTAATGGCCGGAATTTGGAAAACTCCCTCAAAGTGGAAGATTAGGAAGAAACCTCTAAAAGAATCAGACTTAGTAGGGTTGGCCAGTGGTGCAAATCCCAGAGCTTTGAATGCACATTGTTTAAGTTAAAAGTACGGGGGCCAGATGCATGTAAACACTGATGATTAAACTGTTACACTTTGGCACATAATATGGAGTTATCTTGCATTAAGGAACTCATCTTGCATTGTTTATTTTTTTTATTTTTTGTGGTCCAGCAGCTCGAGAAGACCTTTAATTCAGACTTTTACCGAGCAGACTGTAGTCTGAACACTGATTGGCGTTCCCTTGTTTAGCGTCACCAAGCCTGGTCTCCTGCACTTTGGGTCCTCCTCCAACACCAGTTCCTGCCATTTTCCGCAGTTTACACTGTCATTTGCGATCCGCAAATCGCACAGGTTGATATCTCGATAAAGATAAATTTTTGTTTTTTCAAGAAGCTAACTTGAATTATTTGCCCTTTTTAAAAGTTTTTAAAAGTTTAATTGAACACAAGTAACTAATCACAACAAACATATTTATCCCAGTTGTTGGCATTGGTGTGATCTTTTTATGTATTTAAATCAGTTGTATTCTAAGTGCTGTTAAAATGTTGTCATTGATGGAAATGTAATAATTGGCTAATTAGGATGCTTGAAGAACTTGTTTTGATCTTATCCTGGAAGAAGCATAAAGCTTCTCTAAAATGGTTATTTTTTTATTTAATTTTCTTTTTCCAGCTATTGCCAGAAGCTGGGAAATTGTATTTGTATTTTGGTTTTATCCTATGAAACAAAACACAGGAGTATAAGTAGTTTAAGGCCTTCCCAAAACCCCTAATTTTTAATTTCTTGAAAAAACAGCGTGTCATTGGCACACAAAAGCAGCAACTAATTTTTTCTTTCACATAAACTGATCACATTTTGAGTCTTTATTAAAGGAAAACTTTTGTTTGTTATAATAAAAGGCTCTGCGTTTAACAGCAATGTGTCATAACATCTGATTTTATTCCTCCTACACTTTTTCAGACTTTGACAGCTCTTTACCTACACATAAACATTCTCATCAAAGGGCTATAATCTTGGCCTCCATCCTCGCATTTCGCCTTATTGTGTTATTGGTTGTATTTAATCCAAACTAATCTGATATAATTATTTTGAATGTAATTACAGGCTTTCAATCCCAGCGGCTGAAAAACAAGCAGTCATTTATCAATATTCACACCTACCCCCCTTCCTGCATAAACATTATTGTCGTCCGTACGTGTACAGCCACCAGCTCACATATACAAACGCAGATCCACCCCGTACCGTCTGTAAAGTCACGGTGTGTTTGTCATGTTAAAGGCTCCCGGTGGAATCAGTAATTCCCTGCCTCATTAGCCAAGGAGAATGTGGTGTAACAAGATGGCAAAAGGTTCTCCAGCTACTCCTTATTTAACATGCAAATGAAAACACTATTTCCTCCTGAACAAATTAACAGGCTTTTCAAAAGATAAATTTCCCCAGCTGTATTGTAATTTTGACTAAATAATCCAACATATTTCCACAAAGCGCCTCTGGGGAAGAGTTGCTGATGAATGCAAATGAATTTCTAATACGTGTAAGTGTGAAGGTATGAATGTGAGTTTCTTCATGCTGTGCCAGCTCAAAATAGCCCCCATGAATTGTTTTATTTGCAAATTTAGCAGGTAGATGGAAGGGGTTTGCCTTTGAATTAGAAGGTGTTTTGTTGTTGCAACAAGTTGGGGATTTTTGTGGACGTCATTGCAGACGTGAGGCTGTGTGTTGGTCAGCTGGTTTGGAGCTCTAACAGGGTTCGAGTTTACAGGTCTCGTGCTCTTCCTGTTTGTTTTCAGACACCGTCGGCTGAAATATCAGCAGGAGAAAAGGTTGGAATAAAAATGTTTTCCTCTGTGTATTAGTCTTATCTGACTGCTCCTTTCTGAGATCCAGTTCTTGGTAAAGGTCACACAAGATAGGTATGTCTCTTTTTCCATTTTCATTTCTCTGCTTATCTGTACTTTCTTCCCGATATTTTATCTGCGGCTCTGTCTGGTGGTTGCTCTTTTTCCCTCTGTTGTTTAACCTTTCTCTTCTTGTGTATGTGTTCACCTGTTTTTTTTTTGTTTTTTTTTTGTCAGATGCTTAGCATTTCATTTCCCCCTATCTGGATAGGGGAAGACCTGGCGGGAAACAGCTGGCAAGTTGGCACCTATTTATTTTTGGTAACGTTAAAAAATAAAATTTCCATCCAGAGCAGAAACAAACATAGTGAATATAAAAAATAAATATACTAATATTCTTAAAACAAATAAAAAAATAGAATATGAGATGTTTCTCTCTTGCTATTTCTTGCAAATTTGTTTTTTCTTCGTCCATTTAGGAAACAGCAATTAATAGCAGCCAAAAAATGAAAAATAAAAACATAAAAAAAAATATTTAAAGAAATTACAGGGGGAAAACACAAGAGCAAAATTTGACTCAGAGGGTTGAGTTGGGATGTCCTGCCCTTTCAAGAGGAAATACATTTTGAAATAAGCTATAAACACTAAAATTTTGGTAATTTGCTCTGAAAAGTAAAAATATTTTCTTAAAATGTGCGTGTATTGCTCAAAAAAATTATGTCTTTAAAGTATGTTTATATATTTTCATACGCCGAGAAATATATCCTTTTTCATCTTGATGAACTACGATTGCATAATTGTAAAAATATTTTTGTCTCAAGAAATTAAAAGGAAAATATGTGTCAATTCAAATTGAAAACTCGCAATACCTTAATGGCTAATAAAGGAGTCTGCCTGTCCCTGTCCTTATTGCTTCTTTTGGCCTCCTGACTGTTTGAATCTAAAAGCAAAGCATTTGCTTGGAATCGATTGGACACTTTGACTCAACACGGTCCAAGTTCCTTTTTTCTGTTGGTTCTCTCTCTTCTATAGCATGGCAAACACCAGTTGCCAGAGGAGACTTTTTTTTAATCCTTATATTTGTGGTGAAATCTTGTATCTCACCTGTCTTGACCTGACCTTATTTTGAAATAATCATACTAGGGTCTGTACAGCATAAGATTAAAGTTTTGCCTTTTACTAGTCTTTCTTTTTTTCATTTTTTGTTTTCTCGATACTCCTGCCTTGCTCATCTGACTGAAAGGTTGCTGGTCCCCCAGGGATCTCCTTGATCCTTTGGTTTTGCAGAGAGTCATATAAATGTGGCACATCATTCAGAGTGACACATGCCTCCAACACTTTGAGTATCGACTGGGTCAGAGGTTGTCTCAGTGTTTCTCTCTGGTCGCTTTGAAGTTGTAAAAAGTCATGTGGGCCCTTTTTTTCCCTTCTTTTTTTAAGGGCAGCAGAGATAATGAAGGAAGCTGGTGTCTGCTGCTCCCTCAGAGAATTGTGCCCTCGTATCTGGTTGGGAGTTAGAATTTTGAAGTTTTTGAAGCAAGAATGGGAACGCGTGACCCTGTTACATGTTTGAACTCGTTGGAAGGTGTCCAAAGAATTGAGAGGAAAGGAATGTATAAATGTGAAACTACTCAAAGAAAGGAAAAAGAAAATTAAAAGGTCATATTTTACACCAATGGTTCCCAACCCCCAGGCCACGAACTAGTACCGGTCCCTGGGACACCTAGTACCGGACTTCAGATAAAAGGAAATGTATAATATAACTTACTTTCATTATTTTTGCTTGTTAATTTTCTGATTTTAAAGGTAATTTTTTTTAACTACTGGAATCTGTCCACCAAATGCGTAAAAGGTTGTGTCCAAATTCCTTCACTACTCACTACTTAGTGCACTATTTAGGGCGTTCGGCATTTTGAAGGGGCTGTCCAAAACTACAATTCCAAAATCGAGTGCCCTAGAAATTTCCCAAAGGTCATTACAAAAAAAAGGGCTGCACGGTGGCGCAGTGGTTAGCGCTCTTGCCTCACAGCAAGAAGGCCCCCGGTTCAAGTCCTGGCTGGGGGACATGAAAAACACAATATCAATGGGGGACCTTTCTGTGTGGAGTTTGCATATTCTCCCCGTGCATGCATGGGTTTCTCTGGGATCTCCGGCTTCCTCCCACCATCCAAAAACATGCTTCATAGGTTGATTGGCAACTCTAAATTGACCATAGGTATGACTGTGAGAGTGAATGGATGTGTGATTGAGGATATTCTACCCTGCGACAGACTGGCGACCAGTCCAGGGCATCCCTTGCCTACGCCCAAGTGGCCGGGATAGGCTCCGGCAACCCCGTGACCCCGAAAGGGAATAAACGGTAAAGAAGATGAATGAAAAAAAAAAAACATTAAGAAAAACCAGTGTGCATCTATCCTCACTAGATTGGCTAATATAGACCACAAAGTTGAACAATTATTTATCTGTAAATTGGTGTTTTGATTTATTTTGTCTAAACCCTTTAAGCTTTTATGAACAAAGTGGATTCATAAATAGTGTTTGTAAAATGTTAGTATTTATTATGTTTTTCCTTTAGGAAATTGGTGATGGAATGGTTTTGGAATTACTTTTACAATACAAGACACTAGATAGTCCTGCACTATACTACTATGTTTTGGTAGTTTAAGAGTAGGGAAGGAATTCAGATATAGCCTATCACTCACTCTTGACCCATGTCGAGGCGCTCGCGTTGATCGCGTGTTTGAAAAACTTCCACTATCTTCTTAAAGCGCCTGCTCTAACTTCCAAATTAAAAGCCCCAAGCCAACAAAGTTAAAAAAACAAACATCTTTGGAAGGAACCACCAAGGAAATTGAGGAAGGTTTTTTTTTTAAATTTATTTTAAATTTAAAATATTTAGAAAATACAAGTTGTGTGACGGTTCTGCCATTTTAATTTATTCTAATTTATCCATCACACCTTATAAGTTGGATGTGGCTGAAGTTAGCGTCCAGTAGTTGGCCTCCATTTTGATGTTTAAGGGAAAATTTACATCACATTTTAATGGGTCCAACATAAAGTCTAAGTTTAAAATGACCACTGATATTTTGCAGAGAATGAAGAGTCGACTAAGTAAAGTTGTTGATGTAAGGACGTTGTTTCTGATTTGTTTAAACTTGTAAACGGGACACTTACGAATTTTCAGACAGCAAAGCTGAATTAGACACGCATCTGTTAAAAACTTCATCACAAAAAAACCCTTTTGAGTTAAATCAAAATAAGATTTACTTAAAAACAAAATAAGATCATTCTTTTCTCTTTAAGAAAAAGAGCCTAAACCAAGGTCGCAGTGTTATAATGGCATTCTAAGAAAAAAGCTGTAATGTTGTCTTTAATGAATTTCTACAGATCGGAAACCGTTACTAAGGATCTGTGATTTAGTTTAGTTTAATCTTCATCATCTGTAAAAAAAAAATTCAAACTGTCTCTTTAAACTAAATTTCATGTAGTTGCATTTTAAATGGAAAGATTGATTTTTTTTTAGAAACCAGTCAGTAAACATGTCTGACATTAAACCATTGCCTAAAAAAAGGTTAGGAAGCACTGTTTTACACATCCAGAAGAAGAAAATGTGTGAAAGAAAAAATCTTGAGTGTTGGGACCTTGTAAAGAAATCTTGTTTAAGTTGGGGAAAAGAAGTCACATTTTAGGGAAACAATTTTATTTTTACTAAGCATATTCCCATTTGTTTGTTATTAAATATATTGTTAAATCACAAGAGTTGCACTGTGGTTAAAAAACTATAAATTAAATCATTAGTAAAAATTATAGTTTTTTCCAGTAAGATAGTGCTTCTCATTAACTCATTAAATTGAGAAATTGTGGTCCCATAGCAGCAGAAACAAAAAAATTAAACAACTTCATCCCAAAAATTACATTTTTTTTTCAGCCCCAGTTAATGTACAAAGACATACGTTGAAAATGAAATGTAGTCAAGTTCTGAAAAAATGTTTTTCCATATCGTGAGGAGTACAGAAACACACTCTGAGATTTTTCTTAATATCCAATAAGCCACTCTACACACCTTTCACTTGTGTGACCCAGAAAACACGTTACATTTCATCTGAAAAATATCTGAAAACCCATTTGTATTTTTTCCAAGAATCATATTTTTTTCTTCAGTTTCCCCAGTAATGCTGAGGCACATGACTTTCTCCTCTTTTGGAGCACCATCCATTTTCCGTCCATACAAGACTGTATTTTTTTTCATAGCTTCCAGGAACCGGGCTGAAGTAAGTCGTCAGTCATGGCTAACAGTTATGGAAACCTTGGTTCATGGATGCAAGTAAGCCTTTGATCTAAAAAGTAGTAAAGGTGTCTGGGCTTGGGCTTTAATCCTGAAAAGTTAATCTTGAGAATGAACGAAAATGGTGCAGACTTCTGCTAAACTCGTGCTGAATGTCCGCCTTAATAAATCCAAAATCTTTCAGAACCGCAATGAAGACGATTTTGTGATTAACTATGCCCTTTGGGGAGACAGAACTGAACATATCAGGTTATGATATAAAAAGGTTATAAAAAGGATCCTCTGATGTACAATTTAGTACAGTACTTTATGGAAAGACAGATATGGAGGAGTTTTCTGTTGAGTTCAGATGAAAAAACCTTTTTAAGTCCGTGTCACACAACCACTACATATATTTTGAACGGATGAAAATTTGTCACGTGAACGTAGGTGGTAAACGTGAGAAACGTTATTTTAATTTTCAGATGTATAGAGAATGAACCATGTTAAAATCATGGAAGAAGTGCAAATAAACACTCAAAAAAACACGTAAATTAATGTGGAACATCGAGTGTGATTATTTTGCTGTTAGAATGCAATTCATTAGTGATTTGGGCGTTGATTACGTAATTTTAACGTGATGTGTACACCATTTCCGCAATATAAAAGTTATACATCGGTGGTGCATGCGTGAAAAGTCCATTAGACATACATGGACATACAGTGGGCCAAAAAAGTATTTAGTCAGCCACCAATTGTGCAAATTCTCCCACTGAAACAGATGAGAGAGTCCTGTAATTTTCCTCATAGATATACCTCAACTATGAGAGAGAAAATGAGGAAGAAACAAAAACAGAAAATGACATGGTCTTATTTTTTAAGAATTTATTTGTAATTTATGGTGGAAAGTAAGTATTTGGTCACCTACAAACAAGCAAGATTTGTGGCTCTCAGACCTGTAACTTCTTCTGTAAAATGATCCTTTGTCCTCCACTCCACTGCTACACAGTCTACAAAAAAAGATGCTGCACAGGCAAGATGACTAAAGTAAAAAAGATAAAAAATAACTGCCAATTTAATTAAGATAAAAAAATATAAGAACCTGATGGGGAGCAGCTTTAAACATAATAATAAAACATTGACTGAACAAAGGAAAAGAGAAGCAGCAGGTGTTTAATTCAGTCTTCTTATTTATTAGGGAGAATGACAGAACAAAGCAGAGTTAGATAACTGTGGTAACCTTGACTCCTACAGAAAACAAACACATTCCAGCTTGTTATCAGAATCGCTATGGGTCAACTCTTGACATTATACTTTTGTATTTTCCTTATTCTTGACGTGCTTCAAATAGCTGCAGCTCCAGCGCAGTTGAATTTGTGTTATTTGTTAAACCCTTTCAGCATGGAGAAGTGAGATTAAAAATGATTTACAATTTTCTTTGGTTGTTTTATAATAACCTGACCCTCTATATCCTATTTTAATAGGATATTGATTTATATTTTTTGTAAAGTTTGTACTTTTATTTTATTTATGTATTTATCCATCCATCCATCCATCTTCCTCCGCTTATCTGGGACCGGGTCGCGGGGGCAGCAGTCTAAGCGGAGATGCCCAGACTTCCCTCGCCCCAGCCACTTCCTTCAGCTCCTCTGGGGGAACCCCGAGGCGTTCCCAGGCCAGCCGAGAGACGTAGTCTCTCCAGCATGTCCTGGGTCTTCCCCGGGGCCTCCGCCCAGTTCGACATGGCCGGAACACCTCTCCAGGGAGGCGTCCAGGAGGCATCCGGACCAGATGCCCGAGCCACCTCAACTGGCTCCTTTCGATGTGGAGGAGAAGCGGTTCTACTCAGAGCTCTCTGCAGGTGACTGAGCTTCTCACCCTATCTCTAAGGGAGCGCCCCGCCAGCCTACGGAGGAAGCTCATTTCAGCCGCTTGTATTCGGGACCTCGTTCTTTCAGTCATGACCCATAGCTCATGACCATAGGTGAGTATTGGAACGAAAATCGACCGGTAAATTGAGAGCTTTGCTTTTTGGCTCAGCTCTCTCTTCACCACAACGGACCGATACAGTGACCACATAACTACAGACGCCGCTCCGATCCGCCTGTCAATCTCACGTTCCGGTCTTCCCTTACTCGTGAACAAGACCCCCAGATATTTAAACTCCTCCACCTGGGGTAGGGATACTCCACCCACCGAGAGATGGCAGACTACCTTTCTCCGGTCAAGAACCATGGCCTCCATGTATTTAATAAAGGGACAATGCATACAAAAACAGTGTGAAGAGCTCTAAAAAAGAGAAACACTGTAAACAGCCAGGATTGTAGCCTTAGCTAAGCTTTCATCCTCTGTCCCGTACTGACCATGGCCAGCCACCAAAAGACTTTAGATAAAATAACATAAATAAAATAAAAAAGCATAAAATAAAATTATCATAACATAGATTGAGTTTAAAAAGATTTTAAATACTTACCTGTTGCTCCACCCGGTATACATCCATAAAATTGCCAAAATCCGAACAATAATATGACAACTATGATCACTTTTCTTCCTCTGATGTTTTATTTTGACTTTAGAAACAGATTTATGGCATTTTCTCTAGTGTTACTTGTGAGTGCAAGTTTGGTTTTCCAGCAGCCATGATCTGCTGGAAAGATGGAAGTGTGGGGAGCTGTCGAAGTCTATTATAATTCTTTTTTTTTTTTCTGAATTAAAGTTAAAGTTGGGGCAGATACTTTTCTGAAAGTTTCAAACAACAAAGTTCTTTAATTTTTTTTTATATATATCTATATATCTTTTTTGTTGTTTTTTTCAGCTGAAAGTCAGAAACTAAGAATTCCCATTTTTATCTAATGCAACAAAATAAGCAGTGAATGATAATTAAAAGTGATAAGAAAATAATTACTTCAATTCATAAACTGTTTTTTTAACCACTTTCAGCATTAATGTCTGATGAAGAATATATTGGATAATACATTGACTCATGTACGTACCGTGACATCTACAATACTTTCATAGCGCTGATCCATTTTTGAACCATTTTTTGCTCTTGTTAACACATCCTGACAATATAGTGGTCTGTGTTGAACATTGTATAAAAAAGGATTTAGTTTGATTAGTTTGGATTAGCTTGATCCCACAGATTTGACAGTTATACAAACTGAAAGTTGTGCATATTTCAACACAGACATTTGGGATACAAACACAAAGGTTGAGAGAAAATCTGAAATGTTCGGCTTTCTCTGTGAGCAGTCCATTAAAAAAAATGCACTCCTGCCAGCTGCATGAGGAGGAGTTCAATCAAAG
This sequence comes from Oryzias latipes, assembly GCF_053564925.1. NCBI lineage: Eukaryota > Metazoa > Chordata > Actinopteri > Beloniformes > Adrianichthyidae > Oryzias > Oryzias latipes. The sequence continues at coordinate 16,219,139 of NC_136248.1, forward strand.
CAGAAAAAGGGAAAGGAGCACAAATCAAAGATTTGAACACAGTTCACTAAATGAGAGGTGTGAGAGCGCAAGATTTCACACCACAAGAAACCAAGTCCAAATGATTTGCATGTTTGTGATTCAAGTCACATGAAGCTGAATATTTTCTTACAGGCCAGAAATGAAAAATACACATCAAATATTGGATGTTGTTTACAATCATTTATATGTATTTATTTTAGATTTGTCATGTGTGAATCATTTCAACAGCACTCCAACTAAAATGGCTAATATTCTTTTTTTTTAACATATGAAACCTGTATTCATAGAATAATGCAAATCGAAGCCGGTGTCCACTGTCCATAAAAAAAAGAAGCTTAAAGGTAAAACCTAATCAAAGGGAGCTGATTTATAAATATTGTTTATAGACCTACTCCAATGGAAATTGTATTTTTTGGGTGTTTTAATACGTTCTTGTGGCATTTATGTAATGATGGAGGACATATATAAAAATAATTGAAACAGCATTTCTAAGTATTTTTTTATTCAAATTATTGGGAATCAGGAGATAACACAAATATTGTTCAACATTTCTTTTATTTGTGATGTAGAAACTACACTAGGCGGGTCACAAGTTCCCTGCTCCGCTCCATTCTTTTTTTTTTTTTTTTTTTTTTTTTTTTTTTTTTTTTAACTTGTCCTGTCCAACAGCTAGGCAAACAGATGAGAGCTGAGGGCCTCTTGTGTTGGACATATTTTATTCTAACAAGAGGGGTTATTCATCTTCAGACAAACCAAAGGTATGTCTGAATAAACCCCTTTTGTAATTGAGGCCAAACTTTATTAATTTCAATCATGTTTGAAAATCTTTGGTGTTGGACCGGACGGAAAAGGAAAGAGGGGAACAAGAGAGAGGGACGTTAGAGAGAGGGGGGGGTAGGAGGGTGATAATAGGAGGGGAAGGGGGGTAAGACCATGAAGCAGCATAGAGCAGGCAGGTTTACTGGTTGTTTATCGTTACGGTACGGTTCAAATGTAGTACAAAAAGGGCGGGGCCTGTTCACACACACTCAAATATTATCAACACACCTGCTAGCCGCAGAAATGTCCACATGTCAACATGCACACAAAACAGATAGTGTTCACGAACGCATACTTATGCCTTTAAACCAACTAGTGTGAAATCTTTCATTCATTCAATCATGCAAACTATTAGTGCAAAGGTGAGCTAACACCTGTGCTCAGGTGAGTGTTTATGTTCTTCTAAAATGGATGGTGGAATGTGAAAAGAAGGAGGAGGAGCGCCCAGCCACCCCCACACCCATACCCCCGCCGCAGCAGCAGCGGCAGCCGGAATTCCCCCAGCGCCACACGGGAACAGGCAGGGAACAACCGCCCCCCGGGCGACCAAGACCGCCACCCAGGCCAGGGCCAGCAGGACCGCCGCGAGGCCCCCAGAGCCAGAGAGCAGGGAGGCGCAGAGGGAAAGAGAGCGCCGCCCCAGCCCAGCCAGGAAAGCAGCCCCCCGCCGCGCCGGAAGAGCCCAACGCAGGGCCCCACCGGAGAGGGACGCCCACAGCCCCAGACGAGCACCCCACCACCACCCAGGAGTTCCGGGCATCCCCCCGCCCCGACCCCAGGTACGAGCCAGGACCCCCCAAGGGAGACCCGCTCCGCACTCCAGGCAGCCACCCACCCGGCCCACGGTTGGTCCAGGTAGGAGCAAGGCAGGGGCCCGCCGCCCCCGCCCAGGAGGGGGGAACCCCGGGGAAAAAAGGGCGGCCCATAAGGGATGTTATAAATATGGCCCGACCAGGCTCGGCCATGTTGGAAGTTTGGCGGGGCCCAGCGCCCAGGGGCAAGGACCAGGACCCACCCCCCAGGGACACGAACACCCCCGGCTCAGGTGTAATATGAACCCCCCCACCGTGCGGAGAGAGCACCGCCGGGCCCAGGGAGCCGGCACCCAAGGGACACGGCCGCCATCGCCAAGGGGCCCGCACCCCCCACCAGGGACGGGGTAGGGGACAGATGGACCCAGGTCCCACCTTCCTTGTAAAATGTGTGTGCGTGTATGGGTGTTTGAGAGGGTGTTTGTGTGCATGTGTGTGTGTTTATGTTTGAATGTATATATTGAAGGGGGAGGGGTGTGTGTACTAAGGGGGGTGCAGTTAAAATTGGCGAGTAGGGCACTAAGGGGACATCTCCTGATTACTCACAGTGATGTCCCCTCACCCTCCACACCAAGGGGCCCTAAATGTCTAAGGTGCGGTTAAAATTGGCGGGTAGGGTGCCAGGAGGACATCTGCTGCTTGCTGGCAGTGATGTCCAAGCACCCCCCCTACCAAGGACCCTACGTGTCTAAGGTGCAAATAAAACCGAAAGAGGGGGGGCCCACTCCATACGGCAACCATAGGAGGGGGGCCACTCCCAAGTAGCCCCCCCCCAAGGCGCATCGCAGGCTAAACCCCCCACCCCCTCACCCTAATATGAGGTTATATAAGGAAGGGGGTAAGTTGGGGACAGCTGGTAGACTGTCCCCCGGTGGTCAAACAGCCGTCCCCCAGCCCACCCCCAGCAAAGGGGCCAGGGCCACCCAGCCCAGGGGCCCACCCCCGGAGGCGCCGACACCCCAGGCCCGGCACCACCCACCCCACACAGAGAGAGAGGAGCCAGAAAGCGTCGCCCCCCCCCCGGAGCAAGCCCAGGCCCCCACCCCCAGACGCCGGCCCTAGAAGAGCTCTGGTCAGGCCTCGACGGGACCGAGGAGGCCAACCGGCCGAGGCAACCACTGATTGCCTCAGCGGAGACCCCGACCCGCTAGCCCCCCCGACCCGTACTAATAATGGGCCCCCCCCTCCCCCCCAGAACGCCCCCCCACAGGACAGGGCCGACAAGCCCCCCACCCCACCCCACCCCAGACCCCGCAGCCGAAGCGGGTGACACCCAGAGCGACCGGGGGCCCCGAGAGGGTTGTCCCGTCCCGTCCCAGAGCCAGGGAAGGGCCGATCCCAGCCCCAGGTGCAGATGGGCAGCCCATCCGGCGCCGCTGGGCCCCCCCCACCCGAGCAGGGCCCCCCGCCAACCCCCCCCAGCACAGGCAAAGGGACCACCCCCCCAAGCCAAGCCAGACCACCACCCCACCCCCCCACCACGCACCCCCACACCCAAGCCCAGAGGACCACGCAGCGCCCCAGCCCGCCCCACCCAGGCACCGGACCCGACCCCCCGACCAACGGAGCCCCCCACCGCCCCCGCCAGGCACCGGAAGCCCCGACCCCCACCCCAAACCACGGCAGAAGGGCAAGGAGCAGCGACGACCAAGCCCTCCACCCCCTAAGTCATGGAGTCAACCACAGGAGACCAGAGAGACTGAATTCTTTCAAAGTTACTTGAGCTTTGGGCTGACATTTTTTCCAAGCTGATATGATCAAACAGCAGATTTCTGTGTTGACTTATGTTTATATTTTTCTTGTTTTTCCAATTTATTAAAATAGTTTTTTTGGCAATACAAAGAGTTATGAAAATGATAGATGCTAATCCTTCTTCTATATCGATGGCACTCATGTCACCAAGCACACAAAGTGACGGTGAGGCAGTGATTGAAACCTTAAGCCAGACTGATAAATCGGCACATACCTGCTGCCAGAGAGCCCTGACAGGAGTGCAGAACCACAGTGCGTGCATGTAGCTGTCGGGTAGATTATTATCACAGTGCTCGCAAATGTCTGAGTTACTGAGACCCATCTTGAACATCCTCTGTCCAGTGTAGTAAATTCTGTGAAGAGTTTTGAGATGGATTAGCTGCAGATTTGGACTTTTTGTCAGTTTAAAGGTGTTTAGACAAAGTTCTGACCAGAAGCTTTCATCTGTGCTGATGCTCAAATCTGCATCCCATTTTTTTGTTGGAAGGGCAATATTGTTATCTAAATTACATAAAAGTTTGTATATTTTGGAGAGAGTTCTATTCATTGAAAAATTAATCAGAGTGGTAACTACATCTGGTAGCTTTAAATCGTCGTCTTTAATTTTATACTTTTTAGTAATACTTGATTTAAGTTGCTGATATTCCAAGAAGTTATTTATTCCATGTTTGTCTTGAAGTTCCTGGGGGGTTATGAATCTTCTATCAATAATTACGTGCTCTAGTTGTTTTATGCCCCCTGCTTGCCAAGCTGGGAAGTGAATCATTTTTTTGTTAATAAGGATGTCCGGGTTGTTCCAGATGGGTGTCATTTTGCACGGTTGAATTGATGATTTTGATATTTTGAGAAATTCCCACCAGGCTGTTAAGGTGGCATTTATATTAATGCTTTTGAAACAATCTTGTTTTTTAACTGTTTGGCTAATAAATGGTAGCTGTGACAGGTTGATCTTTCCACATAACACCTGTTCCAAGTCTAACCATGAGTTGGTTTCTGGATTATTTTTTAACCATTTTAAGATATATTGTAATCTATTTGCAAGAAAGTATTTGTGGAAATTAGTTAGTTCTAATCCTCCACAGCTTTTTGCAGATTTTAAAGTTTTTAGACTAATTCTTGCAGGTTTGTTGTTCCATAGAAAGCTTGATATGGATGAGTCTAATGTTTTGAACCATTTTAATGGCGGTTGTGTGGGAATCATTGAGAAGAGATAATTAACTTTGGGTAAGATTTTCATTTTAACCGTGGCTACCTTGCCCATAAGGGACAGAGGCAGGTTGGTCCAGCGTGTTAGATCGTCCTGTATGCTTTTCAGTAATGGGGTGTGGTTTAGCTGCACCAGTTCTGATAGTTTGGGGGAAAAGTAGATACCCAGATATTTGATATTTCCTGTTTTAACTGGAATTGTGAGTCTTTGTTCCATATTCCTGTTGAGTGGTAATAAAACAGACTTATTCCAATTAATGGAATAGTCTGATATGGAGGAGAATTCATTTATGATCATTGCTGTTTCATTTACAGAATGTAAATTCCTTAAAAACAGTAATATGTCATCCGCATAAAGACTAATTTTATGATGGCTGTGTTTGGTTTTTATTCCTATAATGCTCTCATTCTGTCTTATTGCTGCAGCTAAAGGCTCAATGAATATAGCAAAAAGAGAAGGAGAGAGTGGGCAGCCCTGTCTGGTTCCTCTTCCAAGAAAAAACCTGTTTGAAGTCTGTTTATTAGTTCTAACTGATGCATTGGGGTTGTGATATAATATTTTGATCCAATTGATGAATGCTTCTCCAAAACCAAACTTATGGAGGGCAGCAATAAGGAACTTCCAATTAACTCTGTCAAAGGCTTTTTCAGCATCCAGCGATAGTACCGTCATTTCCTGTTTTTTAATGGTGGCAAAGTCTATTATATTAACTAGTCTACGGACATTATCATCCGAGTGTCTGCCTTTGATTAATCCAGTCTGGTCGAAGTGAATTATGTGAGGAGTGATTTTTTCTATTCTCTGTGCTAGTGCTTTGCAGATAATTTTTACATCTGCATTGATTAAAGAAATGGGGCGATAGCTTGAAGGACTAGTGGGATCTTTGTCTGGTTTTAGAAGAAGAATTATGTTGGCTGAGTTCATGTTAGGTGGCATTGATTGGCTCTCATTAATAGATGTGACAGTTTTATAAAATGTTGGTGCCAGTTGTTCCCAGAATTCTTTATAAAACTCAGCAGGAAAGCCATCAGGCCCTGGTGCTTTACCATTGGGCATAAGTAACAGAGCTTCATGAAGTTCAGACGGCGAGAGCGGAGAATCTAAGTTTGTGATTTGATCCTCATTTAGCCTGGGTAGGTTTACATTATTAAGAAATGAGTCAATACTTTGCTCTGACGGATTGATCTGCGGTGTGTACAGGTTTTTATAAAAGTTTTCAAATTCGTTATTAATTTTGACCGGGTCATGGGTGACATTTCCTGTTTGGTCCATAATAGAGGTGATTGATGATTTTTCTCTGTTAATTTTAAGCTGATTAGCCAGAAATTTGCCAGATTTATTAGAGTTTTCAAATCTTTCAAGTCGTAGCCTTTGTATTTGAAATTGTGTTTGTTTATTAATGATGTCATTTAACTGCAGCTTTAAATTTTTCAGATCTCCCAGAATGTGTTCCTGTGCAGAAGCAGCATAAGCAGTCTCCAGGGTTTTGATTTTATTTTCTAATTCTAATAAATCTGCTTTCTCTTTGCGTTTTTTGTGCGTTGAATAAGAAATGATTTTCCCTCTCATGACTGCCTTTGCTGTTTCCCAAAGAACGCACGGTGGGATGTCTGGAGTATTGTTGAAGTCTAAGAAGGTTGCCCACTCTTTTTTAAAGAATTCAAGAAATTCCTGGTCCTTTAACAGAGACGTATTAAACCGCTCCGCTCCATTCTGATGCATCCACTGCAGACAGGAGAGCTCTCAGCAATGGGGAGGGAAAGAGGGGCATGCTTGATCCGGGCCATTAATCTCACCCACAACTCAGAGACAAATTTGTAATGAAGTACTGCCGCTCTGCAGACACTATGCCTTAGATAATGACAGGATTTTTTTTTTTTTTTTGGCAAAAAACTGCATAATCAACATTAAAGGACCACTGGATCACATTTACAACAGTACAAAGGATCAACAGAGTGGAACTTTAAGGAGCAAAAGAAGAATTTATTCTGAACTGTGATGGCCTCCACCTTTTAACATAACTCAAAACATATCTCTATAAGTCTGTCAGTAGTTATTTCATTTACCACATTCAGTCAGTTTGTTGAACAATTATGTAAGTCTGGCCTATTTGAATTTGTTTGACTTAAAAGGCCAAATCAATTTTTTTTTAGCCTTTTGGTGTATTATAATGTTAATTATTCACAAAAACAACCTCAAAGTGGTCATTTGATCCGTTCATGAATTTTTGAGTTTTCCTCTAAAAACCTGCGCTCTGAGCACCATCCTCTCCAAATCCATGAAAAAAATGGATTCTCACATTGTGACATCACAGAGTGAGAACAGCCCCCTTCCGCGAAGAGTCTGCCCTGCCAGCGTCGCCCCCAGCCTAACGCACGCACACACACTTTCTGCATGGAGCTAGCAGTGATCGGCTAAACGTTTCCATTTTATATGCCCAATATGATCATTTATCTTTGCAAAAATTTGGATGTTGTTTGTTCTCGTGGGGGAAACACAGACATGCTGCCGAGACCGGCTCTAGGTTGACGTCATGAAATGGGCAGGGACCCACTCGGAGCGAAAGGAGATGCTTCAGAGATCGAGTTGTCTTACTTCTAGGTAGGAAAAGAGCCCCCAAAATTACAAATATTTCATTTAAAAAAATTCTTCAGTGTGCAAAAGGAAATACATTATCATATATATGGATGTAGTTTACTCTGAAAGGCTTGAGAAAAGCATGATACAGGTCCTTTAACTGCACAACTTACAGGTTATTGTATAAGGACCAGAACGTTTTTAAAAATAAAATCAACTTGCTGCTAAATCTAGAAAAATAGGACACACTTGGGAGAAAAAATGAATCTTTTTCACTTTTTTATTAAACTTTTTTCCAGTATAGTTTGACTATGTGCTTCCTTTCTTTTATAGTTGTAATTTACTTTGTGATAAGACAGAAATACAGAATTGGTGTTTTTTATTCAAAACTGGAAAGTGTTCCCAAAACTTCCTTAAAAAATACAGACAACATTGAAAAGTCTTGAAATTGTCGTAAACGTTTGAATTATGGAAGTCCTCCAAAATGTTCAACTAAGTGCAGCAGAACTAAATTTAATTTAGAGTCCTAAAATGAGCTACAAAAATGTCACAAGGCCTGTGATTAGATGAAAAAGGACAACATAAAATAGTAAAAAGCAAGCCTGGCAGATGAGAAGTGAACTGCTGGCCAATCACTTTGAACCTCTTGACACACGTGCCATGATGCGCAACACAGGTGGATGTTTGGCCTTAAATGTGATCAGTGGATGAAACTAACACAAAAGGATTCAAACCTTTACCACTACAAAAAATGAACTCTTTTAGGACTTCATGATCGGTAAAAAATTACCTGTGAAAGCAGAAAAACCTCATGACTCAATCCTACACATGTGGATGCTGGGATGGTTTGGATGCTGAATTGAGTTCCTTATCAGGAAGTCAATAGGAGTGTGGAGGCAAAATGGGCTCAGGAGTTGTCTTCAACAGTCCCATTGACTTTCCAATAAAAGCTCAATTTGGTTTGGACCCAACACACAAATGTTGATGTTAATTTGAATGCACAATGAAACACCAACTGCAGTGTACCATGTATATATTTGCCGCAGGGGAATAATATGTACAACCAGCTGGACATACAATATGTAGATTAGAACAGGGGTTTCACACTTGACAAAGTGGAGAATCTTTGTAAACAAACTCTGTGTGGACTGACTATTTTCAAAACCAATGGGTCAAATCTGAAATTCCAGCTCTAAATCTATGAGAAAAAGGGATGCCAGTTTTGTGTCTATGACATTTCTAGCTTTTACCACTACAGCTGTCAAGCTATAAATTGAAAGAAAAAAAAAACCTGCATTCACACCTCCCTTGGCAGCACGTCTTCAAGTCTATGTAAACTAGTGTAAATGCACGCTCGGGCTTCCCCATTTAAAATTCCGGCGTTCACGCATAGCTACACAAGTTTCTATGTCTGTTTTTGGGCTATAGCACACAAAACGTGCGGTCATTGAATTTACCCTGCAAGTTAAACCAGATCAAAGTTTGACCAGCTGTGGAATTGGATTTGGTAGTGACGTACAGATGACGTCCCCTTAAATTCTCGGAAGTGCAAACCGTTTAAATAATTGATCATGGAGGAGAAATTAAGAATGTGGTTTGTGCCCATTCAGAATTTTGTGATACCATGTCTTTCATTCATCTGAATAAAGGAAAAAGCCTGGAGCAAGAGTTGCACCACTTCAGCATTTTGGGACAAACCTCTTCCAACTGTAGGTGGTGAACATGCGCTAGTAAACGGTAGAAAAAGAAGTCTCTGGCCTCTTGTCCAGTGTGAAAACTATGGGTTAAAAATGCGTTCAAGAATGCATGTTTAGCACGTTCTTGAATGCACGTTAAATCCCTAGTGTTTACATAGCTTGAAGATGTCAGGGGCGACTCCTAAATAACACACGCAGTTGGACATACCATAAATCTTTGATGGTTTACGCAGTCAACGTGAATTAGGTGATTCTAACACGAATGAAAGTGGCTTTTCATATCAGTGCAAAGCAGCTTTCCTCTGCGACGAAACCAGTTTTTTTACGTTGATCGCGTAAGCACTTCTCTGCTGTAAAGTATTGCATGTCAGCAAAAAGCTGCTTTTCTCCACTTAAGAATCTGCTGGAATTACGTTGATTCTGTAAACTGTTGAAGAGTTATGGCAGTCAAAAGAAGCTAAAGCTCTGGTGTAAAAGTGGTTTATCTGTTTGGATGCATCTAAGCAGATTTACAACAACATGATCAGAAATCCTTTCACTACAAATTTCCTCAATTTTCAAAATAAAAAACCAAGTGTGAACCCGGCACGTCACTTTTGAGGTTTTGAGGACAGCTCTGAGCAGCCTCTGAAGCATACCTGTTGGGACTTACTGATAGAGCAAAACAAAGAAATCTATGACAAGACAGTGAATCTTAAAATACAAATGGAGCCAGTTCCGGATTAAATTTGAGTCAGATTCAGGTCTGGACCAAATTTTAGGCTTAAAGAGGTGCAGGACTAGGAGTTTTTTAGCCACTTAATCTCTAAAATGCATGCTGGTTCTGTAAGCAGAGAAGTCTTCTTGAATCTCTGTTAGATTGTTGAAATCAAGCTGTCAAGTGAAGGAGACATCAACATATTGATCTGCCTCATTAAGGCACCAGAGATATTGGATTTTCATTCCGCCCAGATTATGTTATGGATTTGTTTCAGTTGTTGGGTTTGTTTCTTAGCCTTTGTTTTATTTGTTTTCAAGATTTAACTCAGTGAAACATTTTATCTTTGTCTTTTTCTTTTATTTTGACAGAAAATATATTCCCGACATACAGATTCTTTTTATTTTTTATCTGTGCAAAATTGAGCAACTGTGCTGCTGATGTCAGTACTATAGTCACAAAGCACACTGCAATGTAATAGAAACAAACAAACACAGGAGTCAATACTTTGAGCCTCATGGTTTAAACAAAATGTTATCATTGACAGCAATAAAGCTGCATTTATTCTGAAAAGCATACCGTGAAATTTGTTTTTGGACGTACCTCAAAATGCCGTTTCTCTACAAGTTCAGGATGGGCTGACTCAAAGTCATGTCAAGCAAATCATGGACACCTCACAACATGCTCATTTTTTCAATCTTCTTTTCTGGTTACACCCAGTCCGTTCTTGTTCAGGTAGTCAAAACTCTAAAGCGTGCACTGAAAAAAAAAAGTAGCTTAAAAACATAGAAAGAAAATCAATTTTGAGAAGAAAATCACTAGAAAGTAGTACAATTATCTATGTCTATGGAGCAAATAATTTTTTTAACCCTTGTGCTATCTTATGGGGTCCAAATGACCCCACCCTTACATTGACGCGTTTTCCCTACCATGACAAAGGTGGATAAAGGTGAAGAGTGGATAAAGGTGGTGTCCATGTAATTCATGGACACCAGTGAAGATCACAAATCATTGAAGAAAAAAGTTTCAGCACACTGTCTTGTGGGGTCTAGATGATCCCACTCACAAGATAAGATAAGATACCAAGGTCTACAACATCTGAAACGGGTGGGGCCTCTGTTTTGGGCATTCCAGGCAACCCAATCTTTCCATCGTTGCTCGCAGCTACTAGAGCCTGGTCCTCAGCCTCACCGCTCCCTGGCCCTGTCTGGGGCCTCTGCTGGGTGCCTGTGTTCACCTTCCAGTAGGATGGTCGGTTTCTGCCGCTTCCATCATTTTGTCCTCGGTAGGGCTAGCGAGCATATTGCACGGGTGTGCAGTGCGGGCTTACCATGTATTGTCCTGGCCTGCCTCTGGGGTTGGGGGCAGGTGGGCGCTCAGGACTCCTGGGCGGTGGCGTGCTTCTCTCCTGGGCCCGGAGCCCCTTGGGGTGGGGCGAGTCCCTGGCTGGGCGGGGGCTCAGACTCGTGCGCTCTCTGTTCCTTCTACTCCTCGGCTGGAGGGCTGCCGGGTCTCCACCTCCGTCTCCGTGGTGGGGGTCCGATGTGCAAGAGGGTGGTTGCTCCCGGGTCTTTGTCTGATGGTGGGGCTCTTGGATGCCTGGATCGGCTGGGTTGCTACGCTGCCCACCCCTAGCTCTGGGGTGTGGGGTGCTGGGCCTCCTGCCTTTGCTGGAGCATTCAGTGGGATCAAGGTACACTCTAAAAAGCACACATTCGTTCAACCCACCTGCTTATTCATTTATGCACAAATATAGGCATGGGTAATTTTTTTAAACCCCTCTTAAAGAATACTGGTAATGCGAATCTTGTGTGCACCTGTCTGTGTGCATAAGTCTTGTGAGATAAATCTTCCATCATTAATGTATGAATATACAGTACTTTTAACCTGTAAACACTTGTGTGCAGATTATTTGTTGATTTGTAAACTATGTCATACAATTTACTTATGACACTCTTGTGTTTTGACTTTGTATTATTTTCTACCCCCGCCAACTCCACCATTCATGTGTTACATACACCATCTTTGTGTAACAATGTCGACACACAGCATTCGACTTATCCAAATGTCTTTCCCCTTCATACTGACAACAAAGACACAGTGTTCCCACACAGGGGGGAGATGGTGGGGGTCCTTAATTTCTGGCTTTGCGTCTGCATTAGCCATGTTGATGTTGTTGATATGCTAACTGTCACCTCCGTCACCTAATAGCTGTTGAACCACCTGCAATGAGGTTTCTGACCTTGTTCGGAAAACGCAGGGGAGATCCTCTCCAGGGCCGAAGGCGGATCTTCCTTCGGGGTTCACTTCCCCGTTCTGACCCTCAGAGCCTCCAGAGCAGGTTAATAAAAGAACCTGCTCTGGAGCAGTGAGAATGGTGTGATATTCATCGCACTTTAACAGTGCCCGTTCATGTTTGGTGTTACGGAGTGAATAAGAACAGGAATAACCTCCGGTGGGCGCCCGTGTCGTGCACTCAAGAGCGCACGCTTCTTGTAATGGAAATGAATACAATGGAAATTAATAATTAGAACGCAGTAGATTTGTCGTATTTCCTCGCGAGATGGAAACTTCTGTTGTAGAATGAGGGTGTGTGTGTTTCTGAAACCGCACGCATGTGTATAAGTAAAGGGAGCGCGCCGCGAGCAGCGTAGAGGGAGTGAGAGCCGCGGCACAGGGAGTGAAGGAGAACACTAATAAAAGGTTTCCCCCAGAAACCCTTGAAGTCTGAACACAGGACTAGCAGAAAATGTCAATTATCAGCAAAGATAAATGTGTTTAATGTGTTTATTGTAGTTCCAATAGTTCATTTCTGGTTTTCTGTTGAACCCACAGACAATCCTACAGGATACTAATGAGTGTGCTTTACTGCTTATCACTGGAACCGCAAGTGCAGTTTTATGCATACTAAGGTGCACTTTGCAAAGAACTCCTAATGACTCGCATGTCGAAGCTGATTGTAATTACTGCAATTTACTGCTTCTCATTTATCGTTCAAACCATCATTTTCCAAAAAACAAAACAAAAAAAGAAATCACATTGTTCTTTTCAGCCTGCCCTGAGGAAAGTCATATTTTTAAACTGCTATGTTTGACTCTCAACACCATTTTTTGAAGCTCTGTTTAGTTTTAGAGAAACGCTTCCAAGAGTCTCTAGAAGTAATTCTTCGCGTTCTTATGTTTAAAGAGCAGGATGGTTATCTTACAGTGTTGGATGTTAAAATCCACCTCCAGCTCCTCCAAAAATAAAACCCTCTTTTTTTACCCCCTTTGCCACCCATCTTAGAGCCGGTTGTCTCTCCCTCACAGACTCTGGCAGAAATACAGAGCTTGTGGCGGTGACAACAAAAAAAAGGCAGCAACAAAGACCTTGGGGGAGCAAAAGAAGAAGAAAAAAAAAGGACTGACAAGCTGACAGAGTGTGGGATTCTTGGGAGAATCATTAGATTTAAACAGCATTCGGCACGCAGCTCAGAGCTCTGCCTTTCACTGGGGTTTTAAGGCGCGCCGCGGCGGTCAGTGTGTCTGTAGCTGGTTGCTGGGTCAGCCATTGATCTGGAGATATAAGCTGGTACTCTGGATCCAAGCCTTTATCATCCTGCAGGGTTACCAACTCGGTGGGTGGATAAACCTTGATCTGCTCTTGAGGAGGGGGGGTTAGATCTCAGGGAGTGTGCCAGTCTGTCTCTGCAGATGCGGCTGTGATCTGTTGGCGTGTGCACACACGGCCATGTGATCTCTAACATGCTTTTTTGTGATACACTGGAAAGACATAAAGAGAATAAAAGGAAGGTGTTGACAGGTTAAAAGGAAATAAAGTAGAACACAGGCTGCTTAGCATTCAATCACTAAAGATAAATTATTGTTTAGGGGGGAAAAAAATGGAGACCTTAAACATGGAAATAATTGTATAACATTTATTAATTGCAAGATTGGACTTAAAATAACCACATTTGATGTGTAATCTGTTTTGAAAAATAGCCTGTAGTAAAAATAGATTTGTTTTGAAATGATTGTGCCATTTTTGGAGCATCTTTTTTTGTGTTACTGTGATATTATTGTCTGGTGTTTCTACAGAGTTATTTCCAGTTTTCCCATTAACCCAACCACTGTTTTACAGTGACCTTAAAGTCCCACTCTATTGAAAATGTGTTTTTTGGTGTTTTTAACCTGTTCTTCGATGTCAAAAAATGGTCTAATCTCATAGCAGTTTTAACTTTTTCGTCTTGGCCGCTGCAAGGCATGTAGAAATGCACCTGCCGCACCCGATTAAAAAATGCCGCCACGCTGACTTTGCTGAAAAACTTGAATTTAGGTCTCTGGGCTGTGAAATTTTGGGATATGGGGCTGTAGTCTAAAGTGAAAGAAAATGTGAAAGATAGACATTGTAAAATTTGAAAGAAAATTTGAATGTTAAAGAAAGTCTTAAGCGCAAAAAATACACACTGTAAACTACAAGAATTTGGAACAGCTGCTGTTTTGTATTTTCACTTTTCCCCCTTTCTTTTACTCAGTCTTCAATTTACAGTTTCAATTCAGATATTTGAGTTGATTGTAATTTTACCTTAAGGTCATTGGAACAGAATTAACATAATTTATACCATGGTCTGGGTGTATACTCGATTCTGATTGGCTGTTGGGTGTGCATTAAAAAGTGATATACCACAGGATAACCTCACGGCGAAAAAATAAGTTCCGGTCACCTAGCTTAAATGTTTTGTATCACTGCGCCGGCTTCTTTGAAAACAACCTTTTGGTTCATCATTTGGACAAAAACAAGCGGTAAGAGGTGAACTTTCTCTCTGAACTGATGCTTTATTCAACCCATCGGTAAGATCAGCATATATATATATCGCTTTATACTGAATCTTGACTGCGGTGGTGCGGTGTGACGCGGACTATTTGTTACGTGGTGCGGCGTAAAAAAACAGTACGTTTTTTGTTAGAAAGTGCGATCCGAATTGGAAAAAAACAAGAATTAAAGACTAAAAACTGGTTACTATATTATTTCTTTTGTATGTGACCATGGTTTAAGCGGGTCAATGGCCTTCGAAGTATGCATTATCACTTTTTAACGCAGTCGGACGGTTCAGGCTTCCACAGCGTACGTTAAAAAGTGATAATGCATACTTTGTCGGCCATTAATCCTTACGTGATAGTTGTTATCATGATGTCATCTCCGCCTCAGAGCAGCATCTGTTGTTGGCAGCGCCTGTGTCATCCCTTTTGATGATTTAAACATTAAAGCCAGACATCAGATTTTTTAAATGTTCAATTTTTTTTAAGCTTATCCTGATTTGACCTGATTTATGAGCTGTTGTTATGGTTGAACCTTTCATAAAGTGTGCCACTAATGGCTGTAATGCTTGAAATTTATTTTTCAGTCTAAGTCTTTCATGCAATTTATGAGCCAATTTTTCATGTTGGGAGCAGAGAGAATAGACTTCTTAAGCATGTATTTTTTTTTAATTTGTTGTAAATTAAACACATTTAAAAACAACTGTGTTGCCTATTTTGCCAGGGTTTTTCAGCCTCTGCTCCAGTCTCTCACACAGTCATGACTCAAAATCATCTAACACAAACCCTAAAGGAAGCAGAGATGCAGCCACACATTTTTTCTGTCATCTTCCTTCCCCCCTCCCACTTATGTAAAGTCCTGGGCATACCACATTTCCTGCTGGTTTATTCTCCAGCGGTGACTGAATCTGGCAGCGTCACTATTTTTCCTCGGCACACACGATCCGTGTTACGGCCCAGCGGACTCAATCGGATTCTCTCTGTGTCTCGCTTTTGTGACATAGAAACTGACACAAAAGCATTTTAGCTGACACAAACACATCAGGATTTCCTCTTCTGCTTTAGTGACTGCTTAGAAGAATTATGAAACGTCTTCCAGTGCATTTACAAGCCCCCCCCACCCCCCACCCCCACCACCTCCAGTCACATTTCCATGTTAATGTGGTGTAGGTTAGTGTGCAGACCATGCGGAATGCTTTAAAAGGAACTCGCTCTCTGAGGATGCAACAGCAGACTCCAGCATCCTGTGTGCTCAGAACATTAGAATTTAAATTCTGAACTGGTTGAGTTGACCTGAATGTGCTCCAGTTTGTGTTTATTTGCTGTTCTCTTTTTATTCAAGTTTGATTTTTTTCTGGCGTTTATCTCAGTTTGTTTTCTTTGCTCTGGGTTGTTTCCTTCAGCAAAAGCCAGCTTGTATCAAGTGTTTTCACCTGACTGTTGCTGTCCTCTTCTTCTTTTACACTTACTTGCTTGCATGTCCTCCTTCACTGCATCCGTCTTCTGTTCGGGTTTGCTTAGCACTGGCATCTTGTGAAGCATCCTTCTGCTCAAATGTTTTCATTCAGCTTTTTCAGCAAATGGATAAAAATCTCTGTCTTTGTTGTTTTTCCTCCCACAATATTTTGCCTTCTGTATTTCCCATTCTTAGTGCACTTAAAAGCCTTCATTTTTTTCAAAAATCGTCAGTGTGCCTTGTATTCTGAGGGCTTAATGTGTGGATTAATTCTGGTTGTACTTAATAACATCGAAGCAGTTTTGATAGGTACACTGCGCTCTGTCAAAATGTCAGAGTTGCAAACAATGTTGAGTAAATACTGTAAATATGCTAACCCGTTTTAGCGAATAAGCCTGTGTTGGAGTTACAGTTATTGTAAATACTGTTTTGTGGCTGTAATGTGTAGCGTTGAACCCAAACAAGTTCTAGAGTTACTATAAGCTAGTATGAAGTCTGACTCAGTTATCTCTGACTTTTTTGTTTCACTTAATATGCCTTATAATTCAGTGTGCCTTGTGTGTGACGTAAGTTTGAAAATAGACCTTTCATTGACAGTGTGCTTTATAATCAGATGTGTCCTATAGTGTTGAAAATACGGTAATTTATACACTTCTTAAGCATGTCTCCCCTTTAACATCTATTTTCTCTACTGAGCCATTATTTTGAAAAACATATAGCAAGTCTTGTCACCGCGGCGTCCGTAGTTATGCGGTCCCTGTATCGGTCCGTTGTGGTGAAGAGAGAGCTGAGCCAAAAAGCAAAGCTCTCAATTTACCAGTCGATCTTCGTTCCAATACTCACCTATGGTCATGAGCCATGGGTCATGACTGAAAGAACGAGGTCCCGGATACAAGCGGCTGAAATGAGCTTCCTCCGTAGGCTGGCTGGGCGCTCTCTTAGAGATGGGGTGAGAAGCTCAGTCACCTGCAGAAAGCTCTGAGTAGAACCGCTTCTCCTCCACATCAAAAGGAGCCAGTTGAGGTGGCTCGGGCATCTGGTCCGGATGCCTCCTGGTTGGCTCCCTGGAATGTCTTTTCTTGGGCGAGGGAGGTCTGGGCATCTCTGCTTAAACTGCTGCCCCCGCCACCCGGACCCGGATAAGCGGAGGAAGATGGATGGATGGAAGTCTTGTCACTGCCACTATTCTGTAAGAAGAGCGCAGCCTTTGTATTTAACTATCACACCAATCTCAAATTTATTCACCGCAGCTTCTCCTGATGTCCATTCGTTGAAAAACTGTGTTTGACTTTGAGTCATTTCAGAACAAATTTCAACTTCTTTAGGTGTTTCTCCAGCTGTCCTGCACATTAGGGTCATCTGCAAACATCAGATCTCTCCCTGAGCTCTTCTGTCACTATGTTGTATTTGCCCCGCGTCACTCATCTGTACTCTAATTCTTGCTTATGTGCTTTTTCTTGGCAATACATTTTTCTTTGTTTTGTTTTAATACTTGTTACCATAACTTCACTATGTGACTCATCCGATTTCTGTCTTAATAGTTCCTGCAGCTCTGCATACCGTCATTGTCCCTGATAGTCCGCACCATCACACCTCTCTGTTCCTGAGGCAGTTCTCACTCCCCAAAAAGTGTCTTTCCAATCTTCTTGTTCAGAGCTATTCCCACTCCATCCTGACTAATCTTCTACTTTCTGCTTCACAGGTTTCCCCTTCTTCTCTCCTTCTGCTCTCATTTTCTTTATGAAGTGGTCTCTCCAAATACTTATTTCGACTTCTTATCTCGACCCTCTTCCTTCCGTGGCAGCTGACATTTTTTTTGGGGGGGGGTTGAATCTTTGCTTCTGTGACTACTTGTGTACCTCACCTTTGTAAAATAAAATGGTCACTTGCAAAATTCAAGACAAAACCATTCAGAGCAATTTAGTTTGTTTAAGTGATTTCAGTCCTTTCAGTGTTTTCAAAGTATTAATCAGTCTGTTTGTGTTTCTGTTCCCACCTTTGATTATAGATGTGATAAAACAGATACGATAACAGAAACACGCTAAGCAGGGAGGCTGGGTTCTAAGGTTGTCTGCAGAAACTATGGTGAGACACCACTCTAAACTAGCTGAGGTGGTAGACACTTTTAGGAAAACCTTCCCAGTGCGAATGTTGGACAAAAGTAGTACGATATGCGTTTTGGGATTGCAGGGTGGCGTAGAGGTTAGGACTTGTGTCTGAGAGATGCTCTGTCAAATCAGATAGTCTCTCTGGATGGAGTAAATACAGCCTCCAATTCCACAGTTGGAAACCCAGGGGTTTCATTGATCAGGATTCATCATTTAAGGCTCACATATCACAGGCTTTTAAAACTGCATTTTTGTACTGCCGTAATATAGCGAAAATCAGAAATATATTCTCTAACAGTGATGCTGAAAAACTCCTCCATGCGTTTGCAGCACCTAGGCTGGATTATTGTAACTCTATGCTTGCAGTGTGCCCTAAAAGTTCCTTAAAAAGTCTTCAGCTTGATCAAAACGCAGCAGCTAGATTGTTAGCAGTGGGGGTGTGTATCGACAAGAGTCTGGCAATACCATACGTATCCCAATACGCGTCCCAAGATACGATGCATATTGCGATATTGTACAGGCACACATTTTCTTTTTCTTTTTTTAAGAGTATGACTTAGAAAAAAACATACCTGAATATTAATATGCCTTTCATTGCAATAGAATGGTAAGCAGACCCATAGTGCTTTTATTTTGGTAACTTAAAATATATTGTTTCTTAGAGGGAACAGTCAACATTGTCTGATTCAACATCAAAATATACAATAAGGTGTGATGAGGCAACATGAGCGGTGTGGCTAAGATGCTTTATTTAGATGACAGTCTGCACTGCAGCTGCAGCTCTAAACATGGATTTCACCGCTCATTGCCACGGCGTTGGCTTTTTTTCCGAGCGTTGACCACATCACTGTGATCCATCAGGTAGGTGAAGTAGAATCTGTTGCTCTGGGTTCCGCAGAACTTTGGCCCGCTTTGCCGACAGCATTTTGGCTGGTGATCCATGCATTAGCCTCTGCGCAGCAGCACTGCTTCACTCGTTCTTATCTGAGCCTGGTAGTACATGCTTTCTTAAAGCCTCTCATTTTATCAGCGTCCTTAGTTTTTCTGCACTCTAACAAAGGTTTACCTATTGTGCTGACAGTTGTTCACAGTTCATAAAACAACTTTCAGAGTAGAGACCTACCAACAACAGAAACCCAGGGCGTCAAAGGAAACAGATTAATGGTCGATACAGAACCCAGTGCACGCACACATTACGAAACGCAGTGGCGGAGCTAGAACATTTTGTATGGGGGGCATGGGAGGGGGGCAGAAGACTTTGGGAGGGTGGCAAATAAGACCATCACATATGAAAGGATCAAAACTACGTATTTTAAATTGATTTATTATTTTTAAGCAGCTCCTTTAGCTGAGATACTTTCAATAATACCTAAAGTAGGTTTATTTATTTTTCTTCAATAATGATAACATTGGCTTAAAAATGACCCCCCCCCCCCCCTTTGCTTACCCATAACTCCACCCCTGTAAGAATGTTTTATTTCCTCTGCTTTTGTTTTGTACCAGGACTTCAATTCAACATTTGATCATAACAAGTATAAAGCTCCACAAGACTGTAAATGACAGAATATGCAAAACAAAAGACCACATCCAACAAAGTCGTATTGCCCTCGTTTTCCATCTTTACTGTCTTTGGCATTGTTTTGACCCCAAACAAATGCTTTTCTGCAACTCTGCAAAGCGTGACTACCCACCCTGCCTTTGGGCTGAAACGTAATCAGTGGTTCAAGCAAATGAACATGTTTTAACTCTCCTGCTAATGAATGTATCAGGGGAAGAAAAATGACCCTGTCTCAGCTATTTCCTTCTTGCTGGTTAGTGTTGAGATCTTGAAAGAGAAACCAGGCAAAAATACATAGAAGTAACAGGACAAAAATTAAATCTAGATTTATTTAGACAAGAAATATCTAGATTTTTACAGAGGACGATATTTTACTTTGAAATGACAGAAAAGGATTAAGAATCATTTAAAAAAGGCCGTGATCGCACTCCAATAACACATTATGAATCACTTTCTACATTTCAGGGACCTAACTTTTTTTCCGACTCATGTATGACTTTCTTAAAGTGTGGATGCCATGCTTTGAACAACTTTGTCAAATAAAAAAGCCCTTTAAACGCTGATTCTATTGATACCAATAGTTCGCGTCGAAAAAAATCCGAAGCATATGAATAATAGACATCTTTCGAAGGAATCAGAGATTTGGATCTGCCGCTAGAGCGCAGGCTGGAAGTGAACCCGATATGACCTGTGACGTCATGAAAGGCGTTGACTTTCGCAGTTCCGCTTCGGACAGCATGTAAACAAAACAGGTAGTCTTCGTTTCTCTCGTGTTTAAATCTGTTAATCATCAACATGCCAAGTCGTTGTGTGGCAGCTGGATGTAGCAATACATCTAGTGAAAGTGTATCTGTGTATAAAATTCCCAAAACAAGAAACGCTGCTGAAAAGGGGAAAGTTCAAGAAGGTGGACGGCGAAGGATTTTTCCCTCCAGATCTGCAGGAGAGAAGTCTGCGTTTTCGAAGAGACAAAAACCGGGACACAAACGAAGAATTTTGAACGGAGAGTTGGGAGGAGGATCTTGGCTTCTGAGTCGAGGAAAGGCGGGTGAGCTGGAAGCGAGCGAGCCGTTTTCTGGGTCGGAGAGGACGGCGCTGGAGTCGGGAGCGGAGGCTGCTAAGCTAGTGTGCATCACGATGGATCACATTGAGGCGAAGTAGTCGTGTTTTCTGTTGTCCTTGGATCCAACTGGAGTATTTCAACGCACTCAATGTTTTGCAAGAGAAGCAACAGGCCTGCAACGTTTTTTTTCTTTTGCTTTTGAGGTGCCGGTACCGTGAGTAAACTGAACTGTGTGTGTGTGTGAGCGCGCGCGCGCACGAGAAAAGGTTTCAAACGGGTTCAAACGGGTAAAACTGTTAATGTTCCACAGTTGTTAATGGTATACAGTGACTTTGTTAACTAAAGAGTAGTACCATCTGGGAAACTTTTATTTTGTGACATTTATTTTGTAAATTGGGTTGAAAACCAGTGTTTACCTTTGTTTAGATTAGGCCAAAAGGGGACATTTTGAGTATATTTTAGGGTAAGTGGAGTAATTTAATTTTATACATTTTTTAGACTTACTGGAGTCTAGCCGAATCTTCATGCTGGCTATCGTCATCGGCATGATCACTAGACCTACTACTTTCTGCTATATCCTCCTCACTTTCGCAAAAGGGTTCGAATCGATACGGTTGCAAAAGTGACTCATCATCATGATAATCTCCGCAACTTTCCTCTTCATCTTTCTGTTCATCTGATGATAAATCGCTAATAGAGACGGTAGCATCACTCTGTGCTTCGCTATCGGTGCTAGCCATGTTGTCTTCCTTGTCTTCCTTTCGTTACGTCACAAACAGGGCGGCGCGAATTCGGCGGAATGCGTGAAGCCGGCGGCCGTCCTCGTTGTTTATATTGCATTTTTCGCTATTTATTCTTTTTCGAAAAATATTAAAAACAATCGCAACATGAAATAGAAACTATTTACTATATTTTGGCTTATTAAAATAGGCCATGTCACCCACACTTTAAACAATTGAGAATTTTAACACGCTGACTCTCAATTCTGGTTAGAATAAAATATGTTGTTAAAATAATGACACATAGTTATATAGTTCCCCCCCATTGAGATGTTTAAACAACCTTTTTTTCAGGGGGGGGGGGGGTCAGTTTGGTGGAACAGAGACGGCATTGTGACTCCTCACTGCTCTGTGCAAACTCCCTGTTTGGTGGACACACACCCACACCCACACACAACAAGAGACAGATGCCCGGGGGAATTCTCTGTGAAGGGATCAGTGTAAACATCCCCCAGCAGCTGAGGTGTTGGTGGCCCTGTGAAGTGGGAGCCTTGCTCAATGAATGGTGCAGGCTGATAAGCTCTACTAACATACAGGAGAGGTGAGTTGGTCAGCCCTGTTTCAACACCAGCAGCCACGTTGCAAAAAACGAGAAAAATATATTAGTCTCACTGCACATCGAGAATCAGCTGAAACGTCAGGGACTGTGCACCCAAAACTTGCAGGATGAACTTGAAATGTAGGATTTAAGATATTTTAGTTATGCAATCATGACTTTAGTCACGCTCTACATGATTTCGCAGCACTTCAAGTTAAAAAATGCACAGCATTTCTGCTCTGAGGATCATCAGATTTTCAAGGCAACACATTTCTCTTATTTGTCTAATGAAGCTACCTGTAATAACATATATACAAGGTCTACTTAATCCCTTGTACAGAACATTTTTATGCCGGCAACATTTTTCGACTAAACTCTTTGGCCACTCCTCATTAGCTTTTTTTTTTTTTTTCTATATTTTGTTGTTAAACCTGTTTAACAATGAAATATATAAATATTTCCTGCCTGAATGTATTTATTTTATTTATTTATTTTGCCTGCAGACAAATTGCATGACCGATATAAACATTAACGTACTATGGGCCACCTGTGTACCTCGTACAGGTTGACCAATTCTTCACCCACAGACAGCCTGTATCTACTTCTGAAGGTGGTTGGGACTAAGACCCAAGTCTGGACATTAGACATGTTTGCAGCAAGGCCCAAGCATTTATAGATGCTTTTTTACATGATTATGCTTTTATTGTTTGCTTTGAAGTTCTCTTTTATTACAACTTGCTCAAGAATTGTTACATTCATCTTCACTTAATTAACTGTTTTGACAGGTATTTGCAGCTGAGTTTAGACAGGAGGTTAGCATCCCCATTTTCCCCTTGACCAGTCCAGTTTTTGTTGCATCCATTAGCCTGCTTGTTAAAAGTGAGAAAAAGGCAAATGCAGGGTCACTCTATCTATTAGGGTCAGTACACGTGGTCCATTTGTCCATAATTAACGTCCATGTTTTCCTTTAGTTGCTGACAGGGGCAAAGACACTGTCAGTGAGGGCAGAGGGCAGCTCTCATAGCTCTGCTGGAGCATTGCACAGGCCTCTGAAATCCAGATGAAGGGAAAACAGCATCAAGGTGGAATCTTAATTTAAAAAGAAAATGAGTAAAATAAAAGTCAATAATAGGCAAACCTGAAATATTTATGAAACACTAACCTGCTCTGGAATCGTAATTACTTGTAGCTTTTCTCTCGTATGACTCTACTGACTTGACAGGTGCTTGACGTGAAATCACGTAAATTGCCTGGAAAAGCGCTGGCTTATTTATGCAACACGGTGTAAGGATACCTGCTTTGCTTTTGCGCCCCGACAAGAGCGTGAGACACGGAACGCCCAGTATGAGCAAATATTTGTACTTCGGGATTCAAATTAAACCTGCAGAGCTGCTGCACACGTCTAGTTTTTTTATGTCTGTATTTGAATTCTTGATAAATTCAGTGAAAAGATAAAGAAGGAACACAGTTATGCAGCAGAAGAAGGTGTATGGGGTTTTGAGATGCACCTTTACATTCTAGAGGAAATCTGAAGGAAATGGTTTATTTTATTTTATTTTTTTATCTTTGCGTGTGACTGTCCATAAATGCACTCTCAAACATGCAGGAAAGGCTTAAATGTAATTTAACATTTCTGCCAGCCTTCCTCTTTGGAGATGTGAAGCACGTTCCGTGAGATGCAAACCATGAACGCTGCATGATGAAACTGCGTTGCAAGGATAATGTTGTATCGTATGCTTGTTAAGGGTAAAAAAGATGTTATTAAGTTGGCTTTATTGCTGTTTGGATTGCTTACAGTGTTTGTTCACACATTTCTCGACGAGCCTCCCATTTAAAGTTTGCCATCGCAAACTTGGAGAAAAAAATAAGGAGAAAATAACCTAAAGTTGGTGTTAAATTAATTCCTCCTGTCAAAGATTGGCAAAATGAGACGGTGATATTAAGATGTGTTAATGAGTCTGCACTTTAAGGTTTAGGAGAAATATGAAATAAAGGATTATTGCAGATGGTTGTCCAGACCCAGATCGCAATTCATGCAGCTAAAGTCCAAATCAGCATTTGGTTTCTCTTTATGCTACGATCATAAATACAACTGCTAACGCGCGATGGGCAGGCATCGGCAGCATCTTCCAAATTTGCTGCCACCGCCCAATTATTATTATTTTGTAAATCCTTGGTGTAGTTATGAATGTAGACGGCAGCCATCAGTCAGGTGGTGATGACGTCATTTCAAAATTGGGCAGCCACAGGCAGCCAGATTGCTGACTGGCAGCAGCTCTGATTGGACAATGTGTAAATGTCTCCGGATGGCAGCCGACAATTGCAAGTGCCAACAGCTGCCAGTCGCCTGCTAAAGGGGTGTATAAAACTGTCTGCATACTTTCCGAAAAACACTGCGCTTCAACTGCGGCCTCACTCAACAACTTATTTTTCTTCAGCCGTCTTGTGCGCATTGCTCTTCTTCTATGAATAGTACAGCAAGCACAATGTTTTGTGTTCTTTGTATTCTTTTCAGCATCAAACGCAATTTGTCATTACGCAAGTCTGGGAGTCGCTGTGGCGCTATCAATACCATGATGACTTTTGCGCAAGATCGGTCCTGTCTTCCTACTAGAACCCACTGTGGTCATGATTGCCAGACTGAACGTACAATCTAACTTTCATCCGTCTACCTCTGGTCTCCACTGTGCGACCTCCAAAAGTGGAGCCCACTGACTGATGTAAAAAAAAACAACGAAATATTAATAATAATAATAATCACCCGATCGCAGTAAAACGCAAACTTTTTCTTAAAACCTCTGCGGCCGCCACGTGCTGTGTTAAAAATGCAACTGCCGCCTCCCGATTACAAATGCCACTGCACGACCACCTGCCAAACTTGGCAGAAATACTTGCTTGTCGGTAGCCGTGCAGTGGCATTTTGGGAAATGTGTCCACAGTCTTAGTGAACAGGTTCTGAACAGAGTGGCTGCATGATCCAACATGTTTTGTTTGGCAGGGAACACTTTTTATTAAACTAATCATCAGCTCTTTTATTTTGATAATTGCTGTAAAAGAAACGTTTTTCATGGTTTTGCCCAGAAGCTGGATGAAAAGAAACCCACTTTTAATAGAACAGACCATAACATATGCTATTTTAAATATTTTTGCAGCTTGACACAGACACATCATGATGAGAAGACTTTGTTTTTCATTCATTTGCTGTATTTACCCAGACTCAGATCTTTTATCATATTGTTTTGGGGGAAACTGAAAGAAACAAAAAAAAGAAGTTAGATGGGGAGGGATGGTGTGGGAAATACATCAGCACTCATCAGTAGAGAGGGGGGATCTTTTTAGAGATACTCTTCTTGATTTTTTTCCTCTCACAGAAAAAAAAATCCTTTTAATCCCCATATGTCTTTGATTTAGATTGATTTTGCTTGATAGAACACTAGTGGGGAAGAGTTTTATTCAAGAACAAACAAAAACAAAGACAAAATCTGCAGAATTCTTATTTAGTCAGTCCCTTCATGCATTTTATTTTATTACATCAGCCTTCCATCTTTTATTTAAATGATTTAAACTCTGTTTCCACAATAACCTTTATGCAAATGCATTCTTCCACATTATTTAAGCATTGCACAATGTCTGTTGTGGCCTGCGGCCTTTTCCTGTCTCCACGATGGCGCAGTGCTACAAAGTCTACTATAGGGCAAACAGGTCTAAAGCCGTTGTTGACCTGCCAACTTCTGCAGGCCGATGTTAACTGACTGAAAGTTTTTTTTTTTTGTCTATGAGTATAAAATTCTGTACCTCATTGTGCAGATTATAGTAATCACACCAGAGTCATTTAAGACCTTGTCTTGTCTGGGATTTATTCATGTCACAATTACAGCAGCTCCCTAACAGATTAGTAGAGTGGATGTAATTTTCCTTGTCAATTGGCTCGACACTTTCGATATATTTAATCATCTCCAATCTCAGGGAAACGGAATGATGTGCTTTAATAAGTAACTTGCGGCTCCTGATCACCTGACCGCTCGTCAGCAGCTTTCAGTCGGCAGGACGAGGATGAATTATTCTCTAAAGGTGAAGGGAAAACACACTTAGTCCCTTGTCAACCTCTGAGCTCTTAGTATCATTTATGCAGCACTCCCCCGGCTGACTGGTCACTAAACACGTCACACGCCAAAGTAGAGTACTTGATTGGTTGGCCCGACCTATTCGTCGCCAAAGTTCAGATTTTTAAGATGGACCCGCCGCCCAAATTGTGCCACAACACTCAAATCGCACAGCTTCCTGTTTGACACACCGTGCACAATGCCCAAATCATACTGCCGCGCAAATCTAGTTTATGAACAAAACATAAAAGTTGGGACGCCATGATTTGTTCTCTAAATAAGCAAGTTACCCAAAAATATAAAAATGTGTCTTTCAAATTAGTTTAATGAATGAGCAACATCACATGCATTTGATTTTTTTAAAATACATATTTATATAAGTGTGTTTTTTCTACTTGTAAAAAGTGCGTCTGCTTCTTTTGAAGGTAAAGACATGTATTCACTTTCTGTCAGAGCACAGCATGCAGGCCAGGCAGGAATCACACTCTGGAAACGCTAAGTAAAAAACAATTTCCAAAATGTACTCAAGAAGATCAACAGCTCTTTCTCATTTGACACTAATGTGGAATGGTAATCAAACAACTTTTGATGAGTGTAAACCATGAAGCAAAAGCAAGAGTGTTAACACCTCTGGCTTTTGTGCCACATGCTGTAGAAATCATCTGCGGCATACTTTGCTTTGCAGTTTTCTTCTCATATGAACCAAAATCCAAAAAATGGGATCTCACAGCTTAATAGGGGCATTAGAATGTGACACATTTTTGCACCAGAAAGACCATTTAAGTTCATCTGTGTGGTCCTTCCTACATTAGGTTTACCGACTTGACATAATCTGCCCTGCTATATCCTGAGATTATTTTGTTTTCTCTCCTCTGTATCCATCCAAATATTGGATCAGCCCTGGATCATCCATCCAAACCCCTCAGAGCAAATGCAGACTAATTTTTATCTCCTGGATGCAACCTTGTGTCAAGTAGGTTTTACTAGAGGCGGCGGCTGTGTGTTTGCATCCTGTATGGAACCGGCTAGGCTTCCTTTCAAATGGTAGCCATGGGGATCTCGCTTCTGTCTAATACAACATGACCTCATTCCTTCAACTATAATCTACAGCATAACAGCTGTAGTTGTTGCTTCTTGAAATCCTGCATTAGGGCTAAAGGAAAACTGGAGGTTTTCCTGCTACCCCGCTTGGAGTAACCTCCACCAAACATGAAAAAGAATTAAATGAAAAAGTAAAAAAAAAACAACTGACACACATTTCAAATGTTTATTGGGAAAGCCATGCTTGCTCTACAAATCCTGTGACTCACGCGAGGATGGAAATATCCGACATGTAGGGCACTGAACTGGCAGTGTTTTTGAATTTTACGTTTTGAGGGGTTGAGTCGTGATGAGTCGAGCTGTGATGCACTGGAAACCACTAGCTCTAGGCCACGATGGGTGTTGCACTTTCACGCCTGCGAGTGTCATCATCCCGTTTGGTTGACTTTTTATGTTTACAGTGGGTTACACACAAACAGAGCGGGTGTCATTTCAGTCCCCCCCGTCTACTGTCAGCCCTGCAATCAGAACAACCGACTGGATCCCGTTTTTATCGCCACTTTGACTCAAACGTAAGTTGACATTAAGAGGTAGAGTTTGGGGCAGATTCCAGGGAAAAGTGAGTGCTTAAATCTGTGGTATATTCAATTTTTATGAACTTTAGTTCCATTTCCTCTAACCTGTTTCTTTTTATATAACATTTTAAAGAAATACGGCCTTAATTAAATCTGACTGCTCCTTGTATTGTATGATAGCATATCTGTTGGTCGTGTTGCATCCCCCAAACAGCATTAAATTAACTGAGGCTCTTCATTAGTGTTATCTAATCATATTAACATTATGGCATGCTTACAGCCTTTGCTTACAAGACAATATTTCTGAGATTGCAGCAGCCTAATTTGATTAAGCTTATCATTCTTGACAATGTTTACAACTGGGACTTTAATTTCCTCACAGTTAAAAATGGGCTTTCCATTGTGGTTGCTTGAATTTATTTAAAAAATAGGAATACAAATATATATATATATATATATATATATATATATATATATATATATATATATATATATATATATATATATATATATATATATATATATATATATATAAAACAGGCTTTTGTTCTTATTATAAATTATCCATCGATCTGCTTTCTATATGCACCTTTTTCTATTTATGATTTGGATAGAAGTTGAAGGCTTTCCCAGTTAAAATACCAGAGCGCGGAAGCTTATATTGATGGCTATTAAAAAACATCATGACCTCTGGATCAGACAGCAGTAAGACCTCGGAATTTATTATTCATTTAGTGGGAAGTGGGGGTTTCTTTAGCGTTAAGATGTACTTAAGGTGTATGAGACCTAACCCAGTTTTTTTCAAATATAATGCCCCCCCTTGACAAGCCTCGAGAGCTTTCCCGAATTTGATTCAAAATTCCTTTCTCGTTGCTCACGCTCGTGTGATTGCTTTTGATCTGTCACGGATTTGTTCGTGCCAGGAGGCAATGGCCAGCTTACATTTCCAACCTCTTCTTCTTTGAAGTTGGCTGCTCTCCTCTGACACTTTGCCTAATCTTACTTTTGAAAGGTGAGAGTTTGTTCCCAGAGCTCAAGTCTCCTCCTGTCAATCAATTGTTTTTTTTCTTTCCAATTAAAAAAAAAATATTCAAGACAATCAACAGCTCTTCCTTATCTGACACTAAGCCCCAACACCACCTCTTCTTAAATCCATCCCGTCTTTGTGACAAAACTCAGTCCACGACAGGTTATGCTAAAATTCCCTTTGTAGTTACGCCCTTTAGATCCTCTTTGTCCCTTGTGACAGAGGCATCTTTTAACATTTTACTGATCTGATATCCTTTAAACACTCCATTCACTCCATAGCTCAGATCACATGGATATTGATCTGTTAAAAAAAAGACAGATGAGACGGCGGTCAATGCCAGCGAAAAAGGAAATTGACATTTCACAAGGGTGCTGTTAAAGGCCAGATAAACCCAACACAACACTTAATTTTCCAGCGCTTCTCCAGGTCCAACTAGATAAAATTACAGGCTATGGATGATGTTGAGATATGATAGCTTTCACGCAGCAACGGATATACCTTCTGTAGCCGTTTTATTTGTTTTCCCTCATTTAAAGTTTGAAAAATGTTGCCTTCATGATGCCTTACTGTGAACAAATTGACCAAGTAAGTCTGCTAGACAAAAGGTCATTGATTAGTTCAATAATTCATGTTCATTCTTATACCAGAAATGGATTAGAAGGAGATGAGAAGAGTCGATGGTGATTGTAAAGGAAGCAAAACTATTATTTAAAAAGACAATGTAACCATGTTTAATTCATACAAAAGATATTTTTGCAACCAGTAGTAGCAAACATTCAAACAAATTAAATCAGCAAACTGACTTTACTGTTTTCAGCACCACGTTGCAGATACTGTAAATTGTGCCTTCTTCGCTGCTGTAGAGTCCACCCATCCATCCATCCATCCATCCATCCATCCATCCATCCATCCATCCATCCATCCATCCATCCATCCATCCATCCATCCATCCATCCATCCATGCACTGGTCTGGTTTAGCATTTTGAGTGGTTCCATTATAAAATTAACCCGTTAAGACAGAGCGAACCGAATTTTTGGGCCCCCGTTGGTTGTAGGTCCTTATAAAAATGGAATGGACCTGTCAAGGCAGAGCTTCTGTTAAAACCCGTTGATTGGCTGAGGGAGCCAAAGAAAGCAGCTGTTTTCATCTTCAACACCTGCAAGCGGAAAATAATTAGCTGCTGGATAACCTCCATCGATGTTCTAGTTAGCTTCACCCATCATGCACAGTGACAGACCAACTTTCTTTAACCTCTTAAGACCTGGCGTTCACATGCGTTGACATCACATTTAGAGTTATATTACAACATTAGTTAACTCTGCTTATCCCATGATCTGAGTGAATCCTTGATTCCCATTGGCTCCAGGGTGTGGATTAAAAAGTGACACACCACAGTGAGATAAGTCATCTAAAAAAGAAGTTTTAGTCACATATCCCAAATGTTCTATGTCACTGCAGTGACTCAAAAAACAGTTTGTATTCCAAATTGTAACATAAATTAGAAAAAAATAAAAAAGACAGGTTGTCAGGCGTTTTTCCACAGTTTATCACAACAGTGAGACAGAAAAGACGAGTTAATTTATAGTTTACTTTTACCTGTTTGGTTTATGTGATCATTTTGAAAACTGGAATGCAGCAGAAGAGAATCTAAGGAGGAGGAAATAAGACATGGGGAAGAACTGCACTATTTAGACTTTGTTTCTTTGACACCATCAGTTCACCATCTGGACAAATTAAAGCAGTGAGAGGTGAACATTCTGAAACTGATGCTGTTTTCAAACCTATCTTGATGATCAGGATATTGCTTTCCTTTGCCGCTGCAGTTAAGATAATTACCATGACAAAGCACCAAGTATCAAATAATCCGCTTTTTGTGAAAAGCAATTTAAACCTATTAAAATAACCAGAGTAACATACTAGAAATTGATTGAATACTGTCTTTCACAAGTGACGATGGTATAAGCGGGATAATGCCCTTCAAGGTATTCATTAACAGATATTAACGGCGAAATGGTCACCTCGTCGGACTTTATCACTTACATAAATAGGGCCCTGTCAAAGGGAAATAAAAAAGGTGTATCAAACAACAGTCTCACACTGTTGATGACATGTCACACAGCCACTACGAATATTTTCTACAATTTGCTCATATTGCACGAATAAAATTTGCTCATACATGAATATACGAGGAAAAGGTGAGAAAAGTTGTGGTCTCTATGTGAAATATTGAGAGATGTATCACGGATAAACCACGATAAGACCCACAGTAGAAGTTCGAATATACCACGCAAAGAACACTTAAGTCAACGTAGAACATGAACCCTGCATGATTATTGCGCTGTTTATATGTAGAACAGTCGTGGAAAGCCACAAATTTGCGCAAAAATGCGTAAGATTTACATAATAATAGACCCGTCGGAGAAAACCCTTGATGAACATCTGCATAAATCGACAAATGATGAACGCAAAAACACTTCTAAATCACATATATTATGCATGTGTCACGGAAGACCTAAATTTCATATGTGATCAAGGTTCAAAATGTACGTAGTGGCTGTGTAACCTAGCCTTTAATTATTGGATTAATTCTTCAACCCATTTCTTGGGTTATTCATGTTGGGATACAGTTTTGGGTTATTTGGAGCAATACTAATTTTTGGGGGGGTAATAATGGTTTAATTTTAATCCAATTTGAAAACTGGGTTTGACTACCCTCTTTCTCTAGTGCCGCCTTCAGGAGAGACATGGAGTAAGCAGCCCTAACATATCATCTTCATCTTTGTTTAATATTTATCATTATACTTGCTTTCCACTATTGTCCCACCATCGCCCTCCATCGGGTCCATCAATCTAACTCTAGTCATCAAGAAAGAAATCTGTTATAGCTATGTAAACTCAGTTGTCACTAGATTGTTGATCCATCGCCAGTGTTCTGACATTACAATTGACATAACATATCCCTTTAAATGTTAAAAGGTATTTTAGCATTAAACTAAAGCTATCCATCAAATTAATTAATTAAAGAGCTACCCTAAAGTAAAATGTTTGTAGAGTCCATGCAGAAACCAGCTTGCATTCTAATCAATATTTCTACAATTATTTCGTTCCCTTCTGTTATGGTGTTGTAAAACCTTTTTTTGGACTGAGCAGTTTTGGGTGTGCCAGCTGTCCTAATCAGTGGGCGGTTTAATGTAGTTTTTTTGGGGGGTGACCTTGCATGCACAGTATCTACTTGCACGAATACAAACCTTGTTGCTTGCAAGACTGAAAAACTTTTCTAAAGTGTTCTCATGCACCATCGAGTCTTAATTACGCGTGTGCTGGGCCAAAAACAGTAAACTAAGAAAGCTCCAACAAACTGCCAATTATTTCTACACACTTTACTTAATTAAGACTTTTCAGTCAGTAGACCTTCAAATTACTAGATGAAAGTTTACCCACCATGGTAAGGTAATTAAATGACATGAATTAGCATGACTAACAGTGTGGAGGATCTCTGATGAAGCAGAGAGCAGCCTGCAGAGAGGCTGTGGCGTGTTGATGCGGGGAGGGAAATAGTGGAACGTTTCAGGGGATAAAATCAGTCAAGACGGAGACGCAGCAGAATGCAACGGGTGCAGACGGGCTTTGTCTGGCGAGCGCCTTTCATCTGATAGTGTTTATCTTGTCCACTGTTCGCAGCATTGCCATGCACCAGCACTTCTCACCGACTCTGATAATGGAAAGAGCAGCATCAAACTCATTAATTGAATTAGCTCGCTCTTTATCTCCACATCTGCCCATGTCCACTCAGCCCTAAAAACACTCCACAGGCAACTACTCCTCAGCTAATTGACTCAGAGCGTCTCCTCTGCAACCCTGTTTCACCATATTAATTTATTGGTCCAGGTCCCAGGCTGGTTTGTGTGTCACTAGCTACTAATTAATTTAATTTTCCCCAGAGGTGGCTGAGATTATTTTCTGTTTTTTTACTGAGAGCAGCAAAGATGGATCAAGAAAAGGTTTTATTCTGAGCATTCGTTAGTATGCTTATAATAGTATTTGATTCACTAGTAGTTTTGTAATAGTATGTATGTATGTATGTATGTATGTATGTATGTATGTATGTATGTATGTATGTATGTATGTGTGTATAGTATTCCTTTGTGGGAAATTTCAACCTAAATGATATGGAGACTGATTTGTGAAAAAATGAGCCATCTTGACGTGTCAGAATTTTAACTTAAAAAGGGTTTTAGTATTCAGACGTGTTTTGGTGGATTGTTTCTGGTTGAAGACTCCACCTGTTTTTGTGATGCTGGAGCTAAAGGTGCTTTCTCTGTGACAGGGCAATTTTGTTCACTTTATTTCAATTTCGAAAAAAAAAATCTCAAAGTTTACTTTGTCCACCATTCCCTGAATGTGTTATCAGATAGACATAGGGTTGTGTGTGTGTGCCTGCGTGTGTAGGGGTGTGTGTGTGTTGCTCCATTGAGTTCCCCCAGGTCTGTGTCTCCATTGTTGCCAAAGTAATGATCTGTTATCACCTGGATGGCAATACAGGGAGCCATTTTCCTCCTGTTTCTTCTCATTTTTATTATTTCAGCTTCAAGTTGAGTGGGTGAAATAACCTTGCAAATAGCCTCTTGAGGATGACATTGATCTCTCTCTGTTGTTACAAATGTTAGATCAGAGCAGACAGCATGTGCCATTGCTGGCTGCAATTTTTATTATTCTAGTCCCTTATTCAATAAAGTCCTCTCTGCAGCTCTTGTCTTCTTTTGATGGTTTTTTCCAATCATCTGCCTTTTTTCATCCAGTTTGGGAGAACACCTGTCCTTTCGAATTTGCCTGGCAGCTTGAGTTTTTTTGCTCGCATACCTCTCACACTGGACTAGTTTTTACTCCACGGTCCCTAGAATTGAAACTTTTTTATTACATTTCTGTTGAGACAATCTCACTTTTTGAAAGAAATTTTTTTTTTTTTTTTTATTATTTTTATTTTATTTTATTAAAGCTGCTAATTTTGTCTCCAAGTTCCAAATTTTCTTGTGTGACAAAGTCATGCAAAGATAATCGGACTAAACCAGTTTAGCATCTGTTCTGCCAAATACAAGGCAGTCGTATGGATAAAGGTTCCTTTTATAAATGTTATGTCTTATTTCTAGCAGTTTCCAACGGCAACATGGTAATTTCTTATTCTGAAGCTGCAGTGGATGCAGTTTATTTTTCATATACAGAAACAAGTGTTTGAGTTTGTTCATGATACTATGGAAGATGGTTAGCAAGACTGCTTTCCAATTATCTAGGAATTTGCTGGATAAAAAATTTGCTTAAATAATAATGAAGTAATGAAATGAAAATAAAATTTTAATAAACAAAATACAAAACATTTTATAAAACGGTTTATAAATATGCACGTTGGGCGTCCTTTTGTCTTGATAAAATTTATCAAATACAAGAGGCTTATACCGATTATTTGTCTAATCTGCTGCTGGACTGGACAGGTTAGAAAAAATTCTAAAGTCTGCAAGTGTTGCATCTGCTTCTGAAACAAAATCAGTATTTGCCTTATTACCAATACAGAAAATGTGTGTTCCCTGAATTGTGTTGTTGGTTTTCAATAATATTCCACAAATAACTTCATAGTAATATCCATCCATCCATCCATTTTCTTAATCCGCTATATCCCTTTCGAGTTCATGAGGTTGCTGGAGTTTGTCCCAGGCTACTGTTGGGTGGTACACCCTGGACAGGTTTCCAGTCTGATGCAGGGTTTATAGTAATATAGATTTTTAGATTAAGATTACTCTCTTTTTTTGATCTAATCTAAGCATGTTTTAATATAAGGAAAGTTTGTCAACTAATTTCGTCGAGATCGATTAGAGTAGAGGTGTTCCAACTTTTTGCAAAGAAGGCCAGACTTGATGGGGTGGAAATGTGTATGGCCCTGACATTCTTTGCAATGGTATACTTTTCATAGAAAATCCATCTAAATACATTTTTACCCAAATCACTGTCAGTTTGTCAAATGTTTGCGCTGTTCATTCCCAGTTAGCTTGTCGTTGATAGCATAGTCTTGTTTGGTAGTGCCTCAGATATGAAAATGTAATTTAGCCAGCCGCAATAAGAAAATCGTACGCACAGTTTTTAAAAAGTGCTGCAGGCTACATGGTATTGATTTTATGAAAGGAGCTTTTAGGTTGTTTGAAATTTGAAAACGGACCACATTTGGCCCAAAGACTGGACTTTGGACATGCCTGGAACTTTAATTACTGTTTCTGTTTTGTTACTTTTTCTCTTTGTACTTCTTGCCGGTAGCTTTGGAGTGTTTTCAGATTGGAAAAGTCTGATGTTTGCTTAATTTGTTTTGGATCGACTCTTTAACCTTGCGCTTGGTCTATAATCGGACTGCCTTTCATCTGACATTTCTGTTTCGAACCAATGTTCTTCAGTCATTGGCCATAAATTATGACAGTGGGGCAAAGCAATGAGAGAAGGAATAATGGAAGTCCAAAGCTTAGTGATTTGTAGCTTTGTCTGGATAGTTCACTCAGTTAAACTTTATATTTCGCTGACCAACTCTGAACGTCTGTATCAACGGCAGGTACAACACTGTTTTTCTTTGGTATGGCAGAGGCATACTGCAAGGCAGTTATTGTGGAGGCAACAATTGAGAAGGTGCGCTGATAAGTCTTTTTGACATAAAGATTGTCGGGAAAAACAATAAGAAGCAATTTGTATCATGTTAAAAGTTGTTTTAATGAGCCTTCATTCATCCGACCATATTTAAATGAGTTGCGTGGCGTTTTTGTTGCTCCATGTTTGTCTGCACCTTATGGCTGCTTCCTTTCTATTCTGTTCTATTCTTCTACAGTAGTCATGTGGTCCAGTTGTTCCGCACCAAGCACAGAACTTTCCAGACATGAAAAACTAAGAGCGAACCAGAGTTCAGTCCGATTAGAAATCAGAGATCACCTCGAAAGATAGCTCAAAGAGCAGTTCCAGGTCCTGGACCTGCAGGGGTGCATTCAGAATGAAGAATTCTTCCAGATTATTGGGGGAAACAAACTCTGGTTCATGAACCAAATTAGTGCACCCAC
Source organism: Oryzias latipes (assembly GCF_053564925.1). NCBI lineage: Eukaryota > Metazoa > Chordata > Actinopteri > Beloniformes > Adrianichthyidae > Oryzias > Oryzias latipes. The sequence continues at coordinate 16,254,852 of NC_136248.1, forward strand.
TGACTAGAAATCCTAGTGGCAAGGCAGCTTTAGAAAAAAATTATCATGGAGGTCTAGCTTGGTGAACTTGATGTTAATTCTCTTTTTATAGTTTCACATTAATAAAATGAATTTTGAATGTTAGGAACCGCTGTTTCAGAGTCAATTCCAACACGTTTTGTTAGCTATTTTCCAACATATCATAACACATGAATGAGTGTGGGTCCTTGGGCAAGACTCTTCGCACCAGTGCCTATGTGGCCACAAGGGGGACCTAAGTCTGGATCCTCCTGTGCCTGTCCCCAGCCCGGATAAAATATAGAATTATTTCAGGAAGGGCATCTGCCGTAAAAGTCTCTGCCAAACCACCTGTGTGAATCAGTGGAATCTGACTTGCTGTGGCGACCACTGAGGGGAAATGCTGAAAGATGGACAATGAAGGACATTGGGATAGGTATTGCATTTGTCTTTTCCTCACCAAAACAATATCACTGCCTTTTTATTTTCTCTTATCAGCAATTATAGTTGCAATAGCCAAAATATTTAGGAACTGTATCTCCTTGCTTGAGGTTTTCCTTCTTCTTTCTGACAATTTGGCCAGTTGGTGAAAAACACCCTGATTATTATCAGTATGCTGCTGTGGTAACATTTTCCTATTGCATTTCTTACATAAATGAGTACAAGATTGATACAAAACACAAGAAAGTAGATTTAAAATGTTTTTCAGTTTAAGTAACAGGTAACCATTCATGATCTATGTTGCACACCCAATCATCCCTGAGCTTTTAAACTGTTAAAAATGTAGATTTCAATAATTTTGCCAACCAAATTTTTTGCACAACTCTCTAGTAGCAACCCACTTGTAATTTTGGCTTCCTACTACTGGCTCTACAAGTTGTTGATGACAGCACAAGCCTGCCTACTGTACCTTTTGAATATTAGTAAAGGAGATGAGAACATATCCACTTCACAGATCCACTTCTCTTTGTCTGAATATGGCATTACCGAGCCTCAGCATTAGTCCAGAGTGGCAAATAAAGCGTTTAAAGAGACAAGGCTTTGTTCTATTTCAGTTTATCTTGGTTTTTTTTCTGAGTGGCACTCCTAAATGAGGAAAGGTAATATGAAAAAAAAAAAAAAAAAAAAAAAAAAACTTTTGTTAGCTTTATGCCAAATTAGTTTTTGTTTTCAGCTATAAATTAAACGAGCATTGCAGTCTTATCTTTGGGAATCAATAAAGATTCAATTCAGGTTCATCAGTGTATTAATTAGTTTATTTATTTTAAATGTATCACTCTGGTTAAAATATGCATACTTTACACTTTTAAATGTATTTATTTTATTCAACTAATTATGTTTGAATTGTCATCTGGGAGCGTAAAATCTGTAGCTTGTTGTAACGATTTATCTTGCCATTCAAAAAGAGCAGAATCTGGAAACAGAGAGCAGGAAGAAATTAGAGGCTGACAGGTGTGCCAGATATAGAAGATATAAAATGATATAAAATGCATGCCTTTATTTACAGTTTGCGTGTAACATTGTCAGATTTAGTTTATTTAAAATGAATACTTACAAACACAGCATCAGTAAAACCATAATTTTCTTCTTTGTGCTTATTTAGTAATGGTCTAAAATCTGCAAGCACATACTCCCACATCATGACCCTACCACCAGCAGAATGACCTCACCAGGAACAATGGGCTTTTCTTGTTGTTTTGCCTTTTGTTGTTTAAATTGTGTGTGCATGTGCGTCCGCACGCGTGTGTGTGTGTGTGTGTGTGTGTGTGTGTGTGTGTGGGTGTGTGTGTGTGTGTGTGTGTGTGTGTGTGTGTGAATGATAGCTTATAGATTCTCACTATAGCACAGTTTTCTACAGTTGTTATCCATCAAGGCTAAATACATTTTTTGTTCTAAAATGGTTTAAACTAGTCATGGGACTTTTACCCAACCGAGAGAAATGTTTTCAATATCGAACACTTATCAAAAACGTTTCTTAGCAATCCAAAAAAATTTAACCACAAACTTCTCATAAATCTATAATACATAAGTTGACGTTATTTCACAGTTTATGTTTAAAAGCAAGACAGAAAGGCCATGAGTAATTTTATAGTTTCCTTAAACCTGTTTAGTGATTTAGAAATTTTGAAGACTGGAATGCAGCCGAAGAGAATGAGAAAAGAGAATCTAAGGAGATGAGACACGAGGAGGTGACACCTGAGGAATTAAATAAATTGCACTTAAGACTGTTTATTTGAAACAAACTTTTACTTCATAAACTGAAAAAAAGACCGTAAACTTTCTCTCTGAAATGATGCTTTGTTTAACTTATCAAGACAGTCAACACATACACCACTTTCCTCCGTTGCTGGGGAGCAAGGATGGTGCAGGCTCTGTAGTCATTACCATTACAACACGATGCACCGCAAAACAACCTGTATGCTTTTAGTGAAAAACTATTGAAAACTAAAAAATATAACAAGTAACAAGTTGAACGTACTAAGAATTGATTTACCCTGCTACCCAACGACAGTTTTTTGAAGGCTTTTAAATAAACTAAATAAACTTGTTTTTTGTTTGTTCATTTTGGGAATCAGCTATTAATATCAGCTAAAACATGGAAAAATAAAAACATTAAAAAACCTTTCTTTTATTACATAAAGGATTGAGGGCAAAATTTGACCTTTTTCATTTAATGGGCCTATACCATGCTGTACTGTTATTTTCACAGCTCATTTTTCTATCCGGAAGTAAGACGACTCCAACTTGAGGCACCGCTGCCCATTTCATAACGTCAACCTAGAGCTGCAACACAGCAACAAACATCTGAACTTTTGCAAGGATGGATGTGCATATAATGCATATAAAAAGAAAGTGTTTTGCTGATCACGCTAGGTCCACAGAGAAAGTGTAGGACAGGGCCCCAGGTAGGGATGGGTATCGTTAAGGTTTTAACAACAGACGTCTCTTCTTCAGCGAGAATAGCCAAATTAATATCATCATTAATTAACAGAAGATTGACTGACTTGGTGAGTTAAATATGGCAGATAACGTATATCTTGTGGGACACAAAAAAATGTGACTTCTCCAGTAACGATAGCAGAACCGTTGAGGTCAGATCTTAACGATACTGCGGTCTTGAAGAATGTTGCCCAAGGGCTCGTTCAATACCGGGGACCCATCCCTAGCCCCAGGTGCTGGCAGCTTTCACTCTTCCTGGAAGGGGCTGTTCCTGACTTATCTACACCACAATGTGAGAATCCGCTCGTTCTCGTGGATTAGGAGGGGCTGGTGCTCATAGGGAAGGTTTTTTAGGGGAATACTCAGAAATGCGTGAATGGATCCAAATACTGCTTTGGGGTTGTTGTTTTTTTTTGTGAGGAATGAATGTTATAATACACCAAAAAAGGTTAAAAAAGTTGATTTTGCATGAAATAAGCTCTTTAGTGTCTGACAACTGACACCTTGTTGGGCTTTATATTAGATAATACCTATAGATAAAGGGTGGCGAACAAGTTTGACACCAAGAGCCGAATTTTTTCACTGTGAGAGTCAAAGAGCCACACCACACACTGACCTGCCAAGATGTACACACACAAACACGCAATTAAAGCTGTATTATTTTCCATAACACATTAAGTACAATACATTTCAGTTGTGTGCAACTTGAATTAATTTTTACCTTCATTAGAATAACTTTGCTTTTATATGCTTTTTTTTATTTAAAGTTGAATGACTGTCTTAGGCATCATAAGGAATTTATTAAATGTTAATTCATTGCAATGACTCAGTTCATTCTTCAACATAGTAAACAAACAAATGTTAGGTTACCATTAAACTGGCTGCGTTATTCGATGCCCCCATTTCCACAATAAGAGCCCATTAACTTAATCACACACACACATACAGACAAACGGCATGATACTCACTTCTGCTAACAGCTACCTGGCTCATGGTTTTACACTTAAGATTTCCCACTTCCCATGAGTCTTAGGGGCTGAAGGCGGGGTTAACCCCCTGGCCAGTCGTAACCTCTCTGATTAGTCCCTTTACGTGAGTGTCGGTCAGTACGGACCGATGCTTTGATTTCACGTGTTTTAAGGTAATAAACAGGGACTGGCAGACATATATTGAGGAGAACATTGACAGTAGCTTGAGAGCAGCTCTTTTACACACGGGTATTTTTCTGTTCTCCAAAATGTAACAGGGCCTTCTTTCAAAGAAATTTCAGCTCAATCATCTCTTGTTCTCTCGCTGCCTCATCAGTGACAAGCGGGGATCTCAGGCAGTCAGTCTTTGCATTAGAAGGATAGATGAGAAACGTGATCTGCGGCCGTTTCTGCTGCAGGTCCTCAAACCGCAATGTAATGTTTCCGTCCAGTTGCGCAAGCAGCGTCATTTTCTGCGCTTTATTCCTTCTGATTGTAGCCTTCTGCTGTGAGCTCCACAAAGAAGGAAAGTGAAACGATTGCTGTTTTGAATGTGCACTTTGAAAAGCTTCAACTTGTTCATAAAGGACACAATTTGTATCAGATCAGGAAGAGTTTTTAATTTTCTCCGGGATACGTTTTGTTGTTTTCTGCCATGAACAATGTTACTGCTTCCAAAAGCTCATAGTAAAAATAGCGACTTGCCATTCTGTTCAGTAAAAAAGTAAGAATCTTCCCGTTCTTCCAGAAACGTCCTGTGTTTATCTTTTTACTCGGAATTTCACCATTTTGACCATGAGGGTAACAGTCTGCAGGCACATCAAATCTTTATCTATGTGGTCCGGCATTCTGCGTAACCTGCGCAAATGACTGGCGCTCACGTATGTGTCGGGGGCAGCATCAAACACACGCACACTGTCAAATTACTTTTATTATTATTTATTATTTATTTTTAATACACTCTGATGGTTTGAGTGTGGTTTAAGAGGGAAAAAATTTTGAAATGAGGCACAGTATATAGAAAATATGATGAGACGCAAAGAGCTGCACACTCATTGGCCAAGAACCGCATGAGGCTCGAGAGCTGCGTGTTCGCCACCCTTGCTATGGATCAACAATAAGTTTAACAAGATTTACTAAGTACTAATTTGTCCATACTAAAATACTGACAGTTAACTCGATAATTTGACATCCCTAATTTAAACACATACTTTGGTTAAGACCTGTTCTTACTTGATTTACATACTGAAAAATACTACAAGTATTAAAGTTTCGGATTTAATAACTGGCAAACTAATAGCGTGTTAAAACTGAAGAAAAGACTACCACAAGGGCAAATATTTTAATAAAAAATGTGAGAACTTTCAGGAATGGTGAGTGCCTTTATTTGTTGAATTTCTGGCATCCAATATGCAGCTACTCAAGGGAACCTGTGAGATTTCATGTTTTGATTTTTTCTCTTATTTAAACAGTCATTTATCTGCTAACTGCATAAACTGGTGCAATCAGGTGTCATTTGACCTGCGTCGCCTCGCCGCATGAGTCGAGCGCTGCGGATAGAGACAGAGGCGGCTTTTGCTGTCGCCCATGAGTCCTCATCTCACTGATGCAGGTTTCATGGAATTAATGAGGCAACTTCATGTGCTGATGCTTGTGAAAGAGGGTCTCCTTTCAGATTGCTTTCCTTTATTACCTCCCCCCCACCCCTACCACCCCTCGATTTTTCTCCCTCCTCAAAAATCACATTAGCTAAACCAATCTCATTTACAATATGCCATTTGTTAATTTAGACCCTTTGCTTGATTTCTATGGCATCTAGTGGGGACAATACATGAAATACTGTACGAGCAAATATATATCAAGTGATGCGTTTTATAAAGACAGAAAAAGAAAGAATGACTGAAAAGGACTGTGAGTTATTACAACTACATGGGAGGCACAGTATCATTGTTTGGATCAATTCATAAACTCACCATGTATGTATCTCATTAAATCATTATTTCCTGTGAAGAAATGCCAGGAAAAATTGAACAAAAATTTATATAGTGGTAGAGAAGCAGGGGCGTGGCTACAGGGGAGAAAGGGGAGGCAGTTGCCCCCTCAGCAAAACATGTTGGACCCCCACTTTCCTCCCAGTGTTGTTATAATTACTGACCAATTTTAAGAAATCATCCATAAAAACTTCTTTAAGCATTACAAAAATAACAAAAGCAACATTCTTTATATACAATTTTGATCTAATGATAACAGTAACAAAAATAAAACTATTTCGAAAGCACATTTGGTTGATCCTTTCATTTGGCCTTCCACTGTTGTTCTCATTCAGTTACCCCCCTCTTCCAAACTCTTTTGCCCCCCTCACGCCCCCCTATATAAAGTTTCTTGCGCTGCCACTGCTTGGGAGATAACCTAAACTGTTGATATTAGTCAGAAAAAGAGCCCAAGTATTCGCTAGTAAATGTCATTGTTGAGTGAAATGAATATGTAGGTAAAAGTGAGTCCCACAAGAGGGTACTGTGGCCTGAGCAAAAATAAGAACACAAAGCTGTCAGGAATAACAGTTGGAAGCAATATTATTATTTTTTTTTAACCGGAGTCTGATATGCGATCAGTGCATCGTGGCTGTATTTGAAATGCAGTACCCCCACAGTTTCATGTCAGCTCCAAATTTGCCAGTGAAGTTGTAGTTATTACTGTGCGGTAGATAAGGTGACAACTTGAAAACAGGGCAACAGGAGAGCAGCAATCAGATGCCTTCCCCTAATTACAGTCTTCATCTTCCACATCAGCGGTCTCCAGCTTTTATCGTCAGGAGCAACGACCAACACAACCGGGATAAGATCAAAGGCGACTGGTAAATGCGGGAGATGTAATGACTGTGCTCTTCCACGCACCGCCGCATGGGTTGTCATATCATTATCCCCCCGCTAACACCCCGTATCTTTTGCAAGTCTTTCAAAGATACAGAATGAGGACAGTGCAGGAACAATTACCCAGACATTCATGTTATACTGAAGTGAACTATTTATTTCCTCTCACCTTTTTCTTTTCTTTTTTTTTTTTTTGTTCTGATTCTTCACAATTCTTTCTTTTTCTGTTTTCCTACAACTTCTATTACATCTAGGATTTGAGCCATTCATGTTTTGACTGATAATTTCATGTGACAGAGGATACTAAGAGCAGCCACTCTTGAACACAATCGTGGAAGAGGAGGAGGAGGTCACGGTTCATTATTTCTTTAATGCCCACCCACAGAATTCAGAATTTGACCAGGAATGCTGGAAATTAGAACATAATTAGATGGGTGAAGAGAAAGGTTTCATGAATGAAAAAGCCTTTAAAAATATATCTCAGAAGCATCAAAAACATTTAATCACCTGCAAAATTCTTCATTCCTACACTAACTGGATATTTTTAAGCTTAGTTAGGTGTTTTTTTCCAGATTAGTTTGAGTTTTTGTACCATGCTATTAAAAGTACCATATTTTTCAGACCACAAGTCACTCTGGAGTATAAATCAAGCAGCCAAAAAAATACACAATAAAGAAGAAAAAAATCATATATAAGAGGCACCTTTTGGGAGAATGTATTAAACAAAACACGGGAACAAGAACCGACACTTTATTTTGAAAGGGAAATCATTACAACAACATTTATAATAATAATAGACTGAATATATGTACGCTTCACTACTGTAAAGCATTTATGCATATTTAGCTCGCGCTAGGATATTAGTGCAACATATGAACAATTGATGAGATAACCATAGCATAAAGAACAAGTCATCTAAACTCTTTATATCACTTCAAATCACTAAGTTTGTTGAATTCTTCCTATGTGTCTCGTTGGAACAATTTCACCAAGCCCAGCGTAAGACTGGCTGGAATACTGATACACACACTTACATTCCCCTCACTTCTAAAAAAAAATAATCAAAAATGTCGCAACCCCGGCTAAAAATAAAGGATTGGATTTTTCTGCACTTTTCTAGATGCTCAAAGCGCTTACATTGTGTATCCATTATTCATTCACCCCTCTTTCCTACTTGGTGATTGTAAGCTACCCTGCTTTGGGGCAGACTGACGGAGGCGTGGCTGCCAGTACGCGCTTACCATAACCGGCGCATTCATACTGATTCATACACAAGTGGAGCCACTCTGGAGGCAGAGGGGGTGAAGGGTCTTGCCCAAGGACACAATGACGGTCGGCTGGGGGGAGCGGGGATTCTAACCGCCGACCCTTCGATCATTGGCCGACCTCCTCAACCACCTGAGCCACTCCCACACAAAAACTATGGAAAAAACTGTGATTTATACTTCGAAAAATATGGTACTTGTAATAATTCCTTTTAGGCCTTTCATATAGAGGATGACGAGTCAGTAATAAAAACTTTTAATCATCAGTAAAAAAGAGTAAAATAAATATAAAGATACCGAAACCATTTCTATCCCGATTGCATATGAACTAAATAATAAATATCGTGGTTTAAAAAAGGAGAATTAAATCAAGTTTTTCCAAAATGTGATTACAAAAACATTTTTATTTGTTATAATTAGAAGAAAATTACCTTTTCTGCTCCCATTTTCTTTTCCCAAGCTTTTTCATTTAGTAGCTGGATTTGTGAAATTGTTTTTCTGCTTTTACTTTCTGTGAGATACCTTTGGGTCTTAAATGGAGAAAAAGAGAACTTTAGTCACAGAAGCGTCACAATCTGACCAATCAGAGCTGGTGGCCTATTCAGGTTTCCTCTGACAGCTCTTGGGTCATAATCATTGTGGAATAGTTACAGTCTGGCTGTTTGAAGGTGTGGACAGGTGTCTTTCATACAGATAACCAGTTCAAATAGGTCACATTAATATGTGTAATGATAGGAGGATAGAAGAGTTTTTTTAGATAGATTTTTGCTTGTTTTAAGGAGATAATTACTTATTTTCTCTTCCATTATGCAAACAAAATTCTTTAAAAATGTCATTTCCTGGATTCCTTTTTCTGGCATTGACAGTTGAAGTGTATCTATGGTGAACATCACAGACCACGCTGATCTCTTTCAGTGGGAGGACTTGTGACTGCAAAATACCTGTTTGCCCCATTTAATTCACAATTTATTGCTGCCCACCAGAAAACTAAATTACTAATACAAAGACCCCCCTGGTTCTCCATTTCTTTAACCAACAGAGTTTTGAAACAGATGTAGGAGGTTAGGAACCAAAGATATTATATGGAAGAGTCACTCTCCTGGATTCTGATCATTGACCTAAAAACTCCTTGATGAGACCACTGCATTTGCTGTTCCTACTCTATTATTTCCATCAGTTTTTTCCATCCATCTGTCAGCTGGAACCTTCCCCTTCATCAGATAGAATCTTGTCAGATTTCTGGATTCAGGAAGGCAATTATCTTCCAACCAACAGATCACTGTAAAACTGAAACATATAGACTGAATTCAGACATTTTGGTAAAAAAAATTACTATTCAAAGAGGAATTTAGTCCCAATGAAGGACTTTTTTTTTTACAACTAAAAGCTTCAGTTTTGGTTTAGGGAAGGGGAGTTTTCTGGTTAAGGCCCCGTCACACAGCCGCTATGTACAATTTGCACATGGTCCACAGATGACATTTCGGTCTATACAAGTGTGATATACATAATTCACAAGTGTTTCTTGGGTTCTTCATTAATTGATGTGCGTAGATATCCATCAAATGTTTCGACAAATTAGTGAATTTGATTTTGAGCTGGTCAAAATTCTTGGTCGGTTTGAGACTTACGCAGTTCTTGCGTATACTTACGTAGTTCATAGGTAGGTATTGCATAAATCTTATACAATATTGCGTGATTTTGGCGAGATGCATATCCAAATTTGTGGCTTTCCACGGCCGTTGGCAAATTGTGTGACGGGTGGATGAACCAGCTGATCTTTCACCTGCTCCAGCAGTCTGTACCAAAAGACCAAAGCTTTTCTCTCAATATGTGCAAATTGTATGCAGAGACTGCTTTAAAGAGTATAAGTCCACTGACTTACTTTGAATCTTTCAGGAACCAAAACTTTAGAAATGGACTCCCTTTTTGTAGAAGAGCTCATTAAGTAAGATGTAAATAATATTCTGACTCAAACGCCATTATCCAGTTCTGCACAATGACATCCAATGTAAAACTTGAGCCTCTTTCGTAGTGGCATAGCAGAATAAAGGGCACATATTGGATCAATTTTTTTCCCGTTTCCTTGGTCAATTCATATGACCTCTCACAATGTGAACTTCTTTCATACGACTGGCTGTTCATGATGAGTTAAAATGTTGTGGAACAAAGGGACATAACTGTAACTCCTTGTGGTCAAAGCTTGTTAGGTGTTAGAAGTGTGGCATTAAACACAAGAAAAAAAAAAGGCTTCAGGATTCTCAAGGTTTCAGGAAAGCAGACTTGAGCAAAGAGACATGAAATTCACCTTGTTGAGTAGAAAAACAGAAAAAACTCAGAAACTGAATCTGACTGACTTAATTTCTGTGCTGCACTGTTGGAAAATATTTTATTTTTGTGCCGATCTGTGATGCTACAAAGGGGGCAAATGCACATAACTGTGAATGGATGCACAATTCTTTTGTTTACTAACTAAAATATTGATTTATTAAAGGTGCTTATGAGCCATATTAACATTAAAATCAATTTCAAACTTAAAGGATTTGAAAAAAGAAGTTGAAACTGTGTTTTCCATTGTAAAAAGTTCTCCACACAGATGGTGTGAAAACAGAAAATTAGGTCAATGAGCGTCAGATATATTTAAACAAACAACATTTCATATCAGAACATAGTGGCAGCATCACTACAGCATCACTCATATATAATGCCACTTTGTCAAACCCTTTCATAGTGTATCCGTTCTGCCTCTGATTTGTCTCTGAGACTATCTGTTGAGAGACCCAGAGACAGAATGAAATATGACGCCGTTGAGTCTTTCAAAGTGCACAGAGGGCACAAGAAAAAAACGGCTCTGAAGCTGAAAGGAACCGATCCATGAAAGGGTTTATACAGTTGATGCCAGAAGTTGGACTAGTGGCACATTTCTGAGTATTTCTTAATTCATATTATTGTGAATCAGAAGGAGATGAAAAAATGCAGTTAGAAAAGGAGCTTTTACGCTGGATGGGCCAGCTCCGCTCCATTCTCGTAGACGACTAGATCCATGTATGACTTGATAGTCTTGATAAACTTGATAGTCCTAATATTGCTCGCTGTTGTTGTTGTGATCTTAGATTCCAGTCAAAAGACGATCAGAGGTACCCGACTCGAAATAATGTCCCTAAAAATTGGTCTGTTTGAAGCTGGTACACACCTAGCAGGGTTATTGTTTTTCAGAAGATTTTATGGTCACCCGTCAATTAAAAAAAACACCCCATCTGTTTATCTATTGATGTTTGCTATAGATAAAAGTTTGAATAAAAAAGTACCCCTAAGGGGTGTAAATGTTCTTTCTATGATGTTATAATGCAACATCGTAGTCGTGTACATCCAGCAAAGATAATGAACTGATCAACAGAACAATTGCGTTGCAAGTCTGTAAGTCCGTACAATTTTTGATTTTAAGTTCTATAGTTTTGCTTTTAAGAAAACTGAGAATGACCTGCTTATGTCCCATGTCTTAATCTGGTAAACGCAATTGCTCTGTGGATCACTTCATTCATTCACTTCTGATTCACTATTATATGAATTAAGAAATACTCAGAAATGCAATTCTGAGATTGGTTTTCTCTATATACTGTATGTGCGCTATCACAAGGAAAATGCCACAAGAACATGTTGAAACACCAAATGCACAATTTTTATCTGAGTGGGTCTTTCAATGGAACCCAAATTGCCACTAGTCCAACTTCCGTACCATTTTTGATTTAAAGTTCTATAGTTTTGCTTTTGAGAAAACTGAGAATGACCTGCTTATGTCCCATGTCTTAAACTGGTAAACTACTCCTCTTCCTTTTTATTCTTTCAAATCCTAAAGTCAAAAGGTTGTGTCTTAGTTTATTCTTGAAAGGGTCTTGAAACCCCAAAGCACAAATGAAAGCAGCTAAGAAGGTGGCAGACAAAACAAAGAGATTGGAAAACTGGGTCAAATTTTGAGGATGGATTTCAGGGAGCAGTCACACTGAAGGACTGTTTCCAACAAAAACACAACTCATATCAACTGTTAGATGTGAGAACTAAGAAACAGCAAGACATTGTGTAAAACTCCCAAACTCTCATTCTTCTTGTTTAAAAAATCACTCCAAAGACTTGGACTTCAGAAAGAACCACAAACACATACAGTTTTTGTTGAATGCTTCATGGGTGTGAATGATTCATAGAACTGTGTTTGAAGTCTGTACTTTCTGATGTGCATTGGGCACAATTTAAAACACACTTTTTTGTTTTAGAAAGAAACTGATAACTTGGGCCTTTGAAATGTGTGGCGTAAAGGAATGCAGTAAAGACGGTTTGCTCTTTTAGATGTCTTTTAATCTGTATGTTTTGGTATGTTCTGTGGCCTTGTGGAGGAGTGTCCAGCCTGGGCTGGATTATCGTGAGTCAAACCAAAGACTCTAAAAAATGGGACCGAATGCCTCCCTGCTTCACACTCATTATGAAGTGGTTGGATTGTTCTCTCTTCTCTGAATAATCTTTACACAGCAAGATGCATGACAGCCAATGGGGACTTTAACTTTATGTTGCAGGGTCAAACTGAAGGAGGGCGTGGCCTTCCTGGGGGTCAGAGCCAGCAACCCCGTTGTGTGGACGGTGAGCCAGGACGTACGAAGCGAAGGCCCCGGGGTTGTGACGCTACACTGCCACAGGAAGGAGAACAGCTTCAGTCAAAGGTACATTGGACCCCCTCCACCCTCTCTCTCTCTCTAATTGGTGATAAATAAGTTCACAACTGAAATATGAACTCATGTGCCAGTGAGAAACTAAAGGGTGGCTGCACACTATTTCTCTGACAAGTGTCTTTGGAGAGTGACTGTAAAGAATAAAGACAAAGGGCATGACTCAGCATCCCAACAAGTAGTGCTTTGGCACTGCCAAGCACTTAAGTACTCAGCCAAGGGTACTGAGCAAAATGTATCACTCAGGTGAAAGATGGGTTTGCTGGCCCTCAATAAATATATTAAGGGAAATTCTATATTTGTTATTGTCTACATATTTCAAGAGCACACTTTTGTTTTGTTATACTTTGTTTACTTTCTATTAAAGACCCATTCCAATGAAATTCATTTTTTTGCTATGGCTTTTTTCTCATGAAGGAGGACATATATAAAGAAAATTAATATTAAAAATGTGTCTTGGTATTTCTTTAGTCAAACTGTTGTGAATCAGGAGCACATGAAAAAACATCGTTTGAATAAGCTTGTAGTTGTGTCATCAGCAGGCCACAAGCTCCCTATTCCGGTCCAATTAGATGCATCCACTTATCGACGACTAGATTTATGTTTGTCTCGTCTGAACTGGTATCTGGTTTCAAACTGAATGGCTAAATAGCTCCAATATTCCTCGCCATTTTGTTGCATATTAGGTTGGGGGTGTGAGGGACTGTAAGCTAGCAGTAGAGAGTGGAAACAGATGGGTGATGGGAAGAGGAGATGGGCTTAATTTCCACCAACAGTCCCGCACACAGCTCAAAGGTAATTTCTGATGAACTTCTGCCGCTCTGCAGAAACTTATGTCCTAGATTTTGACTAAAAATGGCAAAATCCGATGATCAGAGTGGGAATTTAAAGTTTAAGTCAAAACCTACTAAATGAAGGAAAACAGTGTCAACAATAAGTCAATATAGCTGCAAAGGGAAATCGGAAGGAGCAGTTACTCACAAACTCTCCTTATCTGGCGATGCACTGAAATTGGTTGTCAGGCACTTTACATAATAAATGTGCTGTTTATGGCCAATAATATTGGTGAGCCTTCATTAAAGAGGTGCAGCACAATGTAATTTATAGCCAGCCTTAGAAACTTACTCAAAGCTATTATGAGTAAAACACAGCTGCCAGGATATCACATAAAAATGACAAGTTCACTGACATTTGTATTTTTCTATTTATGCTCTAAATGATTAAAATTGGTTAACGCATATTTCTTTGCTACTTTATGAAGGACTTTACTGCTCAAAAATGTTCAAACATGGGCTGTGTAAATGTCAGGCCACTTTTGTGAAGATTCAGCTGAAAGGCACTAGATAAAATCCCAATTTTTGAACACAGGTAGTGACACAACCTGATTTGTTGTTTCCTTCTTCCTGTCAAGGTGATGACAGTGATAAATGAAGAGTCCTATATCATTCATATGCATCTCTCTGCAGACCTGTTGAGAGGAGCACACGTTGAATTATACAGGATTGCTTATATCAAGGTCATTTGTGGTGAATGTGGTTTTCTGCTATGCTATTCTGCACCCGCTAGAAAGCCTGAAAGGAAATTCACTTTATTTAGATGCTGGCTGGCATAAGAAAAAAAAAAAAAATTTGGAAGAAGATGGTGTTAACTACAGTATGCATCCCAACAAATATTATTTTCTATAAAATTCTTGCACGTCTGGAATTGGTCACATGTAATCAGTTTTGTTTTTCTTTTAATTTTTGTTTTTTTCACCCTAAATGTCAAGGTCGGATATAGGTACAGTAATAGGGGGGTAATGTGCCCTTAAATAGGTGATTGCCCATCCAGATGTGATGGTGAGCAAAAATATACAGTTAAAAAAAATCTACAATAAGAAAAAAAAACACAAAGAAAAAATGAACACAAAAAATAAAATAAGACAAAACATGTCAGGATGGATGGCCAAACAGACTGTATATGTATAAAAAAAAAAAGAACAGGATAAAGGCCCAAACCAACAAGGCCAAAACCAGTGTCCTATTTGTGCCGGCTCTAAACCCTGTAATGCTACTGTCACAAATACAACTGCCACCATGTGATGGGGAGTCATCAGCAGAATCTTCGAGATGACAACAGCAGTCATTCAGGGTGGCATGGCGCCATTATGAAATCAGGCGACAGCTGGGTGGCCACAGGGCGAAAATCAGCCGGAGTTCCAGCCAGCGGCAGCTCTTATTAAACAATGTGTAAATGTCTCCTGAAGGTGGCAATCCATATCAAGGGCCACCATCTGCTCGGTAGCCTGGGGTAAACTGAGCAAGGGCAAAGCCCCGTCGCCTAAAACATAGGTCCAAGAGGTCCAACCACAGCAGGATTCATATGCAGGAACCACGATGGGATTGCCAAATTGATGTCCGCTCATGTTCGTCCAGGCCCCCAACCCATGTCAGCTGCAATCGTCGAGCCCCCTCGCTGCTACTGTGCGATTTCTAATTGGATGGTGGCAGTGGGACAGGAGCAGGGGGGTGGTTGGAGGGTGGCAGTCAGAAATCGGCCGATCGTCAGACGATTTTGGGGACCTTGGAGACCCTATGAGTCAATTATCGCGCTGCTGCCTTCCTGTCACATGCCTGCCACTAGCTGCCCACTAATAGATCGCCGTAAAATTTTAGTTTTTTTAAAGAGAAAGTGTCAGGAATTAAATCAACACAAAACTCTGTAGACATGTTAAATAGATTAAATGGGAAGATAGAGATATGGATAGATGAACTGATATGATAATAGCACAGTTTTGCATTTTAGGGATTTGACAACCCAAACTCACAGCACACGCAGGCTTACTGCCCCTGATATTCAACCTGCACCCCATAGTGAGGCTGGCTAAATCTGGGCCTTTTACTTCCTCCTAATTTATTAACACCAAGCTTTCAATCCTGTCAGCTGTTTTCTGATTGACTTCATTACCATCAGTACATATTTAAGTTCACAATCTCAGTTGAATGTCGTCTGATTCTCTGTCTTGTGACTTTTTTTGTTTCCCTATTTTGTTTCTCTATTAGTTGTAGGTTTATTAATGTGTGTTTTTTTTTTTGCTTCCATGGTCCTTTTTTTCAGTTTTGTACGTAAACTGTATTGAGTTTGTGTCATCAAGTCTCCGGTCATCCTGGTCATGATTGTGATGCACGGCCATCTATGAACTTTCACATTATGTGAAGGTGGTGCTGGTCAGTCATTCAACTTCAACAATCAACTTGTAAAATCCATCCACCCATATTTGATCAGGAAATTATGGGTTCAAATCCAACATTGTTTTCCAAACGGTTTTTAAAGCCACACTGCTGGACACTCAGCATTACGTGATTGAACTAAGGGTTAAATACAAAAACATGTCCCTGGTGTTATTGCAGCCAACTGCCTGCTAAAAAATTAAAATAGTGCCAGTTAAATAATGCCAGTTAAAATCAAATGCAAAAGATAAATGTCGAGGGCTTAGGTGCATCATAAACACAGTTAAGGATCCTAATTTTGACTTTATTTTATTAGTTGGAGAAATTACAAGAAATGATGGATCAACATTCGTTCTAACAACAGCTTTAAAAGTGATTTACATTTCTGATGGAAAACAGCCTTCCTTCTCAGTCGGCATTTTACAAATAGCCAAAAAGTGATACATTTTAATCATTTATTTGCCTTTTGTTTTTAGCCTGAAAATGCCATCACTGTATCAAATGAAAGTCTTATGTTCTCAATTGACATATTTTTGAATGCAGGAAAAGGAAATTGATTTCTGCAGCAGAACATTTTACCAATTCCCAGTAAGGGTTGTTCTGCTGTTCTGGTAGGAATCCACCTAATTTTCAGACTAAATTCAGACTGAAACAACAGATGTGAAGGCAAACCACACACAGGAAGTACTTGAAGGTATAGCACACTGATAGAAAGTTGTGTGACTGAAGAAAAATGGTTAAATCTCACCAACATACAATTTGTTCTGTCATTCAAAATAATAAGAATCCAATGTGTGCATTGCAATCAGGATAATAGATCACAATAAAATATAAAGGTCTTTTAATGTTGGGATTAAAACAAAATTTCTTTTTTTTTTCAAAATAAGAAGGATTTGGATTTTTAAAAAAAAACTGCACAAAAATAAGTATTTTACTTCTTTTTTTTTAGCAGGACAGAGAGAGCATGGAGTTGTGTTTACTTGACATTATGTTTATAAAACCTTAGAAAAATCAGAGAGTTGTGTCTGCAGTAAAACAGTGTTTCCTTCCCTAACACCAGTCAAGGATACATTTGGGGTTCCGTGTGATATTACGGCCTTTGGTTACACTTCAACTCCACTGTCAAAAGCCTATAACACAAGAAAACAAAGAAGCTACGTGTTAACCCTGTAAAGCCCACTTCATCAAATAATAGACAAAAAAATCAAACTTTCTTAGGTATTAAAATGTGTATTAAACCCTTTGATGAAATCCACAGGAAAAACTGCAATATAATTTTTCAACAAGATAGAGATAATATAATTTATTGGTCACAACAATGTTAGTTTAAGAAGCAAAAATATTGACAAGAAAGTTTAGGAAAAAAGCACTTTATTTACCCACTGTCTCAAATTTGATCCCCCAATTTCAACATGGTGTAAATGTATTAGAAAAAAAAATAATTATCAACGAATTTTGTGTTCTTTCAATACTGACTCTGATTTTAAATCAAAGTGGTGGTATTGAGTACAATGGTTCATTGTTTTAGGTCTCAAGGCCTGTTCACACCGGGACGAATTTCGCCGGCGATTTTCGCCGACGTTTAACGCCTCGTGACTAAACAAAGGGCCCCAATGAGAGTGTGCACACCGACGCGAAAAAACGCCAGGCGTTAAAGCGTCAAAAAAAAAAAACGCCTCGGGTTCGTTTTTTTTTTTTGACGCGTCGCGTCGAAATCTACTCGACCAATAAGAACGGCGCTTTTGCTCACGTGTCTGGAGCTTCTGAAGTTACAGTAAAACACAACTTGGGGGCGCTCAAACACAAAACTGCCTTGCTGAGCACACATACCAGCGAAGAAGATAGACGCCAAGTAGCGTCTACACAGCCGCGAAGCAATAATGACGGACATTCTAAAACATCCCCGAACCAAGCACCAGTTGGAGCTACTGGTGCTTGAAATATTCATGTTTTCTTTGTTTGATTCTGACAAGCGTGTAAATACTTGCTCTCTTCTTCTGAGTGAAAAGCGACTTTAAGAAGCGTAAAGTTGCGCAGCGCCACCTTGTGTACAGGAGTATTTCTGTTTTACATTAAGCGCCATCTAATGTCAGGGAATGAAATTGCATGTTCACTCCACTCATCGTCAGCGAAAATCGCCTGGGTGTGAACACAAAAAACGTGGCGAAAAACGCTGGCGAATAACGCCTGGCGAATATTCGTCCCGGTGTGTACGGGCCTTCAGACTCTTAAGTTAAAGAGCAGAAAAACATGTTAATGTTTATTAAATATCTTCAAATTAAACCAGGATCCAATTAAGTATTTTTTATTAATTTATTTGTTGTTGTTTTTTTTTTTTAAATCACAGCTTTAACTGACTTACTTCATCCTACTCAGAGTAAAAAGGAAGTGCTGGATCCTCTACCAGCTGTCATCAAGTAAAATGCAGGGAGCACCCTGGACGGGTCACGAGCCCATCCCAGGACAAATCCATTTTGGTTGTGAGGAGGAGGTGGGGGAGCTCAAAAGGTCTACGTATAGATTCCACATTAAAAGCCTCAGCTGGGCGTGCAGCCAGCCCTTCCCCACTCTGACCAAAGGGTGCTCACTGCTCCATCACTGTGCAGCTCGAAATAGTTTCAGTGCTATAATGCACAATAATCACACATGAATGAACAATAGCACATAATTCTGTGTGTTTATTGCTGCTTTTTTCGAGATTCTTTTTTTTTTTTTTACATAGCTGAGTCAGTGAGCTTTTTAACCTCTGTTTCACACATTTCAGAGTTGCAAAGTTTTTCTCATGGGCAAGCTGAGTAATCAAAAGTGTCAGGAAAAATGCACTTACAGTCACCAGTTAGTAAATCACACTGCAAGAGGAAATGAACCCAAATGGGAGGGTGATTTTTCACGTAATGACAGGATTTGGATTTTTTTTGTGTTGTCTTAAAACCGTAGCTTTTGTTATGGTCTTCTTGCTTTGCAAATTTTCATTTTCAGATCAAATAGAGGAAAATGAGTTTTGTGTAAGCGTCAATTGACTTGGCACAGCAAAAAGGGCAATACATCGGTTTGCATTCATACCTTATCCAGTCATCTGATTTCTCTTTTGAGATTTTTCACAGAAAGGATACGACATGGGGACAAGGTTAGATTTCTCACTGAATAGGCAGGACGTGTATATAAATCCACCTTTATTCAATATGTTTTTTAGTTTTACATTTGCCCTTTTGTAAAAAATGGAAGAGAAGAAAGTCAAATTGAAGTGATGTTGAATATCCAAGTCAACCACAGTTTCTAAAACCTAGAGTAAAAACAATGAACAACAGCAACATGTTGTCAATTTTACAGACGATTCCTACTTTGGCAGAGCTAAAGTGTTAGTCACAACCTCCCTTGTGGGTATAGACAGGCTGTGCAAGAAACCCAGTAGTGCTATTAAAGTGATAAGTGTGCTCCTTGCAAATTTTGCTTTAGGCTGTTTCTTTAACAGCTCTATTCTGATTTATGAAATTGTCACAATTGTCCCGTCACAAACCACAATTATTTTTATTTTTCATTCATGATCATTTTTAAAATGTTTGGTATTTTCCTGAATTAAAGAAGACTATCGATTCATTGCAACCAAATCCGAGCCCCTGACTGGTCGACCTAGTTTAAGTCTCAATGCTCGGCCATTGAACACGTGTTTTGTTGCTCAAAAAAGGTCATAGAACCTTGCGACGTTTTGCGCGAACACAAGAGTTTTTAAAGTGGAAGCCTGGAACATGCATTTACTCACGTTAACATAGACTTTTCATTGGAGGTAGTGGCTTGATCCCATTTCTGAGGTTGGTGTGAATGTAGCTTCAGATGCAGCAGGTTCTCTCTATGATCCTCCACATATCAGACATACCCAAAAATCTGTAGAACCCGAATGTATGGATGCTAGTGACTGCTTAACCGTTGGCACTGTGATCGTTACAAAGATTATTAATCCATCCATATGTCATTCTCTGGTACAGATTAGATAAATGACTCCAATATAGATCAAAGTCTTCTAAAAATGGTTTTCCCTGAATACTTATTAGATTTTTGGGGGGAGGGGGGGGGGATGTCAACAGGCTAAATGCCTAAATAGAACAGCAGCAGTTTGTTTTGGTGTCCTTTAAAGTGACAGTAAAACAGCACATTTCAATCTGCCCCCATGAACTACAATTTATAATCAAAAGTTTCCAAACATCAAATTAAACGTTTCTTATTATTTAGTTTTTTAAATTAGAAGAGGGGGATAAATGTCTTATAAGGTAGCTATCATATCAATCCTACAATTTCTGTGTTGAACATACCTTGCACCATTGCATCCTCACATAGAGCTGCTAACTTTACAATCACCATCTGTTAAAACCCTTTTAGCTCAATGGCATCCGAGCTTCCTCTGCTCATTAACAAAAAAGATTACAGCACAGAAGGCCAGAGATCATGCAGACAACAAAGTTTTCCAAACCTTAAAAAATAATGTGTATTGAACAGTGTTTGAGTAAAGATTTACCAACTTACAGAACCAAGCAATGGAAAGCGTTATTCTATAGTTTAAGCCAGAAAGACCTAAACAGCAAATGCTGTTTAATTTCTCCAACAGTTAAAAAGAAATCACTACTTCAGATGGCGTCTATTCTTTCAGATTTTGTTAAGCACGAAAAAGAGTGCAAGATCACGACATGAAACGGCTGGCACAGCTTCTGTCAATTTCCTTTTAAACAAGGAAACAGATTAAAAGTTACAGAGAAAAACATCATGAGAGACGTGTGTGGTACAGACGATTCGGTTCATGCAGTCTGTTTACAATAAACTCATATGATTAGCTGCCTATGTCCATTCAATCTGATTGAACAGGTGGCCAGTCTGTATGTTCTACAGGTTTGTGAGTGATTCAGAATAAAATATGTCCTGTACTCGGCTCCTTATGAATCTGTACAAGGGCCACATAATCACACACACTCACTCTCACACCTATAAACTATTTAGAGTCCTCAATGAACCTATGAAGCATGTTTTGGACTGTGGAAAGGAAGCCAGAGTGCCCAAGGAAAACCCATGCATGAGAAGGACATGCAAACTCCACACAGGAAAGACCAGCCGGGATTTGAACTAGGAGCTTCTCATTATGAGGTGGGAGTGCTAACCAGTACACCACCTCGTACCCGTGACTAAATACAAAAAAATCAAATTTTACCGTCACTAAAACTAGTGGTACAACAGATCTCAAAACTCACAGTTTGGATCATGTCACGGTTGGAGACGCATGGTTTAGATCATTTTTCAGATCAGTAAAAAGGAACAAAACAGGAAAAATAAGAAGAAGCATACAAAAAGCCTACAAATAATTTTTGAAAAGCTTCAAAACATATATTTAAAAAAACATACAAGAAGTACTTTAAACATACATATATATATATATATATATATATATATATATATATATATATATATATATATATATATATATATATATATATATATATATATATATATATATATATATATATATATATATATATATATATATATATATATATATATATATATATATACGCACAGACAAATATATATCACATTACAACATTTGCTTATTGAGGCCTATTTTTAAAAACAAAACATTAATAACAAATTTTTAACTCAAGATATTCTTGTATATGTATAAGTACTCCAGATGCCCATATAAACAAAGTGCATAGTTATGTATTGCGTTTTGGAAAAAAAAAAAGTATATTTACAGAAATAAAAGTAAGAAAAGGGGAGGGGGGTTGAAAGGGGGGCTGCCATCCATGTGATCCACATGTAGGGATCCGTAGAGATCACAGATCATCACCCTTAACTGACATATATTCTTTGTATCTTTCAACAACCAAAAAAAGAGAAAAGAGATGGGGTAACATAGATACAGATTTTATTGTCATAGTAAAGCTAAGTACACACCAGGCATGTGATGTGAGTTGTCGTTACCCGAGACTAGCGGATATATTCCGTGGATGCTCCCCAACTGTCACAACCAAACCCGGGTCTTTGATTGGTCAATGTTTAACTGGTTTAACCTTTAAGTGCCCATTCAATGGCCGCACGTTTTTTATATAAAGCCCACAAGCAGACTTAAAACCTGCGTAGCGATTCGTGAATGGGAGAATTTTGAACATGCCCAAAATGCGCAAATACCCACACTTTACATGGACTTTTCATTGAAAGTGAAAGAGTTAAAGAGCCAGATGTGAATGTAGCATTTTATGTTAAATGCTTAAAGTGTCAGTCAATTATTGCAAATATTCATACAATTTAAGTGTGATAAAACAAATTAAAATAGCTTAAAAAATAACTTTAAAAACTCACAAGGGTATATACCTGCTAAGATTAATGAATAGCCTATCTATCCTTTGCATCTATACTTTTGATGCATAATAATTATTATTGACTTTTGTCTTTTTAATGCTTGATATTATGGAATAAATTCTATATCAATTAGCTTTCATAAAGCAAATCATTATATTATTGCCTCATAATATATTATAATCAATGCTTTTAAATCTTTATTGGTCATGCTGACGAAAAATGTTCAGTTCTAGCTTTTTCATGTCCAAAGACAGTATTTCAGACACATTTTGATTTTTGTTTGTGTGTCTGTTGGCTCCATTTAGTATTTTCCATTTAAAAGCCTTGACAAAAAGGATTACTAACTGGATAATGTATGAGAAGAAAAGAGTCTCTAATCAACCATTCGCTGTGGAGCAATCAGCGAAGAACATTTAATTGAATTTTACTGTCGCGGAGTCCACAGTCTCACTTCCACAAAGCACTGCTTTCACTAATTTAAAGGCAAGTGAGAATCAAAAGTTTTCAATGTCTGAATTCAAAAATAAAACTGTGGTTGTGATTAAGATGACGATTCTCTGAAAGGACGCTTGCACATATTATCTCCGATCATGAATAATTTGTGAATATCTAAGCACAGAATACGAGAGAGAAGCCAAGGTTGAAAGCTTATACAAACAGAAAGCTTTTAGTTTGTCTTTAATAACAAGGACTCATCACCTGTAAAGCGCGTTTAGGCCATTAGAATGGCTCTATGTTCTGTTGCAATACCCATTAGTTACCCAAAGCCCTTGATTTAATTAATGGCCCAACGGGTCTTTGGCATATCATTCATCCTGTCCTCTTTCATCCCAACAGTGCACTTAAAATAAAGATAGACACTGCTGCAGAGCGGAGCAGAGCAGAGAGACTGCAGGTCAGGTCAGCTACCATCTTATCCTCTGCAGGAGTTCAGCAAGCGTGTCATCAATCTCAAATCTGCAAGCACATTAATGAGCATTTACTTGTATTTTGCTTACAAGGATGTAACATTGGCATGAAAGCCCAGGTTGACTGTAAAAAACATGCAGGGCTACAAGGCCAGGAGAAAGCTAAAATCCCATTTCAACATGCCTTATTTGCAATTTCCAGCTTCTTAATGAAGCCGAAATGATCATATAACTCACACAGTCGCTACATACATTTTGCGCATATTGCACGGATAATAACTGGTCATACATGATTATACGTGGAAAAGGTGAGAAAAGTTGTGGTCTTAACGTAAAATTTTCACAGATGTATATCAAATTAACCATGTTAAATTAAGGAAGAAATATGAATAAACCACGCAAAGAACATGTAACTCAATGTAGAACATGAACCATGCCTGATTATTGCACTGTTTATATGCAATACTTGGTGGCTATGTGACATTTACTTTCCATATAAACATCTTTAAGGAGACCATAGACTATTACAAAAATGGTTAGACTAAAGGAAAACTGATTTAGTTTCAGAATTGTCATTATCTGAACTGTGCATTGCCACCAGGCAATGGTTAAATTGGCGCTTTAGAGCTGTAATGAGATCAAGTTGCTTGAATGAAGAATGATTAGTGGATACTTCTGCTCTACTGCTGCTTTACAATGGTAAAAAATAATGACAAATTGGTTTAATTTACACTGTATTTCCAACTTCGTCAATCCATCACGGACAGCATTTTAAACCCTTTATTACTTACTTGTTGTGTTTAGGATGTCTTATTATATCAGATCAGTAGATGTACCTTTTAATCATTTTCTTTTATCATTGATCCAACAATTAGTTCAACATTTTTACCTTCAAAATAGTTATAATGTGTTTAGTTTTTGTTTTAGTAGGATCAGATACAGGAAAGTGAGTTGGATATCTATTTGAGCTGTCAAGGACACAACACCATGTCTAAATTAGTACAGTATATTCATGAATGATGCTTCTATTTACCTAATGTAAAGACTCTCTTTTCAGTGTTTCCTCTGCCAAATATAGACACACAAAGGGAAGCTAGCAAACATTTAACAAACACAAGCTTCGACCAGTTTACCTCTCAAAGTTAAAGGGATCATGGATATTGTCACAACACTGTCTGTGGACTGTTCCAGAGAGGATTTCTGCTGCTAGCCAGTTGGAGAAAGGTTTACACTAAAAGCCTGCCGAGACGCCGCTTCAGCACTCACACAGTGATGCAAGCCTGCAAACAAGGCTTTCTCAGCCTGTTACTATGAGCTACGGCGCCGCCGACATGCCCTGACTGACAAGACACCACTGAAGAGGGAAACAAACCCAGTAAAGTGAGCCACATAACCATGGCGTGTGAGGTCTGCATGACAGGAATTTTGTCACCTGTCCCAGTCTGCACCGGGTTCCCTACTGCTGGGGGGGGTTATGGGGTCTTAATGGAGCATTTGTAATCAAGAGGCGGCAGTTGTATTTTTATACGCTTCGTGACAGCCCCCGAGGTTTTAGGCAAAAGTTAGGATTTTATGACGACTGGAATTCTTTTTTACTTTGGTCAGTGGTAGCTTGGGCACATGTCGTGGTCCCGTGGTGACAGTCTAGTGACAGACGGATGCTAAGAAGGCAACATCATGATAATAGACTGATAGGAGGGTCTGTTTTTCCACTGCCACCCTCTGATTGTTAGAAATATTATCGTAGCAGTGCGGGCACTCAACAAAGGCTGTTGACATGGGCCGAGGGCCCGGCAATGACCAGTCGTCAATCTGGCGATCCCAAGCTCCATGGGTCCTACATATAAATGGGGGGACAGCATTGATGATGCATTGATATACTGATCGTCTTCATCAGAGGAAGACTTCTGCTGTGGTTTAACCACTTGGACTGTCATTCTCTTTCATGCTGTGGTTTTCCTCTTGCTGGGTTCTTGGAATGCCTGTTGTCTAAAATTGCATTCATCTTCTTCCGTTTATTCCCTTTCAGGGTCACAGGGCTGCCAGAGCCTGTCCCGGCCACTGTCTAAAAATGTGTAAATTTAAAAGATTATAATGTGTGCCCCAAATCTGAATTGAGAACGACCAGTGGTGCAGAATGGCCCGCTCGGGTACCAGGCGGTTGGTGGCACCTGATATGGATGGCTGCCCTCCGGATACATTTACCCATCATCCAGTCAGAGCTGCTGCTGGCTGGCGATCCGGCTGTGGGCGCCTGATTTCATAATGGCGTCATTCCTACCTGACTGAGAGATGCCCGACTCCCAAAAAAATCGGTCGGTGGCAGCTAATCTTAAAGAGAGAATAGAGCTGTGAAAAAAAAAGCCTGTAGCAAGATTAACCAGATTTGCACCGCTTTGACATAATGACACACCAAGCCTCTACCAGCTGTGAGTACATACTAGTATCGAGCATTGACAGTCCAGCGCGTCCAAAGATGCACGTTTATTGTGTCTTCAAATTGCATCACATGGTCGATGTGTACATCGCACACGAGTTTAACCAATTAAAATTTCATATATTAAGCTTTAAATGCCTTGCTGCTCTTACATGTAGGCGTGAATCCGCAAAGTCTCAGATATGAAAATAGGTTAAATCAATAAACAGTTTTCCAGCTGCTGATGAAATCATGATTTAAGCATCAGGGAAGCTGAGGCTTGTCATTTTCAGTTTGCCCCAGCCATCTGCTGAGGGAGTGACATGAGCCTCACAGGGTCTTTCTTGGGAACAAAGGAGGAAAGCATGAGTGTGGGGAATGGAGAGCTTGTTTTAGAAAATAACGATTAGCATACGTGCCTCCAAGGAATGAGAAAAATAACAATTCTCAAATAAATTACCCATAGAAAGTCTAGTTAGGAAAGATTGCTTTTGCGAAACAATGTTATGTCTCCATGCATGATTTCTTTGCAGCCATACTCACTGAATATTATTTTATTGTTGTGGGAGATCAAGGGCTGATAATTCTGCATTAACATCATCTCATCCTGTGTCTGTATTCTTTGTTAAAGAATAATTATTATAGAGGGAAAATAATTTTTTCTTTTGTTGTTTTTCTTATCACTCTGCTAGTGACACGAGTTTTATTTTATAATAGCCTATATTGCAAATTAGAGGCTGGATTGCCTGAGCACTACAAAGCTGGTGCAAAATGTATTAATTTAATGTGATAGTGAAGCTATAGCCATGTTATTCATTTACATTTGTTACATTTCAAAATGAGCTTATTTGTAAGAAACGTAAGAAAATATAGGCTTGTTTCATTTGGTTTTCTTAATTTCACTATTAGATTTAGCCTATTTTTCTATTACTATTGAAAATTAATTCTACAGAAAATGAGTCTTTTGACTTCAAGATTGAATATTAATTTTAATTCACTTACTGTAGATGGGTGCAGTTCTCTGTCTACCCACTGGGTGAGACTTTGCCCAATGCAATTTCTATTTATCTACAATAGGGGCGTGGCCTTTGGATTTACAGGTCAAAATAGTAACAGTTGCGGCAAATATCAAACTTGCTTGACTGCCCAAAAAGATGACAACACCCACAGAGCTGAAAAACCAGAGGGTCATGTCTTTCAATCAGTCTTTCAATCTCTTATACAGTCATTGTTACAGAACATGGACTGTATCGGAGAACTGGGCTTAGTGACCCCTCTTTTTTCAAAATAAGAAATACCCGCTAGTTCCAAGAAAAGCCAAAATCCCATATCTGTCAGAATAACCAATCATCATCTGTTGCTTTTTTGTAAAATGTTCTTGGTAATCCTCGTTTTTTTTATATTTTCTTTTTCTGTAGTGCAAGTTCTTCAAGTTATAAACTGGCCAATCAGATGCCCCAATAATATGTGGTCTCACATTGACTGTTCAAAACAATTTATTGACAGATTCACTGGACCCGGTTTCAAGAAGTAAGGGTGTTGTCATCCAACATGCTCACTCCTAATTGGAGAGAGTGGTTGCCATAGAAATGTTGACTCAGACCGACTTGGACCAATAACTGCTTACTGATGATTTCTGTGTCTAACATGGCAATGATAGTATCACAAAAAATGCTGACTAAATTCACTTTATTTTGTTAGAACTGGAAACAAGTCATTTCCTATGGGTGACATCACATTCACTCTGTCCAGTTGTCATTGACAGTCAATGGAATCAAATCGGAAAGGTCAAATTTCAGCTTTTCCTGTTTATCAATTTCTCCATTGCACTTAACTCACACAAAAATATGTCACATTTGGTGAAATTCGAAGTTGATCTGTTTACAATAATACCAGTTCTATGCATTTTCTGTGTTCTAAGGGTGAATTACGAAAAGGGCATCCACTTTTTCATAACTCTGTCCATAATTATAAAGTCTAATATCACAGCAACCTTTGTCCTAATTGACTAATTTGTATCAGACAAAAGCAATACCTTTTATTAAACTCCAGCTTTGCCACATATTGAGTAAATGCTGCACATATATTAACAATTTTCAAATCATTTCAACATATGATAAATCATTTTTTCTCATGGTAGCTAGAGGCTGTGCTCCTATTACATTCCCATACCTAAACATTGTCTTGCTTCTTCCACTTAATTCTTGTTGTCCACATATGCATCCATTGTACTCATCATTTACGTTAATTATATAGTGACTCTATTAGCTGAACACCAGGGAAGAATTATAAAAGCTTGAAATTTTGAATGAATCACAACAAAATATATGTATGCAATGATTTCTTCATTTGGCACTTGAGTCTGCTACAACCTTTTATACCGAGTCTATTCGAATATTCATTGGTTGAGTTGCTGAATACACATGTCAGTTAGACAGCCATGCACCAACCCACACAGTCGTTAGGAGGCAGAGCCATTGACAGAACAATGATGAGTGAAGATTGAATAAGAAAGAAGCTCGATAATCAGCGCTCTTCAGATCATGGAGAGAGGTCAAAAGGCCTTGTGCCGTTCGCTCTGATTGCACCGAGCTTAGCTCGTACGCCCAATAAATGCACACAATCAATGGCCAAACCAAGAGGGAGCTTGCAGGGTCGCATTTACGACTTGACTTAAATCAAAGGTTCATTCTGCTCGATCTGATTCCAATGGGAGAGCTCTCTACATACCAAAGAGGTTCATGCATGTCACTGACCCGCTCGCTTTGGACATCTTTATGTACAACATTCATCTATTTAAGTTTATCTGATTAAATCAGATTAACCTTTTTTCCCCACTACATGGGGAAATAAAGTGCCTTTGTTTTGTATTTTGTTTAGGTAAAACAAGGAAAGCTTTTACCTGCTAAAATTCAAACATCCTTGGCTGGCAGAATGATGTAGGAGGAAAAAATGCAAATCTATGTGTGCCTGTGACAGCTTGTGCAGGTATTTTCGTACGAGTCCTTAAAAATATGACTGGTTTTATGAATGCACAGGGTTTTAGATGATGGATAACAGAGACGAAGCAATTACCCTCATAGTTGGCCTAATTTGAATGAAAACTACTGTTTTTCTGTTTTGGTTTATGAAAGGTAAAGGCAGCATACAAATCCCTGTGTAAAAATAAAATTAAATAACTTAAGTGCACGCCCTAATCCTTTTTAAGCAATGATCCAGACATCTTATTTTTATGTACCTGTAGGGCCAAATTATGCTTAGGTGAAAAGCTCTCTGCGTGCTGTGCTCCAAAGCTTGACTGTGGAAGCCAAACTTTTTTGTGGGTGTGAGATGCGTGGGCCTCATTGGCGATGTGTAGTTTTATATTCATAAATGGCATGCAGGTTCTTTAAGACACTGAATCTTCTGATGTTGCATTATCAAAGGCCAAATCCGATTTGCTTCCCTACCCCATGGCTTCTCCCTACACCTACATTTATCCCTCCAAGCCGAGAGATATGAAAAAAATAGTGTCTTTAAATTTCGGACATTACTACCTTTTGATTACGTCATCAACGGTCATCTACGTTAGCACAAAGCTGCCAGCGCTCAGAAAATACTTAACATTGGTTTTATACCTTTAAAATGTCCTGCGAAAAGAAAAACTCAATCTTTAAATTTAAAATTGAACTTGTGTCCTTAAGAGCACACCCATGAGAAGAAAATGCATTTCTCTTTTGTGCCACAATCGCAATGCAGATCACCCTACTGTTGGAAAGGTAGCCAGCCCTAAACCACTATGGCTCCTCCTTTAAAAAAAAAAAAAAAACTTTTGGACACCACTTAAGCTTCAAATACCCCAGACAGTTGGAGCAATTAGGAGGAGCCAGAGGGGTAGGAAAGACATTTGGATTCGCCCAAATACTACCTCAAGGAAGGGGCTACTCCGTTCAGCAGGATCAAGTTTTACTAAAACATGGACTGAGTGTTCTCATTCCCAGTTTCTATGTCCACCACTTGCAAAATAGGTCACAATAGTTTGATTAGAATTTTATTAGAAAGGTGGTCCAGTATCTCAGCTAGAATTAACCTTCTGAATCTAGCATAAAATGTGTGGCTTATCTTGATAATGCAAGAAACCAGTAGGTGGTAGAATTGTTTTAGCTGGGTAATAGCACTACTTTCCTTAAAGGTCCAATGTGCTTTACAGTCACAGTACCTTTCACCCACATGCAACACTGATGGCTGCTCTGCTGCTGAACTCTGGCGCCAACCTATAACCACAAAGAGCAATGTGGAGTTCAGTGTCTTGCCCTAGGACACTTTGACACACGGGGGGCAAAGCAGGAAATGAACCTTTGATCTTCTGACTAGATCTTCTGACTAGAGGTTAACTATCTCTTATGGTAATTCAGCATAATTTATTGGCCACAAAAGCCATGATGATGGAGGGTTGCTCAAAGACCAACTGGAGGTTGGCCATGGAAACTTCTTGATAGGTCCGGTCTCATGGTCTTGGGGCCCCCTGGTCTACTGTCCTTTTCACAAATCATCTTCTGACTTTGCGGCTGCTGTTTAATGCTTCAGTGTTTGCGGTTCTACAGCACATCGTTCAGGGATTACCAACAGCTTTACCTTAATCTAAAAGGATGAGTGAATGTTAACATTTACAAATCCTTTTTGACATAAACATAATTATGAAAGAATTAAACAGGAATTCCAAACTTTGATCCTTACATTTGATCATAATCTTTTTAAACCCTATGTTCTGGATTTTTGTGATTATGATTTAAAAAAAAAACATTTCTGTATCAGATGTTCAGAACATCACTCTAGAAAAATTGTTGAAATAAGTTCCAACATCTTTTTGTTTTAAATTCATAAAACAAGATTAGCTTTAAGATAAAGAGGCAGAATGGTGTAACCACAGGTCATGTGACCACATTCACCAATTGAACTGTTTAATGAATTCCTAATGTTGAGGTTTTCCACATGTGCATGTCATTTTGTTTCTTATTTTCTTAATGTTTTGCACTTTCATTATACTTGAAACCGTTTGAACTTTCTCTTGTGTTAGGGTCGCCACCAACCCGTTTTAGTTTTTAAATCTACAAAAGAGCCACATAGGGTTGATTTATTGCTTCAAGGCTTTTTGACCTTGTCAGGAATTTATATTTCAACAAAAATAATTAACCAATTTTTATTTTCACTATTTCTAAATAACTCTGGTTAAAAATATAACTTTTGTAATGTTCGGGTCAGTTTCGACCCAGTTATAAAAACTTGATTTTAAAGCAATTATTACAACCAAAACTGAAACTATAATTGCACTGTAAGCCAAAATAGGTATAGTGGGCTTCTCTCTCAATAATTTTAACTTGAGGAGAGTCTCATATTGTCTTGTTTTCCTGTATACCTGCACAAAAATAACACAAAGACAGACAAGTCCAGACAAGCCCCCTGTCAGTATATATTGTTGATGACTTGCAGATTGCACAACTCCAAATTTTATGACGCAAAAATGAGAAGATTAACAATATCGCAAGTTCTGGATCATGTTTTTAATGAAAATGAAGGAGATGACACAGAGCAGCATAGCGATGTGGATGAGCAGGCTTCTGAAGAGGAAGATAATGTGGAGTATCATCCAGAAGACACAAACACATCTGATGAGTCAGATGAGGAAGTCACAGGTGGGGAAGCCCCTCCAGCTGAGGGGCTTCACCACAGAATTGAACCGAAGTCCAAAGATGGTAAGATCTGTTGGAGCTCAGAATCTCATGATGTACGTGGTAGGGCAGCTGCTGAAAATGTCATCAAAAACTCCTGGTATCACAACATTTGCTGTGAGAAGAGTAAGTGACATCAAGACGTTTTTTGAGCTTTTCATGCCATTGTCACTAAAAAAGTCATAATTGGCATGACAAACCTCGAGGGGAAAAAAATCCATGGCAACAGGTGGAACAACATGGATGAAGAATGTCTGGATGCTTATATTGGTCTTCTTCCTGCTGGAGTATACAGATCCTGCAATGAGGCCACTGACAGTCTGTGGGATGCATCGACCGGCAGAAATATTTTCCGGGTAAAATGTCACTTCAGACCTTTCAAATGATATCGAGTCTTAAGATTTGACAACTGAGAAACCAGAGCGAGATCTGATAAGCTTTCCCACATCAGAGATCTCTGGGAGAAATGCTCCTTCCATTCATTTTCAACCCTGGGCTAGAGGTGACAGTGGATGAGCGTTTATTTCCTTTCCGAGGAAAATGCCCCTTTCAGCAATACATGCCCAGTAAGCCTGGGAAGCATGGCATAAAAATATGGGCAGCCTGTGATGCAAAAACTGCTCTGCCTGGAATCTACAGGTTTACACAGGCAAAGCTGCGAGTGGTATCCCTGAAAAAAAACAAAGAAAAACGTGTGGTCCTTAATATGACTACTGGACTGCAGGGTCTCAATATCACTTGTGATATTTTTTTTAAACCAGTTATGACCTTGGACCAGAGCTTCTTAGGAGAAAACTTACCATGGTGGACACAGTAAAGAAAAAAAAAACCTGGACTGCCAGCTGAAGTCTTGCAGGTGAAGGGCAGGGCTCCACTTTCTTCAAAGTTTGCTTTTACAGACACCACCGCAGTTGTCTCATATTGTCCAAAGAAAAACAAGAGTGTGGTGCTTATGTCTACTCTGCACAAAGATGCAGCCGTGTCATCAGGAAGTGAAAAAAAGCCCACAATTATCCTGGACTATAACAAAAACAAAGGCGGAGTGGACAACCTGGACAAGCTGACTGCCACCTACACTTGCCAGTGAATGACTAGAATATGGCCAATGGTTGTGTTCTACAACATGATTGATGTGTCTGCATATAATGCATTTGTGTTATGGCAAAGGGTGGAACGCAACCAAAATATATAAACGCAGAATTTTTCTTGAGGACCTGGGACAATCCCTTGTCAAGGTGCACATTGAGCGAAGAGATCGTTTTAGGAGATCCAGAGGCTGCGGCCTTGGTCAGACAGCTGCAGAGCTTCTCTAGTACTCCGTCCACACCACAAAGACCTCAACACCAACTACATAAGCCACAACCCCACTCAAGCCACCTGACTCTAAAAGGAAGAGTTGTCAGGTCTTCCCAAGCAGTAAGGACAGAAAGACAAATACACCATGCTTCACCTGCAAGAAATACCTCTGCAAGGAACACTCCAAATGTGTCACATTTTGCCAACCATGCATCTGAATACACACAAGTTCTTGCACATACGAAGTAGAAATTGGTTTTAGTTGATTTATTTTTTTGTTGATTGCATGACCTTGCAATTCTATATTTTGTGCTAGATTTTTATTTTGTGTTTATATTAAAGTGCTATTGTTTAAAAAAAATATAGTTTTTGCCTCCTTCTCAGTATAAATATATATTGTTTGAAATTGACCCGTAACATCATATACGTTTTAGGGATGGGTCTATGACCCCTCAGGTAACACAAAAATACTTTTATTTAGTTATATAATTATCTTGAGGTTCATTCTACCATTTTTTTGTTAATAAAAAAGAGGGACATATTGCCAAAACAAGAGCTAAGGCTCCCACCAAAGGCATTAAAAACTAACATTGTCATGTCAAAGGAAGCTTAAAAAGATAACTAAGAGATGAGAAAAAAAATATTAAAGATAATTGCTTTTAGTGTATTTTATAGCTGATTAAACAAAAACATATATATATATATATATATATATATATATATATATATATATATATATATATGTTTTGTTTTCAGAAAATTCAATAAAAAAGCATCGACTATACTTCTATGGTGCAACAAGATGAAACAACATTCATAACATGGATATTACTGATCAGAATAACACTCAAATCTGAGTGATAGTCTAGCTATCAAAAAATACTTGCATGAACATTTCTGCTCATAATTTGCCTTTCCATGGTTTTCCATGAATTTGGGAGTTCGCTTTTGGTACTGGAACTTCCTCCTACATTAGAACATGCATGATAAAATACTTGTGTTCTATGAGTTTTTCTAGTAGGAGTGAGTGCAACACTGCATTATTGTTTGCCTTCTTTATATAAAGCAAAGACTCTTGGTATATATTATATAAGGTCACATTTGATGAGACAGATTTTTGGAATAACATTTTTTTTTTCTTGTTTATTTTGGGGGTTCCCAGGATGATCATTTTACCTTGATTCTCACCAATGTCCGTCTGTTTTGGCATTTTCCCAGCAGGCAGCTTTTTAAAGATTCATTTTTTTTATTGCCGTACTTCTGTTTGCAGCCTAAAAGCAGAGTGCAGAGACTCTCGCCAAGATCAAACACTGAGACTTCTCTAATTTAAAAGCACTGCAAATGAAAAATGACATAAACTAAAAGAAGTACAAAAGAAAACTTGGCAAATAGTGATTTTCACCGGGTTGTCTCGCAACGCACAAAGCCGAAAATCATGCACATTATGGGATTTAGCAGCGGGAAGCAGTAACTGAGTGGTAAATAATGAAAAAGACAACTTAATCTAATTCCCGTCATCTTTGTGCGTACGTGTAAGTAACAAGAAAAAGATGAAGTGTCATTTCTGGTAAAGAGTTTAGGCTCCAAGGGAGAGATTAGTCAGTCTCCCTCAGTTGATCCTTATTGTCCAGGATAAGAGGATGAGCACCAGAACCCCTCTGGAGAATTTTACTAACACTCTTATAGCTCACACAAATCAATAAGGGGATCAAGGATGGTTTTCATACGCCGACTGATTGTGTTGCATCATATTCATTGTAGTGCTCGCACTTTTAATAGTCTGGTCCTTGAGGGTGGCTTGCTGGCTAATAGTAAAAAAAGAGGTGATAATTGGACTGGATGCCCTTCAGGCAGAAAACCTGTGGTTTTTCTGTTTCTTCCTTTACAAATACATCATTATTCTAGAGAAAATGTTGAACCCACTGATACTTTCAACCTCCACAATTCCTGTAATCTTGTTCCGTAAAATCAATTGACTCCTGTGGTCAATTTTAAATGTAAGCGTGCTATTTATCAGAAGGTAGCGGATTGAAAACGCATTATCCTGAAATGGAAGATTGTAAAGAATTATCGTTTGCAATGGCAGAACTGTTCATACTTGCACAGACAGATGTTTTTGTCTTACACCGGCTGGAACAAACATCATTGTAAAGAGCGCCAAAAAATATTTCCTCGATTGTGGAAGCATAAACCTGCCATGAATCGCTGTGCATGATCGTGATTTTACCCTGTCAGCTTTCTAAATTAAGTTGCTGTCTTTTCTCTTACTCCTAACGTCCCTCCGATCATCCTTTGCCTTTTTTGGGTCAAGTATTTTTGGCCCAGAATCAACTCTGTTGCTACATTAATAAGCTACTTAGACTAGTTTTCAAAGAGGTGACATGCAAAAAAGACTTTTCTGGAGAAACTGGGAAAAGATCCGCCCTCTAATGTAAAGCGTCTATAGGTCCACACCTTTTTCACTTCTTAGCTGATGTTACAGTCTGTGTCTCTGCCTCTCCACAGCTGGATCAGGCATTTTAAGTAGATTTCTGCAGTTGTACCTCTTGATGAGTTTTATGGTTCAACTTGTTGTCTTAAAACTGACTGCAAGATACATTGAAATTTGTAAGTGCAAATGTTTAAACTGTAAATTTGTGTCGCTGTGCTGCAACTATCCGATAGGTGGAGGACAGAGGTGTGCCAGTTGTGCAGTTGTAAGGAAGATGACGGAAATGCAACTCAATTTTTTTCAATAAAATTTCTAAATTAGATATGGGGTGTAGTGGTTAAATTATGGAAGCATATGTGTCTCATATTCATTCATTCATTCATTTTCTGTACCACTTTGTCCCTTTCGGGGTCACGGGGCTGCCGGAGCCTATCCCGGCTACTTGGGCATAGGCAGGGGATGTCCTGGACAGGTCGCCAGTCTGTCGCAGGGTAGAACATCCACAATCACACACCCATGCACTCTCACACTAACACCTATGGACAATTTAGAGTTGCCAATTAACCTATGAAGCATGTTTTTGGACAGTGGGAGGAAGCCGGAGATCCCGGAGAAAACCCACGCATGCACGGGGAGAACATGCAAACTCCACACAGAAAGGTCCCCCATTGATGTATTTTTCATGTCCCCCAGCCGGGACTTGAACCAGGGGCCTTCTTGCTTTGAGGCAAGAGCGCTAACCACTGCGTCACCGTGCAGCCCCATGTGTCTCATATTTCAAAATAAAAGTCAATAACGGAAATACTTTTTCATTTTCACGATAAAGCTGCGTTTGTTGACTCAAAAATTTAAAATGAAAAAGCGATCCACCAAACAACTTTTTCTACTTCAACACTGATCATTCTGTCACTTAATTAAAATGATAAAGAACATTATATTTGACATTTAATTTTCAAAAAGTTCTCTAGTGTGTACCAGAATTCAATTAGAAATATCTATTTTGACATTAAAAGGGATTAACAGAAATGCTTTTTCATTTCATTTTGAGAATGCCTCTATGTTTTAGTTTTAGTATACGCTTTGAAAGTCTTTAAGTTTAAAACTAGCCCAAAACTGTAAAAAAAAAAAGTAACTTTTTGTTAATAAAATAGTCCCAAACGATTTGCTTTTAAGAAACTCAAAAAAATGTTGTAGCCGATGCTCCACTTTTTATCAACCTACAAATGTATAAATATAGCTTAGACTGGAAATTTTATTCATCACGCCATCAGTGGAGGGTCACAGGGGTTGTTTTAGCTAATCCCCACTACTTTAGGGTGAGGGCCAGGCAGACCCTAGACTGTCTACCACTTTTTTTCACATTCACACCCAGAGGACAATTTAGTCACCAATCCACTTATGAAGCATGTTTTTGAACTGTGGGAGGAAGCTCTTGAAGAAAAGTCACACAGGTACGGGGGAGAAGATACAAGTGCCGTATTGTAAAGATTACCCAGCCCAACCAGGGCCTTCTCACTGTGAGGCGAGAGTGCCAACCACTAAAACACTGCGCACCACACAAAAAAAATGTACAGAAAACATACATTTTAATGTAAGATGCAGCTGTGGGGTTTTTTAAGCAATTCTTTTTATAAAAAATTTTTTCTCTCTCTCTCTCTCCTTATCCATCTTTTTATTTTATCAGACAACATTGTTGTTGTTTCAAGAACCTAAATAATTTACTTTTACCTACATTTATAATTTTTTTCTTCCATTGAAAACTTCATCTTTGCTCCAAAGGAGCTTATGATGCTGATGCATTACTGGCCAAAAAAAAAAATGGAGTCACATCTGTTTTCAGCCAAGAGGCCTGAGTCGCCTAATTTTCCAGACTATTTTGGAGGGATGTGAAATAGGCAGATGATAAATTTAAAATAGGTTGAAGAAGAAGGGAGTGACAGGAAAGGATGGAGGGAAGCAGGGGAAGCAGCAGAGAGGTAATGAGTGAAGGCGGGTAACAGAATGAGCATGAAGGACAGTAACAGCTTCTAAAAATGGGGGAGAGGAAAAAGGTAATTTGAGGAAGAACAGCAATATTTGTTTTTCTGTGTTTTATTATCCCCCCCACCCCCCTGTCTTTGCACTCTGCAGGCCCGCAGAGAAAGCAAAGTAATCTGAACTGACACACTGCAGGCTGACGTTGAAGGTTTGATAGACCCAATGGGAAATCACCTTCACACAAAAATTGGTTATTCTGCATTTCATCAGCCTTTCAACATTGTTTTGTTTTATGGGTTATTTAATCATCAGTCTGTCACATGTCAGTGTTTATCACTCCACAAGCATATCCATTTAGAAACAGAGTAAAAAGTCATAATTTACAAAAAAACGTCATATATAAGAAACTGGCATGTGAGCTGTCCATCGAGTATAATTACTCATATTTTGAGCTTTTTAAATATCCTTTGGCCCTGATCACTTTAGCCTTTAGATTCTTCTTTTTTTTTCTCTCTCCCCTCAACTGCAGCACTGCTGCCAGTGATGCTGCAGCCTGAATGCCTGCCTTTAATACACAAGCTTCTCCCCGCTTTCTTTAAACTCCCATTTTCTGCATTGCTGTTGCTACCCATATAGAATCCAGAGTCTCAAGAAGCAAGTTCTTCTAGTTTAATAAGATCTAATTATCATCATCGTGGAGAAAAAGACTGATGTTAGACCTGAAATACTGAAACTCATTAGAGAGGAGCTTGAGCTCCCAAGGGATGCACACACATACAAATTATGGCTTCTGCTACACTAAATCCTGATTTATAAATCATAGTATTCTAATGACCCTCAACTTCATAAGGCTAAATGACCTCATTATACTTACTCCTCCTGAATCAGCCAGGAAAGGGAGACCTTTGTAACTGTGCTGCAGCTAAAAGAAAAAGAAAAGAACCCAATGCTGCCATTGAAATCAGTATTTATTCACTTAGCGGCTTATGAATTTTCCTAATGTATCTTTAAGAGACTAAAAAAGTATTTGCCAAATGCTGCATTCAAAAAAATGAGATAAAAGAAAATGTTTTGTTTGTTAAAACACCCACTCCGATCATCTTTTGATCTATTGGAAAAAATGTTACCAGTGTTTTTTTTTTATTATTATTTTGCCATTTTTAGCCCAAAAAAATAAAAATAATAAAAAATGTTTTGTATTGTAGGACATATTTTCTGCAGAGCGGCAGGAGCTCATTAGAAATTTGCCTCTAAGTTGTGGGCGTGGCCATTGGCTCAGAGTAAGGCTGCCCACTCCCCTCACCAGTGGGAAGCTGGGCAGAGGAGGGCTCTTTTGGTTTCGTCCAGCGTGTTTATTTTTCACAACAGTTTGGAAAAATAAAATACTCAGAAATGTAATTTTGAGATTAAGTTTCTTCAAATATGTCCTCTTTCATCAGAAAAATACCACAAAAAGATGTCATAAACAGGATTTTCATCGGAGTGGCTCTTTTAAAGAATGCTTCAGTAGTGAAGCTTTTTTCAAATGCATAGGTAGATTTGCCTCTTTTTACTTATCCACAAAAAGAAAGGAAACAAAAAGTATTCATTTTAAGGTCGCAAATGGACTTATGTTTATTTGTTAAAGCTGCTTCTCCCATTTGCTTTTTTAGTTTTCCAATGGTAACCAGCAGAGATTCCAAGAAGTCCCTGCACCCTGCTGCTTTTCCTCCAGATGCAGTTCCTGTGCACAGCTGCACTTTAAAATATGTCATTTGTGGCCCTTTTTTTAACACAGACTTCAACATTTGAGGTTTCAAAAATTCTTAAATAAAGAATCCCAGTTTACATGTTTGTTTAATAGGTTATGTGATCTCGACAACACAAACAAAACAAAAAAAGGAAAAGAATTGATGAATGCAATGTGGCATTCGGCTTTCCATTTCAATTTGTGCATGACATGATGGAGCCTTCAGTGCAGGCTGTTTGGACAATTAATGTCCAAAACTGCCTGAAGGCTTGTTACTTTAATGAAGATGATGACAGTGTGTGCAGAAGTCTTCTTCTTATCCACTTTTTTAAAATGTATTTTCATTTGCAACAAAGGATGTTGCTAAAACGGGAAACATTAAACCTGGAAGTGGCTCTTTATGAAAGGACAGGAGACAGCAGGAAGTGCTCAATTGGCTGCCATCACATCTTTTTTTTATTTATTTTTTGCCGCTATCACATGTCATGATTCAATTATAGCCAAGGCAGCTGTGTCTACTGTTGTCTGCACAATTCCTCCATCTGCTGATATTTTTTTCTGTTGCCAGCAGGTCTGTAATTTCTTTCGCTGGGTGTTTTTCCCACTCATGGTCAAATCCACGGTCAATATACAAGTACACAGAACACTATTGTGTGCTTGGTCATTTATGCAAACATTACTTTTTTCCCCCCACAATGCATCAAACAACCTAAATCTCATTTGCAAAGAAAGCTGCAACAGCAATGTGAACAAATAAAGGCCAGCCCGCGCTACCCTTTACAGCGGGACCTCTGCTGCCTGAAAAACGGCTCTGTCACAGCGCTCCAGTGCTGTTTTATGTATTAATCTAATGCATAAAGATTCACACTCTTTCCTTTATTGCTACACATTCAATTTGCAAGACTATAGATTCCGTTATTTGACTTATTATTGTTATCGGTGCTAACCAAACGGCTACTGAGCGGGAGAAACGGCAAACTTTATATTTATTTTGCTCACCATGCTTTCATACATCAATGGAGGTGTTACGAGTAAAAGGAGGAAAACACGTCTTCTTGTCTAACATAGATTTGTGTTTCCTAGCTCTATTTTTTGCAACTTTTTTTCATATAAAATGTATTTCATTCCTGTCGTTGCTTTTCTGTCAAGCTCAGGTTTTCTGTTTTTTGGATGTGCTTGAAATGTGTATCTTTTAGGACTGAAAGAAGGTACTTTTTTTTTTCTTTGGTGGATTTATTTTTCTGTTTGTGCTACTCTTTCCAACAATTCAACTGACAGAGATAGCTCAAAAGCTTCTTAAAAAATGGATTTCCGTTGCATTTGTTGGCCAAAAAAGCTGCAGATCAAGCAACGGTTAGTCACATTTACTTGTGGGACGAGACAAAGTGTAATCCAAACGTAGTTTTTGTTTTATCTATTTCAATTGATTATTATTTTTTGTACATATGTCCACCTTTTGACTTATTTCCCATTTACGACCCAGGGTAGCTAAAGCAAGAACTTCCAGGGGAGTGTATTAGATTGAGAAAAGAGCACATGCGCATTTCTGTTTTCAAACGGACACAAAAGAAATCAGCTTGAGCCCTCCAGTTGTTACACTGCAGGCATTCATCACGGCAAGCACACGCTTGATGAAGGACTGCAAGAGAAAGACGGGGCACTGCCCTCTGTTGAGAGCAGCCTAGAACTACAGGTCATTCAGAGGGAGAAGATGGAGAAAGACAACTGGAAAAAGAACAGACAGAGCAGAATAGATGAACTATTGTATTGTGCAGTGCTACAGCTCTGATTGGTAGGAGCTGCATGACTGTTAAAGATAATTGATTTGGCTGTAATTGCACACTATGGGCATAAACTACATAATCACTGCAGTTGCGTTTCCCGAGAACAGATTATGTTAGTCAGTGAACAACACTGCAGCTCAAATATCTGCCTCAGAAGGAGAATAAATAAAAGCATATAGTCGTAATATAAGATGAGTAAATAGCTGAAAGAGGTTAAAATGCAGGTTATTGTTTTACTGTTTATGAAGCTCAATAATAATAGTTAATGATCATCAATAAAATATTAAAATTAATTTGAGATAATTGTGTCAAACATAAAATGACAAATAAATAATAAAATAAGAAAAAAGTTATGTAGAGTTCACATGATATGAGCCACTAAATGTCTATTTAATACATAAATATGATATTTACATATATTAATGCATCATTAAACATCTGCTGCAATAGAACAAATATTAATAAGGAAGCCAAGCACATCATGGAGCATCTGATATGCTTGTTGCATGTGTTCTATTTCTACCATATTTTCTGCACTATTAGGCACACTTTTTCTAGGTTAAAGAAAATGACATAATAATTAGGAGTGTCCCTAAATATCGATTCATTCTGGTTTCGTTTACTGATGGTGAAGTGATTTTGGGAGGTACATGGCGCTTCGTCAAAACCAACCCAACACCCACCTAGATTGTTTGAACGCGTCATGCAGAATTGTTGGTTCCACAGCTCTTCTATAAAATCATTAACCACGATTTCCCAAAATGGCTTTATCCATAGTTTGGAGTTTGCCGCTCCATGGTCTGAATAAGAGGGTGACATCTCCTTTGATAGATGATGATGAGCGCTAGTGCCGTGGAAGAAATGTGAACATATCTGCTGTAAATCAAAGGATTGTTCACATCCATGTTTTTGAATGACTTATCACGTGAGTTGGTTCGTATTTATTTACATAATTATGATTTTATGGAAACAGTGTAATTGCGAAATTGTGTTTTTTCAACATTTCTAGAATTTTGATAACGTTTTGCGCATATGTGGAGTGGAAACTCAGCTACACGCATGTTCTGTTTAGTAGTTAAAAAGACTAAAAAGTCATTCAAATGATTTTTCTAGGGTAAGTCTGCTAAATTACCTTACTTTTTTATTTCAATTTTCTAATGATCAGATTTAAAAGATTTTTTTAAGAAACAGAAGCTGTCAAAGACCTTATTGAGCCAATTGAATAAACTTTGCAAATACCAATCTCCCTCCATTACACACATGTTTCTTGGATGACCTTCTGTTTCAGGAAGCAGTAAAAACTTGCTGTTGGTCTATTTGTGTAAAATAAAAAACACATTTAAAGCATCAAATGTCCCTGCATATCAAATGAACTTGGAAAAGGGGTTTGTGTTTGCGCACACTCGTGCGGTAGTTGTACCTGTGTTGCAACACGGTTGGCATTTAAAAAAAGACTAAAGTCAAAGTAGTAGTCGCAGCATTAGCTGTAACTGACACTCAGAAAGGTCACCTCCTTGCAGTAAGCAGCACTTTATCTACATTTAGTGTTGGACAACACTGCGTGTTTTCTCGTCTAGTGATGCAAAATAATGCTAAGTGAGCTTGCAAACATATTTTTTCAGTTCTGGCTACTTATCACAGCAGGACTGTGCATGCAGCATTTAATCAGAATAGGACTGTACAAAGGAAATATTGTTTTTTTTCCACTGATGTGACATTTTAGGTGTTTTTCAGGAGCAATATTGGCTAAAAGAATTACGCTCTGTCAGCAGGATAAATCTATCACTCATTTAATAGGATTCCTAAACAATGAGTCATTGTTTTTCTCTTTTTAAAATGATTTTCTATTAGAATCA
This sequence comes from Oryzias latipes, assembly GCF_053564925.1. Taxonomy (NCBI): domain Eukaryota; kingdom Metazoa; phylum Chordata; class Actinopteri; order Beloniformes; family Adrianichthyidae; genus Oryzias; species Oryzias latipes. Next base: position 16,297,260 of record NC_136248.1, read on the forward strand.
TGGAAACAAATAGTGCCAACCTCACTGTCCTGGCATAAGGAAAAACAATGAAATCCATTTGGATTAAAGGCTGAATTTATTTTAGAAGGAATAACTTTTCCCTGTAAAGATTACCTGAAAACAAATTCTGCAATTTGGGTGAATCACATCTTGAGATAGATCCGCTATTAGAGTTTTACAAAGAAACACAGGAGAAAATAGCTCAGAAAATTACCATCTTAAACTAAAAAGCATGCCTGAGTAAGCAAAAATGACTGTTTTGCAGCCCTTTCGCCCACATTGCCTTCCAGCCTCCCTAACAGTTTTCTGTATCGTTTTCATCAGCAGTGCTCCCTTAAGTTTGCACTTTGAAGCTAGTGTCTGAAGTGTGAACATAGAGGGAAGGCTTCAATGCATGCACGGCAAAAATATATTCAAGAGTCTTCTCCTGCTGAGTTTGAAGCCTCCATGTTTGCATTAATTGTTTAACACTCAAAACAAAAATCAGAAAGTTTATAATATGAAATATATTAAAAATGTTCAAATATTCTTTTTACATATATTCAAATATTGCTGTTTTTTTCTACCTAAAATTCCCATTAAGAGCTTTAGCATTAGTTGAGGTTTTCTGTCCCGTGTACCTGTGTTTGTTTGTTGCAAAAAGTGTTTTTGCAGTTTGTTTTGAATTTGACACCTAAGGGAAAGACTTCATCAAACCATGCATGCAGTAAATCAAATCAGTTTGGAAGATTATTTGGAGGACATTATTTTGCTTTCATTGTTTTTCTGCTTTGTTTGCATCTCCATCAGCTGACGGAGAATTATTTGCTTGGCTTTGGCAATCTTTGCAGCCGACGCTCCACATTGCAATAAGAAAAATAAATTGTTTTTTTTTCTATAACATATTGGTTCAGTGGAGATCAAAGAATGAATTTCAATGGTGCAGCGATGAGATTTTTTTGGTATTTTAAATAAAGTGTAAACTGTTCAAAATCTACACAAAACATAAACACCTTATGTTCTTACTTGTGCAATTTTTTTAGGTAGATTACAATATTGAGTTACATTTTAACACAAACAGTTCTTTTTCTTTTTCCCTGCTTTCAATAAGTATTAAGTCTTGACTTTTGAAGTTGAATAACTTAATGTTAAATCGCAGTTTATGTTGATATATGCAAACCCTCCCCAGACTGAACATTTGTCCTTCTCCTTGTTGCAGAGTGGAGGCTGTGGGATACCAGAAAGTGCTGCAGGTAGACCTGGAAGTGAACGGCCTGATGATGAATCAGGGGGTACGGGAGGTGACGTGGCAGGTGGAGTATCCACTCACCCGCACCCTGACCACCGAGGTGCAGACCCTAATCCGTCTGGCACCGCAGGACCTTGGTGGGATTGTGCCACTGGCAATGGTGAGCAACAATCTCCCAGCAGAAGCACTATAGTGTCCATCAATGTTATCTGCAGCTACATTGAGGCCAAGATAAGCTCTGGGGATAAAGTTGGGGAAATGAGTAGCAATTAGGGGTGTAACGATACACATAGTTGAACCGAACCTTTTCGGTACGGCAGTTTTGGTTCGGTTTACTGCTGGACCGTTTTTTGATCCAGCTGGTTTGTCACTCGTGGTGGAGAGACGAGAGCCGAGCTGACAATTGCCTAGCTGCGTTGACCCATACTCCTCACACGCTGTCACAGTCTCCAAGAGGGAGGAATAGACGGTCAAGTTGGTTGCTCCATCTCCTTTCCGGTATTAAAACCCATTAATTATGAACAGACATGAACAGCGTAACAACATGAACCTTACTTCTCCTCACAGCTCTCTAAGTTATGGTGAAGAATTCAACCCTCAAGATTTCACACTTCCCATAAGTCTTAGTGGCTGCCACAGTATTAACTTTGCACCGAGGCGGAACTAATGTTAGCCGTGAGTTTCCTCTGAGACACTATTAAGGGACGCACAGTAAGCGTGTCAACATATGGCTAATGCAGACGCGAGGCCAGAGATGAGGACCCCCCCCCCCCCCCCCCATCTCCTTACGCTCTCCTGTGTGGGAACACTTTGGCTTTGTTGTCAGCATCCATAAAGGGAAAAAAAAATTCATAAGTTCATAAAATAGCAGTTCATATCAGCCAGATTTGTTAAACAGCAGCACCGAACCGAAATGTACCGAACCGAGCCCTACGAAATCCTGAACTGAACTGAATTGAGATTTTAGCGCAACGTTACACCCCTAGTATAGCCCAAAATGAATGCTTAAGGAAATGGTTATAAAGTGGTTTACTTTTTAAGATTTGCTAAGCTCCTATTGGGGACCTCAAATGTTTAGCTATTTAGTGACCGGTTAAATAAGAAAATATAATGTATCTTTTATTGTGTTAAGAAATCCCTTATCTGTTCATCTCTGCATACATTTGTACTGCCAGGATGACCCCCGCCCCTTACATATGCTAACAGAGTAACGCACATGTACTCAAACCAGCCTTCTGTTGAATTATTCAAGTTCTTTCATGTAATATTATGCTGATGTGTAGAGTCGACACACAACCTGCAATGCATATGTCCTCTCTGTCAATACTAATATATTGAAAGTACGAGCAAAATGGTGGAAATAGTATGTGTATATATACAGGGATAACATCTTAACTTTTTGCTTGGCAACACTTTTTGCTTTTTACTGTGATATTTGTCAAAGGGTAGGGGGCTTTTATTTTATTGGAATGATATTACAACTTTCTTATACTTTGCTTTACATATAGAATGGAATTATAATTGCTTTTCACAGATGTAAAACAAATAAGCTGGGTGATGTTTTTGAACTTGTTAAGAAGTTTTGAAGCTTGATAAGCCATGGAGCCGTTCAGCACGAGCAAAGAAGTCATTTTTAGCAGCATAAGGAGCAGAAAATACATAGATTTACAAGTCTAACTCAACGCTTTCTTGAAACCACATGTAGCATATTCTATTCACACTGGACTACCTGAAAGTAGCCCATGTCTGTCACCTACAGTTGGAAGAGGCTTGGTGCAAGATTTTGAAGCAGTACAAATCTTGTGAATCTCACTCCAGGTTATTTCTTTCACAGCTCTATCTGTCTATGAAAGACTTTGTGTCATCTAATTCCATCAGGGAACAGACTGCAATTATTCATTTCTCCTTCATGATCAATTTTTAAAAGGTTGAAAGGTTGGCACTTGCATAAATTAAACGGGACAGCACGTCACTACCAAATCACAGTCTCTGATTGGTCAAAATTCAAGCTAGTTCAAAGCTACATTCACACCGGCTTCTGCAACGTGCATGTCAGCGGACACTTTTAATGAAAAGTCTATGCATGTGTGGGTTTCGCGCTTCTACATTCAAAACTCACTCTCATGTGTCGCTTCGCAAGTTTCTATGTCAAGTTAAAGAGTTAAGTATATTTAAATGTTAATTCATCACAAAAAACAACTCAAAAGTGGTACTTTGATCCATTCACACATTTCTGAGTATTTCTCTAAAGACCTGCGCTCTGAGCACCAGCCCCTTCTATAAAAGTGAAAGTGGGGGGAACAGCCCCTTACAGGAAAAGTCTGCGCTGCAGGCACCACCCCCCGGCCAACCCACACACCTTCTCCGCAGTGATTGTCAAAAACACTTTTGCAAGGCTCCACAATATACATATCCATCTTTGCAAAAGCTCAAATATTTTTGTTTTTCGTGGGTAAAATGCAGAAACGCTGCCGAGGCCAGCTCTAGGTTGTCGTCATGAAATGGGCAGCAGCCACAGGGAGCAAAAGCCTGTGCCTCAGAGATCAAGTCGTCTTACTTCCGGATTGTAAAATGAGCTGCAAAAATAGCATGCTTTTCATTAAAAAATCGTTCTTTAGTGAGCCAAAGATAATATATTATCATATATATGGATATAGTTTAGAGAAGGACCTAAGAAAAGCATGATATGGGCTATTTAATTAACGGAAGTGGCAAACATTTGTAAATCTATCATGGAGGAGAAATTATACATGGTAGTCAAAATAGTGCATTGGCCCTAACTCTGCACCTATAATGTAAACAAATGTTATCTTGTTTACGAGATAATATAAAATGTTGGGCCCAAGTCTAGCCTCTGACTTTAATGGAAAAAAATGTGCTTTTCAGTGGCCTCATAACACCCTGGTTAACGTACACCTTTGCTCCCTGAATGACAGATTACATTTACATTTGAACATCCCAAATGTTGATGAATTAGTGAATAGCCTCAGAACAATTGGATTGTAATACAGACTCTGTAAACAGGATAAACTGATGTTTAATTGCTTTTTGAAAAGTGAAATGAAAATCATTCATGCAGCAAAGAGATAAGAGTAATTAAACATCCTTTCTTTTCCGCTAGTACACATTCATATAAAAAATGGATAGAAGAAGTGCTTTCTATTACTGAGACAAGTGAGTAACAAAGCTGTCTAAATGTTTTCTCCAAATTTGTCTTTTAAATATATATATTAGATATTCCTAAATAATTTAGAATACAATATGAGTAAGATTGAATACTTTATATTCAAAAAATGTCAAGTTCATTTAATACGAGAAGAAATTATGGTTTTAGTCATTTTGCTAAATGTGCACTTTTATGTTCTAAAAACAGATTGTGTCCTATAAAATGTTAAACTAAACATTGAATTCAGTTCGACATTAATATAGTTTCATATCATAAAGTGTAATTTAATATAATTCTACAACTACTTAGGAATGTTTTTATTGAAACTATTTATCCTTTGAACTTTGAAGTGCTTGTCTGTAAAGAAAGACTGTGGCCAAATAATACTCACTTCTTTAGAACTTTATTCATTTATATAAGACTTTTCATTCATTTGAAACATGAAGCACTCTACACGAAAGCAAATAAAATACTCACAGATAAAGAAACCAGGACATTTACACAAATTTAGCTGCCCTTCCTCCCGAGGTTCCTCCCTCCACCCACCCAGTTCCCCCAAAATACCCCTTATGTATAAAAAGGAACAAAGACTTTAGAACTGCAGTTCTAAGAAAAGTGTCTGGCTTTGTACTATTTTGTATAAGTAATATTATGGGGATCCTTTTATTGCAAGGCCCAGCCCAGCCACAAGGGTCATCATTAGCGCCCGCCCAACACAGGGCAGTGCAGGGCCCACTCTACAGTTTTTGACCACAGAGTGGGAACCCAGCCGTTCCAAAGAGAACAAGCACCGCAACAACAGCCTCCCAACAGGCGGAGCCGGCGGTGCCCAAGATAATGGATCCCTGTGAGGAAGTAGTTAAAAAAGCATTAAAAATGATTAAAACATACCGTAAAATATTGTGAATATATTAATAATATTAAAATGGGTAGTATATTAAAATAATAATTAACTATAAATCATTCAAATAAAATAAAAAATAAAAAGAAAAGATCAAATTAAACAATTACAAAAGTTATGTTAAAACTAGATCAAAAAGGTGGGTTTTGAGCATCCTCTTAAAAACCTGTAAGGTCTCTAAGGCTGTGCGGCAGGCTGTTCCACATGCAAGAACCATAATGGTGGAACGAGGCTTTAACATGCATTTTGGTCCTCACCTTAGGAACAACTAAGAGGCCAGTGCCGGAGGTCAGTGAGGGTTTATCTCTTAATACCAAATCATCTAAATAAAAAGGCCCAAAACCAAAACAGACATTTGTAAACCATTAAGAGAACTTTCAAATCAATCCTGAAACGCACAGGGAGCCAATGCAGCGATTTCAAAACCCTCTGGTCCTTGTAAGACCTCGTGGTGCTGAGTTCTGTATTTTTGATTATACTGCTTTTGACCAGATGTTGCGTTTTATTGAATTTTTATTTTTAAAATATTTTGTTGCACGTGAGCTAAAATAAGATAAGACAGTATTGCATTAACCCTATTTCCTTTCACACAGTAATGGGAGGCAAACAGGGGACTGCAGTTGTAACTTGATGAGTGGCTGCGTTTGTTTCTCTATTTTGTGGCCTGCACATCACAGCTTACCCGACAGCCTTATCTGTACCCTGCTCTCAATCACACACAAATACACACACATAAAGTGAACACTTTTGCCCTTTTGGCATAAGAGAGCCCTTAAACATAGTTTTTCTATAGTGTTTTGTTTAAACTGAGACAAACAGTTATAACGTATCTAATCTGACCTGTATGTAACGAGGTTGAGGGAAACTGAAAGTGTCTCATCACCAAGCTCAAAAGACAGAGGACCTGCCAGCCATAAGTGTGCCACTTTTACCGCATCCTCCCATGAATTTTTGATCTCTCTCTTGCTGCGCTGTGCCTCTCTGTTCTCTCATTAGAAGAGACAGTCAATGTGGCCCCCTTAGCTCTTTACAGTACACCCCAAATGCTATCATTAGCATTTTTTGTCATTCCCTCTGAAACCAACTCGTTTTCAGACTTAATAACATGAGCTTCTCAGTCCTAAATCATTTTAATCACTGCTATTAACAAGAAGCGTCACACTCTTTTTGTTTTTTGGTCACTTTCTTTGTCTTAAGTTGTTTTATTTAGGTCAAATGTTACATTCTCCATTAATATTCAGCACCGAGAGTTTGACAGATGGTGATATAGTGAGGCAATAAGGATGACACAATTCATAACAAGCTGCGTCCTCCGCGCTGCATGTGAATTAAACACAAAATAAATGGCTCCTTAAATATATTGTTTGCTCACTGTCCTAGAGTGTCACCCGAACTGGTCCTGCACGAGGCGGCCATCAATCACATTGTCTTCTTGTCGAGAGCAGAATTTAAAATTGACTGACAGAGCAATAATAGGATGTGCAGTGCAGATATCCGCCGGCATTCCAAGTGATCACTGCACAGAGCCGTCCATCTGCATGTGCAGCTGTAATGCGCATGAAAGCTTATTTCATGGATGTTTCTTCATGTGTTTGCAGGTCTGTAGATGACTGCTCCATCCTTCTCCTGTGAAATTTAAAAGCATTGATTCTCTGAACTGACCCCTTAAGAATTGAGCTTTAAATTAGGTTTGTTTGTCATTCATGTCTCTGATCGTCTTTCCCTGGTAAGAAACGGCAAAAGACAGGGAACTAAAACAGAAAATGTCTTCAGTGTTGTTTGACTTGACCACAAGGCTGTCAGATTGATTTCCTTTGTATGAGTTCACCATAAGGGGATGCTAAAATAAAAAGCATAATGCAAACAAACTTAAAAAAAAAAAAAACATTAATTAACCATCCAACCAAGTTAAGAATAATTAAGTAGTTCCCTAAGCCATCCATCAATTCCCCTAAACCTGCCTTAGTCTTGTTTAGGGTCACAGGGTTGCTGGAGCCTGTCCCAGCTACTCCCTTGCAAAAGTGGGGTACACCCTGGATAGTTCGCCAATCAATTAAAGGTCATAAACCATAAGCTACGTTCACACTGCCTTCTGCAAAGCGTGTTTAAGCGACCACTTCCAATGAAATGTCTATGTAAATGCATATATATGTGTGTTTTAGATGTCTAAGTTCATAAGTACCAGTTTGACATTTCGCACCATGCCTTTTCCAGCTACAGGTGGCTGACATCTGCTAGTATTAGATAGCGACAGTCCAGGGCTTTCAGTGTATTCTTGAACTCGCTTTACATGCCCGGTGTTAACTTAGGGACCAATCTGGGGTCTCCTATGAAGCTTGTATCAAGACTATGGGAGGAATCTGGAAGATCCCAAAAAAAATCCACTTGCATGCACAAGGAGTGCATGCATGTGGATTACCTCTATCTGCTAAACAATGCCGGTGTTGGGGGGGCCCTGGCTACCGCTACCGCTTCGGCGGGGGTCTTGGTGTGGGGGACGGCCGAGCACTTTCCCTCTTCTTGCATTCCATCATCCACCTCAGTGGAACATAAACATCCACCTGAGCAGAGGGGTCAGGTCACTTTTGCACAAATATGTGTGACAGATTGAAAAGCTTCATGTGTAAGTTTGTATGCATATGTGCGTGTGAACTGTACAGCAGTTGCACATGTTGACATGATTGTATGTGAAGATCTTTGGAGCCAACAGGTATTTTTGTAACAATTGAGTACGTGTGTAGACAGGCCCCATCCCTTTTGACAGTCATGATGATATTCCTCCAGCATCTTGTTGCTTAATGATTGTAGCCCCCCACCACTTCTCTAGTCATCTTACAGACTACAGAACTCCCCTCTTCCCCCTTTCTTCTGTGACCTTACCCCCTGTCTCCAACATCCCTCCCTTCTGTCCTCTTCTTTTTTTACGTCCAATCCAACAAAAAAAGGGATACAAATGTAATCAATTTAAATAAAGTTTAGCCCAAATTTTAAAAGGGGGTATAAACAAATGCACACCTAGCGTGTTAGAAGATCCAGAACCCCCTGTTGTAACAGTAAAAGATGACAAAATGGCTATATTTTTTTTTACTTTGGATTTATTAACATTCTTACTTTTTGTATATTTTTGTATATTTCTATATATCTATATTTGTGGTTCCTTTTACTGTTTCTCTATCTAAATAAATGTTGTACATTCTTACCTAATCCGACTAAAAAGCAATAAGCTGTCCTCAGCATACATAACTACGGTGGCCCTAAAATGCAAATCACACCAACAATTCACTCAGTGCAAAGTCATATTAAAGAGAACAACAATAAATAAAAAAGCAAAAGAAAAACTTGCAAAAATTATATTTTTAAAAAAAGATGTAAAAAATTGGACAAAACAAAAATGAAACATTTCAGAAAACAAAAGGAAATTTCAGAAGTCTAAATCAAATGTTTGAAAAAGAAATGCAATAAGAAATCAGAAAGATAGGCACTATGGGACCTTTCTGATTGGATGATGATATGCAGTATCACTTCGTGCTAAAAGAAGGAAATTAATTGCGCTGGACCAATAACACACACTTGTGCACATGATCTGAACAACAGACCCACAAAGAAATGTCACTTCATCAGTCCAACGAGTGTCTCACCTTTTTTCAGCGTCCAAGACACACATTCTGCCAATTTGGCTTTACTTTGATACTGCGCCAGTGCATTCTGTCACTTGTTGTTGTTTGTTTATTTCCCACTGATGTGCCTTCACTCACTCTCGTCTCCCCCCCAACCTTAACCTTCTAAATCTGGTTTCAGAGTCCCCCCCCCCCCCCCCTCCCCCAGCTAGGAGCCAAGACCGAGCACAGTAAAGTCCTTTGTTTTTCTTAATCAAACGTCCACCAGGAACAGGAGCGAAGTCTGCAGAATACAAAAAGGCTTTACAAGAGACAACAGACCATCACTGCTGATGCAGCATTTACGCCTTTAATGTTAAACTGGGAAAATGGCAAGAAAAAAACCAGACTCAAAATATTTAATTTAATCGGAAGTCTTTAGAGATGCCAGTAAATGATAGCTTTTCCCAGCAAATAGTCAGACCTAAAAGTTATGAATCGATATGTAATTAATGAGTAGCGCATTAATCACTGCATTTCAGGATTTCACAATCAATCATGATACCTCATACCTGAACACAGCAGGAGGATTCTAGTGGAGGTGCAACTTCTATTTCATCCCAAATAAACATGTAATCATGTTCATTATACACCGTTTTAAAACGGAATTTTCCTAAATGATCATTTTCTTGACATCTTGTCATTTTGGTCCTTCTGCTGCTTCCATGAAAAACATATTTTTCACCTTAGGGAGAAAAAAATACGCCTTTTCTCTCCTCTTTGCTTGGTCGCATTCTTGTGATTTCAGTTATCAGCACCTTGCTCTGGCTCCTCTCAGACTCCAGCATAAGAATGCAGAATAACTTGGCCACTGTGCCTTTTTCCCAAGCTACGTATAACCATAAAAAGATTACATTGTAAGAGCACAGCTCTCCCCTGCTGTTGTATCACTCTTTTCTGGAATAAGTGGAGGGGAAAAAAATCTCATCACTGGAGTTGTTGATTCCTCTCCTTTAGCTTTCATTTTATCTCCAGCTATATGGATGGTGTGATGTTCCCATGTTATGTTGGCTAGGAAAGAAAGAGGCAATGTATTGGGGATAAAACTTGTAAGAGAAATGTAGATTTTAATTTTTTTAAATGAACTTAATGGGTACGACTGGTTCTGCACAGGACGTAGGAGGAATTTAGGTCAGGGATGTTTATCCAATCTAAGAAAAATCAAATCATTAAGGGAAGGTTGAGGCTTTTGCGCACATTCACATCGGCATTCTAAAACTGCACTACGTCCTCAGGTAGTTGTCTTGGTTTGGCTCATCTCCATTGTAGTCTGGGTTGAACAGACAAACTCTAATCTGCCTGTAAACGGTAATGCTCGGTCATACTTGAAAGTGAACTCTGATGAGGTTTAGTCACAGTTTGATTGCTGATGGACTATCCATTTGAACAAGGAGTGAAGAGAACCAAAAGTAAATGACCTAATGACCTAATGACATGTAGTTTGAGGTATAAATTAGATGAAAATAATAATAATAATAGATTTATCTGCGCTTCTCAAGTCACTCAAAGCGCTTACATTGTGTCCATTATTCATTCACTCCTCGTTCATCTTTAGTGATGGTAACTGCTGTTGTAGGCACAGCTGCCCTGGGGCAGACTGACATAGGCGTGGCTGCCAGTTTGTGCCTATGGCCCCTCTGACCATCACCGCATTCATACACATTCACACACCAGTGGAGCCACACTAGAGGCAAGGAGGGTGAAGTGTCTTGTCCAAGGACACAATGACAGTTGGCTGGGGGGAAGTGGGGATCGAACCGCCAACCCTTTGATCATTGGACCACCCACTCAACCGCCTGAGCCACTACCGCCCCACTCCAATGAAATTGGTGTTTTTAAGTTGTTCTTGTGGCATTTTTCTGACAATGGTGGAAGTGTTTAAATAAAATTAGGCTCAAAATTGCCTTTCTAAGTAATTCTTTATTCAAATAGCTGTTAATCACCAGCAGAAAGTAAAAAAAACACAGGTAAAATTTCAAATTAATTTTGCTGCTCTGCAGAAACTATGTCTTAGAAAACGACAAAAACATTTTTTTTTTTTTTTTTGCTAAAAACTGCATGATCATTATTATTAAAAAAAACACACTGGGTACCCTTTTAAAATAGATCAAAAGATGTTCGGAGTAGATTGGGTAGACTAGCACCTTGAGTGGTAAAGCTATTGGCTACAACAATCTGGAAGACTTTTTAACAGCCATTTAAATATGCGGACAAAATGAGTAAAATAATACAAAGTATTATTACTTTCTGTGCTAGTGAGGTTTTTTTTTCCGTTTTGTATTCCAGCCATCATGGAGGTCACAGCAGCTGCACTCTAACTGGCTGTGCAACTTCAAGTCTAGGTTTAGAGAGATGTTAAAATTGCCCTGACATTCTTGTCTGCAAATGACTACAGACCTACAGACCTGCACTGGGTACTAAGCTCACCTGCAGCCTGATATAAAGGTTCAGAAAACATTCATGAAACTCTGCACCTGTCCACACCATGATAGGTTTGGCAAGCATTTGCAAAATGTTGAGAATATTCACAGGACTATGCATACACGTTGTTGGGAGTACAGTGTTCTCTCGTTTATCGCGGCAGTTGCCTTTCCAAAAATAGCCTCTGATAGGTGAAAACGGCGAGTAGGATAACAGATGTTTTAAGGAGATTGATTTACAAGGTCTACAGCCAATCAGGACGCAGAACCCTTTGCGCTCTAAAAAAATGTTTAAAAATCAGCGAAATAGTAAGGCTTTGTAAGGCAATTTAGTGAGTGGAAGAGAACTAAAAGGGAGATGAATGAGTATTGTTAAGTTCATTTTTTTACACAAACACATAATTTGTCTCCTTTTTGGAAGGTGTGGATACTCCAGAGGAGTGTATGGACTATGGTCATACATGCCAAAATGCCACCGTGTGGCAACCTAAAAGCGATTTTTTTCAGCATTTTGACTGCTGGCCGCATGGCACCCTCTGGAGGCGGCAGTTGCATTTCAACATGCCACACGGCGGCCATCGATCTTTTAAGAAAATGTTTAAATTAGATGGCGATCGGACAGTTTTACAACATTGGGCACTGGGCACATTTAGAGGTCTCGCCATGGCAATCCAGCAGCAGGCATGTTGCAGGAAGGCAACAGCTAGTAACTGACTGAGAGGAGGGTGTCCAAGGTTCACCAAATCGTCTGAAGATTGGCTGATTTCTGCCACTCTCCAGCCACCTCCACCGTGGATCCAAATGGGGAAATGGCATTGATACTGCACTAAATTCATAATGGCGTTGATAGCACCACGACGACTCCAAGACCTGCGTATTGGGGTTAATGCTGAGAAGAAAACAAAGAAGACAAAACATTGTGCTGTCTTGGGAGGCATGTTGTCTAAAAATGTGTAAATTTTTTAATCGACAAGGTTATAGAGTTTGCTTAAATGCTGAGTTGAAAATGAGAAGTGGTGCATAATAGCCTGCTTTTTATATACCCCAGGCAGCTGGCGGCTGGCGGCACTTGATATGGAAGGACACCGTCTGGAGACATTTACACATTGTCCAATCAGAGCTGCTGCTGGGCTGTGATCTGGGTGCTAACTCATCAAAATCAAAATCGTATGTCGCAAAACTGACGCTGTCTGCATTCATGACCATGCCAACAATCTTTAAAATAATCAGGCAGTGGCAGCTAATCCAGAAGATTCTGCTGATGCCTCCCCAGTTGTATATCTGACCGTCACATTGGGAATGATGAGGACAGGGCAGAGACAATGCTGACAATGACCATTCCATGTCTTGTCCGCCCACTTGTAGACACAAGGTTTTAATCTGCTCTTTGATATTTTTAATTCAGAATTGAGCTATCAATGCATCAGCATGTGAATCATCCGCAAAGTCTGTTTTCCTCTGTTGAATGTGCTGCATTGACAACACAGGCAACTCAAGAATCCAATCATTTCATCTTGACCACTGTGGGGAATATTATGCATGTACAGGTCTAGTTGTGTAGACTCCCAGCCATCCTCGTGGACACCTGGTCCCCAAATGTAATAAACGTTTTGCTCAAAGACAGATTTTACCATTCAGATTGCCTGTATTCACACACACAAACACACCAACCATTCTGCCAGCAGCGCCTCTGTAGGTTGTTTGCCACTGAATACATGATTCATCCTCAACTATATCAGCCCCCACACGCTCCACCCTTGCATCCAGCTGCACACAAACGTAATGGCCTTTTATCGATTTGACTGCCTTTCTTCGCTTTTCTCTTCTTTTCTTACTCTGTGCTCTGCACTGCAATGAGAGGTGGTTAAGAGAAGGAGAGGTATGGGGGGGGGGGGGGGGGGGGTCAGCTCAGCATCAAGTGTGTTTCTGCTTGTTTGTGTCAAACTTTGTGTTCTCAAGAGTGGAATATGTCATTTATTAGCTAATAATGGGGACCCTCAATGTGCTGATTGTTTATCGGGTGTTGTGTTTTGATTTTCAGCCATAAGGAGTGTGTCTTTTTTACATTTTTTTTAAACCCAGGAGGGTTTTAGTTAGCTAGAGTATTTTTTTTTTCTTCTTGAAGGAATTGAATTGAATTTCAGAGAAAAGAACACCTTTGGTGCCTTACCCAAGACTCAAGCTGTCAACTTCAATTTCACAGAACTTCAATCCACAGCTTGTTGGCTGTCTTTCTGCGGATTAAAAATGAGCCTTTTTACAATCAAGCTCTTTGCAGTGCGGACAGTTTCCATATTGACCGTAGCTGGAGCTCATTAAGACCCTTGATAGAGGTTTTCCCTCCTCTTAGTAAAAACAGACACTTCTATTACACGAGGACAGAGAACATGCAGATGGTAGAATATTTTATATGAGTGGCATTAAAAAAAGAGGCTGTCTGATGAGCACCTCTGAGGTATTTTATGCAGAATGCATGAATGCCATTTCTTGATCTCAAAGGGGAAATGAAAGGATAGTACTGTATATGGAGAATAAAGTGCAAAAAAACAACATTTAAGTAAAGTGTAAATAAAAAGAATTGATATAAGTGTTAGAATGCCGACATTCACAACAAATTCATATCTTTATAATTTTATATACACTAAGTATAACAAATATTAAAAAAAGTTATAAAAGAAAAAAATAAATATAAAAAGTGTAAAAAAAGAATAAATAAATAATATAAACAACTAAAGGAAAAAACCCAACAGGATACTGTTGATACTAAAACAGTATATTTCACACCTACTGCACCATATTTTACAGTATACTTTCATATGTAAGATAATCTAGGATGGTATTATTTTAAAGGGCCTATATCATGCAAAATCAAAATTTCTGAGCATTTAATTTAATTATAATCCACAAAAACTAGTGGGATCGCACATTGTGACGTCATAATAAGCAAGGAACAGCCCCTTCCAGGAAGAGTCTGCGCTGTCAGCACTGCCCCCAGGCTAACGCACACACCCACTTTCTCCACAGAGCTAGCGGTGATCAGCGAAACGCTTTCCTTTTATATGCACGATATGCACATCCATATTTGCAAAAGTTCGGATGTTGTTTGTTTTTGTGGGCGAAATGCAGCCGAGGCCGACGATGCCGAGGCCAGCTCTAAGTTGATGTCATGAAATGGGCGGCAGCACCAAGGAAGGAAAGCTGGTGCCTCTTACTTCTAGGTAGTAAAATGAGCTGCGAAAACACTTCTTATTCCATTAAAAAACTGATCTTTAGGTTGGCACCTTAAGCGCTTTGGGCCTTCGGGGAAGGAGCAGCGCTATACAAGTATACGCCACCAATTTATAGAGGAGTTAGGGATTTTAGCTTCTTGGAGGCAGCAGGTACTTCCTGTTTGGAAGGCAAGGGGGGGGGTTACTCTGTCCAGTTCTCATATACTGTCTTTTGTTACAGTCTTTGTGGTTAAAAGGGAGCCTTTTGACAGAAAGCGCTTTGGCTGTATGAGGGGGATGACTAACTTGATCACAATTATGGCATTTATACATGAACAACACATGGAATTTGACTGCAGTTTTTATCAGAATGGAAGGGAGAATTCCTTTCAGTAGAGACGCACTTTAGATCTTCCCATTTGTTTTAGAAAGTAAGCAAGAGAAAGGCATCAAAGACAGCCTGAATTCATTTGCCTTTTAAAGCATTAGACTTCTTAGTACTCTGGTAATGAAACTGATGATGAACAGCATTCATTGTTTTAGCAAATCCTCAGTACAACCAGCGCACTGAGTGCTGAAGGATTAGGAGGCGTTGTCTTAATTGATCTCATTATCTTGTTCCCGCTCTTCTGGGGGGCCTTCTACTCTCGAGTGCATCTTGTGATTTCTCTGAAACGACTGCAACTTCCTGGAACTTATCATTGTCAACTTTTTCTCTGCTATAGAAGAATTTTGTTTAGTGAAATAACTAACTTGTCTTGTCCCTGGGCAGCAGCCACGGAAAACTCTCAAGATCTCACCTGAGTGAAACCTGGGAGTTCTGATTCCTGATTCAGCACAAAATTTGGAGTCATTCACTTGTCTGGGGAAGAGCCCAAATCATGCGGTTTCAAGGCTAATAAGCCTTTTATTAGTCCAAAAAGTTACATTTGTAGCAAACTGATTTTTTTTTTTTTTTACCACACTCACCTCCAGTTTTATAAATAACATTGTTTCAGTTTATACTCCACATACAATGATAGCAGGTTTCTTGTGATAGACTTACTTTTTAGGGCATCACCCACATGCACAATTACGCAGTTAATGCGTATTTTACGTAGTTGATGCCCAGTTATTATATAAACCATTTGCAATTGTGCGTGATTTTTGCAAAATGCATACGCAAACCTGTAGTTTTCCACGACCATTCCACGTATGCCTAACAGACTTTTCAGGGATGTACCACCGATGCATAGTTCTTACGTATGCAGCGCACATCGTATATCACAATCAAATCACGTAATTGACACACAAATCACTAATGACGATAACTCAATAATCATGCCGAGTTCATGTTCTTCCATGAATTTAACGTGTTGCATTCATAAAACTTCTTTGAAAATTGCACAAACTGTACATACTGACTGTTTGACATGGCCTCCATGAAAAATAAAAGCTTAACAATATTTTACTTGTATATAACTGGAAATACAGTAAATGTGGACATTAAGGGTTTACAATTAGGCTACGAAGACATGGCGCAGTCTTCTATTTGGGGACTTGCAAATTTTAAAACACTTAAATGAACAAAAATGAAAATCAACTGAAGTTTAATTCCTCTGTTTCTTTCTAAGAAACATCTGATTACTGTGGAGGCTGGTTTATTCTCAGCACCCAGCTGCTGTTGTATTGAAACTGTTTGACTGAGTGCTACTGATCCCTTGCTAAGATGCAATTTACCTGTATCTAACACTTTTACACTTTTTTTTTGTTTCTAGTGCAATTTTGTATGCTTTTTTCTATTTAATAGTTTTTTGTGTTTTTGTTCTGATTGGCTGTAGACTGTCAATCAATCCCATTCGTACCATGTCCCCTCTGCAGTTCAGAATGTGTTCAGCTTGCCAAATTTACAGAAATCTACAGCTAGCAGTGTGATTCTGAAGTGCTGGACTTATTTTTCTGAGAAGGTTTGAACTTTGAGAGTTTAAACAAGAGAGAAAAGTGTAAATATGTTCTTGTCTGAGAAAAGTGTGTATTGAGGGGTTTCACAGCCTTACAACATCTATTATGATTGTGAAAAAAAGAAGACTACTTTGTGGATTTTGCCTCTTGCAGGTCATTTTTAGAACATAACTTATTAATAAGAGGCTGCTTTATTTTAGTTCTTGGAAAAATAAAATCGTTTGAGGCATTTTTCTTAAGAAACCTAGCATTCCTAACCCTGCTCACAGAAACTAGCTTACCAGTGTACATAACACTTTAAAACACAAGGCTAATTGCAGGGGCTTATTATGAGCCACAAAAAAATAAACCAAACATGGATGGATGCTGTAACAAATAATGCTAATGTCACTGAATTCAGAGAAAATAATATCAAAATGATTAATCCTTTGTACCTAACAGAATAGATCTTGAGATCTCTTGGATTTTACTGTTTTTCTTTTATGATCTATATTTTTGTCAATATAAAAAGGTGGTCTTCTAACTTTAGCTTCCATTAGCAAACAATGTTGTTTACAGAGATGCACAATTTTATCTTTCTTGCCTCCTTCTAATTACAACCCTTTTTTAGCTCAAACGTGTGATCAAATAATTGTTTGGGTTATGTTACAGGAGACTGAGATCCTGAACACAGCCATTCTGACGGGACGAACAGTGGCTGTTCCGGTGAAGGTGGTAACCGTGGGGACAGATGGAGCGATTTCTGACATCACTGAGTCTGTGGAGTGCAAGTCAACGGATGAACAGGTTATTAAGGTAAAAGTTAAAAAAAATTATAAGTTGATCCTGAGTATTTAACCCTTGTGCTATCCAAGGCACCCCACTAGACAGTGCACTGAACCTTTTTTTTTTCAATGATTTGTGATCTTCACTGGTGTCCATGGATTACATGAAATCTTCTTCACCTTTATCCACCTTTGTCATGGTAGGGAGAACACGTCAATGTAAGGGTGGGGTCATAGGATAGCACAAGGGTTAAAATGTGTGTAACTGTGCATTGCGAAAACTTCTCTCCACGTTTTCTTCTCAGAGTACCATGATTCTGTAATTGACGCAGTTAGAAAAAAGGCTTTGGTTCATACTAAAAAGTCAGTTTTAGTCTTTTCATTTCTAAGTTGCTCTCTAAATGCAAAGTATGTTGCTTAAAGTCTTAAGCAACATGGATTAAAGTTTCTGCTTTACTCTGTGCAGGAATCAAAGCTGAACTTTGAGAACCCAAGAACAATTATGTTCTGATTAATTTAACTTTTTTTCCTGTGTTCATTTTTAATAGCAGCAATTAACAACAGCCAAAAAGAGAAAAGAAAAAACAAAAAATAAATAAATGAAGAAGTGAAAAAAAACAAAAACCAGCAGCCAAATCTGACCCTGTTGGTTCTCCAGGGTTAAAAAGGACTTTATTTTTCCACAGATTCACTGATTTATTTGATCTTTGCTGCAGTTTCAATTCAAAACAATTAACATCAACTCCACATATGTGCCGAATTCACTTAGTCCACCAATAACAACACTTTTATTTCAGACTCTGATGCGGTCCATAGAAAAAGATATAAATACAGCATACATAATAAAAAGTAAAGAATAAAAATTAAAAAGAGTATAATTGCTGTATCCAGTGTTTCCTCAGGGCAGAAGTGTAGCAGCATGAGCTTCTTTTGGGATCAGTCAGAGACATGATAATTGACTTCTTAGATTTGTCCAGGCGTTCCATGAGGCTGTATATAAGCTTACGCAGTAGTGCTTCACAGGTGGGGATTTGAGCATCCACAAACAGCTGACTGGCTCTGTACCACCTGGGCACCTGTAGCAGAAGCCTAAAAGCATCATTATAAGCCACTAAGAATTTGCGGAATGTCCCACGTCCATAGTTCCACCAAAGAGGAGCCGTATACAGAGGAGTGCAGTTAGCTCTGAACAGCGAACACTTCACTTGAAGAGAACACGTACTGAATTTTCTCATCAGCATGTTTGCCTGAGCATAGAGTTTACAGTACTGTCTCTGAATGTCTCTATCATCCCTCCAATCATCAGTAATGACATGTCCAAGATATTTTTGATAGTTGAGGTTTGTTCCAGAGGCATTCCACAAAGCTTAAAAACAGGAAAGTTTACATTTTTGTCATCTTTGGTTCTTGCAATCATTACTTTGCTTTTAGAGGGATTGTAGTTTATATCAATGTCTGCTAAAGATATCAGGAACCTCAGACATGAGTGAAAAGAAACATCTGAGGCTATTGAAGCAGATTTATATATTTTTTTAAATAATGTTAAGTCTTTAAAAAGCTGATTTGCGATCTACCTAAAATGTAAAGGTCGTTGTTGGTTTCCCCTGTTACCAGGTAACTAACCAATTCAATTTGAAATCTCAAAGCTTTGTCAGGAATTATGAGTTATTTTAAGCACAATATGAAACTAAATTAGACTGCAGGTAGAAATGTTTGCTAATTTAGCCATTTCCCAGCTATTGAATTCCCCTTTAGGGCTTAATAATTGCTGTTTTTTAATTTAAGTTGCCTTTTACTCAACACTGACAGATTAAAACAAATGACCCTGCCATTATTTTTTGTCACGTCTCTCAAAGAAACAGGACCTTGTTGAGCCTACGTGCATTGTGCACAGTTTATAGTTTGTTTGTTTTTTAAATGTAAGGTTTTCACGCTGCATGAGGGAATCCAATAGGAAGCGGGGAGAAACATATTTATCAATAAGCGTAGTTACATTTTCCTAAATCACGTTAATGTCTTTTCTGCATTCTTATGGAACTGTTAAAACTCAGAAATAATGTTTTCATATTAATTGATCAAAATCACTCATTTTTACTTTACCTTTTCTAATAGTGCACCTGCAATCCCTATGTAATGACTTTTTTTTTATAGCAACATCGTAACCATAGTTGTAACCGTCCATTCTCTGTTAGCACAACCCAAATTTAACCTAATGGCTTTAGCTCTTGTGTAAAACGCATGATTAATAGTCTAAAAATTATGCAGGTTGGTTTATCTTAATGCATTTAAAGTGTGTTTATTCAAAGATGATCTAATGATTTATGTAGCAATTAGGAAAATAGGAGTCAGTGACAATATTTAATAGTTTAATGTTTTTTTTTTCTTCAGCAAATGCTAACGGAAATTTTGTTTTCTTTTACCAAAACTAAAGCTATTTAGAAATAAAAGCAAACATTCAGAATTAAAGCATAGAACAGCTATACACCTGACTTAATGCAGGCGGAGAAACATAAAAAGACTCTTTCCTATGATCAATGAATTTTAACCAAACCAATCAGGGATCAGAAGTCAAAGAAGTGGACTCCTCAGATCCTTTTTAGACATCGGTTTACCCCTCTCCAATCATGTTTTGATCTTTATCAAAAATGTTCCCAGTGGTCTTTTATTTACGATCATGCTGTTTTTTTAGCTAACATTTTTGTTAGTGTCCTTTTCTAGAACATAGTTTCTGCAGAGCAGCAGTACTTTATAAGAAATTCACCTCTGAGTTGTGGGAGATACCTGTAGTTGCCAAGTGAGCCTGTTCTCATTTCCCATTTGTTTACACTCTGTCCTACTAACTTACAGCCCCTCACATGCGCATTTCAAATATCAACTATAAGCTTTTCCAATCTTTGATTCACAAAGATTTCAATAAATAAATACTTAGAAACACAGTTTTAATCTTCATTTTCTTTATGTTTGTCCTCCATCATGAGGAAAATGCTACAAGACCATATTAAAACACCAAAAACACGAGTTCCATTGTAATGGGTCTTTAAAAAACCAAAGGGGTTTTATGAAATGAACGACCCTGGGAGTATTTCAGGCAGATAACTCTAGCAGTGTGTTTACCTGGTTACTCCTCCCCACGGGCGATTCAGTCTAATTAACTCACCTGTTTAGCGTCCTACTTAAGTCCCAGGTGTGCGGTCCAATCCCTCTTCTTCCATTTCCACGAGCTCTGCGTTCATCACCCCACCCTCCTCCCCAGCTTCCACCTGTGAGCTTCGTTAGGGGTCGTTTAATACCCTAAGTTTTCTATGTAGATCTTTGTTTTATTTATCTGAACAGAGCCTTATGCCAAACTAAATGAAATATGGAAATAAATCTTCACTGCATGAGTTGTCTGACTGAAGTGTTTTCATTTCAAGATTACTAGAGATTGAGAACCATCTGTAAGCAATAGTCTTGATTGACTCCATCACAAACTAGTACCCCAACCTAAACATACATTTTTGTTCATCTTTCTGCTCCTGCCCATTACAGGAGTCTGCCTCTAACAATGTTGATCTCAAACTTGCAGCTTCAAATATCGTCAAGTCCTCACTGTTCTACAGCTCGCTGAACTTGTATATGTATGGAAAAAAAATCTGAACAAACTTTCTCCTAAAATAATCCCAGACACGTTGTGGGTGTCCTAAACGTCAAACCCTCTGTCAAACGTTTCCCAAAATTCTATAAGGTAGAGTTCCAGAAGCATAAAACATTACAGCGAGGGATGGGAAACTGTTGTTTTTAATTGTGACTGGCTAGAAACTTGAATTAATGCTGGTATATTTTTGTCTTTTGTTAGTTCTGTGCTGTTTCTTTTATTTAGTACACAGCCCTGATGCACCAGAACAAACTAGAAAAAAATGGTGGGCTAGAACATTAATGTTAAACTGGCCCACAAAGAGATTCTGCCCAGAAAGTACAAAAAGGCTCATTCACATACAAGTACAAGGCAGAGAAACGTTTTGTTTTATTAGCAAAGCACTGAGTGTGACTTTAATGAAAATGTCACAAACTTATATTTTTTTCCTTAACCTTTGATATCCTCTACTAGTTTGCAAGGTATACAGCCACTGCGAGATACTGTCCTTTATGTCTGTGTGGGTGTGTGTGAGCGTGAAAGAGCACAGGCACACTTGTAAAACTATTTCATCTATTAAAAATAGACCTCTATAGTATCACAGAAAATAGTTTTCTCAAAGGGTTTCATTATCCACTGAATTGGTGCCTTGCATTGTGACAGACCTTGCTATCGTAGTCCCAAGCCCACCAATTTGGTTTTCAAGCAGCAGCCCCTCCCTCCCTGGCTCAACACAGTTTTCAAAAGAAATTCAAAATGGTTCTTTGATAAAAAGCTATTTTCATCATCCTTCACGATTACTCTGCGACACTGAAGGGTTAGAACTTATTTTTTTTTCTGACTAGGAAAAGTGTGACCTAGATCAAAGATGCACATTTATTGTCTTTTATGTTTCTGAAACTTTTGAACAATACCCACTAGGGATGCAGTGATACACTTTCTTTACAATTTGATTCAAACTTTGTTTTTTGGCTCATGGTTATATTTTGGTTTGATATATGATTTAAAAAAATCTTGTTTTTAAATTTGCTCATAAGCAAAAAACGTTCCCGATAAACCTTTCAGTTGGTTTAAAATAAGCCTGATGTAAAGTAATAGAACACTGAATAATGAATTATTCTCAAATGTAACATTGTTGAATCCTTAGAACTGATAAAACTTAGAAAGTTTAATCATTTGAAACCAGGGACAGAGCTACAACAGTTTATATTGGGAGCGGGGTTGGGGCAGAGCACAAGAGTGGAAGGCCATTACGAATGAAAGGATTAAGAATACGTAATTTATGACAGTTTTATTATTATTATGGTACTAATTTAATTCAAACAAGTTGTTTTTGTTATTTAGGAAATGCTCAAAGAAGCTTGATGATTTCATAATCTTTGTTGATACTGTTATGGATTCAAAAATTGGGGGGCAAATGTGGGGATCTTTTTGCTGGCGGGAGGGCAGTGGCCCCCTTTTGCCCCACTGTAGCACCGTCGCCTGTTTTGCAAAATTTTGCACAAGTTTTGCAAAAGTGCCTAAAATTGTCATTACTGTCCGATTTTGCCACAAAACAAGCTACTTTTTTCGAAGTAAAATAAAATCTTTTATTTTGACATATGAGGATTCTTTTCGTCATATCTGCGAATCTTTGCTGATGTAACTATAAGTATTGAAATTTAGCCTCTGTCAGTTGGAAAGTGCAGGACTTTTTACGTTCTTCTTCTACCTATGGAGGGAACAAAAGATTCTTTTATTGATTATGTCTTGTGCCCAACGTCTTTAGTGCTTCCCGAGTGAAATCCAAACAGTTTCCCAACTTTGATTTGACATCACCTTTTAATTAGAGGACTTCTGGGTGAGTTAACACTGAAAAAGTCTGAGGGCGAGACAAAAGAAGTTAGGAAAAGAAAGAAATGATTGGGGAGGTGGAGGAGAGAACTGACAGACATCAAGCTGTCAGTTTTGTTCCTCAGAGAGACGGGCTGATCTGACATTATTTGAGAGTCAAGCTGCCAAGCTGCATGCAAAGAAGTGGAGATAAGTGACAGTCTTCCTGTGGCTGGTTTGTTATTAATAATTTTAGCTCCCGAGGACATGTGCTGAAATGAACAGTTGTGCCAATCAAGCTTTTGAAAAACCCAAATGAATTCAAATTGGAGTTAGTAAAAATAAAATTCAATGAATAACTGTCAAATAGAGGGTTGCAAAAGATTTTGGAGTTCATGCTGTTTTTTTGGGATATTTCCATGAACTTTAAATATCTGCGTTATGTCAGAAACCATTTGATAAACCTCATAACTAAGTAGAGTTTTACTTTGTCCAGCTGGTTATAATAGAGCTCTGAGTGTTTTGGATAAAACAAGTCTTTATGTGGCTATATCTTTTAACTTGGATCAAAGTTGCAGCACTTGTTTTTATATCGACTCCCTGCTACACATTCAAAGAAACTGAAGGCCTAACAGAGGCACCTCGGAAGAAGCTTGAGTGATGAAAAGAACCTTTGCAAAATGCATTATTATTTGTGAAAGTGAAAAAACCTTTTGAAAAAGCACAAATGTTGCCAACTTACTGCTAATCCATGCTTTTCTTGTCTAATATGTTAGGTGTCGGAACGCTGTGACTATGTGTACGTCAACGGAAAGGAGACCAGAGGAAGGAGCAGAGTTGTGCTCAACTTCACCTACAGTTTTCTGAGTGCGCAGTTGGAGATGAGTGTGTGGATGCCCCGCTTACCACTGCTCATAGATGTGGCCGACCCTGAGCTTAGTCAGATCAAAGGCTGGAGAGTTCCTGCAGGAAGCATGAGGTAAGACACTGTTGGTTGCACTGAGCCACAGAGGCACAAATATAAAACTTGTTTTCTCTCTGTTAAAGCTGAAAAAAAGGAATCTTAAAGTTCCAAATCATGTGGTAGTATTAAAGTCCTGACATTGTTCTGCTTTCTGTTTTTACTCCCCAGGTGATAGATTGTTTAACATTGTCAAACACCTTAAACCTTTTAATCATGCATGAAGGCTAGGCAAAATAACAAAAAATAAAATCTATACATATAGGCCTTTTATGTATTATACAAGGTCCTTTAAAGTACGAAATGTTGTTTTTTTTGTCTGTCAAAGTCAAGTAAAACGCCAAATGAAAGGGTTCCTTTACCACATGGGGTTGTTTTAAAAAATGTAAAGACTTTCTTATTTATTCATAAACAGTAATTCAATTATTAACTTATACTCTCAGAATAAAAAAAAAGAAAAAAGAACATAAGTGAGTGGGGTTTAACTTGTTTTTAAGCAGTATACTAGCAATGAAACCAGCTAGTTTTACGTATTTGAATTCAAAAGTTTATTTAACTGGAGTCATTTCAACTTTCACCATTTTCTCAGCTGGAAAAATCTTTATCCGTGCCACAACATAACATCCGTACCATAATTGTAAACAAGGTTGGGTGTTTTTTTTAAATATGCTAACGTTTAGTAGTGTCAAACTGTGTTGTTGTTTTTTTTTTATGTGTAACTAACAAGGTCAAGTGTTAGCATTATCACAGTAATGTATGTTTAGCAGTACCCGTCGGTTGGGAATTATAGGTGTTGTAAATGTACTTACGCAGCTAACACTACTAACGGCACTAGTGCTACTCTCAAATCTAACGTGCAGAATGTCAAACAGTAAAGTCTTATCTCTGACTTTTTTCCCTTGCTTAATGCGTTTTATCGTACAGTGCGCCTTATGTATGACATAAATTCAAAAATAGACTGTTTATTGACAGTGCGTCCTATGGCGCCTGAAATATGGTAAGCCCTGAAACCATCCAACAATAGTTTTTTTGTGACACGCTTGTACATAATTACCACAAAAAAAAAATCATTAAACTGGAATACAACAAACGTTTTATAAATTTAAATTTATTTTGTTTCGAAGTTTGTTTTGTGTTCTTATCATGTCCAACTCCATCACTAAAATAGATTATTACTGGATTTATTTATACCGGCTTCTCAATATTCTGGGTCACAGGGGTCTGCTTGGGCCTCTACTAGGTGAGTGGCATTGTACCCACGATACTTTAGACCTCCACCTACACACTGAATGATGGTTGTGTGGGTGGAGGTCAAAAATATGAGACTGATTATTCCAGTGGAAGATGAAATGCATCAGAGGGATGGCTTTTAATGATAGTGTGCTGATCTGTGTGATACTGCTACCTAAAAAAAAAAAACTTAACTGCTGCAAAGATGGCAAAATGGTGTGAAAAAGAAAGAAATCAGAAAGAAGTTAATAAAAAAAGACTTATTTGTAAGCATTCTAATTAGTACTGCAACATCCTTGGGCCAAAAGAAGATTTTCTATTGTAATAATAAAAAGAAGGAAAGACAGCAAAAACACTAATTTTACTACCCACCCTACAATTTTATGAAATGTATTTTTTACCTCTGAAATTTGACGCCGACGTCTCCTTATGATGATGAATGCTAGTGCTGTGGCAGAAAAATGACTGTAAGGTTAAAGTCCCATTATCTGTCAGCTGTTATCTGTCAAAGTCGTTCTCCGCATTTGACCCAAGCGGTGAGCTGCAGACACAGCCGCGCTCGAGAACCATTTGGTGGGTTAACCCCCCAATCCAACTCCTTAATGCTGAATGTCAAGCAGATTTTTAGAGTTGGATTTTTAGAGATTTTATGTGACTCGGCCTGGATTTCTACTCACAACCTTACAGTCGCGGGGCAGACACTCTTCCACAAGGCCACTAAATCAGAGTGTTGTTCATATCCGTTGCCATGTCTTTAAATGACTTTTCGTCAGATTTGGTCTGTGTTTTCACACAAGTATGATTTAATAGAAACAGTGCAATTGCGAAATTGTTTTTTTTTTCCACATTTCTAGAATTTCGATAAAGTTTTGTGCATATGTGTAATGGAAATACAGCTAATGAAAGACTTATTTCTGACTCTTTTGTCTCAAAGTGCCTTATATATGACATACGTTTGAAAATAGACCATTTATTGACCGTGCACCCTATAGTATGGTCATCACTTGACCTCTTCTCTCCTCCGTGCCCTGTCTGGAGGAATGTGCCTGTTTCCTGGAGCTGCCCACCAAGGACAGATCTCATGGGAGGCCCCCACTCCCCATCCTCCTGAGCCTTGTGTATTGTGTTGTGTCTGCATATGTGCTTTTTGCGTGAACGTGTAGTTTTTTCTTGTACTTACATATCGCTCCTGTTCGAGTTGCACTGGAAACTAAATTCCCTCGGGATTAATAAAGTATCATTCATTCATTCATTCAAAATACGGTTAGAATTACAACCCCCCCCCCCCCCCCCCCCCCCAAAAAAAAAAAGAAAAATTATATTTGAGACTTTTCCAAATGGTCTACAATGACTTTATCATCCATTCATTAGAAATCTCATTGAAACAAGGCTATCACTTTTTCTTCTATAGTCCAGAACTGAATTCTTTAGCGATGGTAGAATTAGCATCTTGCAAAACGACACTTCAACATATAGTGATTCAAGAATAAACTACAGCTGGAGGAGAAGTACTGTTATATTTCCGCCTCTTAATGATCGCAGTAAGAGCAGACAGTTCTATTAAAAAATTCTTAAAAAGTTGATTTTTCTTCTAATGTGAATAAAAGCTGTTTAAAATAGAAAATGCAAATGACAACAGATGATCAGTAGAGCACACAAAGTAATTAGCATCTAAAAATAGACATTCTAATCATGATTTACTGCCCTACAAAGAGTCAGTGTCATGATTTGAAGCATCTCTTTCAACCGAGCCCGAATATCCCATTAACACACAATTTGTATTGTAATTTATACGCCAATTACAGGAAGTGGCAGAGAACACACAGATGATCTTTGGTGTTGCTGATAAACACGTACATGAAATCAAGACGTATTAGTTTGTGAAGCAGTTACATGAATGACTGCCTATGACATTGTGAAGAACTTTGAAGTAATAAATATGTAATGACATATTTGACAGGGGCATCTTTGATGTTTTGTGATTACTCCTCCACTTTGGGCCTTTGTTACTAACAGAATGGTTTGATATCTTTTTTTTTTTGTCAATGTTTTCATATTGTGCCGTTTTTGGCTCATTGGCCTACAGATCCATTGTATAAAAGGTCAACACTTCAGAGGTGAGGAGAAACCGATGCCGGCTAAATGCACAAGCTTGCTAGATAACACCAATGCTAAAACCATACAGGAGCATGGATTTATGTTTTCATTTTTCACAAACAAAGAGAACCACATTAATTCTTCTTGGCATAGATAGTAGAAACACTTTGTGTTTACATTTACATGAAAGTGCAGTCAGCTGCACATCTATGATGTTGATCTTACTCTCTAAATCATCTCAGAGGAGTTATGTTTAATGAAAATGTACTGACAGTGACGCTAAGCACAGTCACCTCATTGCCACGGCCAAGACAATGGTTAGATAACATTTAGGGTTTGTGATATTACGCATTATTGTAGACTTTCAGAAGATGGGGAACAACATGGTCAGCAAGAATGCATTGGCAGGCTGTGGGATTTAAATGATGCACAGTTGCTTTTATGGTCTATACCATTTTACCATCCAAACAAGCCTAAACCAGTGACAAGCTGGATCTATGCATTATACGGTCTTTGCATGTTTCATTGCTCTTCAGATTGAGTCAGATGTTTCTAATCTTCAGTGGTCCTGTTTTTGTGGTCTGATCTGACAGTGATGGAATCTAGTGAAGTCTTTAACCTAAGTCACATGCACCCGTAAGGGGGGTTGACCTGTACTGGTGCATGCAAGGAGCACGGTCTTTTTTTCTTGAACAGCACTAAAGGGCCCCTTGTGCAGTGTGCACTGTTTGGTGGCATTGAAAAAATGTAATATCGGTACGACAAGTCTTACCTACTTTTACTTACCTGCATGTGTTGTTAAAGTATTTACTATGACCTGTTGTGTGCCTGTAGAAAACATGCATGAACATTTTAGTTCTAAACGGGCTCACAAAGTGGTCTACCACATTGAAATTTTGTGAGGGTGTGGGTACCGGATGTTCCCGGGCTGCCGGATGTTCTCGGGGTCCTTCGGGGTCCTTCGACCAATGATGACGTCACACTATTTGATTGGCCGTAAGTTGCCACGACCAATGAGTTAACCGCGCTAAGTTTTTTTTAAAACTTTATTGACAATTGCGGTATCATACATTAACAATGACATTAACGTTAACAACGAACAATAACAATGTAATGAATATTGCTTCGAAGATCAGTCACCATTGCCAATCATAACATATTAACATACAAAATAAAGAATATAGGGGAAAAAAAGAAACAATGAACATAACACACAAATAAATAAAAACATAAGTAAAATAAAATAAAGGAACATAGAAAAAATCTAAATAGTCTAATACTAGTTAAGTTAGGGGTACTTGTGAAGTTTGTATTTCTGAACAAAACTAAGCAATTTCAAGCCATTCTTCTTTTTCATATAATGAAGTGATTGAAAGTAAAAACAGAGCTCTTTATTAAATGTTAGAAAAAGTGGTTTGGTCTTCAAAACTTGACCTCACCAAGATGGCGGTGCTCTCCTCCCATGAGGAACCACGTGATGTCTCCTCTAGTGATATAACTCATTGGAAGGACCCCGAAGGACCCCGAGAACATCCGGCAACCCGAGAACATCCGGTACCCACAGGGGCTACAGCAAGGCTCCGTACAGATTTGCCCATTTTTTGCCTACAGACAGCCCACATTCACCCGGAAGGCCTTAACATTGCTGGTCTGTCAGCATTTGGTGGCAGACTTGGATATTTTTTAGGAATTGGTTTATTTCAAGCAATCCAAAAGAAAAAAAGAAAAGACTAAACATGACAAATTCATATATATATATATATAGCAATTTGACCATTCTTTTTTAATCATCAATGAGATTTGTAACTTAGGGGCCGGTTTAGCTCGTGCTGGTTTGTGGTGCCTTCCATCCGTGAAACCAGGGTTCAATTTCGGGCTGATCCCTATTCCCTTCTCTGCTGCTGTGCCGGTCCCAAGCCCAGTTGGATTGAGAGGGTTGCGTCAGGAAGGGCATCTGGCATAAAACATTGCCAAGTTAACCATGCTACTCATCCTCGAGGGAGTGTTGTTTTGCTGTGGCGGCCCCTGATGGGAGGAGCCGAAAGTGAAAGAATGAGATTTGTAACTTAAGACAAAAGGTGCCAAATTAGCCTGTGACTGTTCATGAATTGTCCCTCATAGTGAACTTTGTTTCGTTTTTAAACAAAAAGAAAAGAAAATTACTTTTGTTTCCGAAATGTTTTTTTTTTTTTTTTAGGGAATTTTTCACGTCATGTATTGGATGATGACATTTCTTCCATCATTCATTCATTTTTTTTTTTTCATTTTCTTAACCGCTTTTCCCTTTCGGGGTCACGGGGCTGCCGGAGCCTATCCCGGCCACTTATGGGCGAAGGAAGGGGACGCCCTGGACAGGTCGCCAGTCTGTCGCAGGGTAGAATGTCCACAAACACACACCCATTCACTCTCACACTCACACTTAGGGATAATTTAGAGTTGCCAATTAACCTATGAAGCATGTTTTTGGACGGTGGGAGGAAGCTGGAGATCCCAGAGAGAACCCACGCATACACGGGGAGAACATGCAAACTCCACACAGAAAGGTCCATCATTGATGTTGTTTTTCCCGTCCCCAAGCCGGGACTTGAACCGGAGGCCTTCTTGCTGTGAGGCAAGAGCGCTAACCACTGCGCCACCGTGCAGCACATTTTTCCATCATTTCAACAAAAAGTTATTTGGCATGAAGCAATACTGGATATGCCCCTTACTAATCATAAAACTGTTATTAGTATGCGGACATTAAAGTCGCATTTAAAAAACTCAAACATCATCATCCATTCAACAGTGTCTGATGCTATCAATCTTTTCCGGTTTGATAATTGTGTTTAATTTTTAACATTTATTTTACCATAGTACTTTGTTTTCTAAACTGTTTCTAAAAAGGTTTTTTTTTTTGTTTTGTTTTTCTATTTTTAATTGAAATTTTAATGTTTTTAATCTTTAATATTTTTCTGCGTTGATTGATTCCTTGATGTGAATTGCACTTCAGGGCCACCGTACTTTCAGAAACCAGTTTAAATTGAATTTCACAGTAACACATAAAAAGGCATCCAGCCTTGGTGACACTTGTAACTCTGTTCGCTCCATCCTTTCCTCTTCTCTCGTCCGCTTGCTTTGGAGCATACATTTGATTCAATTGCAAAAGGGATTTATAGAAATTCATCACAGGCGTGTCTAAGCAGTAGTTTACGTCTGTCAATTAAGACAGGCAAAATTAAAAATGAAACATGTCTTGAATCACCTTTGTGTCTTAAATACATTTTTTCAAGCTTATATTCCACAAAGTGTCATTTTTATAATCATCCAGTTTGGTTTATCAGTGTTACTCTTCCACCACTTGTTAGGGATGTAAGAAGATAAATCATTATATCCACCAAATTTTAGATATATTTGTAGTTTGTGCACATTTTCGACCAAAGATAGTAAAACAGAATGTTTCTTGACATTTCTTCCTCAGAGTGCTGCATGCTCCACCTAAGTGAACAGTCATTCAGTGTGCAAGCCTCCTTATTAAAGTCCCGCACACTGGATGACCTGTCAGTCACGCCAGCAAACATGCCCTGACCTTGTGTTTCTGCTGCCAGCAACAAATGTCACCTTGATGTAGATTGCGGTCCCCTCACTTATTTGGAGGAAGAGGAGGGGACGGTGCATTGAAGCCAGGTTAGGAAGCAAGCCAAGCCACTGGGCCACAACATGTTAACCTGTCAGCCCATTTTTCTGCCTGACTAGCCATGCCTCATTAAACCTAATGGAAACTGTCAGTGTCACTCCCCTCGGCCACCTGACCAGAAGAGAGGCAAGTGGTGCTTGAAGGAATGTGAATCAAAGGTGTAGAGGGGAGGAAAATTAAAGTATAAAAACTAAAATGTGAGCATGTGCAAGGATCTCATTAGATACTTCATGATGTAAAATAATGCATTAAAGGACATTTAACTTTATTTAAAGGACTTTGCAGTTTTATTTCCCTCTTTCTCAGACTTTACTCCTATAGGTCTTTAACTCATGAGTGTGACTTGGATGAAAAGAAACCAAAGAACCAACATTTGACTACATTCTACTACTAAAAACAGTCAGTCGGATGCTTTTATCTGCAAAGGAGCCAAACAAATGCCAACTTTAAAAAAATATATATATTTAGGTTGCCCTCTGAAAGGAAAAACGAGAAAGCTAGTCTGTCTGTAGTTTGTCTCTGCAAACTGTTTTTAATGGATTTTCAAAAACTCAGGAAACTGTGACTTTTGGAATGTCAGGCAAATGTGTGGCACGACACAGAATCTGACAGCCTTAAATGCATCAGAAGTTTTATCGACTTTTATCTTGGAGAAAAAACCCAAACCAATTATTGTGACACAAAGCAACTGAAATAGAACTTCTGCAAATGTGTAAAGCGAAGAGCCTCCGGAGGTTGTTACCTAGCAAACAGTCATGTGTGGTGGTTTTTTAGTCTCTCTGCTCTCTATCTGTTGCTTAACAGCTTTCTTCTTTTTGCCTTCAGGTATGAGAGAGTTACCGACAGCAAAGACGGGAATGCGGCAGATGACCGGACGGAGAACTCCTGCGGACCTCAGTACCAGAGCACCACTCTGCGTGTCCTCACTCAGTTTGTGGCTGATCTGGAGGAAATGAAAGGAGTCCCAGAGGATGATGGGATGGGTCAACAGAACTTCCTCCTTGGTAGCGACTGGCATGTGGACATGACACAACTTGTCAAGGAATTCTTGAGGGTGGAGGAGCCAAGTATCGTGGAACTGCTGAATGGTCAAGTGCTAATCGGACGTCGTGCTGGAGTCACCAAACTACAGGTTCTGTACTTTCATCAGATGTTTGGCTTTAAGATTATGCACTTAAACAGTTTGCTTCTCATAAAGAGCAGTTCTCAACTTTTGCAGGGGAGAAGGGCTGTGTGGCCTAAGGAGGTCAACATCCTATTAAGTTGTGCATAATTATTTGGCAGATTCTTATTAGAATAAAATGAGACAAAAAAAAGGGATTTCACTGATTGAAAAATTATAAAAAGTTTGCCATGCAGAACTCTCAAAATATCTAAGACCTAAACCCAATTGAGAACTTTTGGCCATTCCTTAAGCATGAAGGTAAACAGTAGACCTTTCTATAAAGCGTCTGGGAGGCTGTGGTCGCACCTGCACAAAATGTTCCTTCCCACCAGATCAAGAAACTATATGACTCCAGGAATGGGAGCCTTGACTGTTATTGAAAACAAAGTGGCTATATTGGTCACGTAGACTTTTTTTAACAGGTGAAAATAAACAACTGACATAGGAATAGCCTTGTTTTTTTTTTTACTGAGTTGCATAATTCTGCACACTAATAGTCTTTAAGGAATTCCACAACTTTTACAACCTAAATGGTAACATTAATAGGTAGTTTGGCAATAATCAAACAAGTTTTGGATTAATAAAATAAATCCTCAAAAATACAACTTGCCTTGTGCACACCATTTCTTATATATCAGAAAAATTCAGGAAATGTGTTTGGTGAATTATTACCATGAAATAACAAGCCTAGGCAGTGAATTTTACGTTTTTTTAAGCCTGTGTTTATCATTATATGTTACCACATCTGTAAGGAACACGTCTACAAACTGCAAGGTTGAGCATTTTGGCTGAAAACTTTGCCCAAACCTCTCTGCTAGTAACTTATTGAGCTGTATTTCTTCTTAAAATCTATTTGAGCTTGTGATACATTGTGGCCAATTCTGTATTATTGGTTCAACCCAATTTGTCACTCACAAATGTGGCACATTTTAAAAGGTGATTCAACTGAAATTTATCGCTAAGAAGCATTGGTACAAGAAAAAAATAACATACCAAACACAAATTTAAGCGTTTGAGTTTGAGTTGCCAGAAAAACCAGTGCATCTCGAGGAATAAATGATCATTTGATTAGCAGAACATCAGACAAAGACACATAAGAGAGTTTGCAGAGTAAGACAGTCCAGATTTGGCAGGTGCAAAAGGAAGAAATTCAAGAACCGCCAAATCGATTTCACTTGGGCATAAACACTTAAACCCATCATGAGGCTGACAGAAAGACATGCTTTAATGGCACATCCAATAAAAGCTGACACCTGTGCGGCCTTTCCTTCTCTCTGCCTTTTAGTCTGCTCCTTCCAGCCACGTGGGCATGCACACACATGCACAAATACTCCCAATCCTATTTCTTTAATGATACAATCAGGGCCTTGCTCTGGGTAACACGTTAGTCGCGCTCGCATCGTAAATCAACATCAGTCTGACATTTACAAGATGGCACAACAACCCAACACATTGTTGGAACACAAGCAGGACTGGGATCGTTTTCTGCTCCTTATTATGCATTGAAGAGCGCCGTGTGCTCTGCACGACCGAGTAGCCGCTGCATGCTGAGGTTTTTTTTTTTCTTTTTTGAAAGCTTTGCCTCTCACAGCTGTAGCCAGATGATTTTTTGTTGTAACAGTGAAAAGCAGTTCAAAATTTCAAACACAGCCATTTGCTCCAAAGCTTTTCTAATTTTCCTTTTAAGTAACTTTTTTTATAAGCATATGCATGTTTTATAAGCAAAGTAGACATATTTGAGCCGGGCATGCAAGCGGGGCTTCTGCCGGCACCGCAGCACGTCGGATCCCCGACGGAGGACCACTCTGGCCCACATGAGCGTTTATTGAGGCCTGGGCCGGTTTGCGTGGCTCCTCAATTGGAAACGAATCCTGCCACGGCACCTACTGCCAACAATAATAATAATACTCGCAAAAAATCTATCTCCTCACAAAGATTTGTGTTCTCTCACTGTGTAGTTTTTAACTCTTTAGTAAATAAACATAGTATTTGTGTCTAAAGATAGAAGTCTTTAAAGTTGAATATAAAGTGAACTTTGTGTGCATATATATATATACATATATATGCAGCTATATCTATATAGATTTCTCTCTCTCTATCTATCTATATATATATATGTATAGGTATAGGAAGATCTTTTAGAGCTTGTCACCTCAAAAGTAGCTTGCATTGCAAAAAAGTGTGGGCACCCCTGATTTATATATTTACAAAAATCCAACTTCTTGATCTTTTTTTGGTCTGATTTATTTGGCAAAATTTCGGTTTTATGGTATTTAAAGACCCACTCTGAAAATTGTGTTTTGAAATTGTTCTTGAACAATTTTTTCTCATGATGGAGGACATAGTATATGAAGAAAATTAAGTTTAAAATTGCATTTCTGAGTTTTTCTTTATTCAAATCGTGGTGAATCAGGAACAGACGATAAAACTCTGTTGGAAAACGATTTTAATCAGCTGGTGGGCATCAAGCTCCCTGCTCCGCCCTGTGCTGATGCATCTACTTATAGACAAATAGATCGATCCATGTGTCGAGTTTTTACTAGATATTATATATTATTCACAATCAAGGTTCAAAGCAGTTGATAAGAACAACTCTTATGACCCACCATTCTAGCAGCATTTAAACTCATCTTCTACACACAAATATAGAGACAATTAGTGTGTAATAATTAAATATCTGTATGAGTAGGAGCCTTTTGGAATTCATAGTTAATTTTAAAATGGTGTAGTTTCAAGTTGTGCGAGTTTGAATTTGATTTATTTATTTTAAATTGTATTGTATTTGTATTGTAAGTCTTTGATGTTCGAGTGTACATGTGAATACACAATTGCAAGAGCACACACAAAATGTATTGTATGAGTTACAAATCAAGAACTACTCACACACAAATCCATTGTGTCTATATTCTGTCAGAACTGTACAGTATGATAGCTCACTATTTTTGTTTCACCGGTATTGTTAGGTTGAGGGTGTGAGGGGCTGTAAGCTAGCGGAAGAGCACACAAACGAATGGATGATGGGGAATGGGGGCCGGGTTACTGCACGGCAACGGTCCATCCCACAATTCAGCGATGAATTACTAATAAACTCCTGCCGCTCTGCAGGAACCAACAATACAGCATTTTTGCTTTTGGCTAAAAACGGCAGAATCACAATTAAAATACTGCTGGGAACGCCTTTAAAACAAATCAAAAGATGATTAGAGTGGGACTTTAATAGAGTTCCGTGTTCATGAATTAAAACAGAGAACACAATCAGAGTCTTGTTTGGGCTCAGCATCACACCTAAAGACATGACATTTAAGCCGAAGCCAAGTATTTCCAAAGACTCTACCCATGAAGAAAAATCCCATAGTGCTATTGAGTTGGTAATAGGATCATTAAAATACTGCAGGAGGAAGAAATAAATCAATTTAAGCGCTCGGTTTCTGACGTGTAATGGATAGTGCAACACATTCTACAGCTAACCTTTGCAGAAGTGTCACCCTGTGAGTCAGAGGCACATGGTATAGATAGCAATGATTTTATGTCATTGTTGGTTTCTTTACATCAGTATCAGAAGATTGGATTTTACTGGTTTTAAGGGACTGAGGGTCATCTTGGATCTGGACTAAAATAATAAAGGACTAGACTACTGTCTTTGAATTGAAAGGTGGTTGTGGAGGTAATTGCTCTCATTGGGGAATGCATAAGGAAATCTGTAAATTTGGACATTGGGAGGGTATGGAATTGGATGCATTTGGAAGCTTTTTTAGGAAAATGTCACGTTTATGGATGAGGGCCAAAAGCAGAATTTGCAGTTGATTCTGTAATGGGGGGGTAGAAGAAAAACAAATAATGTATGAAGAAGAAAAGCAATCTACTGTGTCTATCAAGTCGAAGAAAGAATCAGCATCCTACAATGTAAAAGAACCATAAAGCCTGCACACTTAGAGGCACAGAATAGTAAGGGAAAGTCCTGATCAGCAATGCAATGCAATGTGCGCAGAGGGTTTCGGCCAAAGAGTCTTAACATGCAACTATTCCGTACATCTTATCCAATTGTGCGTGATTTTTGCAAGAAGCATCCGCAAATTTGTGGCTTTCCACGACTGTTCCATGAATGTCTAATGGACTTTTCACGCATGTGCCATGGATATATAACTTTTATATTGCGCATACCAATCACGTTAAAATTATGTAATTGACGCCCGAATTAAAGGCCAGATTTGGCTTTTACATTGGTTTACGTGTTCTTTGCGTGGTTTATTCGTACTTCTTTCATGGTTTTCACGTGGTTAATTTGTGATACATCTGTGAAAATTTTACTTACAGACCACAACATTTCTCACTTTTTCCATTCACGTATGACTAGTTTTCCTCTGTGCAAAATGTACATAGTGGCTGTGTGACATCACCTTTAGCTTTAGTAAAGAAACAACAAAACTTCATTTTATGAAAATGTACAGTTTGGGTAAATCCAAAAATGAAATTGTGACGCAGGAAAAAAAATGGTTTACCCAAAAGCTAAAATGAAACAAATCTTTTTTGCCATATTTTTTTATTGCATTAAATTAAAGATTGAAAATTTTCTCCAACAAAGGTTCTAAATCAACACCACTTTTTCTTTTGCACCAATTCTTCTTGATGACACATTCAAAGATGTGCCCTTTACGAAGGACTTACTCTTAGCGATTGAAAATTAGAAAATGCTATGTTGGGAGCAAAAGGGAAAGTGCAAAGAGGTAAAGCAAAGGCAGGAAAACAAGTAAATGGGGCTGTACAAATGAGGCAGTGATCAGCGCTGACAGTTCATTATGGCTGGTAAATGCAGCCATGTGGGGGCGGCTACAGGAGAGACTGGAGCTGTAATTGGACCGGAAAGGAGGGAATCTTATAATGGTTTCACTGACTGCTTACACAACGGGTAGCACAAAAGGTTAAAGCGCACGCTACTCCGACCAGGATTTAAATACATATACGTTTTTTTGGAGGTTTAAGATAAATCTTGTATTGTATCCTCTTGTTTTTAAATGATTTTTGTATGCATTTTGTGTTTTAGTTTTCGTTTCTTAGACAAAAAGTCTGACTTTTATATCAGTTTTTACGAATTCTGATGCAAAAGGACATAAAAGCTTCATCAGCTGTTTATAGGAAAGTGCACAGTATATCATTTTGTCCTTATTGCCATCAGAAGTTTGACATATTTTATTACACATCGGTATTTTAGAGGTCACTATTTGCCCCAAACACAACTGCAATAAAAACATTAACCCAAATGAAAATCATGTTTTGGTATTTTTAACACATGGCCTTTCTCTCATGATGGACGACATGTATAAAGAAAACGAAGGTTGAAGTTGCATTTCTGAATTTTTCTTTATTCAAATTGTTGCAAATTAGGAGCAGACAAAAAATTGGTGGACCACAAGCTTCCTGCTCTGCTCCATTCTGATGCATCCACTTGTAGATGACAAGATTCATGTACGTCTTGGTTTTGCACGTGCAGTACAATGCAATTTGTTTTATTTTTTAGGCAGCTACATTACTTTAGCTTGTATTTTTTTCAAATACAGGGGTTTGACCTACTGCAAAACACACAAATGCAAAAAAAAAAAAAAAAAACTCCATTTGAATCATTGCCTTTGTATTTACGGGCTTAATGGTTTGATTCTTGGATGAAACATGCTTAAAAAGCAGCTCTGTTTTTTTTTCTTCTCCAGGTGCTTTCCCCTCTGACATCTACAGTCTTGGCTGAGAGGAGCATCCGGGTCATGGATGATAAAGTGAGTGTGACAGAGCTCGGAGTGCAGTTGGTGTCTGGACTTTCTCTATCGTTGCAACTCAGTCCCGGGAGCAACAGGGCAATCGTTGCCACTGCGGCAACACAGGAAGTCATGGAATCCCCTAAGCAGGTAGAGTACGGTCAAACTTTCTAAATTAAAAGTCTAAATATTTATTCAGAGTATTAAGCAATTTTCTCTCAGAGAGATGTGAGTTAATTGGGGATAACTTTAGCAGGCTTGAGTCAGGATTATTAGGTAGTTTATAATACCCACTGGAATTCGTTAAACTGATACACCGTGTAAAGCAAAGCTTTCACCTTGATTACAATCCCCACCCACAGAGCTGTTACGTTATTAGTATAATTATATTTTCCAATGAAGGCTGCATCTCTTGCTAAAATAATATTTTGCACTCAGGCAAAAATCCAGTCCATCCATTTGTTATAATTAACCTTTTTGCTGCAATAAAAAGCTACTTTTTCTCCCCCATGTGTCCCTCTCTTGTATTTTCTAGTGTTTTTTTTAGGTCCTTTCACATTTAAATTGATTTTTTTTTTGGTCAGTAATTTGCAGTGATTTTCTCTGTTTTACTGCTGTTACCAATTTGAGTTTGGCTCTGTGTCTGTTTACACAGGAGGCTCTCATCAGTTCTTGGCTCCAGTTTAGTGATGGATCCATGACTCCATTGGACAACTACAACGCGGCTCATTTTACCCTGGCAGCCACCTCTTTGGATGAACAGGTGGTGGAAGTGCAACGCAGCGAAGCGTGGAAGTGGCCCATTGTCGTAGCCAAGGAAGAAGGTCAAGGTTTGCTTGTTCGTGTTGAAATGAGCTCATCAGAGGTCTGTCAGAAGGGCAAACGGCGTACAGTTTTGGCCACCGGCATCGTAAATGTTCAGGTGAGGTTTGGTCAATCTGAGGAGCAATACAGACAACCAGGAGACAGAAGAACACGTCCAGATCCTCCATATTACGGGGGATCTATATCTGACATGGACACTGGATTGATAAACCGTGGAGCCACTACCATCAGGGGCCAGGTTCCAATGAAGCCCAATGGGGGCCGTTTATCGGCGGACAGGGGAGCAAGGGTCCCAAATCAGTTCTCTGAATACCCAAACCAGGCTGAGCTCCCCCGAAGCCGCAGCACTGACGAGGACTTGCTGCCGTCACGACGAGGCCTGACGGATTTGGAGATCGGAATGTACGCCCTGCTTGGCGTCTTTTGCCTGGCCATTTTGGTTTTTCTCATCAACTGCATCTCTTACGCGTATAAATACCGTAACAAGCAGCTCTCTCTGGAAGCCCCGGAGACGATGCCTCATGCCCACGACTGGGTCTGGCTCGGACAAGAAGAGGGGCTGTGTCTGCAGCAGCAGCAGGAGGAGCTGAGCGGAACGCTGGAGGAGGGTAGTCAATTATTAAATGGGAGCGTGCAGCATGGTCGTACCAGCGGAGGTGGATGTAGCTCGAGTGGAAAGGATCACCGGAGTGAGTCACTTAACTCGCCCACTACCAAGAGAAAGAGGGTGAAGTTCACTACTTTCTCAAACGTAAAGTCCAGTAATGGATGCCCAGTACTCAGCCCACTAGCGCTGGTGCAGACCAGTGAGATAAAATGGGTCTGTCCAGACATTGAGCTTGGGGACTCAAAGGATCTTAGAAACTACATGGAAAAGCTTAACGAGAATGCAATTAAGAACACTGCATAAGAGGTACGGGGTGTTTTCAACGAACTACACAGAAACTCACCTGGATGCCTTTAGAAAACGGAAGAAGAGGGAAAAAAAGGGGGTGAGGAAACAAACATGTGGCTGTTCTTTATTTGTCCATCTCGCCATTAAAATAGAATAGTGGACTCAGCTACTGGTGTTTCAATGACAATTTTGACATAGAGTCAAGCAACAATTTTCCCAGACACGTTTTGCCACGACAAATTAACACCATGATAAAAGAAAGGGGGGGAATTGTGATCATGGTTTTGTTGCTTTTTTTCTCATTTTGTTTTGTCTTAAGTTAATTCTCATTTTCCATTTCTTTGTCAATGCAAAATCTAACATTTTAATGTTTTTATTGTTTTACTAAAGCATTTTTTGGTACTTTTTGAACTCCTTTTCTAACTTTCCCCCCCAGATATGATGAATCTTCTTCACCGTATGCCGGCAGTTATAGATTCTATAGCAGGAGTTTAAACCAACTTTTTATTGTATATAAAAGTAAAGTTTGATTTGTTGATACTATGTGTAGTAACATCTCGTAAAGTGTTTTTATTTAATTAATTGTTTTGTTTTGTTTTGCTTTACATTTTGTTTTTCTCCAGTCTCCAGGAAGCAGATCTGTGCATGACCTTACATAAGGGGAAGAATATGTGTCCGGTCTGGTACACAGACTCAGAAAGTGTAGATAACTTAAAAACGTGTTCGCTTGGAGAC
The DNA here is from genome assembly GCF_053564925.1 of Oryzias latipes. Lineage (NCBI taxonomy): Eukaryota > Metazoa > Chordata > Actinopteri > Beloniformes > Adrianichthyidae > Oryzias > Oryzias latipes. The sequence goes on from NC_136248.1 coordinate 16,337,295, forward strand.
ATGTCACAACCATTCACAATGTGAAGACTTGAAATTGTTTATTACTGTTATTTAATTTTTTTTAATGTTCCCAAATTTCTTTTTATCATAAATTGTTGATTTTCTTTGTGATGACTGCTCCTCCCCCTTTGTGTATGTCACATCACGTAGGCTTGTCTGTACAAAATCAAATGTCGCAATTATGTCAGAACAAATTATATCCATCTGCATAATTGTGAGTATCAAGACAATCACACCACAATTAGTTTGGTCGAAATTAGCAGGAAAAAAAAAGATGAGGAAAAGTGTATATGCCATTTTGGATCCTAGTAAAGGAGTTATGACAATTTATAAAAGAGTTATGAAAAACTGTGAAATCAATGACCATATCTGATCTATTACCCTCTTTTGTTGTATGGCGGTATTAGTCAAGTTCATCCTTTTCTACTGTGTCTCTGTTTGAAAATTGGCTGCTGACTTATTAAAATTGAAGGTGACTCTTATTTGTCTTTGGGATTCATTGGTCTCCTCTGTTCTGCCTGCTCTGTTCTGTCTTTCTGACGGATCTAGGAGGTGCAGAGATGCTGCTTTCATTAAATATTGTAGTTGTTGACAGTATGGCTGCTGGGGCTGAAGAGGAAAATATTAACTCAGGACGCAATGCACCACCTTGAGCTCAGCTTCCCCTCAGATGTAATAATTTTATAGATTATAAAAATATTAGTTTTTTTTTTCATAAAACCTGATTTAATGTGTGTAGCTGCTGTACAATAATGCACAAAGTAAATGTAAGTGATAACACTCCAGAAAGAGATTTGTGACTTGTATCAGCTGTTTTCATTTTAACCTTAATTTCATCACATTTATATTTTTACTCTCCTTAACTTAAGGAACCCCCCTGTTTTTTAATATATACTTGGGAGCATTTTTGTGAAAAAAAAGCACTTTGAAGTTGTCTTCACTGCTAAAACTGAAACTTTTTAAAAGTTTCTTGTTTCAAGAAAAGTTTTCTTATTTTTTGTCTTGTTGAAGACCGTGTCACACAGCCACTATGTACACTGTCTTGCAGTAAACAGGAACAAAGACATCCATTCACACCAAGATGGCGAGGTGGAGGAAAATCTCCTTTTTTCTTTGTTAAACTGCGTCACGCTGAGCTGAAAAGGACTACAGTTAAAATAGAGTTCATTCAAAAGCTTGGATCCCACCAGCTACCTTCTACACCTGAGACACTCAACCTTTTTACTGCTGTTTTCCTCTTCTTCTTACCAGACAAAAGTATGTTTGTTTGGTTTTTAAAGATTTTCTTTGCAGAAAATCAAATAAGCTTCGCAACCTACCAGGAGTTCTTCCCACTTATTCCTTTGTACATGTGTACATGCTTCTGAGATAAAAAAAAGACTTCAAACAGGTCTTAAAGATATAAAGACTTGGATGACTTCCAATGTTCTTCTGCTAAATTCAGATAAGACTAAGGGTTTTATTTTTTCGTGTTGTTTTTGGAATTCTTTCAGAAACATAATTTCACAGAATAGAATTACTTTAAGCACTGTTCCTGCAGTGAAACACCTTGGAGGATTTTTTTGAATAGAAATTTACTTCAAATTAACACATTTTTTAGATTTGCCTTGTCCCTCTAAGTAGCATTGACTAAACTACAAATGTTTCAAAGTAATGTTGCAAAACTTGTGTGTTTACTGATTAAGATTGGACACTAATTCCTCAATATCATGCTGTTCCAAAATGACTAGTTCTGATCAAAACAAATAGCAAAACTTTATAATTCTCTTGTTTTAGCTTATTTTAAGTGGCTTTTAGTTCATTACTTTCTAGAATATTTTCTATGTTTTAATTTACAAATATGCTGATTATGTGGATTTGCCCCCAGAAAAAGAAATTGAAGTTGTGTCACCATAAAAGTAGATTTGTTTACAAATGACCCCCCTGGCAGAAAAGACTTTGTACTTTTTGGCAAAACCCTAATTATCAGGCACAGAGGTCAGCCGTTTCTTTTAGATGATGAACAGGTTTCTGCATATATCAGGAGGTATTTTGGTCAACTCTTCCTTGCAAATGAATCACTAAAATGTGGATCACTGGGATTTGATGGCTGTCGCTTGGCAACTCTGAACTTCAACTCTCTCTATAGGATTTCTATAGGATTAAGATCGGCACACACCATGAAATTGATATCCTTCTTCTTCAGCCATTCCTTAGTTGTCATGGCTGTATGTTTTGGGTCATAATTTTGTTAAAAGACCCATCCACCACCCATTTTTTGCCTTCTGGCAGAGGGAAGGAACTTCTCACCCATGATTTGACATGACATGGCTCCGTCCATCATCCCACTGACACAGTGTAGTGGCCCTGCGCAGAAATACACCCTCAAACCATAATGTTTCCACTTCCGTGCTTGACAGTGGGGACGATGTTCTTAAAGTCAGAGGCAGCGTCTCTCTTCCTCCAAACACGACGATTGAGTAGATGCCAAAGAGCTCAATGTTGGTCTCATCTGACCACAGTATTTTCTCCCAATTACTCTGTGGTGCTCGTTGGCAAACGTCAGGAGGGCCTGCACATGTGCCTTTTCCTCTACTTTGTGAGCACTGCAAGATAATAAACCACTGTGGCGTATTATCAATGGTTTTCTTGCTGATGTTTTGTAGTCCTAAATAATGTCATTTTTTGCTTTGATCAAATGTTTTTTTTGCATTCCTTCTATCAAAACTTTGAGGTAGCCTTGGTTTTGAATACCGTAAATTGCATTGTGCCTGAGCGGTATAAGCAATATGTACAAAAATTTCTGCTAACAACTCCGCCGAGCAGCAGAAAGATAAGTAAAAGACAAAGCTAAGTTCAAAGTAGGTAACAACCATCTTTCAGGTTTATACCCAAGGTTGAAAGCCAGAATAGATATAGTATTTGCACACAAAAATAAAAGAGATGCCAGAGCTACAATAGTGCGCTCTCGTTTGACATTTCTGTGACCACGCAAATGATTAGCAGAGTTGATATGCAGTTTAGGAAAATCCCATGTATAGGATTGCCTTTAAAATGTATTTGAACCTGAATACACCTCTCATTGAGAGCTTGTCAGTTTGTAAAAGTGGAAACACAGTAAAGGACCACGTATAGTATAAGTGCACTTCTACGAAAACTAAACCCCAACTGCCACCTCAGCCACATTGCAATTTAGTTCGTACTCAATACATCGTTCTCTTTCATAAATGGATGTTTAAAAAACATACTTAAAGACCCACTCTGATAAAAATTGTATTTTTAACATGTTCTTGTAGCATTTCTTCTGATGATGGAGGACATGCTGTAAACAAGGAAAACTAAGGTTAAAACTGCATTTGAGTATTTCTTTATTCAAATCGATGTGAATCAGGAGCAGATGGAAAAAATCCAGTGTGGAGAATATCATATTTGCTTTCAAAGGAGAAACTCGCAAACTCCGCTCTTTTCTGATGCATCTACTTGCAGACAAATAGATCCATGTCCGTCTTTGTTTTCCTCGTCCAAGCTTAATATTTCTCGCTGGTTTGATGCACCGTAATGTTAGTTTGGTAGTGTGAGGGGCTATAAGCTATACCGGAAGAGTGTGTAAACAGACAGCTTTCAGCATTGCTCGTTGCAAACAGTCCAGCCCACAACTCAGAAGCTAAAAACAGCAAAATTATAACTATAAGACCACTGGGAACGCTTTTAAAATAGACCAAAAGATGATCAGAGAGGGTTTTTTAAAGAAACAACAGGTTGCAATGATAACATTTTCAAACAATTCATAATCATTGATATGCATGCGACACCTTTTCTAGTTCTTGCATCAAAACAAAAAGATTTTAGAAATCATTGGAACTAACTGCTGCTTTTGCCATGCGAGTTCCTCTTTGTTGGTTGTTCTGGACACATGTATCAACATGTATTTTTATTTAATTGGATGTGGTGTGGAAGCATATGAACACCCCCACACACATACATACAGAAAGTTGAAGAGAACAGTTGGAGAGCTTTTTCAAATGATTGGAGTTAAAAGAAATAAGATCTGTTTATGCAAACTTGTGGATTAGCACATAAGTTTGGAAGCAAGTAAATATATAGAAATTAGGTTTTTCAAGTCAAAAGGCTAAAGTCACACTTCTATACATTAACATTTTCTTAGTGACATTTTTGCTACTGCACAAATGGGAACAAGTGAAGCAAGAAATGTAGCCATGACAAACTTTTACATTAATTTATTTTAGCCACTGGTTCAAATCCCAGCTGGGACCTTTCTGTGTGGTGTTTACATCTTCTCCTCATGCATGTGTGGGTTTTCTCCTTGCACTCTGCCATTCTGCACATGTACATTTTGGCATTGGGTCAAAACAGTCGTAATTAAGTAGAAATACGCTTACACTCTTATTAACAAACAGACATTACACTTTTTTATGCAGATTTAAGGCAAGTTGAAAAACACACTGATATAACAAGAAACCATTTTACAAATATGTCTTCATTTTGAGTTTAGTTCACCATCACATTTAGACTTTTTTGTATTAATTATCAAGGCATGTTTGTTTTGGAATGTGGGAAAATGTCAAGTTCTTCCTTGATAATATTCACAATCTAAGGTTGTATTCAGACTGGACACAATTGGTTCGCTAAAAGTGAACCAGAGTTAGTTTCCCTGAAAATTTGGAACAAATGTTCAATCTAAGTACATCATGAGAGTAACATGTCCGCCTTTCTCTTATTGTTTTGACCCGCTCTCGTAGTTCCTGGCCAATGACAGAAGAGGTCTTCATGGTTTTGTTTACAAGCTTTGGTCATGAAAGTCAGCTTGACGGCAGTCCTAATACAGACCAAACGCTTGGTTCAGGACTCGATTCAGATCAAATTAACTGGACTCAGTCCGGAACAAATGATTTTCCCAGTTCCCCCATAAATTTAAAGCGGCTATTGAAAAAAAAAAAAAAGCTGATGACCAAGCATTGCAGCAGTATTTAACCCTTGTGCTACCTTACATGACCACACCCTTAAACTGACATGTTCTCCCTACCATGACAAAGGTGGATAAAGGTGGAAAGATTTCATGTAATCTATGGACACCAGTGAAGTTCACAAATCATTGAAGAAAAAAGGTGCAGTTCACTTTCTAGTGGGTCTAGATGACCCAACTCCCAATGTTGAAGTACCTAGGATAGCACAAGGGTTACATGCATCACTTCCACATGAATGTGGGAGAAGTGAAAAGAGTCTCACATCGGATTTGTGCACAAATTGGGTTTTGTGGGTGTGTATCAGAGGAAAAGATTTGTATGTGGTTAGTTTCAGACTGGTGTAATTTTAAGTTGTTCAGCTGATTCTGGCATGGAGAAAAGCATCTTTTATATCATCTTTGCAACGTTATGCAACACATTAACGTAAAGAGATGCATGTTGGTGCAAAGCCGACATACAAAAGACGCTTTTCTCTGCATCAGAATGAGCTGATTTAAGTGGATTGCATAATCACTTCATTTCCGTAAAATGTTGCATATCAGTGCAAGGGTGCTGTTCTTGTGACAGAATGACCAGGGGAGAAACCCAGGAGCAGAGAGGACACAACACAGATTCACAACATAACCAAGGTTTAATGTCTTGAGAGGACAAACCAAAAAACAATCCAGGTCAGGTTCAAAGACGCTCAGGCACAGAGCACACAAAAGCCACATCTTAAATAGGGACCTAATGAGGATTGCATGCAGCTGTGACTCTCACAGGAGACCTCAGAGAGAAGGAGGCCTCCAGGAGAAGCCACAGCCTGTCAGAATCTCCGACATTTTATGACAGTTCTATACTTCAGAATCCACCGGTAATTATGTTAATTGCGCGAAAGGTTGAGTTACGACAGTCAAAAGAATGAGCTAAAGCTTCAGCGTTGAAGGGTCAAGAAGGTAAGGACTTTTCAGGAGTGTCCATCCTGTGTAGAACACAGGTTTGGGAGTCTTCTTTCTCTTTCGGCTTTTCCCGTCAGGGGTCGCCACAGCGAATCATCCTTTTCCACCTCACTCTATCATGGACATCTTCTACCCTAACATTAGCCAACTTCATGTCCTCTGTTAAGACATCCATGTATCTCCTCTTTGGCCGTCCTCTTGCCCTCCTGCCAGGCAGCTCCATCTCCAACATCCTTCTACCAATATATACACTATCCCTCCTCTGAACATGTCCAAACCATCTCAGTCTGGCTTCTCTGACTTTGTCGCTAACACAGGCAACATGAGCCGTCCCTCTGATGTACTCGTTCCTTATCCTTATCCTGTCTAACCTGTCTAAGGAGAACCTCAACATCTTCATCTCCGCTACCTCCATCTCAGCCTCTTGTCTCTGTCTCACTGCTACCGTCTCTAACCCATAGAGCAGAGCTGGTCTCACCACTGTCTTGTACACCTTTCCTTTGAGTCTTGCTGACACTCTTCTGTCACACAACACTCCTGACACTTTCCTCCACCTGCTCCAACCTGCCTGCACTCGCCTCTTCACCTCTTTTCCACACTCCCCATCACACTGAACTGTTGACCCCAAGTACTTAAACTCCTGCACCTTCTTCACCTCAGCCCCCTGTAACCTAACGCTTCTACCTTGATCCCTCTCGTTCAGACACATGTATTCTGTCTTACTACAACGGGAGTGTTTAGGAAAAATCTCAGATGTTTCTACAACAGAAGGGGCATCAGACTAGAATCAGGGATGACATTAAGTTACTCATGTTCAATGAAAAACAAAACATTTCAGAAGGTATCAGAGTTGGCACGCTTCAATTCTGAATTAGTTTTTGCCTGACTTTAATAAAGAGAGGCATCTAGCAGAAGGCAGGTATCTCTCTGTCAACAGATGCAAGTAAAGAGCGCAAAAACAAGAGACTGTCAGCCCTGATAAAACATTACCATATTTACTACATTATTAATGAACACTTCCAACAGAGAAAAAGCTGTATTTTTCCTGACATGAAGGAACTACAAGAAGCAAAATGCTGTTTCAAGGTGACGCTTTACTCAATAAGAGATAAAATCAACAAATCAATTTTGTGATATATTGTGATGCATTGTTCCCCGGCATATTCATGGTTTCATGTATTCGCGGATTGTTTTTCAGTCATGTGACTCCCCCAGTTCATCACAAAACTCAACATGCTTGTATTAAACTTTTGCGTCCGAAGGAGGTGCTGCGGTGAAGGAGGGGAAAGCATGCTGGCCTATCAGCTTCCTTGCAGCCTGTTAGGGAATATTTCCCAGCTTGTGAGGGCAGAACCCACTGCCCCACAGTTAAGTTAATTTCCTTTGTTATATTTCTTTGTTGAATAAACCATTTTATTGTATTTCACACATTACATTACATTACAATTTTGTTTTGAGCAATTCTATTCTTTTGAGTTCTGTCTGAGGCCTGATGCTGGGGCAGAGGAACTTCCTGATGATGTGGCAGTGGAAGGAGCTGAAGAAGTTCCTGATGACGTGGAAAGGGAGGAGCATGGACAACTTCCTGAACACTTCCATCTGGAGAAGATGGAGGGGGAAGACAAAGTTTATTCTTATGTCGGACTATTGTTTGTATTTTTGTGGATATGTTAAACTTGTTTTGAAGTATAAGTTCAGTTTCTTGGTTAAAGCGTTAAATTACTAGTAATTTACTACTTTAATTAATATTTAGGTTTTGAATGTTTTGTATTTTGATTCCCTCCCTATTGTGTCATTGGTCTGATCAGCCAGTATAAAATCTCCCTAATGTTTCCTGTTGGGGGGGTCAGTTTTGGTTCAGCTGGTTTGAGCTTTTGCTATTGATTCTCTCAGTTACATTTTTGTTAAGTTGACCCCCATTTTAATTTGGGCCCATGTTGTTTTGTGTTGGGTAAAATAAAAACCCCTGATTTGAAGATTTTTTTTTGTCCTGTGGCTCAATCTCTGCCGAGCGGACCCTGACGCAGCTATTTCCACCGGTTCCTGAATCGCTATAAACAAAGTTTGCGCCCCTGCACGGAAAAATCCCAAAAATCCCATCAGCTGCCTCAGAAGCGGTCGGAAAATATCAAAAAATGCTGAGGAAGATAATCACGGAAAATAACTGTCATCCGGATGAATGAATGATGGAAGAAATCAGCCTCTTCTAGAAGATGCCTTATCTCACTTAAGTGATGAAGGAAGAAGCACAGGCACCTACAGACAGAGTGACGTCCTAATATCCGTTGTAAGGTATGCTACGGTACAGTCTATTGCTCTAAATAAAGAAAATACCTCTTTATGTTGGCAATATTACAATGTTCTTTAATAAATGTTTCACGAAGCATCAGAAATGTTTCAGCAGGGTTTTTGATGAGTGAGGACCGGTGACGGACATTCTTCTGCCGCGGAGCAAGAAATAGGGGGGAATACTTGTATCGATTCAAAACGGTGTCACAATATGAGACAATATTTATTTAATTATTATGAGCATCCTTCAGTGTCTGACTCTTGTTTTCCACTTAAACCCCCAACCGCTGGTTGGCAGCACAGAACACTGAGCCTCTTTGAGCAGCTCTACACCCCACCAAAAACGACAACAAGATGTCATGAAAACCAACTTGTGCTAAATGTTCAGTCAGTCTTGCAGTTTTTGTTGTTATGAGACGTGTACTACTTGGTATTTACTTGTGATGGTTGCTGAACCGAAACTCTTTGCCACGTTGCTGCCATTATCTAATAAAAACTCAGATTGCGGTGCTTCGTAGCAGATAAGAGCCGGTGAAGCTGCACAGCGGCTCGTGCACGGAGCCTCAGTCAAAATGCTGTCAGCGAAGCTGGCCAAAGTTCTGCAGAACTTCACAGCGATAGATTTTATTTCAGCGACCTGGTGAATCAGAGTGATATGTACAACGCTAAAAACAAAAGGCCATCGTAGCGGGGAGAAGTGGTGAAATCTGTCATGTAAATAAAGCATTTTAGCCACAGTGAAGTGTTATCCTTCACTCTGTTATGCTGCCTCATCACACTTAAATGTTTTTGGAAAACATAGGACTTTTTTTTCCCCCTTTACTTTTGAAGCACCCTTTCAAGCACCGTTCAGGCTCCTGAACCGTTTAAAAGTAGGTACTGGAAAAGCTACATTTAGTGATGTTGAAAATAAACAGCACTTCATTTCCTTAATCATGTTTTTAGAACCTTATGGGTTAAGCCACATTCATTCTATGTTTTTTCTTCTACTGAAAAGTATTTTGCTGATAAATATATTAAAAAAAATTGTTCAAGTAGAGTATCGCGACACATATCGTATCATTTGATGTGTACCGTGAAAAGCATCATATCTCCAGACTCCTGCCAATACACACCCTTGATGTACGTACCATTTACTTAAAACCACAGGTATTTTAATAAACTGTTCAAAGGTCCAAAGCCAAGTGCAGCGTATTCACACTATTAGTCTTTTAAATAGGATCACAGACAGAATCCTTTTCAAAGGGCAGCCTAATTAAGGATTCCTTAGTTCAGTCTTATTGCATGTTAATGTGACATTTTCCGTGCAGTCTTTCTTGCCAGCTTAGTTTCCCTATTCTTTAGAGTTCCATTCATCTACCTAAACTTTAGACCTAAATAATGTAGAAATCTTCTTCTTCTCTACTTCTCAAAATCTGTTCCAGTTGATATTTGTAAAACAGTAGAAGACTTCAATAAACACTTTCTGCCTCTTTTTCTGGTGTACACTCCTTTATCTTTTTCCTTACATATGCACTTCTTTGCCATCAATAGATATCTTTCACTGTGACATCAGGAACTTTGGGCTTGCACTGGAAACTGACATCACCTGTCAAGCCTATTGGAGTAGAACCCTTACATTACCAAACATGTCCACTGACATTTCCAATGCCGTCGCACCAATACTTTATCCTATTTCATAGGTTTTTAAAACAGTTGCTATGACAACAACCCTCAAAACAACCCTCGCTCCTTTCTATTTCCTTGCACTTTCATTTACCTGACAAGCTGTGTGTCAAAAATCAGCAATAACACTTCTGTTATCTGCAGCATACAGACGAAGTGTTCAGAACAAAGTTTCACAATATCCAAGAGGGGAACTGAAGGTAGGCACAAGGTCTTTTTCAGGGCTATGAAGTCTGTTGTGCTTTACTTTCGGCAATGCTCTGACTAATGGCTAAAAGTGGAAAAACCAAAAAACTCTTGTAATCATAATAACCTTCCAGCTTAGCAAAAATGTTTCAAAGTGTGCAGCAGTACACATAAAACTGAGACAACAACATTGAAGCATATAGCATTGAGTGTAAGATATAAAACTCTACAACCATGCATTTATGAACTCTGCTACAACCCTAATGTACTGGACTGAGCAACCCCTTCCCCCTGACGTTCAGAACAGGAAGTACCCGCTGGTCTCGCATCAAACATTTGGAACATTTCACTGAAAGATTCTCCCGAGCCAGCTTTCAAGTGGTAGTGGTGTTGACTTCCGACAAGCTCACTCCTGATTGAAGATAGTGGTTGCCACAGAAACGCTTATTTGGTTCGACTTAGACCAATCAGTACTTACTACTGTTGTCTGGTTTCAATATGGTGATGTCCATATGGCGAAAAATGAATGAATTAACTTCATTTCATTAGAACAGGAAGCAAGTAATTTTCTGTGTGACTTCACATTTGCTCGATCCAGTTTTTTTATACAGTCAATGATACATATACATTTAAACTAGCATTAGAAATTGTGAAGTTTCACTTAACTCCATTTAATGTGTGTCCTCATGAGATCATGAACTCCAAAAATGAAGCCTGAAGTGCCCAAGTACATTGTCTAGACGTGTGATTCAAAAATGGACATTTGGATACTACAAAGAAATATTTTGTTGATTCCACCTGTCACTGACAAAACAAACTCCAAGAAATGAATACATTTGAGCTCTAATAAAATGAAAATGTCCTAACTAAAAGATAAGATTAAATCAGTTGTCATGTGTAAAATAACTTTAAAGAAAATATTTAAATAGTATTAAAGATTCAAAGATTTGATAAGCATACATTTATTTTTGTTGTAAAGCCAAAATTGGTATTGAACAGGAAACTGCTACCTCGAAACCAGCCTTTAGCGGTCAAGAATTGGTACTTTTAGGTTTGCCTTAAATCCAGCATGCAAAGGCTTGGTTTTTCCACAGATATAGAGATAGTCTTTAAACTCTGTATTTTGGCTTTTTTAGTATTTTGAAAGACCAACATTACAAAATAACTCAATGTGACATTTATTAAAAATACTGTGACAGGTCTGTTTTACTTTGAGTTTTTTTTCTTTTTTGTCTTTATTGATGGTTTGAGCATCTACTTTGTCTCCTTCTTCTTCGCTTCTGCCTCCTACAGTGGTTCCAAGTCACGGTCTTTGATCAAACACACCTGTCTTTTTGAATTCTTCATACTTGTGTATTAAAATATATCTGTTTATGTGTTTTTTTTACTTGTGTACGTGTGTGAACACCCCCTCTCTGTTGTGCATATTTGTCTTTGTTCCCAGAGTTGAGCAGAGCAATATTGTCCTCAATAAAGTGGTTAAAAATTTATTTTTGATGTGTTTGGGTAGGTTTCTTTTCCACTGTATCAGTCTCATTTTTATCATTGCTACGTTGCAACTTTTTTGTAAGTTTCACTACTCTTAGCTACGAGGTAGACCCATCCAACAGATATTCTCTGCTTAAAATCCCACTCTGATTATGACCCCACCCTTAAATTGACGTGTTATCCCTACCATGACAAAGGTGGATAAAGGTGGAAAGATTTCATGGAATCCATGGACACCTGTGAAGATCACAAATCATTGAAGAAAAAAGTTTCAGTGCACTGTCTAGTGGGTCTAGATGACCCAACTCCCAATGTTAAAGTGCCTCAGATAGCAAAAGGGTTACTCATGATTATGCTGTTTTTAGCCCAAATCAAATTGCTTCCTAGGACATAGTTTCAGCAGAGTGGCAGTAGTTTAGTAGAAATTCACCTTTTGAATTGTAGGTGGGACTGTTGGTGGGGAGTAACCCTGCGCTCGTTTTCATTCATCCCTTTGTTTACACTCTCTCATGCTAGCTGTTACGACTGTGGCTATATTACATTTTAAATTGGCTGACTGAACCTCCAGGCCTCGAAAAGGGAGCTCTGGTGTGACCTGTTTCCAGTTCAGCTTGGCTCTCTGCATCACCTTGATCTGTGTTTAACCGACTAGTGTGCATTAATTCGTGGTGTTTTGTGTTCAGACCCACCCTATCTAGTCTTTGGTTTGGTGTAAAATATATTTTAAAGTGAAGCTGTATGGGTGAACTGTAGTGATGGGCAGATGAAGCTTCATGAAGCATTGAAGCCTTTCAGTTGGTTCACTCCAGTGCAATGCTTCATGAAGCCTAATTTGCTCTAAGAGGACAGGAGGATACAAAAAATATCAGTTGAATAGGCCATTTTGGAAAAAAGCCGATGAATAAACATGTAACCAAAATAAATAGTTTTACAAAACATGTACATTGCTGTATACTTTCTTTATTTGTGCTTATGTATTGCTACAAATAAATAAAAAATAAAAATGAAGTCTTAAAAAAAAGTGGGAAATGATGAAAATGATCATTTAAAGTGAGGTGAGAGTAAGGTTGGATTTAGATTTTATGGGAGCTGGTGCTAATCTGGTACTTTAAAGGTGGGTATTGGTGTGTGGTAAGGAAAGTGTAATATAAATGAATATTGATAATTAAACGGTTCTGATCTCTAAAGGGTGGAACAGGTACTTCAAAGATGACAAATAAACAAAAATAAGCCAATTTTTTGCAAAAGCACATAAGTGTGACAAAGTAGTGTCACAGGATGAAGGTGAGTGCATAAATGTGCTTGAGCTGCTTTATTTCATTCTGACAGTCACTTCAGCTCTACACAACTCTGTCCACATACAGGCAGAAGAAAACAGAAAAAGAAAACAGCTTACCTTCCTTTGCATAGCCCTTTGGGGGCTGAAGCTCTACGCACCCTCACGACCCCACCCATTCTTGCATGAGTCCACCCACACTTTCAATGGAAAGGTCAAATAATTGTACAGCAAACTGAACAGAAAACAACTGATTGACAGATCTGAAACAAAGCACCAACATCTGTGTTTTTATACAGTACCTGAACCACTTGACACAGAGTTTCAGCACTCATCCCCATGTAAGGGGTTTGGACAATGATCCTACTTTTATTACATTGAGATCGGGCCAGTAATTGGCATTCTGATAGTAAGAACGGCAAACCTGACGCCCTTTCACGAAAATACAACACCATGGACAGGACCTCCACGCCTTCCATCATCCCCGACTCCATTTTTGTAGGTAACCTCACGTGGGATATTGAGACGAGAGTGCAACAGGCCCAAGGTGAGAAACCTGCCACTACTAACTGTCCACCTGGAACTTTGTTCGTTCCCAGTAGCCTCAGGTCAGACGTCATCACATTTCGGGTCACTCGCCGAAAATCACCTGCCATGGTGGGGTTCACCCTACCCTCATGCTTCTCAAGCGACGCCTCTATTGGCCCTCCATGGAGGCCGACGTGCGAGAATACGTCGCAGCCTGTACCACCTGTGCCAGGGCCAAGTCTTCCAACTCACCTCCTGCTGGTCATCTGCATCCACTCTCCACTCCCAGTCGACCCTGGTCCCACATAGCCGTAGACTTTGTCACTTGACTGCCACCATCTCAGGGTTATACTGTCATTTTCACCATCATCGATCGCTTCTCTAAAGCGGCTCACTTCATTCCTCTCGCTCAACTGCCTACAGCCGCTGAAACAGCCAACATCCAGCTATGTATTCTGCCAGTTTCAACTCCAAACAAAGAGGGGTTGCAGTTTTGATTAATAAAAATGTTACATTTACTCATAAGGATACAGTTACTGACCCAGAAGGCAGATTTGTAATCATTAATATATCCATTCAGAATAAAGACTTTTGCATAGCCAGCATCTATGGTCCTAATGTTGACGACTCTTCCTTCTTTCACAGATTCTTCACCTCACTCTCAGTTCACTCTGACTCCACAATCATTATAGGAGGAGACATCAACCTTGTTTTGGACCCTGAACTTGACAGACTCAGCACAGCAGCAAACCAGCGTACATGGCAGTCTGCAAGTATTCTAAAGCAGTACATGAATGATCTGGGTCTCTGCGACGCTTGGCGCTCATGTCATCCAAACACTAAGGGGTTCACCTTTTTTTCTCCAGTTCACCATTCACAATCTCGTTTAGATTATTTATTAGTCAGTAACTCCCTTTTGAAAGAAATTAAAAGTTCCAACATTCATCCAATTATTATCAGTGACCATGCACCAGTTTCTGTTACTATTTCAAGGGAAGTACCCAGACCCTCGGGTTCAACCTGGAGGTTTAATACGTCTCTGTTAAAAGACCAGGAATTTATTGAATTCTTTAAAAAAGAGTGGGCAACCTTCTTAGAATTCAACGATACTTCTGAAATATCACCAAGTATTCTTTGGGAAGCAGCAAAAGCAGTAATGAGAGGGAAAATCATCTCTTATTCAACGCATAAAAAACGCAAGGAGAAAGCAGATTTATTAGAATTAGAAAATAAAATCAAAACCCTGGAGACTGCTTATGCTGCTTCTGCACAGGAACACATACTGGGGGACCTGAAAAATTTAAAGCTGCAGTTAAATGACATCATCAATAAACAAACACAATTCCAGATACAAAGGCTTCGACTGGAAAGATATGAAAACTCAAATAAATCTGGCAAATTTCTAGCTAATCAGCTTAAAATTAATAAAGAAAAATCAACAATCACTTCGATTATGGACCAAACAGGGAATGTCACCCATGACCCGGTAAAAATTAATAATGCGTTTAAAGACTTTTATCAAAACTTATACACTCCACAGATCAATCCATCAGAACAAAGCATCAACTCATTTCTCAACAATATAAACCTGCCCAAGTTAAACGAAGATCAAATCACAAATTTAGACTCTCCGCTCTCGTTGTCTGAGCTTCATGAAGCTCTGTTACTTATGCCTAATGGTAAAGCACCAGGGCCTGACGGCTTTCCTGCAGAGTTTTATAAGGAATTCTGGGAACAACTGGCACCAACGTTTTATAAAACGGTAAAATTTATCAATGAAAGCCAATCTCTACCACCTAACATGAACTCTGCCAACATTATCCTTCTTCTAAAACCAGACAAAGACCCCACGAGTCCTTCAAGCTATCGCCCCATTTCTTTAATTAATGCAGATGTAAAAATTATCTGCAAAGCACTAGCACAGAGAATAGAAAAAGTCACTCCTCACATAATTGACTTTGATCAAACTGGATTCATCAAAGGCAGACACTCGGATGACAATGTCCGCAGACTCGTTAACATAATAGACTTTGCCACCATCAAAAACCAGGAAATGACTATACTATCACTGGATGCTGAAAAAGCCTTTGATAGAGTAAATTGGAAGTTCCTCATTGCTGCCCTCCATAAGTTTGGGTTTGGAGAATCATTCATCAATTGGATCAAAATATTATATCACAACCCCAATGCATCAGTTAGAACTAATAAACAGACTTCCAACAGGTTTTTTCTTGGAAGAGGAACTAGACAGGGTTGCCCACTCTCCCCCTCTCTTTTTGCAATATTTATCGAGCCTCTAGCTGCAGCAATAAGACAGAATGAGAGTATTAAAGGAATTAAAACCAAACACAGCCATCATAAAATTAGTCTCTATGCAGATGACATATTACTGTTTTTAAGTAATATACATTCTGTAAATGAAACGGCAACAATCATTAATGAATTCTCTTCTATATCAGACTATTCCATTAATTGGAATAAATCTGTTTTATTACCACTGAACAGTAATGCGGAGCAAGGACTCACAATATCAGTTAAATCAGGCAATATAAAATATCTAGGTATTTATTTTTCCCCCAAAATATCAGAACTGGTGCTGCTAAACTACACCCCATTACTGAAAAACATACAGGACGATCTAACACGCTGGACCAACCTGCCTTTGTCCCTTATGGGCAAGGTAGCCACGGTTAAAATGAAAATCTTACCCAAAGTTAATTATCTCTTCTCAATGATTCCCACACAACTGCCATTAAAATGGTTCAAAACATTAGACTCATCCATATCAAGCTTTCTATGGAACAATAAACCTGCAAGAATTAGTCTAAAAACTTTAAAATCTGCAAAAAGCTGTGGAGGATTAGAATTACCTAACTTCCACAATTACTTTCTTGCAAATAGATTACAATACATCTTAAAATGGTTAAAAAATAATCCAGAAACCAACTCATGGTTAGACTTGGAACAGGCGTTATGTGGAAAGATCAACCTGTCAGATCTTCCATTTATTAGTCAAATAGTTAAAAAACAGGATTGTTTCAAAAGTATTAATATAAATGCCACTTTAACAGCCTGGTGGGAATTTCTCAAAATATCAAAATCATCAATTCAACCGTGCAAAATGACACCCATCTGGAACAACCCAGACATCCTTATAAACAAAAAAATTATCCACTTCCCAGCTTGGCAAGCAGGGGGCATAAAACAACTAGAGCACATAATTATTGATAGAAGATTCATAACTCCCCAGGAACTTCAAGACAAACATGGAATATATAACTTCTTGGAATATCAGCAACTTAAATCAATTATTACTAAAAAGTTTAAATACAGAGACAACGATTTAAAGCTACCAGATGTAGTTACCACTCTGATCAATTTCTCAATGAATAAAACTCTCTCCAAAATATACAAACTTTTATGTAATTTAGATAACAATATTTCACTTCCGACAACAAAATGGGATGCGGATTTGAGCATCAGCACAGATGAAAGTTTTTGGTCAGAACTTTGTCTAAACACCTTTAAAATGACAAAAAATCCAAATCTGCAGCTAATCCATTTCAAAACTCTTCACAGAATTTACTACACTGGACAGAGGATGTTCAAGATGGGTCTCAGTAACTCAGACATTTGTCAGCACTGTGACAGTAATCTACCCGACAATTACATGCATGCACTATGGTTCTGCACGCCTGTCCAGGCTCTCTGGCAGCAGGTATGTGCCGATCTATCAGTCTGGCTTAAGGTTTCAATCACAGCTTCACCGTCACTTTGTGTGCTTGGTGACATGAGTGCCATCGATGTAGAAGGAGGATTAGGCTCTATCATTTTCATAACTCTTTGCATTGCTAAAAAAACTATTTTAATAAATTGGAAAAGCAAAAAAAATATAAATATAAGTCAACACAGAAATCTGCTGCTTGATCATATCAGCTTGGAAAAAATGTCAGCCCAAAGTTCAAGTAACTTTGAAAGAATTCGGTCTCTCTGGTCTCCCATAGCTAACTCCGTGACTTAGGGGGTGGGGGGGGCATGGTCGTCGCTGCTCCTTGCCCTTCTGCCGTGGGCCGGGGTGGGGGTCGGGGCCTCCGGTGCCTGGCCGGGGGTGGTGGGGGCTCCGTTGGTCGGGGGGTCGGGTCCGGCGCCTGGGTGGGGCGGCCTGGGGCGCTGCGTGGTCCTCTGGGCTTGGGTGTGGGGGTGCGTGGTGGGGGGATGGGGTGGTGGTCTGGCTTGGCTTGGGGGGGTGGTCCCTTTGCCTGTGCTGGGGGGGGTTGGCGGGGGGCGCTGCTCGGGGGGGGGGCCCAGCGGTGCTGGATGGGCTTCCCGTCTACACCTGGGGCTGGGATCGGCCCTTCCCTGGCTCTGGGGCGGGACGGGACAACCCTCTTGGGGCCCCCGGTCGCTCTGGGTGTCATCCGCTTCGGCTGCGGGGTCTGGGGGTGGGGTGGGGTGGGGGTCTTGTCGGCCCTGTCCTGTGGGGGGGCATTCTGGGGGAGGGGGGGGGGGCACTATTGGTACGGGGCAGGGGGGGTTGACGGGTCGGGGTCTCCGCTGAGGCCATCGGCGGTTTCCCCGGCCGGTTGGCTGCCTCGGTCCCGTCGAGGCCTGACCAGAGCTCTTCTAGGGCCGGCGTTTGGGGGTGGGGGCCTGGGCTTGCTCCGGGGGGGGGCCGGCGCTTTCTGGCTCCCCTCTCTCTGTGTGGGGGTGATGGTGCTGGGCCTGGGGTGTCTGCGCCTCCGGGGGTGGGGCCCCGGGGCTGGGTGGGCCTGGCCCCCTTGCTGGGGGGGGGGGGGCGGGGGACGGCTGTTTGACCACCGGGGGACAGTCTATCATCTGTCCCCAACTTACCCCCTTCCTCATATAACCTCATAATAGGGTGAGGGGGTGGGGGGCTTAGCCTGCGATGAGCCTTGGGGGGGGGGTTTACTAGGCAGTGACCCCCCTCCTGTGGTTGCCGTATGGAGTGGGCCCCCCCTCTTTCGGTTTTATTTGCACCTTAGACATGTAGGGCCCTTGGTAGGGGGGGTGCTTGGACATCACTGCCAGCAAGCAGCGGATGTCCTCCTAGCACCCTACCCGCCAATTTTAACCGCACCTTAGACATTTAGGGCCCCATGGTGGGGAGGGTGAGGGGACGTCACTGTGAGTAATCAGGAGACGTCCCCTTAGTGCCCTACCCTCCAATTTTAACCGCACCCCCCTTAGTACACACACCCCTCCCCCCTCAATATATACATCCCAACATAAACACACACACATGCACACACACACTCTCTCAAACACACATACACGCACACACATTTTGCAAGGAAGGTGGGACCTAGGACCATCTGTCCCCTGCCTCTTCCCTGGTGGGGGGTACGGGCCCCTTTGCAACGGCGGCTGTGTCCCCGGGGTGCTGGCTTCCTGGGCCCGGCGGTGCTCTCTCCGCGCGGTGGGGGGGTTCACATTACATCTGAGCCGGGGGTGTTCGTGTCCCTGGGGGGTGGGTTCTGGTCCTTGCTCCTGAGTGCTGGGCCCCGCCAAATTTCCAACTGTGGCCGAGCCTGGTCGGGCCATATTTACAACACCCCTTGTGGGCCCTCTTTTTTCCCCGGGGTTCCCCCCTTCTGGGCGGGGGCGGCGGGCCCCTGCCTCGCTCCTCCCTGGACCAACCGTGGGCCGGGCGGGTGGCTGCCTGGAGTGCGGAGTGGGTCTCCCTTGGGGGGTCCTGGCCCGTACCTGGGGTTGGGGCGGGGGGATGCCCGGAACTCCTGGGTGGTGGTGGGGTGCTCGTCTGGGGCTGTGGGCGTCCTTCTCCGGTGGGGCCCTGCGTTGGGTTCTCCCGGCGCGGCGGGGGGGCTGCTCTCCTGGTTGGGCTGGGGCGGCGCCCTCTTTCCCTCCGTGCCTCCCTGCTCTCTGGCTCTGGGGGCCTTGCGGCGGCCCTGCTGGCCCTGGCCTGGGTGGCGGGCTTGGTCGCCCGGGCGGCGGTTGTTCCCTGCCGGTTCCCGTGTGGCGTTGGGGGGAATCTGGCTGCCGCTGCTGGTGCGGTGGGGGTCTTGGGGTGGGGATGGCTGGGCACTCTCCCTCCTTCTTTTCACGTTCCACCATCCATTTTAGAAGAACATAAACACTCACCTGAGCACAGGTGTTAGCTCAACAGACTGAATGACTGAAATATTTCACACTAGTTGGTTTTAAGGCATAAGTATGCGTGTGAACACTATCTGTTTTGTGTACATGTCGACAGGTGGACATTTTTGCAACTAACAGGTGTGTTTATAACATTTGAGTGTGTGTGTGGACAGGCTCCGCCCTTTTTTTTTGTTTTTTTTTACATTTGAACCTTACCATAATGATTAACAACCAGTAAACTTGTTGCTTTATGCTGCTTCATGGTCTTATCCCCCTTCCCCTCCTATTATCACCCCCTACCCCCCCTCTCTCTAACATCCCTCTCTCTTCTTCCCCTCTTTCCTTTTCCGTCCGGTCCAACACCAAAGATTTTCAGACATGTTTGAAATTAATAAAGTTTGGCCTCAATTACAAAAGGGGTTTATTCAGACATACCTTTGGTTTGTCTGAAGATTAATAACCCCTCTTGTTAAAGTAAAATATGTCCAACCCAAGAGGCCCTCAGCTCTCATCTGTCTGCCTAGCTGTTGGACAGGACAAGTTAAAAAAAAAAAAAAAAAAAAAAAAAAAAAAAGAAACAGCCAACATCCTAATCATGTTTTCCGACATCATGGAATACCTACCGACATTGTGTCAGATCGTGGACCACAGTTTAGATTACAGGTCTGGAAGGCTTTCTGCTCCACCCTCGGAGCCTCCATCAGCCTCACGTCGGGGTATCACCCCCAATCTAACGGCCAGGCCGAAATGGCCAATCAGGAGCTGGAGGCGACTGCGCTGTTTGGTGGCCCAAAACCAGGGGGACTGGTCGGACTGTCTCGTCTGGGTTGAGTTCGCCCATAACAATCACCCATCTGCTGCTACGGGTGTGTCCCCATTTGAAGCCTCTTTGGGATACTCACCACCCTTGTTTCCTTCTCAGGAGTTCGATTCAGCAGTGCCCTCTGTCCAACTCCATCTTCGGCGGTGCCAGGACGTTTGGCACCAGGCTAGGGCTGCTCTCCTCCGCACCAAGGAGAGCAACTGCCAGATCGCCAACCGCCACAGGGTGGTGAGTCCCTCTTATCAACCAGGACAACGGGTGTGGCTTTCCTCTAGGAACATTCCTCTCCAGGCCACTTCCCGTAAGTTGGCTCCCCGCTATATTGGACCCTGTGTCATTGAGCGTGTTATTAACCCTATCTGTGTCCGCCTCAAGTTACCGGTCGACCTCAAAATCCATCCTTCCTTTCATGTTTCCCAAATCAAACCTGACCGCCAAAGCTCCCTTTGCCCGCCGTCCGCTTCCCCTCCACCCGCCCGGCTCATCGACGGCGCCCCGGCCTTTACAGTCAGCCGGGTTTTGGACGTGCGACGCAGGGGCCGCGGTTTCCAGTATCTGGTTCATTGGGTGGGTTACGGCCCGGAGGAGTGATCGTGGATCTCCCGCTCCCTCATACTGGACCGCTCTCTCATCGATGACTTTTTTCGCGCCCATCCGGATCATCGCCCTGGCCCGCCTGGAGGCGGTCGTAGTGGGGGGGGGGGGGGGGGGGGTACTGTCATGATGCCTCTGGCAGACTCCTCCCCCTCTTCAGCTACAATTTCTTCCACCAGCTGCGCCTCCTCATCTTCATCAGCCTGCAGCCTCTTAAGGAGACCCTGGACCTGTAGTCGACGCTAGTTCGTTGTACTCCTACGGTGCATCTCCTGGCCTCACCTTGATTTTCGCTCATGCCTGTTTGCCTCTCGACTAATTACCTTGTCTTTGTGCCACCCCAGGATCTCGCTCTCACGAGGAACACTTCTGGTTGCTGCCCACCTCTCGCTCATCTCGCTCCGCCGCTCCGCTGGCTTCCATCTCGGATCACACGGTTGTCGCCGTCAAGACCCTCCAACCTCCACCTCTGGCCTTCGCAGAAGAACCTGGGACTCAACACTAGTCTTGCTGCAACATTAAATCTACTTCAACTTACCTCATTGCCTATCGAGTCTCCTTCGGGGTTCCAGCACTTGGGTCTGCAAACCTCGCGAGTTATGACACAATTAAAGCAGATTTGATGCGCTCCTGTGTTAATTATTGCGTTGATATTGAAAAACAATATGGCTTTGGCCTTTGGCTTTCACTGCACCTGTAAGCACAAAGCAGGGATGCATCAAATATTAGAGAATGTTGGGTTAAATGACTTGTTGTACCCCTGCAAAACAAAGTAGAAGCTCAATAAGGGAAACTCATAATGGCATTTTTCGCAGCACCAGTTGCTCACTTGAAATCCCTGTGGTGATGGCCTTATTGAGCTCCACAAGGAGAAGGAGCAACAGCTGCAGAACACGTTATTCTGAACACAGAGCATATTCCTTCCTCAGTCTGGAAATCTTTTTCAGCTGCCCTCCCCCCTCTTTTTTTCATTAATATTCTTATTTCTAAGTCTGTTTTCCATCATCCTGAGGGAAATAATAATGATTGCCTAACTTGCAAGTGTGTTTGTTTTGCTACAAGGTTCTTTAGAAACAGATCAAGTTAAGAAAATGACTTATGGAAATAGTCACAGTATAAAAAAAGGAAGATGAAAGGCGAGCCAAAGCTTTCAATGTTGTCTTTTTTAACCAATGGCTATTGTCTCAAAGTCAAACCAGAAAGAAGGAAATCACAAATATGAGTGAAAAAATTAGCTTTCTGGACCATGACTGCCGGGTGGTTCTAGGCTGCTACAGTAAATTTGAACATGTTCAAGAGTTTGTTGTTTCAGATTAGTATTAAATTATTTTTTGTTTATGGCTAAACCTTTGGTTAAAATCATTGTAGAAGTTTTATTCTTGTCTGTAAGGCAGACTCTTCTCCATGCTGTGGAGCAGAAAATGAATGATTAACACAGGCCAAAAATTCCTAGGACATAGTTTCTGCAGAGCGGCAGTAGTCGTTAGAAATTCACCTCTGAGTTGTAGGTGGGATTAATGACATGAAGCAACCCCCCACCACCACCATCACCCCTAACTCACTATTCAGTTTACACTCTGTCCCGCTAGCTTACAGCATTAATAACATTACTGCTGCAACAAAAATGCAGCCATAAAGGTTTGAGCTAGATTCCAGCTCGCACAAGGAAAACTGAGACATTCATGGATCTGTCTACATGTGAATGCATCGGAATTAAGCGGATCAGGGCGCTTTGGGCCCAGTGTATTTTCTGCGTAACAAATACAATCTTTTTCAATTTGTATTTTTCCGTCTGGTTCTGATTCACAACAATTTGATTAAGGAACTACTCAGAAATGCAATTTTGAGCTCAATTTTCTGTATATGTCTTCCATCATGATATATATAAAGTAACAAGAACATGTTTATAACACCGTAAACACAACTTTCACCAGTGGTTCTGTAACCCTTGTGCTCTCCTGGGCACTTACCATTGGGAGTTGGGTCATCTAGACCCACTAGACAGTACGCTGAACCTTTTTTCTTCCTCACTGGTGTCCATGGATTACATTAAATTTTTCTACCTTTATCCACCTTTGTCATGGTAGGGAGAACACATCAATGTAAGGGTGGGGTCATCTAAGATGGCACAAGGGTTAAAAAATAACCAAAGAGGTCCTATTAATTATTTTCATTTCACAATTGGTCCTGGTGCCCAGCTAAATCTGGGTGTCATAGTAAATAGGCGAGGCTCCATTCTCTTTTGCTTTATTATAAAACTAGTGTGGGCTGTAAGATGTGGCTTCTCCTTCTGACCTAAAGATTAAAAGACATTACTCTGTAAACTCTTGAAATCGATTTGAAGCTGCTTCAAAGCTTTAATTAAAATTCCCCGTCTCTGGTTAATCAAAATTGTCTCTCTGTTTTATTTTGACTCTGAATTGACCAGAGGATGAGAGGCACAGATCTTTCTTTTTATTGCAGAGCAATCCAAATTCAGCAAAAGAACTAGCAGCACACCATGCTTAAATGCTTTTCATGTTTCTGTGTTCCATAAATACCAATTTGTGATTTTAAAAAAGGTGTGTTTTTTATTGCAACAATACCATTTATTTATTTTTTATTCAGATGCGAGCGACTGTACAGTGATGTTATCACCACATCATGAAGGCAATAACAGGTAGAAATGTTTTCACTTCATAACCAAACTCGTTTGGAGTTGCTGGACTACTTGCATAGGCAACTCAAAAATAAATGGATAAAATCTGAATACTTTAAATATACTTGTATAGTGATTTTCTATCTTCCTCGATAGGCAAAGCACTTTACAGTTACATTCACACACACTCGCACACTGATGGCAGCTCTGCTGCTGAACACTGGCGCCAACCTTCCACCAGAGGCAAGGTAGGGTTCAGTGTCTTGCCCAAGGACACTTCAACATATGGACGGCAAGAGAATCACACCTGCAATCTTCCGATCAGAGGTCGACTGCCTTACCTCTGGAATACTTTATAATTATCTTCAGAAAATTGCATCAAACAAACCTTGTGACATTTTATTAGCATACTGGATTTATGTCACGGTGAATAGACTGACATGTTAATTTCCAATTGTATTCCTAAATCAAGTCCATCTACCAAGAGAAATAGGTTGGAGCTGAACTTGCTATCCTGTCTACAGTTTCAGAGCCTTCTCAGCACAGAGCTGGGCCTCTTTATCTGTTTTTTCACTTTCTCTGAGTCCCTTGCTTTGATATTGCTGCCAAAAAAGATGACTGCAAGGAAAATTGCATTCTCCACCACAGACTGATAAAATATATCCAGCATCTTTCTGCAGATATGGAATAACCTATACTCTCTCAAAAGTACAAGGTGATCCGAACTTTGAAAAAAAATAATAAAATAAAAAAAATCCATCCTTTCCAATTCAGCTGACATCCAGTTTTGTACCCTGCTGCATCATGTTGTCCTTTTTCTCTCCGGTTGGAGATAGTGTTCTGCTCATTGTAAAGGTTTTTACAAATTACATAAAAATTAACTTTTGGGGGCCGGTTTAGCTCGTGCTGGTTTGCGGCACCTTCCGTCCGTGAAACCAGGGTTCAATTCTGGGCTGATCCCTATTCCCTTCTCTGCTGCTGTGCCGGTCCCAAGCCCGGTTGGATTGAGAGGGTTGCGTCAGGAAGGGCATCTGGCGTAAAACATTGCCAAGTTAACCATACGACTCATCCTCGTGGGAGGGTTGTTTCGCTGTGGCGACCCCTGATGGGAGTAGCGGAAAGTGGAAGAAGACATAAAAATTAACTTTTCAGTCTGATGGGATTGTTTCAAACCATGTTGGAGTCAAACCAAATGTTGTAGATGATAACTGCTTTAATACTGTGTTCTATTTCTTAGTTGTATCGATTCTATCAATACCACTGTGAGTATTGATACTAGCATGATGAGATTGATACATGCATTGCAGTTTTTCTTCAATACATACATAAAAGTACTCAAAGATTTCAGATTGTTGTAGTTAGTTAACAAATTTTATTTGTTGTTGTTCACCTTTTGGCATATCCCTTCAGGGATCGGCCCAGCAAATCAGCTTGCACAGATTCGCACAGGTGGTTTAGCAGAGATTTTTACGCCCTTCCTAACACAGCCCTGTATTTTACCCGAGCTGGGGACCAGCACAGAAGAGGCCCAGACTTGGGTTCCCCTTGTGCTACATAGTTGGGTAGTAGCTTGAGGGGTCTTGCCTAAAGACCCACACTGGATGAAGCTCATCTCACCCTGTGAGAATCAAACCCCGGTTTCCCATGTCCCGATCCTACACGCAGCCAACTGAGCCATCCAGCCGCTACATACACATAATTAATAATAAATGTTAAATTTACTAAATAATGCAATGATCACAGTTTAAGTTAAATGTATTTATCTGCGATACTAGCCTTGGCATCGGACCTATACCCAAATTCCCAATATCATCCACCCCTACTATCTACAGTATAAGTAATAATGTACATTTTTTGTTCAGACTTGTTAGGCCTCCATGTTAATCACAGAGATGGAGCAAGGGCAAGAGCATTGTTGGACGTGTATTACATGTTAAACAAGGTATTCAAGTAGACTCTTTTTATATTTTATTTTCCAGCAATGGAAAAGAGTTTGCATTATCACCGTGAGGGCGACCTTGTGTCTGTTGTCCTAAATAGGTATGTACGGCAACCATAAATTCACGCCCAGCTTGACGTCTATCATTACTGTCTGGAAAGAAGAAATGTTTGTCTTTCAAACGTCTTCTGGGTCACAATGTACACCATGAGGGGTCCACTGAAATGACTTGTTTTAGTTGTGCCATGGTAGAATTTTCTATTAAAGTGGACTTGAAGATTTAATATAAATACAGTAGCTGAGTGGCCATGGCACTCAGGATTGAGGGCAAAGTAAAGAAAAGAAAAACGTGTGATTAATGCAAAACTGTGAAAAAGTTGTTTTGGAAGAGGGCACACAGCTATTTTTTTTATCTCTTCTTCTCATTCATGTCTTGAATGGGCTTGATATGGACTGGTATCAAACGCAGTGGCTTACAACGAACAATGCCATTGATCAGCCATGAAAGCAACCATCTGAACTTTTCCTAACAGCCTCAGAGAGTGTAACTCCTTGTTTAAGCCCACTTTTTTATTTGCTCTGAGAAAAAAGCCATTTTTCTTTTCCAACCCCATTTTCTTGGCAAACTGCTTGTATGTCTTCTAATCCATGAAAGAAAGGGACTATATTTACGGTGCTGCAAAAAGGAATCAGATGATTGGTATCTAAGCATTGGAAGGCCCACATGCTGTCAAGCCAAGAGCCACTTTATCTCAGCCCAAGGATTTATCAAATTATAGCCTAGCTTACAGGGAAGATAACCAATACATGAAGAGGAAGAGGTGGTTTTTAGGTAGAAGCCTATACTTCAGCCTCCAATCAATAATGCCCTATCCTCTTATACCAATAAAATCTACCTTTCCCTCTTTCTACTTGTCCTTCTTGCAGCCATCTGTTTGTTGAGTTCAATACCAATCTTGAGAGCACACAAGACATGCTAGTGTTTGTGTGTTCTGACTTCTGTATGGACAGCATGAGCAACTGAACTGTCTTTTCGTGTGATTGTATTTTGGTAAGGTGAGATGTAGTGTGGGAGAGGTACTGGCAGCTCCATTATCTGGGTGGTGTCAGCTTGTCTGCCTGTGCATGCTTCCTTTCTCTAAGCCCACCTTTCCAATCAAACATTTATTTGCTGCCCTGACATTCCACGTCAGGCCTCCTCTGCTTGTCTGTCAGTGGAATGGAGCTTACTGTACAAAAAGCACAGCAACGTCTGAGTTAGTTTCAACATTTTTTTTTCATGAAATATTTCCACAAGTTCTTTCCTCCTGCATGTATTTGCATATTTACCTGAATAAAATACTCCATCAAGTGAAATTCAGATAATTTTGTACTTTCGTTGACAGCCATAGTAGAAACCAATCATAAAGGTATTTTTAGTTATTAACTTTCTGTCTGACTGCCAGCTGAGAAGAACAATGACTCAGCATTTGATTAAGTCAGTAATTCAGGGCAAAGTGTAGGGATTAATTATTCTATTAACCTTTTTTACTGTAGGTAGTTTAAATCAAAGCCGAACATTAAGGAAAAAAAGCCAAGGAAAACTCTTTGAAGCTCATATATTTTCAGATTAAACATTGCAGTGTGACTAAAATGGAAAGGTTCAGATGCATACTTTCTCTGGCACATGCAACCCAAGAAAGAAAGAGTTACATTGAGGCTCAAAAGATTTGTCATTTACCAAGTCTTCAAGTTGTCCCACTTAAAAAGATTAGTTCTGTAATGAGTATAGGTTCAAATATGAGAGACAGGAAAAATCCAGGAAACTGCATTGTATGATTTTGAAATAATTTAATTCTTTGTAGCTGCTATTTTGGCCCATTCTTCCATGTAGATGGTCTCAAGATCCATTAAAGTTGCTAGGCAACACAAACTTTCAACTCTCTCCCTCTCTTGAATTGAAGTTTGATGATTTGGCTAGACCCTTCCAGAACCGTAAAACACTTTTTACCAAGACACTACTTTGTTGCCTGGGTGATGGGTTTGGGTTTATTGTGGTGCTGGAAATTCCAGCGATGACCCCTAATGATCTCACTGATGTAAGAAGGTTTTTTACCCAAAATCTTACCGTTCCTATCCGTATTCCTCCTTTCCTTAAGTCAATCGTCCTGTCCCCTTCACTTTTTGTGGGAATTCAATAGTCATTTTATTTGCTCCATTATACAAATAAATTATGAAAAAATTTGAGAATGGGATTTCTAAGATTTCTTTTTACATTATGTCTCTCAAGTTTCAGCGTTTCTATGATGAAGATTACAGACCTCCCTTAACTTTGTAAGTGGTACAACTTGGAGAAGCAATGACTGACAAATCCTTTCCTGCCCCATATATGTGGAAAATTCTTGTTAGTGCCTCTCAAGCCACATAAGCTGTAGAATAGAAAAAGCAAGACGTGACTCTGGAGACTAAAAAAAACTGCAGAGCTTTCACAAAGATGCAAAAGATTGTAGATAGTGGCACTTAAGGCCCCTGCATGAGAAATGTCTTTGTTTTCTTGTGTTGGCAGGCAAAAAAAACAAAGTTGGTTCTTGTTGGAACATTTCGTACTTCACAAGAATATCCGGTACAAAACTTTCATCATTATAAGTTCCTACCCATCCTTGAAAAATGTACATTTTTAAGTTAATTGAGTGAGGAACAATAGAAACACATCATGGTTTTTAGATCACTTTATTAGAAGATACAAGAGGAGGATAGCCAGATAAGTTGATCATGTAAAATGAGTAAATCCTATACAGTCATTTTGTCTGTCAAGGTTGGAGGACGTCATTGAGCTTGCACACAAAACATGCTACTTTAGTTCCTCCATTGCTGCCATGCCCACTTAAACTTTCTGACAATTAAATAATGCTTTAGAACAAGAGATAAAGAAAGCTTTGATCAGTGGTGTAGCAAAAACACACGGCAAGCTCTTCCAAAGTTGGGAATACATCTTGGATGATTGTCCTAGCCAACAAGTGGGACTGGGGATTCACTGTGAATGTGTCAGGAGCCTGATTGTCACAATCTTGGATGTCTTTCTCGACAGGAAAGTTGCATCAAATATGTTTCTCAGCTAAAAAGCTGATAAGAGGTCACAGGAGAGACTGACAATGGCTCTGAAAGTACTACAGACACTGCTCCAAGTTGGGTACTTCTATCCAAACAAATGGAAATTAGAGTATGTTGAACTAAAACTAAAAATAATTTTGAAAGAAGTGGGTCATTTTGAGCATAAATATTACATTTGTAGCTTTATAAAACTGCTTCTTAAAGTCATTCCCGGTAATAACCTGATTTGCAGTTCATTCGAAAGTTTTGCAGACACATGTGGCCAATCAGAGGAACCAAGAGAACTTGGTGTGCTGTGAGAGTCCCAGTGTGTATGACTTGCGTCGATTCCCCCTGCCCTTGTTGAATGATAAGAATAAAGGCCTCTTTCGTGCAAAGTCATCAGTGCTTTGTGAGTTTCCTTTGAATTTTTCTTTCCACTCACAAATGCACATAATGCAATAGGAAGGATGAGTAGTTCTTGTCGTGTTTAGCGCACAGTCACAAAATACAAAATAAAACAGGCAGAACTGTCAGCAGGTGAGAAGATCTGTGTTTCAACTTGCCTTCAAAGATGATGTCTTTATAAAAGGAAAAACAAACACGTCTCTTCTGGGGAAAAGAAGACGACACACAGCAGTAAAATGTTTTTAGATCTTCAGGTACAAGACAGTTGATAAAATGCAAACTTGTAAAGGTTGCAGTGAACATGAGGTTTTCTTTAACTTTCTTTTAATTTGTCTGATACCTGAATTTGTTGTTGCTGCATGAACATTGATTTTGTGAGTGACCATATGATGCTGAAGACTTTTTTCACTTTCAGTATTGACACAACATACATCTTCATTTTTGGACTAAGAGCAGATTCACACCAGTAAAGGAAATTTGTTTGCTTTTTTGGCCCGGATCGAGAGCAGTCTTACTTTTTTTTTATAAGCAACCATTTGCAGTTTACCCCATATGACGTTTATCCATTTTTATTTCTATCTCCTTTATGCTTAAGATCTTTTTAAAAGAAACTGAGTGAGGAAATAATTACTAAGCAAGATGACATCAAGATATTTATTTTTCATAATTGTTTAAGTTATGTAACTGTAATGGAAGAGAGAGGAAATTGCTTAATTTTATCCTGCTGATTCCTGATTTAATGGTTTAGGGATTTAATTTGTGGTGGAACTATTGACTGTAAATGAAAACTGGACTGAGTGACCCCTCCCTCACTGTGTTCCTAATAGGAAGTACCCGCTGGTTCCAAGAAGCCCAAATCCCACAGACTTCTACAGAATAATATACAGCTCTTATAAAGTAATTCTGCTGACCCCCATGTCAAAAGTTGAAAACGCTTTAAAACACAGTCCAAAAAATGTTTTGGAGATATAACAAATGTTTGGCAAATAATTAAATTTGGTCGGTAATGGCTACCAAAAATTCTCATCAAATAATATTTTTTCTTCTGAGAATTATACTGCTGTGTGTTTAATCCAAAGATTTCCATAGACTTTCTTGGGATTCAGAAAGGAATCTATTTTTTTCACTACTGCCCTCTTTCTCTTTATGTTTCTTTCTTGCAACCCTCTCTCCATCCTCCTCCTGGGGAAAAAAGAAAACTGCTATCAACCATCTGTCCCCAAGCGCAAAACACATGCATTCTGCAATCACCAGAGAGAGGGAAAAGAGCATTCAGGGACAGAGCACATCCATTAGTGCAGTAAATTTGCTTTGTTCCTCCTCTCCCTTTTTTCCCTTATTCTTCTAAATGCCAGATCTCCTCAAGTTGTGCACTGTCACTACAAACTTTCATTGCTGGATAAGTACATCCAGCAGCTATCTTCAAACTAAAGACACTTTCAGTACTCAAATGAAATAATAAATTGCCAATATAAAATGATAATAAAGAGAAACACATGCTGTTGTTGTGTTCTTGTATGTGTTTCTTATCTCAGCAGTGTCTGCTGGTTTCCCCATCTCGACCACCATGGGAATTCAGAGTCAGGGACACATTCTGCAGGATGTTTAGAGGCTCTGATAGAGGATGCATCGCAAACACGAACCTCAGGCCCTGCATGCCAAAAAGCATTGCCACAGAAATACATCCTGACATTCTTTTCTTAGGGGTCATAATGTTCTCCATGCAAACCTTTACATGACATATTTCATTCCAGCTTGGTTACAGTTAGGTGCATAAAAATGCTCAATTCTATTGACTTGTGTATCAATGGCTGAGGTCCCTCTCACCTCGTTATGTCGCAAATAAAATCTTAAAAAGTATGTGCAGATCGATGGAGCAGTATTGAAAGTGTCTTTTTAATTTAAAAAAAGTATGTAAATAAATATATTTAATAAATATTAGTGAAATTTTAATTTAATGGCCACTGCAAAAGTTAAATGTCCTCAGATTATTATTTTGTAATGTTCTCCTGAAAACAGAATGCGCTCCAGTCTGTGACCTCAGCCACGCAGACATCTTCTAACTGAGCAATGTCCTTATTTTCACTTTTATTCTTAGGTTTTTATTCTCCCAAACCTTCTTCCTCAAATGGGCTAAATGAGACCTTGAGGCTGCTGATGCAGTCTTTTTTTTAAAATAAGAACGAAGTACCACTGCATGAAGGTTACTAACGAAAAGTGGAGATTACATTAGTCTGGATAAATTCATATATTTAAAAGAGAATCCTACAAAAACAGTAAAAAAAAAAAGGACAAAAAGTGTACTCTATCATAATGATCCAGACAAAATCCATGGTCTTTGGTGCTGTCCAGTTCTTTTTAAGTTTTCAGATGTTTGACATCAAATACTGTTGTTTCATTTTGGTAATAGCAATCATTTAGTCATAATTAGCTTTCAAATGAAACACGATTTGAACAGAGAACATAATTTCCGATCCTTGAAATAGAAATGATTTAATTCAAATGGAGGATTGACTTGCTGCTGACCGCCACGTTTGAGTCCTTGATGAACTGTTAGACAACACGTTCAGTTTTGCATTTATGATCTTCGCTTCGACTCCTTTCATCAGTTCTACAGAACCTTGAGTGTTTCTTTGCCTGTACAGAAGGTACCATGACATCAATGAAGGTAGACTTTTAGGGATGATCTACATTTAAAAAAAAAAGCAGGTCCAAATTTAAAGCAAATTTTGATACAAAAAGATAAAGGAATTTAAAAAAAATATATCTGGGATAAACAGATTGCCTTGAATCACTGAAAAACGCTTGCTGCATTTTAATAATAAAAAATAAGTAATAATTCTTAGCCGAATATATAATTTTACAATGTTATGTTGGAATGTGTAAAATTGAATAAATATTAAAGGGATAAATCATGGTTTTCACTATATTTTAGAACTGTAAAATGAAACACATTTTTAAATTGTCATGATTTTGTGCTTGCCAAAGAGCCTTTAATGTTCAAACTAAACAAAATAATGTAAAATTTGGTCTGGTTCTTAGTTATTTGTAACAAGATTGGCTCTGAGACAAAAAACAAATGAAGAATTGGGAGCCATTTCTACACAGATTTCTTAAATTAACACGAACAAACATATTGCTGCTGTTATACTTCTGTCTTCTTTTTTTCTAATCCGATTTATTTGCCTTCTAATGATCTATTTAGTATAACCTTATTTTCAAGAGACGCAAAATACAGTAAGTAAAGCAGAATGGTGTAAATGTTTAGTTGGATGCCAATGCTGCCACACAAAAATCTTTGTAACCCTTGTGCTATCCTAGGCACTTTAACATTGGGAGTTGGGTCATCTAGACCCACTAGACAGTGCGCTGAACCTTTTTTCTTCAATGATTTGTGATCTTCACTGGTGTCCATGGATTACATGAAATCTTTCCACCTTTATCCACCTTTGTCATGGTAGGGAGAACAAGGGTAAGGGTGGGGTCATCTAAGATAGCAGATTTACTGGCAAAACATCTCTTTTACTTTCTAAAACAATAAAAAAAGTAGATATGGAGGATGCTTGCCAAACCAAAAATCAATTTTTATTATAACTAGCTGTCATAATCCTAACTAACGATGAGAGTTTTAAATTTTAACCACTAATACTTTGAAATGAAACCCAGGTCCTACATGTTTGCACCCATATAGCAGCAATGGAATCAGAATAAAGGTATACTGGTAATTCAAATGGAGAAAAACTTTTTTTTTTAAATGGAATAAAAAGAAATCTCTGATCTGAAAAGTGTCTCAACTCTGAAACATACCTCCACCGCACCATTCTCTTCTCATAAAATGTCGACATTGCCCACAAAAGAGGAAAAATCAACAGGAGCTTTGACACTCGTCACAAAGAATGCAGCTCCCATCTGCTGTGTTTCATTATGAGTCCCAAAGGGATTAAAAAAAAGGATGCTGACACATCAAGTGAGTGTGACATCTTTCTGAGATTTGTACACAATAGTTTCCCTTCTGTTTTCCTTTTTTGTCAAAATTGAGAAAAAAAAAGTTGACTTCTGTCAACAAATGGAAATTCTACTTTGATTGCATAGGAAGTTGAATGGTCTGATCTTCTGGTATCTGTTATAAAATATTAAGTTGATAACAAACATCACAAAATAAAAAGCTTCCTAAACATTTTAGCATCTAAACATGTCAGTAAAGTGGGCCAGGATTGCAAGATTTATAGATTTTTTTAAAGTAAAGATCAACATTTTTAATTTAACATTTGTAATTTACGATGTTACATGTATGCAGTTTTACATCATATATTTCTCAGAAAGCCATAGAAAAAAAACTAATAAATTAAAAAAAACAATTTTCCCTTAGTGAAATTGAATCATAAGCTGATTTGAACAGGTTATTCAGAGGGAAAAGTGGGATGTCAGTCACCTAAACCTACCAAAGCTTTATCTCATTGCCTTATTCATAATGGCATGATTCGTACACGTTTGCTAAAAAAGTGACTGGCTTCAACATGGAGCCATTCTGCAAAGAAATGTGTGGAAGTCAATCACTAAAAAGCAAAAAAAACAAAAACGTTTCTTCCCTATTTTAAGAGCTGCTTTTCATCGAGATCCATATTTCATCTTGTTGTTTTTATAAATATTCTGACAGCCTTGTGTTGTTGATTTTTACACACGCTTTTGAAGTCAATTCATAAAGTTAGACTCTGCTTTGTCCAGCAAAGCTTTACGGTAATTGCTCACAACTGGTCTTTGTTGATTGCCACACCTGTCCCTCCTTTAGTCACCTCCTCAGTCATTCACAGATTTCCATGTCATCGTATCCTTTTGTGTTCGTTTTTTGGGGAGGAAGTTTCTGTTCCGTGTATTCTTCTGATGTTGTGATGTTCGTCATGTTTTGAAGTGATGTGCAAATGAAGCAAACATTTGGTTGATTGATTTAAAGGTTTGTTTCAGCTCTCTCATAGGGACAAAAAAGGAGAACAAAATGTCTTCAAAGCGTCGTGATGACAGGTTTGATCAGTGAAGATGGAGTACCTCCCTGGGTTCTTTCCCTCTGAACACTTTGAGCTACTTCATATAAAAAGTGCTTTACAAATAAAGATTAGTAAATAGACGGATTTAAAATAAAATACTTTATAGTCTTAAAAATGATTCAAATATACCATTAGCATTAAAGAATAAAAACATCACTTTATAGTCTTAAAAATGATTCAAATATACCATTAGCATTAAAGAATAAAAACATCACTTTATAGTCTTAAAAATGATTCAAACGTACCGTTGGTAATGAAGATATGACCGAATATGACACAGTAGTCAAATAAGCATGGATGTCCCGTAGTTCTGTTGATTTAATGAAATAAAAATGACCAAATGTCTCTTAACGATTTCAGTGAATTTCCAGTAAGCAAACATGTACCATGTTCTTCCTCTCCCTTTCTTTCTTTTTTGAATCCATTTTTTTCTTTTTTGGGAAAATTACCTCCACCGCAGGCTAAAATTGCCATTTCTCTTTGAAACAGGATTTCCATCAACAGAAATTGCTGGGCACCAGGGGTGTATACTTATTTTATCCGTGATGTATTATTTTATTCACTAGCTTTTTCCATTTATTGTTGGATTTCAGATGACTGTGGTCCAATTCTGATTAAGGGTACGTGTATTCATTACTGGGCTGGGGCTTTGTAAACTCCAAAAACAGGGACGAATATTGTGTTCTGATTATGTTTTATTAGAATTAATATACATCTTACCTAAAATTTAAGCTTCGATGACGTGATCGTTGATTTACACTACCTCTTCAATCCTTTTCTTTTCCTTCGAAGAGTCTCTGGTTCATCGTGGTCTATTTACTGATCTAGTCTTTTTGGATCCCGGCAACGAAAACTCAACAGAAACCGCAAATTTTGAGATGCTCAAACCAATCACATCGGCGCTTCTCAAACTTCAGAGCTCATTTGTTCTGCATTGACATCATAAACACATACATGTTAATTTACTGTTATGTGTCAAATTTAACAGATTACCGTATTTTCCTAACTATAAGGTGCATTTCAATGTCTTAGCTTGTTTCAAAAAACAGTGCATCTTATGATCTGGAGTGCTTTATATCAACTCATTCTAGTTGTGCCTACTGATGTTGAAGCAATTTTGAGAGCTACACTGCACCCTGTCATTTTTTTTTTAATGAGTTGGACAGAAGGTTGGGTGGTATTGCGAATATGCTAACATGGCTAACATTTTGCTGTCTCAAAATGTTTTTTTTACACGTTACTAATGAGGTTGGGAGTTAGTGTAGGCACAGTAATGCTTCTTTTATCGTTGTTACCCAGTTTTTTTTTTTCTTTTTAGTGTTGCAAACAAGGCTGGGATGAACAGAAGGTTCACTTATCAGTCACTCTGAGGTAAAGAACGACACAGGACAGCAAGTCTGCTATTTGGTTAATCTGCTCAAAACACCATATTTGTCCCTCTTCCTTTTTCATCTACATCCAACCAGAAACTCACACCTTTCCGGCCTCTACGGTAACCTGGGAGGGACACAACTCTCCCAAAATAAAAGACCGAGGTGGTGACAAATTCCCACCATAACCACTAAAAAACTATATAGTGCAGCATAGTGCCTGAATTTTAAAAAAAATTCCAACACCATGCTCACTACATGTCTTTTTTTTTTAAAGGCGGAAGACGTTATGGATTTCACGAAGTTAAAATTGAATTATTATGAGCATTTTGCGACAATTATTCATGAGGCTGTCTTCTGAAGATGAAAATGTTGATGATTTATTAAAAAAAATGCATTTAAATACCTTTTTTTGGCAAAGATTGTTCCGACGCAATGCATTGTGGTCTGTCTTCGCCAATCTAGTGAGCATCGATGCACACTGGTTTTACGCAGAGACTTCTGGGAGATTTCCAGGGTACTCGATTTTGGAATTGTAGATTCGGACAGCACTACAAAATGGTGAATGCATTATATAGTGGTTGGGGTGGGAATTTGGACGTAGCCCAAGAAAGTTCATTACAGTAGTATAGTAAATATGCTAACATGGCTACGTGTAGCGTGTTACAAACAAGTTCTAGGTTGTGTCCGAATTCCTTCACTGCTCACTACATAGTGCACTACGTAGTGCACTACATAGCACGTTTGCCATTTTGTAGAGCTGTTCGAATCTAAAATTCCAAAATCGAGTGCCCAACAAATTTCCCAGAATTCTCTGCAAAAGCCCAATGTGCATTGATGTTTATAGTGTCAAAAGAACAGGCAGATAGCTGGATCCAACTGCAGCAGGTTTATCAGCTCAGCTAAAAGTCCACAAAGCTAAATCAGGGTCAGACAGGCAGGGGTCAATAACAGTCGAGGGTCGGTGCAGGCGTCAGATGGTAACATAGTCAGAAACAGGGTAAGTTAACAGAAGCTCAGGGTCCGAATACAGTGCTTGTTAAGGAAAGCACAAACAATACATCACGCTCAGCTCAGCTCAACTCAGTGCAGTGCTTAAGT
Source organism: Oryzias latipes (assembly GCF_053564925.1). Classification (NCBI taxonomy): domain Eukaryota; kingdom Metazoa; phylum Chordata; class Actinopteri; order Beloniformes; family Adrianichthyidae; genus Oryzias; species Oryzias latipes. Next base: position 16,373,730 of record NC_136248.1, read on the forward strand.
ATGCTGTGGTTGATTGAGTGAATGATAGTCAGGTCTCCAGCATTCAGGAAGTGTGCACTGGGGTTGCTGGGAGTTGTCGTGTGGCTAGAACTCTGGGACAGCTCCCACCGGTGACCAAATGGGGAGACATAGGTCTTCTGACTACTAGATAGGTGAATATAGACCATAATGCTTTGCATTTTTACATTTTTTTGGGGGGGGGGACATTTATTTTAATTTTTATAAACCATTCAAGTTTTCATTAGCAGAACACAGTGGGTTCATAAAAAGTCTTTGTAAATTAATGAGAATGTTGTACGAATCCCTCTTAAAATCCAGGGCACTAGATAACCCCACATAATAAAGTTTTTTAGTATTTAGGAAGTTGGCCATTACAAGTCCTTTCATTTGTAACGACCTTCCACTCTGCGGTTCTCATTTGCCCCCCCCCCCCGCCCCTCCATACAAAATGTTGTCGCTCCGCTTTTAGATGAGGCATTTATACTGTATATTAAACACTGATCTGCTATTTCATCAAATGTGTGGTGTTGACCTTCCCGTACACATCTTTGGTAGCTTTTTCACTGTGATGCTGGACAGCCTTCCAATTCTCCCTCCAATTTATTCCTAACCTAACAAGCTCCTAAATGAGACCTCAGAGAAATCCAACAATTACTGACACGTTGTTTGTAGCCCAATGCTCATGTTAGTGTACATGTGAACAGAAGTGCTCCATGATTCAACCTGAGCTGGTGGGGAAAAAAAACAATCTCCAAGAGAAAGAGTGAAGAAAGGGAAAACTAATGTGACAGTGTTATCCTCTGCAGCTAAATAAACCTGAAACAATGCAAACTTACAAATTATTCAGGAGCAATCAAGCCACTGTGCAAGCTCGAGGCAAGCATTATAAACAACTTAGCCAGGTAGCAAGCTTTGGAAATGTAGCGTCATGAATAAATGATCTTCACATCTCCAATTTGACATCAAAAAGAGACGGACTGAGCCCACCATCAAAGGCACTCCATCTTTGCCTGTGAATTGTCACCACAAAAGTAATAACTTTCTATTACTCAGCCTACCTCTGTTCTCATTCCTCCTCCTCTTTGTCTCTTTCATTTTATTTTTCATGCAACACAATGTAATTACACTTCTTTGCAAGTGAACAGCGAGGCAGCGTTTGATAGTAAAACACCCAGCCCACAGACATCCTCCTGTGGGCTGGATGTCAAGACATCAGGAAGAAGGAAAAGTCAACCACCTGCTGTGCAAACCCACGCACGCCATCACTTGATCAGGAAAAAAAAAACAATCCTGTGCCCGACATGGAGCAATGCTGAAAAACAACCTCCCATGTCTCAGAATGACACATCTTCTAAATGATCTAAAAGCTGTCATGGACAGTGGACTCATCAGCTCTGGTGACAAGTGCGCTGATGCAGATCTGCCAGATGGAAACATCGGCTGAACATGTGGGCTTAAAAATGTATTTCTCCACTATTTGTTTTATTTGTGCAAATATTTCAGTTCGATTTAAACCCAGTGACACTAGTATGATTTAATGTGTGACAGCTCATTAAAAGTAAAAATAAAATAAAAACTTTCATGTTTTTCAGTAGATCTGAATTCTCTTAATTTCTCAGAATGTGTTAAAACAAAATTACTTCACTTTCATTCTGTTTGTTTTCAGCATTTTTCAATTTTCAAGGAAATTGGTAAATTGTAAATATGATCTAAATGTTGCGGCTTCAACGAAAATTATTTGTTTGCAACATATTTGTGCAGCATGTTGCTTTTGTGTTAGTTTAGACTGCAGTCTGTTCAGACTTCACCATTAAGTCTAAACATTTTCAAAGCTAAATGTGCTGCAATCTGTTGGTTGGTGCCTACTCGAGCATACTACCTCTATATATATATATATATATATATATATACACATACCTTCTCATTTTATGAGTTTTGTTTATTTTCATGACGATGAGAATTGTAGAGTCACACTAAAGGTATTCTAAAGTAATCAAAACTGTGAATTAACATATGTGGAATTATATACATAACAAAAACGTGTGAAACAACTGAAAATATGTCATATTCTAGGTTCTTCAAAGTAGCCACCTTTTGATTACTGCCTTGCACACTCTTTGCATTCTCTTGATGAGCTTCAAGACGTAGTTACCTGAAATGTTTTTCACTTCACAGGTGTGCCCGGTCTGGTTTAATAAGTGTGATTTCTTGCCTTATAAATGGGGCTGGGACCATCAGTTGTGTTATGTAGAAGTCAGGAGGATACACAGCTGATAGTCCTACTGAATAGACTGCTGGAATTTGTCTTATGGCAAGAAAAAAAGCAGCTAAGTACAGAAAAACGAGTGTCCATCATTAGTTTAAGAAATGAAGGTCAGTCAGTCCAAATAATTGGGAAAACGTTTTCTTTTTCCTAGGGGGGGCCTTACAAAAAATAATTGAGAAGCACTGGTTTGGGGTGAGCTGGACCGCAGAGTGAAGGCAAAAGGGCCAAAAGGGCTAAACATCTCTGGGAACTCCTTCAAGACTGATGGAAGACCATTTTAGGTGACGACCTCTTGAAGCTCATCAAGAGCATAATATTTTTTTGTTATGTATATAATTCCACCTGTGATAATTCACAGTTTTGATGCCTTCAGTGTGAATCTACAATTTTCATGGTCATGAAACTAATGAAAACTCTTTGAATGAGAAGGTATGTATATATATATATATATATATATATATATATATATATATATATATATATATATATATATATATATATATATATATATATATATATATATATATATATATATATATATATATACACACACACACACACACACACACACATACAATGGGGCAGAAAAGGATTTGGCTTTTACAGATTCTGCTATTTGTCTCACTTAGAGAGATGAGCATGTTTATCATAAGTACATCTTTATCATAAGACAAAATAAAAAAAAGAATCTAGGAAGTCGGATTGTATTATTTATGAAACATTTATTTTTAAAATCAAACAGAAAATAAGTATTTAGTCTATGACAAAAGTTCACCTCAATTATTTGGAATGCAACCCTGGTTGGTAATAACAGAGGTTAAAGGTTTCCTGTAGGTCTTCACACACTGTAGCTGCTATTTTAGTCTATACTTCCATGCAGATCTTCTCAAGAGCTTTGTGATGTTTTGGGTCTGTTGCTGGATAACATGGACTTTCAAACCCCTCCAATGTTTCTGTATTGAATTGAGGTCTGGATACTGTCTAGTAGGGATGGCCCGTTTGATACGACGCTTCGGCGCGTTTCACCTTCATGAAGCAGAGTGTTTCGGCACAACGTTTCGGGACGTGTGTCAACTAGCGCAAATCATGTGGTTGATGACGTATGACGAGCCAAATGCTTTGCTTGGTCGAACAACGCTTCAGATGTCACTTGCGTTTCGAATAGTTGGGCGCGCTATTCTCTAGAAATACGAAATGAATCCCGAACCTTTCCCGACAAGTTCTATTGTTTCCCCAAGATTGGAATCAGCGTCAGTTCATTGCACTCTACCATGGTTCCTTGTAAAAAACGTCTTGTGGCTAAGGATCGTTTCAACTTGATATGTCCTAATAAAACAATACACTATGAATAAAAATACTAATAAAATACTTCAATAAATCTATAATGGCAAGCTGATATTGCATCAGTAAAGATAGCTCAGTGGAACAGTCAGTGGGCTAGAGGGTATTGTTTTATTGGTATGCAACTCAGGACTTTTCCTCTAAATATGGCGAGTGATGTTTATACCAGAAAGTGCCGTTTTGGTATCATCTGACCACATGACATTCTACGATACTCCTCTGGATCATCTTTGGTCCCTAGCAAACATTTGTTGGGCTTGGACATGTGCTGGCTTAAGCAGGGGACCTTTGGATCACTGGAGGATTTGCTTTCATGACAACTTAGTGTGTTACTATAGTAACTTTTGTTACTGTGGTCCTCTCTTTAAGCCATTTTTCAGTTCCTCGCCGTTCTCAAGATAATTTTTATCCCAGAATTCCTGCTTGTTTGTGAGAGCTAAATGCTTATTTTCTGCACCAAAATCATACAATGTGATTTCCTGGATTGTTTTTATTTAACATTTTGTCTCTCATAGATGAAGTCTATCTACAATCAACACTACAGACCTCTCTCGTCTGTATAAGTTGGACAACTTTCAGAGTTGGTGTCTATTTTGCCTCACTGTTTGCTTCAGGCTTTGCATCTTGGTAAAGGATTTCTGAGAGGCTTTTTCTATGAAAGGAACTATACGAACGAATCTACCTTTCCTTGTATGCTAATTAGGTCTTACATCTGCTTTGGATAAAAGAAGAAAACAGCTGAAACACATGGTGCTCAAGCTCGCTCAACAATGGCTGTCAAAGAAGGCTTAAGCAGAGATCAAACTGTCTCTTATGGAACTGACATGGCAGCATTGAAAGTAAATTTTCCCAGAACGTTTAAAGACTTTAATACTCTTCTTAGAATTGTTAAGGTCAATGAAATGCATCTGTGAAAAAAGGTACTGCACAAAAGTAAGTCTACCCCCCCCCCCCCCCCCCACCCCAAGTAGGAAGAAAATGGATCGAATTTACAGAATCCCTGTAAAAAAAAAAAAGTGTACAAGTCAATAACAATAGCACAAAGGGAAACCATACTGGTTGCAATATGCTGCTGAAATGGATGACCTGCTGGTAGGGCAGCATGGTGCTGTCTTTCCAGTTGCTGCTTGAGCAGACCAAAGGTGCTGAAACATTGTAAAAACAACTCTTCACTCCATCCCTGACAAGAAACACTTAGGCTACGTTCACACTGCAGGGCTTAATGCTCAATTCGGATTTTTTGAAAAAATCCGAATTGTTTGCTAGACCGTTCACATTTCCAAGTAAATCCGAACTTTTGTGATCTCCAGTGTGACCGTGACACGACCCAAACGAGACCCGCATGCGCAGAAGCCAGAAGAATACTCAACGGTGAACGACGTCACTCGTTTGCGGAGCCAACGTTAACAATGGATGTCAACAACAGTGTTGTCAAAAGCGGAGCTCTTTTTGTAATATTAAATTTATTTTCACAAAGGAGCAGCACAATTACAATCTTCTCATTTTAAGAAGGCATTGGAGTCGGGATCGTCTGTACCCACTGTAGTGGAAGAGGAATGTGTATGTGCTGGGGCCGCGCGCCCGCGTGTGTGCAAGCGCGTGCCGCGATAGAGAATAGGGGGGGGGCAGTGTGGGCGCGCATTCATGTTGTGTGTTACGGAGGACGGTAATAAAAGAAGGTTTCCCCCAAAATAAATGCTATGGACTCTTTATTAACCCGTTCTGGAGAATCTAAGGATCAGAACAGGGAGGAGGAGGAGGGGGATTGCCTGGGTCCCCCGCGCTTCTGAGCACGGTCAAAGGGGAGAAAGAAAAAAAAGTTATCGCGGTAAAGGTTCAACACCACGCTCTGCCATTTATCTGGAATTTTTTTCAAAAACCGCCCAGTTGCGATCAGAGCCCTGGAGTTTGGCCTGAAAAGAGCGATCAGCCCAAATATTAATCCAATCGGTGACCTCTCTTCCCTTCTACTGACTGATCTCAGCAGCATCGTCCACCATGGTTGATGTTTACGTTCTCGTTCCCGCCTACTTCAACGCAAAATGATGACGTTTGTTGCGTGTCGATGACGTACAGTTCGGAATCAAGTCGCCTGGCCGGTCAGACGGCGGTCGCAATTGAAAAGATCGGCTACAATTCGGAATCAGGCCGGCAAACCCACGGGGCCTGGGTCGCATTTGAAAAGATCGGATCTGTGTCATTCAGACTGTCATGAAAAGATCGGAATTGGGCCACTTAGGGGCAAAAAATTCGGAATTGGGTCGTTTCAGCCTGCAGTGTGAACGTAGCCTAACTGCCATCCAGGTGCCTCAGAGAAAAACGAAGCGTTGACGATAACGAGCTTCGACAGCTTTTGCAGGTTTTTGAAAGGGGTTGAACATTAGCAACTGATGTTAGCTGAGAAAACGATGGAGGGCACTGCTGACCAAACTGTTGCAAACATAACTGTTGCTTTTATCTTTTTTCTTTTCTTTTCAGCAGTGCAATTGTTTGTTTCATGCTCAGTTAATGTATCCAGTTCTGTGAAAGCTCTACCCTTATATTCACAAATCTCCCTCATGCATACAAACCTGGTCACTTATATATTTAAACCATGTTTATGCCCTCAGATTTGATGTTGTATAAATAATACGATTATAGCTCATAATGTTGATACAGAGACAACAACAAAGTATCTGGGTAGGTTTACCTTTTTTATCACATTAAAAGTAAAAAAAAAAGAAAAAGAAAAAACAAGCAGGCAGAATTAATGTTTTCAAATGTGTTTTTTCAGATTTAAATACTGCTCTAAAACATTTTTTTTGTTTAAACCTCTTTTGGCATTTGGGTTAAGGTCAAGAGAAAGCTTATTTACTATTCAGTTTAGTTACTTATACAAAATGTAATACTTTCACAACTACTAACTGCTGTGCAGGTAAATATTTTATAGTTTATATCAGTTTTTGCAATATCTGTTCTCAAAACTGGGAAAAATATTTTGTGTAAAAGAATAAAAGCATAACCGTTTGAGAGGGATGTTGTCATTATTAAACAGCTCAAACATTTATAAACAGTGATGAGTACATTCCAGTAAACTATTATCACTAATTGAAATTTATATATATATATATATATATATATATATATATATATATATATATATATATATATATATATATATATATATATATATAAGTAGATGTAACGTTAATTCAACACAAACTGTAATGTTGTCTAGCAGTGAGAAATAAACGTGGACGTTGCTCCACATTTTATCAAGTCAAATTTCATTATAGAACATGTGAAAACAAATCAGGATAAGCAAAGAGTGTCATAATTTATAAAAATTAGCAACAACAGAACTGGTGGAAGTTTCTGTGTGGAGGTAGGCTTCTGCCCTATACAAATGGATAGATGGATGAAATCACAACAGCAAAAAGTAGGAACAGACAAACAATCAAGTAGTTGTAAGTGACAGATTTTTTTTGTTTGGGTTGACGGAGTAACCGGGCTAAAGGCACAAAAGGGCTTACACTTCCAGCTTGAGAGTTATGACTTTCACTAAGTGAACAGGAAAAATAAGCAAGGCGGGGGGGTGGCTTTTTATATACACAACAGTCTTAAACACTAAGTTGTGGAGACAATGACTGGCTGTATTGATGATGTCATGGAATATATATCTGTAGAGATTAGTATGGAGAAACAGAGTAACATCATAATCAGCTGTGTGTATCGAGCACCTGCCTCAGACATGGAAACCTTCACAAGTTCTATTGAAAACATGTTTGCTAATATTTCCAGAAAGGTAATATTTCTTTGTGGCAATTTTAACATAGATTTGTTGAACCCAAAAAATCACACCAAAATAGAAGATTTCACGCATACAATGTAACTGTAACTGCAACTTTAATAGATAATATTTTATTCTGTTTTCTAGAAAACAGAATAAAAAGCGGACAACTTATGACAGAAATCAGCGAAAACCTCCAAGGATTTGCTAACTATGAATGCGTTTGCAGAGAAATAAAAGAGAAAAAGCAAACAGTTTACAGAAGGAAACTAACAGAGGAATCAATGGCATTTAATTCAGAACTACAAGCCAAAACCTGGAAAACTCTGTATGAAAGCAATGATGTCGACGCAGCTTATGAAATATTTATGCAGGAGTTTACATCCATATACGAAAAAAACTGACCACCTACAAAATCCTGTAATAGAAAACAACTTAATAAAAACCCATGGATGATAACCGGACTGAGAAACACATGCAAAAAAAGGAAAATTTATACAAACAATTCTTAAAAAACAGAACTGTTGAAGTAGAGCAGCGATACAAAAAATATAAAAACAAACTAACCAGTATCATGAGAACATGCAAAAAAGACTATTATACAGAAATATTAGAAAAAAATAAATCGAACACTAAAGAAATTTGGAAAGTACTGACCAGTGTCATCAGGAAGCACAAAGAGAAAACAAATTACCCAGACTCTTTAGTTGGTAAAAATGAGATGTGCAACAATATTCAGGGCATGACAAAGGAGTTTAATGAATATTTTGTAAAAATAGGGCCAAAGTTAGCTGATGAAATAAACTTTAAAAAAATATCAGAATAAGAACACTGCATAAAAAGAAATCCTAACTCGATCTATTTGAGACCCGTGGAAGCAAAAGAAGTTCTCAAAAGCGTCAACAAATTCAAAAACAAAACATCTACAGACTGTAACGGAATTAATATGATGGTGATGAAAAAGGTCATTGATTCCATTGTTGACCCGCTAACCTACATTTGCAATTTATCCTTTCAAACAGGAACATTTCCACAAAAAATGAAACTAACCAAAGTAATTCCACTTCACAAATCAGGGGACAAACACTAACTAACAAATTACAGACCAGTGTTTTTACTCTGCCAATTCTCAAAAATACTCGAAAATGTGTTCCTCACAAGGCTGGAAATTTTTGTAGAAAAACACAAACTAAAATCCGACGACCAATATGGTTTCAGAAAAAAACAGATCAACATCCATGGCGATTATGCAACTAACCGAAGAAATTATAAATGGCACTGACAATAAAGAGTTCGCAGTAGGAGTGTTCGGCGATCTGAAAAAGGCTTTTGACACTATTGATCATTACATTTTGGTGAACAAACTGGAAAGATATGGAATACTTGAACCAGCATTAGAATGGTTAAACAGTTACATTAATAACAGGCAGCAGTTTGTCCAACTGGATGACTGTAAACCATCTAAGAAAAACAATCTGAGAAAACAACTGAATTTCAAAAAGCAGTGCATTCGCACAACAAAAAATAAAACATGTATATCAAATTGTGGTGTGGATTTATGGAATGGATTGGATGAAGGTTTGAAACAAACCAAAAGTTTACATGTATTCAAAAAAAACCTACAAGAAGCAACTAATAGTACTGTATAAGGCCAGAAACAATTAATTAAACAAAAAATTTCACTTTTGCACAGTTGCCATGCAGAATTGTACCGTGAATGTTTTGTACCTATCTATAAATAGCAATACGCATATTGAATATCATATCATAAGGTTTTGTAAAAAGGGGTGGGGGCAGACAAGATTTCTCTTCAACCCACTCATTTTCAAGCACACTGTATTGTTTGTCTTTTTTTAAACCACTCTGTTGATTTTTCATTTGTGTTTGAAATAATCTGAAACTAACCTGGACAGAGACAGGGAGGAGTTCAGCAGCATCAAGGCAGCAACTTTAAGCAACCTCAGTCATTTGGTTTGAGGGACAATCAGGATTTGTTGTCTGCAGAGCTTTTGGAGATGGTGTAATATGGAAGAGACTGCAAGGCCAGTTATAAGTACGAAAATCAGATTTTTTTGTATGCCAGAATGCCTTAGAGTCAATGAAGAGTAGCAGAGCAGTGGTGATCTCACTGTGTACCTGTCAAAAATGGAAAACCAAAAGTTCAGTCTGCTATTTTAAGGTCTATCATGAATTACAAAGAGGAAATTAAAACGTATGGCTTGTTAACTTAATTACCTAACATACAAGACAGGATTTTATCGTATTGTTTCAATTATGTTGGAATTGTTCCCTAATCAAGAATATAAAGTTTAGGACACAGGTCTCTGTTCTGATCATTACCCCATCAATCAATCATGTCCACTCATTTATAAATAGGATAGGACAGATAGGGACTTTGCTTACATGCATAGTGTTGAAACTGGAAATCTGTGAATGAAACTATGACACATTTTTTTTACTGTTAATCTGAAATGATTAATGGCTCTCTACGGTGACGTCATGAAACAGAATGGTGAAGAAGGTGATCAAACATTTTCTTGTGGCATCTCCTTCTTTTGGTTGTGATGGCAACCTTGTTTTTTCTGGAAGTGAAGAAAACCCTACAACATATTCAACTAGATCCAAACTACAAACTAGACATGGACTAAACATAAAATACCACCAAGTTCTTTTTTTCTTTCTTTGAATTTCTGCCTTGGTTCAGTTTAACTGAAGGCGTAATGATATTCCAACTTTTTAGTCTTTTTCTTTACTTTTAACTTGGTTTGGTGTTATATACATTTCAACTTCCAAGGCCCATGAACTAGATTTAGATATTTGCTGGCAGAATTTAAAAAAAAAGCAAATGTTCAAGAATACAACAGAGACAACTATTTACATCTAACTGTGACCTCCTACATCAGCGACATCTTTATTATGCAGTAAAGAAAGAAAGCATCAGTTCGGAAGCACACATGTGCAACAGTAAAAAAAAAAGGGAGCCAGTCGGTTTGTGACTTAATTAAGTCACAAACCGGCTTATTTCTTCCTTACAGACAAGCTTAAGTTGAAATGTTTAAAAATACAAACCATGGCGTCTGATATTTGAGGTTTACATTGTCTTATTTCCAAACTGCAGAAGATGTTAAGCGTTACACTAAAAAATTACAGTAAAAGGACATCAGAAATTGTTTCTTAAAATAAATGAAACTATTGGGGTTGTGCTGGGCTGTAAACTAGTAAGAGAGTGTGATCCAAAGTCTAAAAAACATTTTTCTTTAATCCAGTTTTCCTTTTGTTTTATGGTATTGTCAAGAATAAAATTAGAGTTAGCTAATAATAGGAACTTGTGTATTCCAGAATGTATCATCTGTGCCTGCTAATGTGCTTGACAAATCCAGGAGAGACTTTGTCAGCTCCCCTATTCTGCAGAAATATTGCTTGGTTGATGTTTGTCCTTTTCGCATGATACAAAGCTGCAGCCAGATTTGGCTCTGTTGCCACCCTGCAAAAAAATGAAACGGTCAGGAATTTGAGCAAGTCAGATGTGCCGTGGAAACATTAAAGTTGTTTGTAATGGAATTGTCATATTCATCCTTCTGATTGCTGCAGGCGCCTGTCTGGCTTCATAGTTACTTTTCCGCCTCATTTCAGATCTGAAAAGCAGCTGTGTGTGGGAAAGATGAATATACTTGTGCCCCATGTTGAGGTTGACTTTCACTGTAATTTCCAGTGGATGTGAGTTGAGGATGAAGTAAGGACCAAATATGACACAGTCCGTGCGTGGTATGTTAGACATTTTGAAGCTCATGCAAACTGTTCATTTTGTTTACTTTTGTTTAGATGTTAAAAAAAAAAAAAACATTTTTTAACCACACAAAGCACCTTTGAAGTGAAATGCAACTGCCCACTTCTACAAAAAACATCTCCTCTGAAGGCCGTGTTACACAGTCACTATGTACATTCTGCTCATTTTCAACATATGAAGCTTTGGTCTTTTGTGATACACGTTATTCGAAAGGCGGTCTTGTGTTCATTATCCAATGATATGATAAAATGTCCGTCGAGGGTTTGGGCCAACAGGTCTTTCCGTGTATTCGGTTTTGAGCTGTTCTGTTCTGTTCTGGTTTTAACATGGTTCATTTGTGATACAGGTGTGAAAATTTCTCTTAAAGAAGTTTTCTCACTTGTTCTGCATATATTCACATATGACCCATTTTTCAAATGCGCAAATTGTATGTAGCAAGCTGTGTGACACTGCCTTTGACTTCAGGATGTTTGCTTTATTGCATAAGACATACAGAATTGGAGTCCAACCAACTCACCTGCTGTCCTGCTAAAACAAAACTCATGTTTCCTCTGTTTGTTTTGACAAAGTCTTTTTATTTTTTGTCTCATTAATAAATTAAAAAAAACAACTTCTCTTTTGGCTTCAGCTCACATATTTGTATGACTGCTGACACTGTTATGATGCACACTGAACAGAGACACACTGCTGACTAGCAATGACAGCAATAAGTGTGGCAGGAAAGCAGAGGGTACTTTGTCCTAATGAGCCGCCACACAGTTTGAGCTGCTTTCCACCTGCAAGATGACTATATGATATCTCTTTCATCTTCCATTCATCTTACGCAGGGGCTGTCATTTTTTATCCACTGCATATTTGTCAACTTGTGAGCTCTTTGAAAAGAAATAAAGACCTGTTTGTCGGCACATAGTTTGTCAGGTTTTACAGTTCTTGTTTAAAGCCTCTTTACTGTGCTTGAATCTTTAACAAGGAGTTCCAGCAGAAAACAAGGAGTTGTGCCCTTCCCTTTTGGTGTAGTGGGTTCACTGCTTAATCCTGCTAAAACCTGAAATACAGATGCCATTAGAAACCCTTAGTTCAGTTTTGCTCCTTGTTTTCTTGACCTCAAAATGTAAAATAAAGAGATTAATCATTTACAGAATTTGCATCCCCTTATTGACATGCTTGCAATATCATGCAGAATTTTACAGGTTTTAATACTAATATCAGAAACGATAACAAGCATCTTTGGACTTCGCAGGACATTCATTATTTAAATTTATTTATGTACGTTTATTTGTCTTTGTGTGTACGCATACAGGAAGGCCTTGGTTAGAATTCAGGTTAAGTCCTTTTGGTGTGGACTTCATGTTTTCCCTGTGCATGTGTGGGTCTTCTCCAGACTCTTCAGCCTCCTCCCACAGTTCAAAAACACACTTCATAGCTTGATGTAAATTTAAACTCTGACCTGTATGCAGCTGGAAAAAGAAATCCGGTCTGGTTGTTGGTGGTCATGAAATGGTTTCCGAGAACTTTGGGTATAGGGGAATAAACTTACGAAGTAGGGAGAGTTTTCCTAGAAACAGACTTTAAAAAAAAGACTCAGACAATGGTGAAATCTGAAGTAGAGGAGGCTAATTGGCTTTGAAAAAGACTGACAAGATCCAAGTGAATCAGGGAGTTGAGGATAATTATGAATGAAGTGTGTGAAAGATGAGACCGCACAGATGTGAGGGTAATGACAGCAATCTTATTTTTTCTGAAAGGTATTTTTAAGATTCATAGAAATTTCCCATGTCAAAGTGGTTGCTGTGAAATCAAAACTTTATCTAAAATAAAAGTTTCCTAATTAGTTAAGAAAAATAAATGAAGATTTATTTTTTAAATTATTGTGAAAAATTGTGATTAGATTTTTAAAAATTTGTTTGCATCTTTTTCCTACCTTGAAAAATGAATCATGGTTTACGTCAATTTAAGTATTCAGTGGCTGATACACATTATGTGATGAGTTCAGACTGTCAAACTGTTAAACTATTTAATCTGGCCTGCCAAACTGGAATGAATTATATTTATAATCCTTATTAATATTTTATTTTTTCCTTAATTCTAGTTTCTCCCTATAGACGGTGCACTACAAATACATTGACCTTTTTTTAAGGGCAGAAAGGTATTCAACACTATGCTATTGGAAGATTTCTGACGTTCGTTTGTGTTTTTTCGAGTTGGATAGTCTTTTTTTCCCAATTGTTCCAGCCTCAGCATTTCTCTGAGTTTGCATTTTTCAATTTATTGTTGTAATTGGCACTAAAATGGAAAGAAAAAAGTCACAGTAAATTTCAAAATTAAAGCTTATTTTAATCCAGATTCCATGTTATTTCTTTCTCTGAGGTGGAGTACCAAATCATTCTACGTATCTGCTTCTGGTCCAACCGTTCTGTACAATTTTAAAACCCTTTGTGTCAAAAAGGGTGGACACCCCTAGTTTCCCTTAGCTTCCCCACCCCTAGTCTAGTGTGACACAGGATTTGTACAGTCATGAAAAACTTGGAAAAGTTTTGGAAATTAAAAATGCAATTTCTAGGTCCTTGGAAAGTTTTTGAAAAATGATATATTCTGTAAAGTTTTGGAAAAGTCATGAACATTTAATATTTTGGATGCAAAAAAAAATAAAAAACAAAAAAGTTGAACATGAGGTTTGAATTGAAATTATGGCAGATGTTCAGCCTCACGCCATCAGTGCTGGGAGTTTACGTTGCTGTAAAGCAGTTTGAGTTTTCGTCAGTTCAGTGCATGCACTTTTAGCTTGCTATTGTGATATGCCACAAAAGGCCTGGGAAATAAGCTTGAACTTAAGGTGAGAAGCTACCACCCAGGAATCCAGGGTTCCTTTCCTGGAAGGGAATGAACAGTGGTACTGGGGGCAATTACCACATCAATGGCGAGCAATTAACATCAAGACCCTTGATGCTACCACCTCCCGAGCGCAGTACCACTGCTTCCCCACGGGATGGGTCAAATGCGAAGACGAATTTCCCTTCGTGGATTTTAACCCTTGTGCTATACTAGGCACTTTAACATTGGGAGTTGGGTCATCTAGACCCACTAGACAGTGCTCTGAACCTTTTTTCTTCAATGATTTGTGATCCTCACTGGTGTCCATGGATTATATGAAATCTTTCCACCTTTATCCACCTTTGTCATGGTAGGGAGAACACGTCAATGTAAGGGTGGGGTCATCTAAGATAGCACAAGGGTTAAATACAGTATAATTAATCAATAAAATAAAAAATCAACCATGGCTACTGAAACACATTTTGCACGTTTCTAGTGCAAAATGTGTTTCAGGGTCTTTGAGTAGCCAGACTTTACTCCAAGTCCTTTAACATAAGCAGCATAGGAGAAGCGGGGCTGGTGAGCCGCATCAAGGGAAGAAACAGTGACTGCTGCTTAACAAAGCAGAAGCCAGTCGGTCGGCGAATTTTTAAAGACAGGTAATGATGCCGTCAGTATGGAAGCGTATTGCATAAAAAAAAAAAAACACAGGAATTGATTTGCCATCAATTCTTGTTTACTTGTTTGTTTTTACACATTATATTTACACTTGATCATCGTGCAAGAAATACAAGAATTCTGAGAAACGTCACCTGCACGGTTCACTACCCTGGTAATAATCTCTGAGTTGGATTTTAAGCTACAGATGTCCTAGATTTATTTTATGTCAGTGAAGCGGATCGTTCAAAATGAACCAATATTCACAATGAATCGTATCGGCAACCACAAATTATGATATGAATCGAATTTTTCTTCAAATCAATCGTCACACCCCGACTGGTCACAGTTTACACCCCAGCACATTGTTCACAATAGGTAACTCTTGTGTTTGGGTAAATGTCAGCTATCTTGAATATTCACTATCCTCCCCACCTTTATTATAACTGCAATATTTTTACTTTAGTCGGACATATATTTTTTTGTTTTGACTTGGTGCACTAACTCACTCACTCACACTCACACTCTTTTAACAATGCAGCGGAGGCTGACCACAGATGATGACACATAAATATAACTGTATTCCTGCTCTGAGTGACCGGGACATGGCTGCTGAAGACATGATTGACAGATCGCAGCTAAAATCGAGGACACTGACTGGACTAGAAGAAGCGTTCTTACTTCCTTTTCATTTTAAAACTGAGCTAAGAGCTCAGATGTGTAATGCAAACGTCAAACACTGATGGACTAAGTTAATAGCATGGCTCTAACTATCATAATACACAGTCAACACCTGTGATTGGTGGAGCTTAACATTGTTACTCTGGTTGCTTGTTGGTGAGCGAAGGTCGGTGTGTGTTGAATTGTTAATAACATCTCTTCCTGCAGAAACTTTACAAAACTTAGTGTGAAAAATATGGAATTTGAGCTGTCTTTCTCTTGAACTCAGTTCTGTTTTTGCCCTTATTTGCTGCAGTTTATGGAAGCACTTCAACAACTTTAAGATAAAAAAATAGGTGCAGGGATTTTAGCAAATCAGGTACCAAGCTTATTGTAAAGCACACAGCTAGATGGCAGAGTTAGCTTGCCTGTGTTTTAAGGCATCATAAACGGTCTATTTTTAACATGACAGAGGGGGAGGGTTGACCATTATTGACATGGAAAATAGACTGGTGACATCACACGATCCCCGAGTTTGGATCTGTTCTGGCACACTCAATGGAAAATAACAGAAATTTGATTGTTTTTTATGCATTTTGGAACTTGCATAAATCTGAAGCAGCGCAAGGTATATTTAGGAGTTCATCTTTTCAAAGAAAGCTATGAAAATGATAAATTTTTTCTCCAACATTCCCATGATATCCTGTTGTATCAGCAGTGTATCTGTACCTATAATGTCTTGCAGTCTTGCATCCAATCTGTGTGAAAGAAAACTTAATAAGTGTCCTTGGCTCTTTTGTCCCACATTATAAGGACTGTACCACTGAGACGCTCCACTAATGCACTCTAATCCTCCAACACAATGACCTCAATCCTTTAAATCTGTCAACAGGGAAGCTGATGCTCCAGCTTAGGGAATCTGCTGAAATGATACTGTGGGACTTCTTTTTTTTTTTTTATGTGGAAAAAAATGTTTAAAATGTACATGCATTCCTGGGAAGAGTATTAATTGTTTTCAGTGGATTCATTCCAAATATAAATGGATTTAGGAGAAAGTGTTAAACCTCCAGACAAACCCTTTACTTCCATGAAAAATGTAAATACTCAAGAGATTACCATCAGAGGTGAGAGAGTCAACAGGTTCATGGAGATTTGTTTTTCTATTGTTTAGTTTCAGTTGGAAGAGTAGAACGGAATTAGATTTTACTTACATTCCATTTCCCCCAGTGCAAACAAAAAAGCAATTAAAACATGTCATTTTGCTCAGCTTCATAATTTAATATAAGTTTATTTTGTGTTTGTATCCCCCCTGGTGTTTTCTCTAAACAATTGATGTACAGTTTATTGTTCTTTGCTGTATGTCACCTGTGTTCTGAAACAAAAAAAAAGTTTAAAAAAAAAGGGTAGGACGAATGAACTGGAAAATTAAAATATTTGAAAAAGCTCTAATATTAAAGCAGAAAAGCTCTTTTAGAACACTACACTTTTTTAGAATTCTGCAATATTAATATACTGGATAATTTCAAATCACAGTTTTACAGTCCTATTTGAAAATGAAAACCAATCTTAAATGTTTATGCAGCACAATGACAGCAATGTTTTATCAATTTCTAGTTTGTTTTATTGATTTTGAAATAAAAAAAAAATAGGAAAAAGTTTCCAAAGGCTTTACAGTCTTCGTAATCTACCTGATGCTGCATGGTCACCTAATTTTGTATGAGCTCTATTAAAATGCAGAAACTGTTGTTTATCACAGCATGATAAACACGTTTCAGCTTTTCTCAGCCGAGGACACACAGCTCAGCTTTCACTTTCATTACAGACTCTGAAAAGACCAGGGGAAGACACTAACAGACTTTTTCAGGAGATTTTTTATGACCTATGTACTGAAATGTCGTGATTAAAAATTCCCAAGTCATCCTTTTAGCTATCTGATTCCCTGTCAAGTTTGGGTCCTGTAACAAAGGCTTCTACGGTGGCCCTGAAGTGCAAATCAGACCAACAAATCACCCGATGCAAAAACAAATTAAAGATTACAATCACAATTAAAAAAGTAAAACAAATACCGGTAATAAAAAAACACAACACATTTGAGAAATCAAAACAACATTCCAGCAACGACAACACAATTGTCCACCCATTGTTTTGGGGATAAATTTCATTTATTCCAAACATTTGAGAAAACAAACACAATAAGAAACCAGAAAAGGTAGATACTATGGAGCACCCCTGTATGGATGATGATGTTTCACATTTGATGTTTGAGTTTTTTTCAAATACGTCTTCAATGTATACTTATAAAAGTTTTATGATTAGCAAATTCAGTATTGCGTCATGCCATAACCTTTGGTTGAAATGATGAACAAACGTCATCATCTACCTAGCGATGTCTCATAGTACCTACCTTTTCTGTTTTCCTTAAAAAAAAATTTTCAGAAAGCAAAATTAATTTCTAGAAACAAATAGGCCTGGGAGCTTGCAAAGTATCTCCACTGTTTTTAGCGCAGGGCTCTTCTGAACAGAGATCTCAGATGCTGTTCTTGGAATCTTGGCAGTTGGCTGCGTGGTTCTGGGTCCCCGTGTTGATCACGATCTTGAATCTGAGGTCAGACAGTCTTGTGTGCATCCTGCTCAGGCTTGTAACTGGAGCTTGGTGCCTGATCTAAGAGTTTACGGGTGATTATATCCCCCCTCTGAACTGACACCCACTTACTGTAGCAGTTGCTGTAGAACAGTTGAGTACTGATCCACCAATTTACTGAGCAAAATAAGCAAATAATTGCTGCTTTGTGATGATTTCTTTTTTAACCCAATAGTTTAGCATTTGCAAAAAGTACAAAACAGCTGCTTTTGGACAAGTATTTTTTTCTAAACTGTATTTTTTTGTGTGTTTCTAGATGGGAAATGTAAAAAATCAAAAAGATTTGTGTAACTATGTGTTCATTGGTAATTATTAATAATCAAATAAGAGTACTATAACTTTATACACATTGCTTCTGTCAAATCGAAGCACTTTATGAAAAAAAAAAGAATTAAATCACAGTGGAATTCACTCCTTCTGACAGAACATTAATGATCGCTTTTGCGCTCACATCGAAAAACCACTGCAACTTTTTGTGACGGGTGGCTGGTTTGACTGTCCTTGTTTCAGTTGACTGCAGTCATGACAGTGTGTTTTGCATGGTGAAATGATAGACTCAGGGTAGAAAGTAATCTCAAGTTTTAGTGACACAAATTGACTCAGAGAAAAGCAGAAAACATTGATCAGTGCAACATTTTGCAATGGTCGATTTTCTGCCTGCAGGAGAGATAAGCTGATTGGTTGATCAATTATGAGGAGATGAAGTATTGTGCAGAATTTCATGCAGGTGGGAAAAAATTCTGTAAACAAATCATGCTTTTAAAACTTATAAGTATTTATTTTCTTCAATAATCAAACAGTAGTGAGTGAGCAAAAATAAAATTGGTATTTGGTGTGATCACCACCCTTTGCCTTCAAAACAACATCCATTATTCTTGGTACACTTGAGTTCAGTCTTTGAAGGAATTCGACTGGTATTTTGTTCCGAATATCTTGGAGGACTAACCACAGCTTTTCTGTAATTTTTTTTTTTTTTTAAATCCTTCAGTTTCTTCATCTAATCCCATACAATCTCCACGATGTTCAGATCAAGGTTCTATTGAGGCCATATCATCACTGTCAGTACATCCTGTTCTACGCTACACTTAAAGATAGATCTTAATGACTTTGGCTGTATATTTGTAATTTGTGGTCCTATAGCAGAATTCATTTAGGGCCAATCATATTGTGTGTCTCCTAGTTGTTATTGCATGATATCTGCCTGCATTTCTAACCATAAATCCTAACAAATCTCTGATTCCATTGCAGAAACGCTGCTCCAAATGTTTAAGGAACCTTCCTTTCTCCTGGACATCCTCTGATTTTGAAGGGTAATAAACTTGAAGTGTCTGTTCATCTGCTGCACCAAGTTTCTATATAGGCAATCCCTGCATCAATCCTCAATGTTCCCCAATTCTTTGTGCTTCTACAAATAACCTATAACATCTCTAAACCCAGTCTGCTTTAAAATATTTGGAAAAGATCTTGCTGATGCATGTGTCTCATTGCTGTATTTTAAATCTTCACCTTGGTAGCAGAGTTTGGCTGCTTTTATCAACCAGTTTAAAGCCTCCTAACCAGCTGTCTCTATTTCAGTTCATGATGTGCTTTCAACCTACACTAACAATCATCAGCACCTGTTTGGTATAATTGGTTAATCAAAAACCTGATTCTGATTTTGTGCTTCTCAGAGCAGTTAACAAATATTCATTTGATTTAAAGTTTTCTTTTGCAATTTGTAAATTTATGAAATCAAGCTGTCGTGTTTTCTTTTTCTGAAAGCTGTCTTTGTTTTCATCATTTTTTTTTCACACCTGTTTAAAAGTTTTGCCTAGTACTTTAATATTTCAAGGCAAGCTTGTAACTTAGTTTGAGTCTGTTAATCTGTGTGTGAGCACTCAGAGGAAACACTCGTGCTTGTAAATGTGCTGTTTAAAGGACTCAAAAAACAAAACAACAAAAAAACTGAAAACTTTGTTGCAAGCGTGCCAAACTATTGTAATTTTTTTTACATGTACAATCTTTTTACATGAAGGCAGCTTGGTATATAGAACAAATTTGCCCTGCACTTTCGTTTTTTTACTGCACACATATTGTATGTTGATGCAAAACTTAATAACTTATGTACATGTGTGACAATAACTGTTAAGTGTTTGAAAAAGACTTCAGTGTACAGTTTACTTGCGTAATTTAGTGACCTTAGTGGTATTTTTCCGTTGAGATCAGATCCTAAAGCAAATATCTGTCCGTGCACATATTGTTGGGTATTTCTTCTCTCAGCATTATCAGTATCTATGCTAATTAGATAAAGTATGATATAAAGAAAAATGTTGATTAAAAAATAAATGTTAGTAGTTTTTCTTGCAAGTTATTTGCAATTTTTATTTAAAAAAAAACAATATTTTTTCAAAATAAGCTTAGGCCAGCAGAAAAGGCTTTGCAGGCCCTGTTGACCCACAACTGCCAAATAGTGTAGACTGTGCCAAAAAGGAATTATGGGTAAAATCTTTTAAAAATGTGTAAAGTTTGTTTGGGATTAAAAACAACAAAACAGGAAAATTAAAAAAGGAAAAACAAGTCGTGATTACTTTTTAAGTGAAAATGTATTGTAATAATATTTATGCAGTTTAAGTGTCAACATTTACAAAATTTCAATTTTAAGATTTTCCTGAATGATGATCAAACAATTTTTATCAGTTATTCTAAATTAAGCTTTAGTTTATAATCCAAATTCATTGAGCATTCCTGGGAGTTAGTGTTTAATAATAAACAAAATTAAAACAAAATTGAAACGTTTTTTTTTTAAATACATATATTTGTCTTTATTAGTTGACACAAATAGGAAATAAACATAACATTTGGTTTAGAAATCAGAGTGTTTTGCATAGAAAAATTATTAGTGTCTAATATTTTGCAGATGAACATGTATTAATGTCATACAAACTGTTTCTGTAAGGAAAAACCCAAGACACTTCAATGGATCGTCCATTTCAACTTGTGCATAGCATGAATCAGAATTGAATTACATGTGGAGGACAGTGGCTAGGAACTTTTCGAGAGGCTTTTTTAAAATTATAAATTGTCTGACAGCGTGTTAAGAGTTCTCACGTTTTTGCTGAAAAAAAGTCCCGCACACAAAAGATCAGAAAAAAATGCAAGGAAATTACCAGAATAATGGCTAGCAAAATATTTAGCAGGTCATACAGGAAAAAATACAGTTGTACTAAAGTAGAATAGGACACGTTTTCCCATAAAATGTATAATGTAGTACACCACTTAAAATAGATGTTTAAACTAAAAAATTACATTTTTTAATAAAAACTTTAGCAATTTGTACTGACAGCACATCTTTTCAGATATAAATTGTCCTTCATACATTTACAGTCAGTGTTTCTTAACTTCCATCAAAATTGCTTATTTTCTTTGAAACATTCAGCAGCAGAATGTCCACAGTTGTGAAAATTCTTTCTGTCGTAACCCTTGTGCAATCCAATGGGGTCAAGATGACCATTGACGCGCTATCCCTACCGTGACAAAGGTGGATAAAGGTGGAGAGGATTTCATGTAATCCATGGAAACCAGTGAAGATCACAAATCATTGAAGAAAAAGGGTTTAGTGCACTGTCTTGTGGGGTCTAGATGACCCAACTCCCAATGTCAAAGTGCCGATAGCACAAGGGCTAATTACATATAGACACAAATTGACAGTTTAGTAAATTCAATGAGGCTCTCCCAATGGTTTCACTACAGGCCACGGCATGTCAGGTAATGGCGTATTGGGTTCAGCGGTGGCCTGTTGCTGCTGCGCTTGTTGATTGGCCCAGTTTAAGTCCACACCATTCTTCTTTAGTGCTGTCAGGTGCTTGATGTCCAGGGTGGTAAAGGTAGTGAACTGGACCTGATTTCTCTTGCTGGTAGGGGAATGGAGCGGCTCGCTGCGATGCGGCCTTGCAAGCAAGGTGGCGGAACGGATTGCCATAGGGTTGACTGCCTTGCCTTGATACTGATGTTGCTGGGAGCTAGTCCTGCTGCGTCCCAGTGTTGCAGTCCTCTCTGGAACTGCTGGGGCACTCACAGTGGGCAAGGTGTTCTCTATACTGGAATGACCCATGGAATCTATAGAATGGTGCGATTCCAAAGGGCAAGGAGGTTCGCGTTTTAGTGTGGACACTTGAGCAGGCACATCCTGTGCAGGACTGCTGCTCCTCTGACTGCCGCCCCCCAACCAAACCCAGTCATGCTTGTGTTCTTTTGGGTCTGTGCTGGGAGCTGGAGTTGTCTGTATAGGAGTCTTACTTTTACGAAAACAGAGATTATATGAAGCACAGTTCAGCAAAAAAGCCAAGATGGCTATGCAGGAGACCCCCACCAAGGCATACATACCAATCTCCATGTCTGACATGGCTTTGAATGTCCTAATGAGGTCTCCTTCAAACAGTTTCGGTGGTTTGGATTTGGGTGGCTCCTTCTTAGGTATTTCTGCATTGGGGTTGTCATTGTTAGTCTGTAAATTGACGTTGTCAAACATGTTTCCATAGTTGTTTTTCTTCCCTTCAGCTTGATCAAGCACATTCATTGTTGGTTTGGCAGTGTACCATTGTGTATTTAATCCTAGTTTGCTCATAGTTGTTGGGATACCTCGGCTCATGTCACCAAAGGACGTTCCTGTGGTAGCTTTACTGGGACCAACCCAAACGGCATGAACATAATTGGTCGAGAAAGTGGTTGAAGTTGTAGTTTCTGTCCCACCAGACAGCTGAACCAATGCTGTACCTCTGAGCAACCTTTTATCCTTAACAGTATTTTGGGACACCACTGTTGTTTTGATGCCACTGTTCACTACTTTTGGTTTACTACCATCCACATTTTTTTGCTTTTGAGAGCCTCCTTCTCCTGGAAAAGCTCTGCCGCTCTGGAAACTGGTCTTTAGAAGCCCTGCACCCACTGCCAGCTTACTTTTCCTCTTAGACTTCTGACACTCCTCACAGATTCTCAGCTCCACCTTCACTAGCTTCCCCCGACCTTCACTTTCACTTTGAGCTACCACAAACGTGGACTGGGGAGTCCGGCGTACTGTGGCCACTCTCTCATCTGAGGTAGAGACTGTTAGAGAGTAGACGCTCCGGTCAAACAGCTCCAACGGAGTAACAGCCCCGTCACTGAACTGAACCCAGCAGCTGATCAGAGCTTCCTGTGGGAGGAAATGGGGAAAGGCAGAGTCATAACTGAACAAAATAAAGCTCACAAGATGAAAAGCAGGTCAGAAAACAAGTAGCAATCAATATTCAGTCTGGCTTCACACTCTTTTTTTTCTCCTGCGACCTCCAATTAGACCAAATCGGCTGACTTTTTCTTGTGTAAAAAGACATCCACACTGCTTTAACTGAGGTTTTTGTGAAAAAAATGAATATAAAAAGCATAATAGAGGTCTTTCATTAAAAGATCTGAAAGTGGTGCTTTAGAAGTTATAATAAGATGGGAATTAGTCAGTCAAATCCCATTAATACACAATGACCCATTTCCTATGGCTAATGAAAGATACTGGGTTGCCACAGACCCAGCATATATTTTGCATTTGAAAACATTCTGACTGGCTCTGAGCGCAACATTAGCCGCGTTTACATGGGCAAAAGTAATCGGAATGAACGCCTGATCGGAAAGAAAATGCGTCATGTAAACGCGCCGTTCGGAATACTCTGCCCCGATCAGACTCATTCGGATCAGAATTTCTTTCCGATCGAGATAGGTGGGTTATACCGATCGTTTATCTGATCGTAGAGCATGTAAACAGTCATTCCGATCGTGTGTCACTACTGCTCTGGGTTACGTCATGCATAGACGGTGTTTCGCTGAGAGAAAGCTTTGGAGCTCATACGGGACCGACCAGCCGCTCTGCGGACGCCCCGTGAAAAGCGCCGCTCCGCTCTCGCCCCGCTGGCTCTCCCCTCTCTTTCACCCCTCACCGGGGAGATTCGGAGGAGGAGCGCTTCGTGCCCCCCGACGCTCACTCGGTCCACTGGCACCCGAGTGAGCAGAGCAGCTGGATTAAAAATTTTGTGTCGGGGGGGGGGGGTTACGTGTGCGTTTTGTTGTTTTGTTATGTGTGGGAGAATTCAGACTGCGAGCCGTCCCGCCGCTCTGGGTTAGTGGCTGCAGGACTCAGGAGGACCCGTGTTCGAACAGAGCTCGGGGCGCCAGCTCACAGAGTGGCTTTCGGGGCGGTCTGTGTAAACTTTTCAGAGCAGAAAATAAATGTCGCTCAGTCCTTAGAAAGCTGCAGATTGCTGCGTTTCTCGAACGGTTGTGGATTTTGTGTCCATCCATCAGGCTAATGATGTTAGCCCGTGTTAGCCTGTCCTAAGCTTTCGTCCATCTTAATTCTTACACAAAAAGCACTGACCACACAGATTAAATATAACGATGAGCAAACAGGCACTTCATAATATTCATAACATTAATAAAAAGCACGTTTGGAAGATCGTCTCGTATGTTACCGAGCTGCTGTATAAATGTCTGGGGCAGCGGTTTGTTTACAACGGGACCTATTTCCGCATCCGGGTGATTTTACACTACTGCGCATGCCCAAATTATTCATTCCGAACGAAAGTGTGAGCCATGGGAACGTTTGTTCTAATCGGAAAAAAGGTTTTCTGTGCCCATGTGCACGGGTGAATTTTAACCCGACCATTGATCCGATCAAGATATTCTGCCCATGTAACCGCGGCTATTAACAACTCGCCATCGCAGACACAACTGGCTGCTGATCTGCTCTGGCATGCCCACTGCAGTTTATTGACAGGGGAATACCAGCACTGACACTGTACAGGATGTAAGGCGACCTGTCGCTCCAGCAGCTATGGGCCAGCTAATTGCTGTTCCATGAACACAACAGGGTGCATGATTTAAAGTGGGCAGGCTGCCATTTCTAAATGCGAGAGTGAGCTTTTAAAATGATCATCTGTGCTCTCTGTCGGCCTTATCTTGATTTTTTTCCCACACAGCATGGCAGCTGCAGAAAATGGATGGGGCAGCGGGCACATTGTGTCCACAATTGGGGAAGCAAGGACAAAGCATAAATATTGTAAAATCTTTTGTGCTTGGCTTTAAAAATAAGTTTATAGTTTGCCCCCCTAAATACAATCGAAACAGCAAAACTTGGTTTTCAAAAGCCTTTGATTTTCTAAGCAAGCACCTGCTATTCTGAATTGAATATTGTTTTGTTTTTTTGTTGTTCTTTTACGGTGGCCGACAGGGCTCACACTACACACAAAAGAAACAATGCAACAGCATTACCCGAACCACAACGAAATTACCCGCAACACAACGACGTAACCGCAGCAACAGCAGAAACCGCAGCAAAACGGAAATGAGGACTTTTTTTTTCCTACCGGCGGGAAAAAATAATTCAGTTTCAAAATATTCAGTACGACTGAGTTTTAGGGCCACCAAAAAAAAAGTAAAATTACGAGATTTTAAACCGTAAATTTACGAGAAAAAAACTTGGAATTTTACGAGATTAAAATGGAAGTGAGCATGCAGAGCAGCAGGTGAACGCCGCGCAGCAGCAGAGGAGACCGACTAAACTTAGGTGAACAGGTGAGCTGAATGTTGGTATCCCTGCAGCTGTCCACCTGAAGCCTTTCTTCCTCCATTAAAGACAAGATCTCTCAAGGAGCAGCACTTTTTTGTGGCATTTTCAACATTCTAATGCTAATATAACAGACTATTTTCATTCCTCTTTATTGTTTTATGTTGAAACGGGACGTTTCATCTGAAGGAGGGGGCATATGTAACACTGTTTACTTCCTCACTGGTGTTCGGATGACAGGTTCATCACGTAATGAGACAAATGAACTTCAGGGAATGTTAATGAAAAGGAAAATAAAGGCTGCAGCGTTCCTCTACACCCAAACGTGTCTCTGAGCTCCTTATTTTACATATGAAACTCCGCTTTACTGACACCGAACCCCGGAAAGCCGGCTCCACTGAAAATAATCTGATTTTGAGTCGCCAAAAGGTTCATAATCTCTGTTTTTTAAACCTATCCGGAAATAAAACTTCACAAAAGGCTCCACATATTTCATCGTCAAGCTAGGCTCAGATAAACGGAAAACTTTGGTGTTTTTTTCCCCGTTAATCTATGACTTTTTTCTCGTAAATTTTACAAGACTTTAAGTCGTAAATTTATGATAAAACTTGTACATATACAAGTTTGTTTCTCGTAAATGTACTACTTAAAAGCCGTAATTTCAAAAAACAAGACAAAGAGCGTTAGATGCAGATGTCACTATATGGAGAGCTGGGTAAATTTATATTTTTAGACAAACGTATATTTGTAAGAAATTACGTTATCTTGTAAGAAAACATCCAAATCTTGTCCAAATATCACATAGCTCTCAGGAGCGCCGAATAGTTTGAAACTGAATTGTTTTTTTTCCGCAGGTAGGAAAAAAAGTCCTAATTTCCGCTGTGCTGCGGTTTCTGCTGTTGCTGCGGTTATGTCGTAGTGTTGCGTGTAATTTCGTTGTGCCTCGGGTGATGCCGTTGCATTGTTTCTTTTGTGTGTAGTGTGAGCCCTGTTGGCTACCGTATTCTTTTGGTCGTTGATAACACTTGAAAATGCTGGGAAAAGTGGTACAGTCTTTTCCATATAAATTCAATAATATCTCTGACATTTATTAGTCTAACATTTTTAAGACCTCTTAAAGAATTTTCTGGGGGGTTTTCTGATTGTTTTATGCGTTTTTATGCCTTAATGAGAAGTTTGACTGTTTTGTCATTTTCCGTTAATGACTGAAAATGAGTGATTGCAGAAAAGACAGTAAAAACTCAGAGACCTGTTGGTATTAACCCCTAAAAAGATTTTAAAAAGTCTGGACAAGTATAATATATATATAAATATATAAAATGTTGTTTATACAGACAATAATCATGACTAATGACTCGTTTAAAGTCATCATGAATCATCTGTGGTCAGATTGGCAAAGATTTACATAAATCTTTTGTCATGATCAGATCTTTGTTTCATTCTATAATACCGGACTTATTTTCTATGAAGGTTTAAAATTTTGGAGTTAAGACAAAAGAGAACAGTTTAAACATGTTCAGGCCTTTTGGAGAACAGTCTATTAGATATGTCGTGAGGGGTTTAACTACCCAAACACATCTATAATCCTACTGTGTGACTTTCACTTACTAATTTTTAGAATGTAACTCCCACAATAAATGAGGGAACCCTGTAGTAATA
Source organism: Oryzias latipes (assembly GCF_053564925.1). Lineage (NCBI taxonomy): Eukaryota > Metazoa > Chordata > Actinopteri > Beloniformes > Adrianichthyidae > Oryzias > Oryzias latipes. The sequence continues at coordinate 16,400,888 of NC_136248.1, forward strand.
AGCAAAGTCGCTAAGCTTAAGCTTAGTCTTACATTACCAAATTAGAAACCACACTTTTTAATTTCCATCAGTGGCCTACAAGTTTAAAGATGTAACGTCAGCAAACTGTAATGCTTCAGAATAAAGCAAATTAAAACTAAAACAATCCAGAGCTACCTTGCAAATAACCACAGCTCAGAGAAAACCCTAATGTTGGGATTTGGACAAATATTTTCTACAAGAGTCTTGTAACAATTATCTACACAGATCAGGACCAAACAAAAAAGACTCTTGGATTGGAGTGGCAACGGATTTCAGAAAAAATAGACTTAAGTGCGATATGACATGCGATCTGACCAAGTCCAGGGTGTGTCACACAGCTGCTACGTAAATATTGCTCATATTGAACCAATAAAAATTGCTCATATGTGAATTTACGTGAGAAAAAGTGAGAAAAGTTGTGGTCTTTATTAGTAGTTTTCACAGGTGTATCACAAATAAACTATGTTAAAACCAAAGAAGAAGTAAGAATAAACCACGCAAAGAACATGCAGATCTACACAGAACACGTACCGTGTGTGATTATTGTGCTGTTTATATGCAATTCATTAGTGATTTGTGCATCAACTATGTGATTTGAGAATAATATGTGCGCCATATATGTGATTCAAAAGTCATACATTGATAGTTCATGCGTAAAAAGTCAGTTAGACATACGTATAATGGTCATGGAAAGATCACGCAATAAGATTTACAGAATAATTGCATATAAACTACATAAAATATGCATAAACTGCATAATTCTTTTGAACAACTCAAATTCACATCAAGATCCGTGGGTTGAAACCTTTAACGGACATTGACTGTGCACATTGACGGATGCAAGAAACACTTTTATGATAAATGTGTGATATACGTAATTCATAAGACCAAAATTTAATTTGTGGAAAATGCGCAAAACATGTCTAGTAGCTGTGTGACACTGCCCTCAGGTTATGTTTACTACAGTTTGTCCTGCTGCATCCAAATGTGTTAGATATGTTTTTATGAGAAGCCTGATGATTGTTAAAAAACCTGAACTCAGAAAAACTAGTAGCTAAATAGAAGTTTGGATCTAACAAAACGTTTTTGATAAGATCTGACAAAGAAGAATTAAAACCATAGAGTTCAGTTTGAAGCAGCATTAACTAAACACTCTTAAACAAATCATTCCCTTTCCAAATGTGATGTGGTGCATATAAAAACTATAAAACTGGCAGGCATAAAATGGGAAAAGTGCCAGCGAGACCGACTAAGCAGTTTCTCACACTTTTATGCTCTGCGTCTTACAATTTTCCAGCTACTTACTTGCTTGATCTGTGTGATCATCTCACGCGTGGCCGCCGTGGCAATCACAGCCCTGTTGCTCCCGGGGCTGAGCTGAAGGGACAGAGACAGACCGGACACCAACTGTACCCCGAGTTCTGTCACGCTCACTTTGTCATCCAACACCTTGATGGTTCTCTCTGCTAAGACTGACAACGTCAGGGGAGACACCACCTGGGATCAAGAGACAGCTGATAAGCATGTGTGGTGCTGGAACCAAACAGGGACAGACGCACAGCAACGCGACCCACCTGCACCACAGTAGTACCAACGCCCCGTCCTTGCAGGACCATCCCATCAAGCACTCTGGCCACATCAGGATCTGCTGCTTTTAGAGAATCCCGAACAAGATTAGTCACGTCCACCTGTTGAGGTAACATGCATGAGTAGGTCTAAAAACAGGGTAGGAACTTTGAAATATCAACTGCCTTTTGTATGTCAGTGCACCTCAAAATACATGTACCGTATTATTCGAATAGGATGTTTTTTTTGCATAGTTTGGCCAGGGGTGCAACTTATACTTAGGAGCAATTTATCTGTGGTTTTTAAAAAAAACATATTTGCTCAAATATTTGTCATTTTTCCCACTAACATCTAGTTTCTATTTAACAGTTGTTTTCCACTAACAATCACTAGAGGGCACTGTAGGTCATTATTTTCCACTGACACCAACGCAGAAGAAGAAGCGCCGTCCAAAACTAACACAGAGGACAATCTGCCAGTTTTAATTCTGAACTTTATGACATTTTTCTTTTTTGCATCAAGACATAACTATTCTTGTTTTTATTTTATTTTTATTTTATTTTTACATTTTTGGGTTAATGCGGGACAGAAAGTCATCTGACTGGGTTACAGAGACACGGAACTACTGCTGAACGCACACAGCTCTTGCAGTTGAAGGTAAAGATCAACATAAAATTGAAGAAAAAACTACCCCAACGAAACTTCTCTTTAGGAACATTGCCTCTGAACAACAACTAGACACTCACTACAGTGTAGAAAATACTTGAACTAAGTAACTTAATTTATTCAAATTGTTAACATTGTTCTTCAAAGCCAAAGAGGGGATGAAAGAACTGCATGTGAGAAAAGCATTGCACTTTTCTCCCAAAAGTGTGACTTGTACTCCAACGCGATATGATTTTTTTTTCTTCCTCTTCATTTTACTTTTTTTTATTGGTTGCTGTGATTTATGCTCCGGAGCGACTTAGAGTCAGAAAAATGTGTGTCTTTTTTTTGATTATATACTGATTTCTGATTATATCTAAACTTTAAGAGTGAAAATTGTGTTTTTTCTATTTTTTTAAAAGTATGATTTAAATGCTTATAAGCAACATTGTGCAAAATGCTTATACCTTCCAGTCCGAACCCAAGAAATACTCAACAGCATCCATCCCATTAAGAGCGTCCAGGAGCACCTCAGGGTCAGGCTGAACTATGAAGGGAGTGAGCACCCTCAACGTGGAGTGCTGATACTGCAGCATGCAACCTCTGCCCTTCCTCATCTCCTCGTCCTCCTCACTGTCCCATGTAGACCTGCCACATAAAAGCAACAGAAAACCATCCGTCACACATTTCTCTAATTAGACTTGTAATCAACCTTGTGGATTTCAGCTCACGCTCTTCACACAGACATCATCCAGCAGCATGTTTTTTTCTATTTCCGTTATGTTTATTTTATTTAAAAATACAGCTTTGCTTTGAAACTCCTGAAAGGCAAAGACAGAGCTAGCAGATATGTTATTGGTGCTATAGAGGCGTAACACATGCAGAGTGACCTTTTCTTTCAAACGCATTTAAGGTAAATTAACCGAGATCCTGTGGCGCAGTGGTTTGTTTGTGGGTGATGGAGGTTAAGCTGTGAACCCCTCAGCTATGATCATATAATTATCATACGCAAAGCTGATCTGTCAAACAGTGCACCCCAGGTGTGCCGCGGGGCTGCTGGAAATGTTTTCGTACTGCAGGCAGAAAGCTCCTGTCAAGAGTTACTGTCAAATAAACATCATTATTATACAGCCTTAGGTCAGAGCTTAAGATGTGATGGGAAGGCTGCTTGAATTAAACCAGCGTGACTCAACACCAGTCCTTAAAGTAGCTCTGCTAAATCTCGCTGTCCGAATCCTGGTGGTTAGAGTTGCAGCTCAATGTTTTCACAGAATGAACTCATTTTTATTTTTTGCCTTCCTGTGTCTGATCTGAGGTGACTTTGAAATTACAGCAGCTAATAAGTTGTTTAGTATGCTTGTTCTTTTCTTTTGACTGTTTTTTGTCTGCTGTAACTACTCAATAATTTTAAAATTTTTTGGACGTTTTTCAGGTTTTCAGAAGCAGGTTTAAAAAATTAAACATGGAGGTTTTTTTTTTGCTATTCAGTTACATATTTTTCAAGACCCTCTCTGAGGAAAATTGAGTTTTTAGCATTTTTTTTCACGGCAGAGAATTTTTATTGAGAAAATTATAATTAAAACTCCATTTATGAGTATTTCTTTAATCCAATCCTTGTAAATCAGGAACAGATGAAAAAAAACAGATGGAAAAGATTGTACGGTAAGTACAAACTACTACAATAAGCCACAAGCTCCCTGCTCTACAGACTCATTTTTAATGAACTCCTGCCGCTCTGCAGAAACATTGTCCAAGATCACGACACAGGTTTTTTTTTTCTTTTTTTTTTTTTTTTTTTTGCTAAAAACAACATAACCATCATTACAAAACCACTGAAAATGATTTTACAATTGATCAAAAGATTATCAAAGGGGGGCCTTAAAGGCAAAAAGACAAAGCTTTTTTAGATGTGTCACGCATGCACATAATTCTGCTAAAAGTTACAAATGAAATATTAAAAACTGAGTTACTATTAATTAGTTAAGCATGGATGGATGGATGGATGGATGGATGGATGGATAATTTAATCATTCTGCTATAACCTGACACCAACACTAGTGCAAAAAGATAAGTAAATTACATTTATTAAAGTAAAGAAAGCAAGAGAAAAGAAAAAATAAAGGTGGTAAAACATATTTAAAGTAACTTTTGAAGTAATTATAACGTTTCCATAAAAAATGATTTTCCTCTTGGATGATGTCCAAAACATGAATTGTTGTTTTTCACGTCTTCAGTCCTTAAGTTAAACTTAGTGTTTTCTTGTCATCTGGTTTGCAAACATTTGCTATTCTACCTTTAAAACTTTAGTAAAAGGTAGTAAAAATTATAAACCATTTTTAATGGTTGTGACGATGACAGTTTTTTGAATAAACACCTGTGAAATCATGTTCAACAGTGCGTTTTTTCCTTGTAGAAATTTTCTATCTATATCTACGCTGCAAATATTAGCAACTGATGCTGCAAACCAGGTTTCAGCTCATCGCTCATCCCTAACCATTTTCTGAATTTTTAGCCGCTGTTTACTTTCAAAGCACTTCACTACTTCGCTATTCACTGGTTTTCATCTAAAGGCGCTGCAAAAAAAAATAAAAAATACCCGTGACCCATTATCTATTTGTATCTGCAGCTGGGTATCGATTTTATTTCGGAAATGACAGGCCAGTCACCCATTATCAAGCAGTACTGAGTGATAAATTAATGACTTCACTGTACTTATTGAGTGAATCCCACTAACCTTTATCTGCAGGGCAAGCGTGCTGCTTTTTCACTCACCCGGCATCTAATGTACCAAACACAGACGGCCTGTTGCTATATCAGACTTTATAAAGCTTTGTGAGAAAGATAAAGGTAAACGTTTTATATGTTTTTTACATTTTTAAGGCTGTTTTTGCTTTAAAAACAACCTGTTTAAAGGTAAAGTATTGAACCTGAAGTGTAAATTAATTCTTTTTTGAAAACTTTCCAGGTATAACAAGGAGAGGAGCAAGCGTCCTCCGTATATGTGATGGATTTGCGAAATATTGACAAATTAAATCCATTTTTCATGGAAATTTTCCACCAAAACCTCACAGTCTATTTGGCAGCTCCCCTATCACATAAATTAAATGTTAGACCGCTGCTTTGTAAGGGGAATACCACCTTCTTGTTAAACTTTTTGAGCCCACTATAATTTTTCTCATGGGAAATCCTTATTATCAAGGTTCCAACAAGGCAGACAACAACTAATGCAAAGCAGTTGGTCAGAGCTTACCTCCGGTTGCCAGTGGTAACGGGAACCCTCCAGCCTTTGATCTGGCTAAGCTCAGGGTCGGCCACATCAATAAGCAAGGGCAAGCGGGGCATCCATACACTCATTTCCAGCTGCGCACTCAGAAAAGCATAAGTAAAGTTGACCATTGCCCTGGTTCTTCCCCTTGCCTCCTTGCCGTTTACGTAAATGAAGTTGCACCGCTCTGACACCTGAAAAGAACAGGATGAAAATGCTGAAATTCACAGAAAAATTCCCAATAAAAACCTCTCAAAGTTTGGATTTAATCCACTCAAATTGTTTTTCTTATGCCAAACTTCTATAAATTCTTATTTCATTGTGTGGTTTCTGTTTGAACGAAGTACATTTGTAGCTGTTTACAGATGCAGATTAGCCCTGTTACACAAATGTCCCTGCAGTGCTCAGTTGTTGGCAGGAGAAGTCTCCAACCAGCGAAAGCAATGAGGCAAGACGCAGCAGTTAGAGAGTTTTATTTCAGATTGAGCCCTATCCACACGGCTGCCTCACTTATCTTAAACCGTTGGCTCCACCAGAATAATTGAAGAGTGCCAGACTGGTTTGTAGCTCAGAAGAGAGTGGAGAGAAATAAAGGGGGAGGCATGAAAGAGGAAGGCAAAGGCAGGCGAAGGAATGACTAAGAATCATCATTTTGTACTTTTATGCAAATTTAAACAAGGGCAACTATCTAAAGTGGATTCCACTGCCTTGCCCACACCTTAAGGCCCCACTTTGAATAAGCACTTTGCAAATGGCGCGGTGCACCTTTTTCACTACAACTGCATGCTATGTACACTATGTTCACTAATCATTTCTGCAAAGCCAGAGTGTCCACATATGGAGGTAAAACTAAGCTACACCCCACATTACCTTTAGATATTTTTGCACTTTTTTAATGATACTTTTCCTACAGTGTTGTAGCTCTAAACATCTGTGCAGAGTTTTCAAAGTAAGACGGAAAAAAAAAAGCACAAATTTTGAAGTTTTTTGAAATGCTGCCCAAAACTAAAAACGGGGAGACAGAAAATTGACTGTTAAAAGTGTTTTTGAAAGCAGTTCTGGAAACAAGATTGGAACCAAGTTGTGGAGAATTTTGTGGTATGAAAATATTTTTAATTAACAGCTGAAACATTTTGGCTTTCTAAGACATACCTTTAAAAATGACATGACATTGCAAAAAATGTTTTACAAGTCTTTTGCACCAAATTCTGGCTTTTATAACGGTTTCAAGCATTTGAGTCACAGAGTTTAATTTACAAGTAAAAAAACGTATATTTCATAAATCCACGCTATTTTTTATTTATTTATTTTTTTCATTTAAATCAAGAAATTTGTTTTTCTGGTCTTGGTAAACATTTTTCTTTCAGTTCAGTGTTATACCAACTTTTTTTCATGTTGTGTATTGGCGGGAAAAAAATGCATGTTTCTTTTAAAAACAATACATCAAATTTAATATTCAAGAACTTTTTGAACATTTTATATAAGGTCTTCCTTAATTAATTAATCCTTGATTAATTCGTCCAAATTTGTTTATGCAGCTACTGGACCAAAACAAATTTGCTAATTTCTGTCCATCTATACTTTTTTGTCAGTAAATGTACACTCATTCTCCACAGTTGAGTAACAGTTACTGTTCTTTTGCATTGCACATTGTATTATTTATGCCATTTCATTAGAGTTTTCTGTGCAGAGGGTTTTTTTATCAACCATCATTGATCTATCCTAAATTATGATTTAGTACAGACTCTTAGCTTTTGACAGTTATGTAATGACAAACTCTCTGTTGTTGGATTTTTTCCCCTTTTTTGTTTTCAATAAAACTTAAAACAATCATTTTAAGCTTCAGACTCGTTCATATTTTCACTTAATGAAATATACTTTTAAAATCTACAAAGTATCTGTTTTTTCTTTTACCTAATTCATTGTAATTGATTACAGCAGTTTTTATATAAAGCATAAACCCATTTTAGGTAATCTTATTTTAAAAATTGAAAATCTACAAACAAATTTATGTTTAGAAAATTAGGATTTAGCTGAATTGAGCAGATGAAAAGCATACAATTATTGCTAGATTTTAAGTTGTTGGGAAATAAATACATAATAAGAACTTTGTTTAATTTTGATTAAGTTAAAACTGTTTCAATACCTCATGAGGACCTGAAAAAGGTTTTTTTCCTGTTTCCTGGTGAGCCTCAGGAAAAGGCAAACTCAAAGCTGCCATGTCGATAAGTTCTGGCTTTATCAATTGTGCCATGGGTTCTAAAATAATTCATAAAATTTGCTTCTTTTCTGATATTGCTCCAAATACCTTTGTGTTTCTCTAAATTCATCTTTATTGCATTTCTCTTATATGCAGTTTAGTGGCACCCCCAGCTATGTGTGATGAATCTGTATACTTTTTTTCACATAAAGCTTATATTGTCATGAAAGCATCAGAATTGTAGTTTATTAGTAGAATAGAAAAAGATTTTTACTGCTTACTCTCTGGGGAGACAATTTTACAGTCCTTGCGTGGAAAACAAATAATACAGAAATAGAAAAAACAGATACAGGAAGAGCTCTGAAGACTGTGGGCTAAATATAAATGCTTATGTTTGATTTTATAAAGATTTAAAAATGTGTTCATAATGCCATTAATGCAATTGAATTTTGTCTGGAAAGAATTAACTGCATTTAGACAAAAAAATAAAACGATAACATTCTCTTTCTTTGCTTTTATGATTTTGCAGAACAAGTTTTCCCTAATTTGAGCTTTGGGTCGAGGTAAGAGTAAAAAGCTTTTTAAAGTCTTACAGTATGTTAGCATTGAAGTCCTAAAAACTGTCAGGGTCACACTTATTTATATTAGGCTTAATTGAATTTACACAATTCTATGATTGTACACCAAAGAGGATGCAAATAAACTGTAACCCTTATGCTATCCTAGGCACTTTAACGTTGGAAGTTGGGTCATCTAGACCCCACTAGACAGTGCGCTGAACCTTTTTTCTTCAATGATTTGTGATCTTCACTGGTGTCCATGGATTACATGAAATCTTTCCACCTTTATCCACCTTTGTCATGGTAGGGAGAACACGTCAATGTAAGGGTGGGGTCATCTAAGATAGCACAAGGGTTAAAAAAGTAGCTCCATTGCATCAAGCAATGCTATGTTCACGCTGGGCATATGTGACCTGCTCAAGAGCAGGATGAATGTGCATTCAAAGACTAAGTCCTTCTTGAACCAGTGTTTGGCATGGTGTTCAAACTGGACTGTCGCTACCGGATACTAGCGCATGTTCACCACCCTCAAATAGAAAAGACTTGGTGTGAAATGTTGAAGTGGTGCAAATATTATGAATGTTGCTCCAGGCTTTTCTTTCACAGCTCGATTCTGATATATGTAAGACTTGGTGTCATATAATTCTGGCTGGGCACAAACCCCAATTATTCATTTCTCCTCCATGATCAATTTTTAATTCACTTCCATTAATTAAAAAGGACGCCATATATATGTCACTACCGAATCTGAGACCCTGGTTGGTCAAAATTCAAACTGGTTTAACTTTCAACCAGTAACTTACAAAACGCACGCTCAGTGGATGTTCGTTTTGTACGTAGGGCCCAGATCTGGTTGTAGAAATTCGCATAGCGACATGCGAGAGTTTGCGCAAGTTTACATCAATTTTTCATTGGAATTGGTCGCTGGAACACGCGTTGTCGAAGGTGGTGTGAATATAGCTTTACTACAAAACTTGTTCTAGTAAATACAAGTTGCTCATTAAAATTAAGAGGTGAACTAAAACCTTTGGTCAATAGGTGTGTATACTCCAGAAGAATGTAAAGTTTGTCTTTCCCCACAATTTTACAAAACAAACAAGTCAAAGCCTCATTAAGGCACACAAAACTAATCCAGCAACTAGTTTGGGGTTCATTGAAAAAATTATTAACCTTTTTTTCCTCTTTCAGTGGTTAAATGACATGTTTCAATTTCGTAAAAGTGACTGCGCTTTCTTTCTTTGCAAACCCTGCTAGCATTATGAGCTCAATGTCAAGTGCCATATTGTGTGAAGCAGCTTTAGTCCATAATATGTTCTGGCACACGCACAGAAAAACACATGGGAGTGTGCAGCTGAGTGATGGCACAGCAACAGTGGATGTGGTGGAGGCAAAAGCCACAGTTTGTCACTCTGGCTGCCCTCATTCAATGGCATCACAGAGAAAAAAACTGTTTGAAAATAAGTCTTGAATTTTATCATTTAAAAAACATAGCTGTCTGACTTTTTTTGTTGTTGTTGTTGTTTCCTACAACTGAGATTAAATAAAACCTATCCAAAAACTTAATATGACACTGAAATTCTAGTAGAATCACATACCTTGAGCACATCCTCTGCGGTAGACTTACAGCTGGTGTAGTTTGTCACATCACTGACAGAACCATCCACGTCTACGGCCAGAGTTTTCACTGGAACTGAGACCATTTTACCCGTCAGCACGGCTGTGTTCAGGATATCTGTGGTCTGACCAGACAGAGGAAAAAGGGGGCTATTATTTACCTGGTACTCTTAAAGCTTTTGGTGTATAAGCTTTTTCAATAACAATGTTAAATCAATCAAAAAGTGAAGCTGGAACGATTTATTGGTGCAAATAATGAATCCTATTAGCAACACTACCAAAATAAATTGCTATATGATTCATTCTAAAGAAAGTTTACATTCTAGTGTAGAAAAAACATCAGTAGAAGAGGAAGCTCTGAGGCAAAATAAGAGTACAAAGAGTAATTTGAAGAAGAAAAAAGCAAAACATGTTCTGAAAAAGTTGTGATTGACACATGAATTCCCTCTAATGATAAATATAGTTTTCCTTTTAAATGGGCCACAGGAGATTTCCTCTTTTGAAACTTTATTCTATCAAAGATTTGGGGACATGTGGAGGCCTTCTGAAGCAAAAGCATTTCCTTAAGGGCACGACTTAAATACTAAACCATGTTGAGGATATGGTTCAGTAAAAACAACTTGGTTTTTACAATACACTGAATGTTTAGTTTATTTATAGTACAAATTTAGATTAAAACTAGTTCCAACAGATACATTTGTAAACAGAACCATATTATTTGGGAAATCAGCCCAGGTTTAAATAAACTTTGCAATGTTGGTGCTGATCAAATTCCCAGCTGGTACAGAGTTTTAGATGTTCTTACTTGGTCTACAAGTTTTTGTTTTTGTCAAGATACGTCCATCTTTTAAAATTAAGAACATTTAAGTTGGGCTTACTGATATTTCTAAAAAGAAATATTAGGAATGAGTACAGAGTGGTTGTCTTGGTGACCCCAGCTGTTTGTACTCAGAAAAAGCTTCTTTCTGTCTCCACTTTTATGGACAAAATCCACCAGGTCAATGCTTAATTTGTGTAATTCTGTTTTAGTTTATGCAACGACCTGATGAACAGCAACATTACCACGCATGCAAATATTAAACCAATACTCAACCAATTCAGCACCAAGGACAGAGACACGGTAAGCCATCAATGATTTTTCATGTCTTTGCATTTGAAATGTAAAATGAATCGGATGCAACATTCACACCGGGCTTGGAAACGTGTATTTGAGCAATGCTTTCAGTAAAAACTCTAAGTAAACGCACGCATTTTGGGATTCCACGTTCAAAGCTCTCGCATTCAGGTGTTACTATCACTGACTGTATAATATATGACGTTACCTATAGAAAATGCCTCACTTCCAGTTCCAACCAAATAAAGTCAATTCAGTCGCCATTTTTCAATGATATGTCCTTCGCCATATCTGAACCAGAAGTCGTAAATAGGCTGTGATTGGTCCATTTCCATTGCAACCACTCTATCAAATCAGGAGTGGGTACGTTAGAAGACCACACCCCTTCCACTGAAAGCGGGCTCAAGAGAATTTGTCAATCAAATGCTTCGAACGTTCGACGCAAGGTTGCTTACTTTTATTAAGGCATCTGATTAATCAGTTTATGACCTAAATAACTTGAACTACAGCAAAACATCATGAAAACAAATTAGGATTAGCAAGAACATAGCAGGAAGGGCTATTCTGACCAAAATAGAATGAGTAATAGCTGTTTATTTCTCAAAAGAATTTCAGCTTTTTGGGTGCAGCGGGTTCTTCCTATTTGGAACGCGAGAGAGGAGGGTTTATTCAGTCCAGTTCCTCTTTTACTGTCAATGTTTTCAGTTTTATTTTGTTGTGCAAATGAATGATTATCTACAAAATATCACTTAATTGGAAGAAATAGCTGCAGAGACAAAAGGTGGTACAATAACCCAGTATGCTTTAGAATATTCTACTTTTCTTTACTCAAAAGAAAAAATGTGCCCATAGATAAAGGTGTTAAAAATAAATTAATTTAATGTAATAATTGCAAAAACTGTTGTGCCCTTTTCTTGTTTATTAGGTAAGATAATGACAGCTTTAATTTAAATGCTAATTACTGTGTGATCAGGACTTTATAAAAATATTACTAATTATCTAAAAATGAGTACACAAATTCACATCAATTTTTTTTTTTTTTGAGCGACAGTCATTTAGAGGGTGAAGAACAGAGAAGAGATGTAGTTCTGATACATGGCACTGGGTTGCAATAACAAAGCCAACTGACATTTAAAAAGAATACATGCTCACTGTACCCAGACGAGGAGCAAAGATGGAGTGTTGGCGAGGTTCACCCTGATTAAAATGCAGGCTGACAATTTTCATTCACATAAATCCTGTTGAAACAAAGCTGTCACCTTGCATAGACAGATGGGCTAAAAATAAAAATCTCTCTCTGCAGATGTTCTTTCACCAAAGACTTGGAGAGACATGAATAAAAATAAATCCTCATTTCTGTACAGGCTAGCACCTACAAGAAGCCTGATTATGTTTCCGATCTTTCAAGTTCTTTCTTAACCTACAATATACATTTTTGTGTCAAAGCTGAGCCCTTACTCATCCTGTAACACCTTTTTCTACTTTACAAATGTTGTCCACCTCCAAAAAATTCAGTTTTAGAAGTACTGACAGTAGAAGCTTTCATCCATCTTTTTTATTTTGCCTTCCTTCCTGATATTAAAGTACCAGGTCGTGCATGGCAGATGTTCCCTGGCAGCATCACGTTTTTGAACTCTGTTGGCGAGACAGCTGCTGACCGCAATTCCAAAAGGACATGCTCCAGTTCAGGCAGCAACACTGACCCAAGCGTAAGCCACTGGATCAGGGGTAGCAGAAAATCACAAAGCAATTGCATTTCTCTGCAGCCATGCTAGTACCACACTGGGAGAAGTTCCCATCCCATGTTTCTGCAAATTCTGCAGTAATCTAGTTCTCAGTAATCCCGTTCAGCTCAAGTAGTCACTCTTTGGGCTTTTATTTTCCTAATGAAACTGCTTGATTTGCACACGCAGAGACAAAAGCAAGAATGCTATAAAAGGAGGTCATTACAAATTAGAAATAGTCCTTTCTGACTGGCCGTAAGACTTGATAGTTTTGCATCTTACTGCACACATAAATGCTTTTTATGTATTTTCTGACATGATATCCTACCTTTTTAGTGAAAATTTGTCATTTGTTAAAATCAGTATGTAACTGAGATAAAATACATTTACTGGCAGACTGACCATCATGAATTCATGTTTTTAAATTTGTCTCAAATAAACTGACAACAGTGTACAAAACAGATGGTAATTATAGCATGCAAGACATAATTAATATTTCACTGCAGATGTGAGCTTATTATTTTTGACAGATAGTAGGAAGTTTGGAGCCAAAGTGACTTCTTACTTTATTTTTATTTTTAACCAAAATTCACTTTTTCCTGTTTACTGAAGTATCATTTGAGTCCACTCACAGAAAATACTAATTATTGTCAGAACAAAGCCCGCTGCATTAATGATTACAGTCACTTTGAGATATCAGAAAAGGAGCTTTAAATAAATGACTGCATGCAGTTTTGTCAAAAGTGCCTTTCTTGTTTTTGTGAAGTATTTTTAACGATTCTCTGTTTAGGATCCGAACTCCCTCATTTGATTATTCAGCAGAGGTCTTGGTGGGGACATTAAGCCTGAAGTGTGGGATTTCTGTCTGCTCATAACGAGGTAAAGCTACACACATAATCTGACTGCCCTTCCAGCTGAGCACATTCCATTTTAAGACTCTAATCCTTTCTCTGAACACTTTCTTTTTTTATCTTTTAGTGCCCACTTTTTTCAGTCTTGAATCTGATTCATTTGTAAAAGCAGCACACTTTAAATATATATGACTGTATTTTGTTGAGATGATGGAATTTAAGTTTGATGAGAGCAGGTGAGGTAATGTTCTTTGATGCTCTTATATAATAATAGAAGGTGACAGGACTTTCTTTTTGCAGGATTTTTAACTCCTTTTCCATTTTAGTTTTATCAAATTGTAATCTAAAAAGTGAATTTTATCCACTGTAAAAAATACTGACATTTTTTACAGGAAAAAACTGTAAAATCATGGCAGTTGACAAGTCCAACCATGAAAAAAGAAAATGACAGTTTAATTAACATTTAACTTTTTAAACCAGTTATTTTTTTACATATTTGTTCTGTATTAAATACATAATTATCTCGTTGAGAAAAATGAGCACCCTATTTTTTACTGCATGTAAATGTAATTACTAATGTTTTACTTTAATAGTGACTGCATGTAATGTTTAAGGTTTTTAGTTATAAATGTTCTAACCAACATCTAACCAATACATTTTCCTATTTTCACAATTTGTCAACTACCGTAATGTTCGTGTCTACAGGAGCTTTACACAACAAAATCTTGTAAAGGTTACAATTTTTATCAGCAGCCAGGCCCACCACCCACTAGAAAGCCTAAGATGGCGACCAGGACCCACACCCTCCCATGCGGTCTTGCTCCTGGGGATACCTGGTTGATCCTGCCAATATAGCTTCCCCTTTGCAATCTCAAAGACTTCTTAAAGACGAGAAAAGAAAAGAAGTATTCGGGGGGGTTGTGTGTAATGTTTTGGGTATTTTGAAGAAATACATAAACTTTTATATTGTCATAAATGTCATTATTCCATTTCTTTTTTTGCCAGTGAAAATGTGTTAACCAAATGTATTTTATCATGATGTATGCTTTTATTTTAAGTTGGATTTATTGTCATTAACTCAAAAAAAAAAGAAACTCTAAAGAAATATTTTAATCAAAATTTATAAAAAAAAATTACTCTATAATTCGAATTCCTAGCGAACAATTTAAAAAATTTCACTATATAGTTTAATGCATTTAATTGGTGAAATTACAGTCTGGTTATTACTTATTTCAAAGATCAATGGTTATAATTTTACTGTAAATGTTTTTATATTATTTTACTGTGAATTTCTGATATGTTTTTAAATAAAAACTGTTAGGATGACAAGAAAGTGTGTTTCTACTGTAATTCCATTGAAATATATTTAGCATTATTACGGTAAAATCATGGCAACCTAAGCTGCCAGTTTTCTACCGTAAAAATTAAAGTATGTCTTTGTTATTTTGTAGACTGACGTTGAAATTTTTATGGGATAAATTTGATGTGCCTACAGTAAAATTATGATACAATTTTCAACAAAAAAATTATACAATATCACAACAGCAATTTTTTTTACATCATATGATAAAAAGCACCACTGAATATTTTACGGTCAAGTGATTTTTCACAGAGTTACACTGTATTTTTAGGGGAAGATACATTGCTATTTACAGTAAAAAATTAAGAATATTACCTAAAAATTACTGTATAAAAAAAACAACAGTATGGTTACCAAAATAATGCTTAAAGTAACACATTTTTACAGTGAAACTATGACAACCACAGCTGCCAGTTCTTTTACCATTACATTTCTCAAAGTTTGTTTTACAGTGTACGCTGCAACTTAGGTGTCTATAATTAGAAACCAAATTATTAGGATAAAATGATGAGGGGGAAAAAAAAAACTGTTGATAAATGTTTGCATCTCACCATCACCAAGGGTGCCAGCCCCATGTAATCTCTTTGGGTGGTGTAGATCCTAATGATGCCGACGTCTTTGACATTCTCTGGCAACTCCAGGCGCCAAGAGATGCTATGACTCTCTGCCTGGTCTGAAATGTCTTTTGGTGAAAAGTCCAGCTGTAAAACCTCCAGGAGACCCCTGTTTGGAAGCAAAGGACACAAATTAATTTTGCAAGTAAAATGAGTTCCAGCTGAATTTAAGCTTAGTTCCAGCTGGTCTTCTGGGATTGTATTCATCCAAACACTAACTAGGGGCCTCCTTATGTGTTATTGCTCATTTCCACCCTTTGAAAACAAAAAATAGCAAATGATATTTCTAAAAAAATGCTCAACCAACTGAAATAAAACATCTTTCCCTACATAAGAAGTCACAACCTTGTACTCAATAAAGCAGTAGTTGGACGTTTTTGAAAATAATGTAAAATTCATAAAGACTTTCAAAATGTCAAATGTTAATTTAAATGCATTGAACAATAAATTACTTTGATTTTGTTAAAATTAAAAAAGTGTCTGCAAAAGAAGACAGTACCAAACATTTTCCCACACATTTATGGATGAATAAATCGTAAACATGGGGAGGCTGTTGAGACTCCGGTCGAGTATTCCAGTCAAGGGAATGTCACCGAACGGGCATGTGATGTTATTTGAAGCTGGATCGTACATAAGCATGCCTGTCTGTAAGAACAGATCAAAGGGAAGATGCAGCAGGGTTTAAATGGACCAGATACCCTTTGAAGAGAAGCAAAACTTTGCAAGAATGAGCCTGCACAAACGGATTTTGCAACAAGAACAAACACCAATGTTTGTGAACCTTCTTAAATGAGTCTGATCTCTTAAGAAAATGGCCAAGGATTTCCACCTTTACAGAGTCATTTTATGTGGTTTCTGTATACGGGGCATTCATGCAGGATTCAAAGCATCATAAATTGACAGACCATACAGAGGTCAATGATATATTTTAGCTTTTGCAAATGCCATTTGAATAAAATTCCAATTTTATATAGTTTTGAATCACAGAGGACCTGATTATTATTATTTTTTTTTGAGATTTTCACTGGGGTCTGTTAGAAGAAAATACATTTTTCAGATCAAGTCAACACAAGTTAAAAAAAGATTCCTGTCAACGAAAGGTAAAAGAAAAATTGACAATATTTCTGTTTATTCAAAAATAAGTAGCTGAGTTTTAAGTAAGTTGCAAACTCTTTCAGTAAATAAATACATTGACTACATTTGATTATCATAATTAACTGACAAACCAAACATTAGACTTCATCTATGCATGTATTTCACATTTTTCCTGAAATTCTGTAAGAGGCAAAAAAAAAACAGCAGAATGGCTCATACTTGTTCATTCTTTTACTGTTTTTCCTTTTTCTTTCAATTAAAATAAAGGCTTGCATAACCTCAATCCAGGTGTGTGAACTTCATTCTCTGCATCCATCCCGTGGGGGAGTGGTGAGCTGCAGTCACAGCTGTGCTTCAGAACACCCCACCCCATTCAACATTTTATGCTGAGTGTTAAGCAGTGAGCCATTGGGTCCCAGTCTTAACGTCTTCCGTAAGACAAAAACAAAGATTTGAACCCGCAATCTCCTCGTCTCAGGCTGGATTCTCTAACACAAGACATTTGAGCTTGTTTGCAATCATCATCTGATTACCATAGAAACAAGTCTTGCTAATTCCTACAGAAAGGCATGTGTGGGGAGTGGTGAGCATAACACATCGAATGAAGAAAGTAATCATTTCAAAAACAGAGGAGGAATAACAAACTAAATTAAGGATTATCAGTTTATAATCTTGACATCTGATTGATCTATAAAATAATTTACCTTGATTTTATTTAACTATGCTTGCTGTGCTTGTTTCTGATCAGTTGAGTTTGGTCCGTCAAAATCATCAACTGACTGCGCTAATCAACAGGCAGAGTTGCAGGGAAGACTAGCAGACAAGAACAGTGGAAGATCACAAGAACCAAGGATGAGAAGCTGTACTTAATGACTCACTAGATTTGGATGAGAAAGTCTGAAGTGGCACATAGGTACATTGGAGTTGTTCTGGACACATATGCGAGCTGGAATACAGTGGTGAAATGTAGGTGTGACAGAGGAGTTCATGGTGGAGGTGGGTGACGCGTTAAGGATCAGTTTAGAACTCCTTCTTTCTGTGGTGATGGATAGACTGGCAAGAATCTCTGTGGATCGTGATGTTTGCAGATGATACTGTGATCTATAGTGAGAGCAAGAAGCAGGTGGAGGGACATCCAGAGAGGTGGAGGTTTGCTCTAGAAAGGAGAGGAAGACAGAGTGGGTAAACGAGGAACTCAAGTACGGTGGGGTTACAGGGAGCAGAGATGAAAAAGGTGGGGGACTTTAAGTACCTGGGGTCAACAGACCACAGCAACAGAGAGTGTCTGTGATGTATGACTAAAGAGTGTCAGCAAGAATGAAAGGAAAGGTGTAGAAGACTGGTAAAAGCAGCCATGTTGTTGGTTTAGAGACAGAGGTTTAGAGAGAAAGAGACAGGAGGAAGAGCTGAAAGTAGCAAAGTTAAAGATGTTGAGGATCTCTTTGGGGGCGATGAGGGTGGATATGATCAAGAATGAATCTGCAAGAACAAAGGAATAGCTTCTGGAGGTAAATTCAGGGAAGCAGATTAAAATTATTTGGACACATTGAAAGGATGTTGGTCAAAGGATGCTGAGGTGGGAGCTACCAGGAAGTAAGCCAAAAGGAAGACCAAAGAGGAGTAGATTCGTGGATGTAGTGAAGGAGGACATGAGGCGATGTGAGTGAGGAAAATCCTTGGGATAAGGTTATATGGGGGTGAATGATTCCTAGAGGCAGCCAAAACAGAAAGAAGAATATGTAACCCTTGTGCTATCCTAGGCACATAGGCAAAATTTAGAAACTGTTTGATGTGTGTTCGTTGTTGTTTCAAGACGTTAAGAGGAGAGACTCGTTGTGCGCCGAGAAGCTGTTATGGAAGCGATTCTGTTGCATAAATAAAAAGCAAAGTCAAAACCAGAAATGCTTTTTCATTTTCAAAATGAAGCAGCATTTTTTGACCCAAAAATAAAATGAAAAAGCAATCCACCAAAATGCTTTTTCATTTCCTTCCTCAACACATATTCTGTCACTTAATTAAAATTAAAATGCAAATGGTATTTGACATTTCATTTTCAAGACCTTCTCTGGTAAATGTGTGGCATAATTCATTTAGAAATGTCTAATTTGACATTTAAAATGGATTAATAGAAATGCTTTTTCACTTTCAAAATGAAGCTGCATTTTTTGACTCAAAATTAAAAAGAAAAAGCAATATTTCAAAATGCTAAGCAACATGCTTATTTATGCAACAGAATCGCTTTCATAAGCTGTCTCTATAACCCAATACATCATGGGAGATGTAGTGCATAAATCCGCCAAACGCAGAAAAACAAGCGTCTCTGCACTTCATTGTTTTGTTCACTTGTTCCACGGTCTGACACTGGATTCTGGGGAAAGCTTTACCTGGTGTTTTTGGTGGAACTGAGAGACTTTATGAGCTAAATCGGGACAAGGAAGTGAAGACTTTAACCACTTCTGATTGGTCAGACTGATGACATGTGATTAAGCCTTCAAGAATGATTGGTGGAGACAGTTAAAGGGGCGGGACTTTTCAGAAAACGGCTTTAGTTGCTGCTAAATCACGGTACCGTCATTCTTATAAAAATGTCTTTAATAGAATAAAATAAAGTCAAAGAAAAAAGTATTTTACGATCTTTCATATTCCTAATTTCTCAGTGTTTTATCAGGGCCTGTTTGGATGAACACAGAGTTTATATCCTGGAGATGGTAAATGTTTTTAGATCAGTTAATGAGGGCAATTTCCCACGGCACACTTGACCATCTCCCATGGCACACTAGTTTGCCGCGGCACACTGGTTGAAAAACACTGATCTAGACCCACAAGACAGTGTGCTAAAAAATTTCTTCAATGATATGTGATCTTCACCGGTGTCCATGGATTACATGAAATCCTCTTCACCTTTATCCACCTTTGTCATGGTAGTGATAACACATCAATGTAAGGATCGGGTCATCTGGACCCCATAGGATAGCACAAGGGGTAATAAAACTATATTTTCTTTTTCATAAAGCTTTTCTTTTATCTATTACTAAAAAAAACATAAACAAGTTTTAAATAAATTGAAATCACTCAAACCTGAAATAAAGTGAAACTGAGTACCGTAATACTAATGCCTCTTCATCCAGAAATTCATCCATTATCACATTAAAGGACAGTGATGTGAGTGTATATGTCTGATCTCATGTGTGTGTGTGCACGTGCATGTGTGTGTGCACGTAGGTGATTGCTCTTGCTGGGCTCATATTTTGCGTGTGTCACCCCTTGTGGAAACTAAGTAAAAATGAACACAACTTGGAAGAATATCTTTGCCTCCTAATCTGCATTTCTGAATGTGCAAGCTCTTAAGCCTGGATAACGTAGTCCTGATTATGGATGATTACAGCTATGTGGGTCGGATGGACAGCGGGTGGCGCGCATCTGTGTGGGTGGGAGGTTGCTGGGCGGAGGCGGCTGCTGCTGTGCGCCATCAGCATCCGCATCAGGCATTACTGATGTAATGAGTTTCTGTTTAAACAGACAGAGGATGTGTAAGAAAAATTTATATTTCGTAAAACAAAGGATGTAGTGGAGTGGTACTCCAGTAAATTACCATATTTCACTTTTAGAGTTTTTAAACTTCCAAAAAACTGAAGTAATTTATAATTTACCAATTTTCACTTATTGCGTGAAATATCCCTTGTAAGTATGCATTTCCGTAAGGGATTCTTAACAAAAGGAGACATGAATTTTTAACAGGATAAAATGCACAGACAAAGGGATAATTGGGGCATTTTGCTGTGGGAAAAAGAAGGGGTGCTGTGCTGTGAATGGCCATTCTTCCTTAAAATGCAGCGGGTAATTGTAAATTACAAACAAAAACTGGATTATTATAATCCAGTTTGCACGTTGCTTTTGTCACAGGCCTTTTTAGGCCCAAATGTTTAGTTAATTTCAAATTAAAAACATATAATCTATTCATGCCAAGGATTGAATATGTCATACTGTATTTTAGAAATGGGTTTTCCTCTCAATGGTGGAAAGTTTTTACATATATTCTGCACCACATCTGGGGTAAAAATGCATGTTTGAGAAAGACAGACCACATGGCTGGGGGTGGGTACCAGCTTTAGGACGTTTTTTCTTGGTAAGTTGATGCAGGTCAGGTCGGAAAAATTACTTCATGCCACACCTTCATGCTGATTGCTTTGGCTAAAAGTTAATGGAATTAAGTAGGGGTGGGGTTGGGGTAGTTGGAGGGAAGCTTTTGAAATAATGCTGTTGGAAAAAGAACTTATTTGTGACAAATAAACTACAGTTGGTGGGCCACAAGCACTTGTAGACAAAAAGTGTAGATCCATGTTTGTCTTTGTTTTCCTCGTCTGAGCTGGAATCTGGCTCAAAACTGTAAGATATTATAATGGATTGGATTTTTCTGCACTTTTCCAGTTAATCAAAGCGCTTTCAATGTATGTCCATTAATCATTCACTCTTCATTTACACTTGGTGATGGTAAGTTATAGATGTAGCCCCAGCTGCCCTTGGGGAAGACTGACAGGGGCGCAGCTGCCAGTTCGCGCCTCTGACCATCACCGGGACATTCATACTACTTCACACACCAGTGGTGCAACACTGAAGGCTTGGAGGGTGAAGTGTCTGCCAAAGGACACAACAGCACTTGACTGGGGGGGTGGGGATCGAACCCCCGATCCTTGGATCATTGGCCGACCTACTCAACCACCTGGGTCACTGCTGTCTCTACGGCTGTATGCCCCCAATATTGCTCGCCATTTTTTGTTGAACCGGTAGTGTTAGGTTGAGGGTGTGTGAGGGGCTGTAAGCTAGCGGAAGTGAGTGTAAACTGATGGGTGATGGAAGGTGGGGGTGGGCTTGATCTGCACCAACAGTCCTGCCTACAACTCAGAGGCAAATTTCTAAAGAAATACTGCAACTGCAGACATTTATTTGGGGAAAAAAAGTCATAATCATAATTAAAAGACCACTGGAAAGGCTTTTGGAATAGATCAAAAGATGAATGAAAAGGGACTTTAAAAGGCCTATATAATGCCTTTCTTATGCCTCTTATAGTAAACCACATCCATATACTGTATATGATAACATATTATATTTGGCACACTACAGAGCGACATTTTTATACAATGTGTTATTTTCAGGAGCCTAATTCTAAGCCGGAAGTAAGACAACTCGATCTCTGAATCACCGCCTTTCGCTCCTTGTGGGTGCCACCCATTTATTGATGTCAACCTAGAGAAGGCCTTGGCAGCGTGTCTACGATTCGCCCACGAAAACGTACAACATTCAAATTCTTTTGCAAAGATGGATGTAAATATTATGGAGCTTTACAGAACGTAACAAAGGATTTGGCTGGTGTGTGGGTGTGCTCCTCGGGGCGGTGCAGGCGGTACAGAATCTTTTTAATAGGGGCGTTTCTCACTTATCAACTTCACAATGTGAGAACCTGTACGTTTTGATGGATTGGGAGGTGTCAGGTATGGAATTTGCTGGACCTAAAAGTAAACAGGGACTTTGTTTGAAGTTATGTAGTTTATTAAACGTAGAAATGAAGGACTGGGTGGCAGTGGTCATAGATTGAAGATCAGGCGAAGCAGCAAACTGGCAGGAGGATAGTCAAGTGAAGTGGCTTGACTTAGCTTAATGAGGTTTGGCTTGGCTTGGCTTGGCTTGGCTTGGCTTTATGTGGCTTGGCTTTATGTAGAAATTGTCTCGTCCTACAAGTTCCTGGGTGTACATCTGGACAATAAACTGGACTGGTCCACTAACACTAAGGCGCTCTACAAGAAGGGGCATAAGACTTTACTTCCTGAGGAGACTCAGGTCCTTCAATGTTTGCAGCAGGATGCTCCACATGTTCTACCAGTCTGTCATGGCAAGCATCATTTTCTTTGCTGTAGTGTGCTGGGGTGCTGGCATCAAAGCAAAGGACGCCAACAGACTGAATAAACTCATAAAAAAGCACAGTCTGTTATTGGCTCCAAGCTTGCCAATCTGGAGGAGGTGGTGGGGGACAGTCAGACTACTGGCTAAACTGGGGACCATCATGGACAATCCCTCCAATCCCCTCTTCAAAGGGGTGGACAAACTGAGAAGCAGCTTTAGTGGCAGACTTATACACCCCCCCCCCTGTGCTAGAGACCGATACAGGAAGTCATTCCTGTCATCAGCCATTAGACTTCACAATTCATCTGGCAGACTTGGATGTACATAAGATTTTTGAGAGTTCTAGAGTTTTCGACTATTTTTTTTTCTTCCCTGTAAATTTTGTGTCTTGTGTTTATCTTTATCCCCCATCTTATTTCCGTGGTGCCGCTACTACAAATAAATTTCCCTTCGGGGATTAAAAAAATTGATCTTGAATCTTGAATCTTTATGTGGTTTGGCTCTAAGTGCCTTGGCTTGGCTTGGCTTGGCTTGGCTTGGCTTGAAACAAAACTAAAGCATACCAAAGTGTATTATGCAAAATCATGCAATCTATTCCAAAATCCTCAGTTCAGTATTAGCTGACCAAGAGAATAAATAACAATCCAGGAAGTAAACCAGCTACTCTCAAATTGTAGCAAGTTCTTGCATTGACACACTACCATGGATTGACTTTCTTGTTTTTCCAGACTTTTGGTTTATGTTTTACCACTTGTAATACTGAGGCCCATTTGCTCTATTTATTTCACTTTTGCACTTTGAGCTAAGAATGTACCATAGTAAGGCAAAATATCTGAAAAAACAAATACTAGGGTTGACCAAACCAACAGTGTGGATTTGTATTTTGTCCCCACATATAAGTTTGCAGGAAAAATGGGAAAAAAAATAATAATAACTAAAGCTTTTAAATTTGATTGGACAGTTTAGGTTCAGTTTGGTCTAATCCAGCATTAATCCATTTGCCTCAATTTTATTGAAACAGACATTTTGCAAAATATAGGGTTTTTGGCTTCAGTCACCTAGATGCTATTTAATAGAACATTTTTATAAATGTGATTTTTTTTCATTAAGTACTCAAAAGAGTTTATTTTTCAATGCATACGGAATTTATAAAACACTTGTGTATGTATTAAAATGTATTTTTTAATAATCCAATACCTATATCATCTGATCAAAATATCAAATGAGCAAATGTCCTAGACCTTAAGACATTTTACAAAATATGCATTAAAAAGTTTAATCATAGACTTAAAATAATCCTATGTTTAAAAAAAATGAATTCTGGTCTTGTTGGCTTGTAATTTGCATTTTATCCCATTTCGCCTATTAGTATGAGGTTTATTTTCATACTGACAAAATGTTAGAGTAAAATCTGTCCATCCATGCTGCTGTGTACAGTATCTGCCGTCAAACTATTTACAGACAAATGAAGGTAAGCATAGAATCAGCCTAAAAAAAGTCTTCTAGCTTTTGTAAAATAAATGTCAGCCATTTGCCCTACATCATTGCAACGAACCAATTTAACCCATTCAGGGTTTTTATTGGCTTAACAACAAATGTTGAAATTTACTGAAAATAATAACTTAATATGTTTCCGAACTGCGAATTAGTCCCCATTTTTCCCAATGCAAAACAGTCAAATTTTACAACAGTAATAAACAGACAGTCTGGTTGTCATAATTAAAGTCATTACTGTGATCAAATTTATTATTAAAAGTTAATTTTCATAAATCTCATTGTTTTATTTACTATCTAAAGTGAAAACTGGACTTTGAACAAAGTGTGTTTCTTTAAACTTTTAAAAATCCTTGGTGCTGTCATTACCCATTTTTCCAACCATCAGTAATGTCCAGTAAAAATTACAATTATTGAGCCAAATAATATTTTTTTGTCAGTCCGATATCAGAAACGTAACCTGACCACCGACACTTTCCACTATAATGGTCCTGAAGTAGATCATTTGTATGCATACTGACTACATGGTCTTTTGTAAGACAAATTCAACAGAGATGAATTAAGGAATGGTTAAAAAAAATCACAAATGGAGGTAACTTATTGTTCGTTGCATCTTTTTTTGCAGCACATTGTGCCCATGCCTTGTCTCTGCAGTGCACATACCTTTTTGCAGAGACTGACGCCTTCCTGTGGCAAACAACAGAGACGTTGTTGGGGGTGGCTCCTCTGCCTGGCTCCACCACAACGTCCCACAGCGTTGGGTCACTGGGCCGAGCTGCACTGAAGGACAGCCCACTTTTTACCGCCGCCCTGCAGGATGCACAAGTTTGGATAAAACATTAAGATTTATTAGTGTGCGCTTTTGGTTCAGTTTGTGTTAGACAAGAGTTTTACAGCCCCAAGTTGAACCATTTGAAGAAAAAGAAAATCTATTTGCATCTGTTCTATGCATCCTGCTTTGGAGGAATTAGGTTGCCTAAGAGGGTTTTTCACGGTTACACAGAGGGGTCAAAGCCAGACAGACAGATGCAGCACAGGTTGTTTGCCATCTGAGAATCAGCAGCAGTATTTAATTTTACATTAGCTGTGGGGAGGGCTGGAAATCAGGTAATCAGATCCCAGACACCCATTTAACTGGCAGGAAAGATAGGTCACCAATTATACCTAATCTGATTGCAGCAGACGTCATATCCCAGACTTTAACTGCCCCATTGAGAGGAGAAAACATTTGAAGTACAAACTTATAGATCAGCTTAAAATATGAGCTGTTTTTTTATGTAGCAGATATTTAAAAAGTGATTCTTAACTCCATTAACTTGTGCACATTTGTTGTTAGGGTCCTCATGAAGAGCTTTAGGATCTTCCTGTATTGAAACAAGGGAGGTAAAACAACCTGAAGTGACGGAACGAACAATCTGTCTCTATTATGACAACATCATGTCTGTCAGTGGCTTCATGACTCAATCAGAGAGTTAAAGAACAAGGGATTGAAAGAAGGAAATGCGTATAAGCACAGATCCATTCATGTTGGATTAATGGCCAGCAGCAGTTTGCATCTCATTACATCAAATGTAAAATTAAAACACACACCTTTAATATAAAAAGTACTGATTTGCAATCAAATTCCATTCTGAATAATTGATTACCTCTGAGACTGAGGTCACTATGAAAGTCAGTCCAAATACAACGCCTGCGATGCAAGAATTTGCTGCACTTCAGTTTTGTCTTTGAAGAAAACTGACAGGATGGAGATGTGGGCATATGCAGAAACCGCTTGATCAAACCTCTTATTGCCAAAGGCAAAATCTTGGCATGTTTTATTTAGCAGTTTAAAAAAATGCTTGAAGGCATCGATATCAAAACAGAAAAAAAAACTGGATTGGAATACAAATCACAATTTACAAAAATAAAAAAGAATTCATTTTTACTTAACCTAAAATTAATATCTTTCTAAAATTTCCGGAATTTTTTCTTCCAACATTCGATAAATCCCATTCTCAGCTTGTCCAGCTCAGCATCACAGTGACAGCTGAACCTGATGACCATTCTTCCCAGAGGCGCAGGTCACTTCAGCTGCTCACTATTGACTGTTGTAAGGCAGTGACTTAATGCCAGGATCTTCCTGGGTCACTGAGCTTTTTGTCCTGCTGGCCGACACAAACCTTCCCGCAGCGAAACCTCATTCCGGCCACTTCTGTACAGCCCTTTGTCTTTGTCAGTCACCATCCAGAGTTCATGACCATGGAGGGGGGAGCCGAGAGGACAGTGACCCTTAAACTAAACAATTCCTCACTGCTTTACCAAACGTAATGCAGGTTTTCGCCTAAAATTGTTATCAGTCTAATTGTAAATCAATAAAAGATGCAGAAGTTGCTAGTGTGTCGGATTCAAAAAGCCCAAACACACACACACACACACATAAACACACATGAAAACATTTACAGGATTAACCTTTTGATTCGTGTTCCGTCAAGGCCGCAGATTATCTGGCCTAACCCCGCTGCAGTGGACTCAGAGACTGGCCAAAAAGAGAAGTAAAGCTGGGATTTCTCTGAGGAGGCATAAATCATTTTGCTGAGCTCTTCAGAGCTACCCCTTCACTCGAACCTAATTGCTGCACTCTTCTTGTCCAATCTTACAGCGGTGGCAGCAGTAGGTCAAAAATCCAGGGACCGAAATAACTGACCCAACCAGAGAAGCCCTCTGAGTAGCAATCAGTAGGAAAAATTTGGGTAACTTCAGGTAAACAAGCAGCAAATCCGCACAGATAGCTAAAACATCAGCAGATGTTGAAGGGTTAGCATCTCTCTAACAACTACTATCCCCTTACTTTTTACCGTTTTCCCACATCGACATCCAGGTCAGTGGGTCTCTGTCTTTGTTTGTGTGCAGGACGTTTTTGGTTTTAGTTGTATAACTTTAGTCTGTTATGAAAGAACAGCTCTAAGATGATGTTGGCAGTAAGCAAAGCCTGTGCCTCCTTTATTAATTTATCCATGTCGCTATTTCTCAATGACCTTACAGCAGGTTTTTCCGAAGCAATTCTGACTACCAGAAGTACAGTGTCAAAATATCTGAGGAAGTCTTTGTGTGCTTGGGACACAATAAAAGAACACTGCTGCACAAAAATATCATAACCAGGGAGTATATTTTTGTTTTTGACAGTGCTATAGCAACTTTCAATCAACATACATTTTTTAATAGTAGTAAAAACAGATTAGGGGTGTAATGATTAATCAATTCATTGATTTATCCAACCAAATGTATCTGTCTGATTCAAGATGTTAACTGAATCAAACTATATCATTATAAAATCCTTTTCAAATAAAATAAATCTATGATAATCGACCTTGAAAAATAACATTCAGATTGAGACACGATGGGTTTATTTTAGTGTTACGTAAAAACAACCAAGTGCATCACAGCAGACAACATTTGTGATGACAGCAAAAAATAATCAAACCATCATTCCAGTCCAATGTGTGGAAACACTTCGAATTTAGCAAAGAAATGTGATCATACACTGTGGTAGAATGTTCTATAAATGTTCTGTTTGTGGAAAAACAACAGTGGGGTAAACTTCATGAAACTAAAATGTCAATGGATTTGATATTAATTCTTATTTACTTGTTTGTTTGTTTGTACACATTTAATTTAAACTTGATTATTTTAGAAGAATTACAAAGAATCTGGAAAACATCTGAGTCACACTGGTTGAAGTTTTGGGTTAAAGGTGTCCTGGGTCGATTTTAGGTCAGTGAATCAGATTGTTCAAAATGAACCAAAATCGACTATGAATCGGATCAGATTCATAATATGAATTGAATCTTTGTTAAAATTAATCGTTAGAACACTGATATAGATAAATACATTTGAGAATAAATCTTGTCTGTAAATGCAATTTTTTACGGGGCTTTGTGGAAAAAATATTTGAATTGATTACTAAAGAACTTGATAAATGCAGAAAACGCACATCCTTTCTCATTTTTGTCTTCTCCTCTACTGATTTCAATTTGTATATCTTCATCTTCACTTGCAATCTTCCTCTCGAACAATCTTCCTCTTGAACAATCTTCCCTGCATTGTTCTTTTTTAAATGACTTTTTCAAATATAGATTATTATTATTTATTTATTTTTTGCTGAACGTTTCACTTCTACCATTACATTGGGTTTTATCTTGAACTATCAATCACAATAGTGTTCATAAAACTGTAGAAATCATTTACTGACTTTCTTGTCACGTTCCAAACCAAGTAACCTCCAACTTGCAAAGAAATAAAATGTCTATTTGACTGGGAATGAATTGACTGATCCCAGACAACAAATCAAACATGTATGATATGTATATACAAATGCTATTATAAGTATAAAACATTCAAAATACATAATAAAACCTAAAAACCAGCTATATTACAATTCACGTAGCCACTTAAATATGCGTCACCGGGGGGAAGTGTGAATGGAGCTTAAGAATTGCTTTCAGGATAATTCTGAAAATGTATGAGAATATAAGAACTGGACCCCTTCCCCATCTCGTTCCAAACAGGAAGTACCCTCTGGCTTTAATAAGCCAAAATCCTTAAGACTTCTATAGAGAAATGAACAGTTTTTACTCAGTCATTCTATTTGTCAGAAGAACCATTATTCTTCTGCCACCTTTTTTTTAATTCTCATTATTTTCATGGTGTGTTTTTCTAAGACTGTTTCCAATTACTGCTTACTGACAACAACTGGCTCCAATATGTCCATATCGCCAAAAAAAGGCAACTGAATGGAGTTTATTCCGCTGGAGCTAGCAGCGAGTCACTCTATATGGCTGTCGTCACACTCACCCAGTTCAATTTTCTTATACAGTTAGTACATAAAACTGTTTTTTGGATTTGTGTAACTTCAAACAGTTTGTGGAGACTCTGTCTTGGAACTATTGTTAATATAACCCCTTTTCAACAAAAAGTACAAAAGGAAAAATGAGTTAAAAGGATTTAGTTCTTCATACATGAAGACAGAACAATTATGAATATCATCACCAACTAACCAAACATCACAAATGCATGCAAAGCTAAAGCAAATAAAGCTAATGCAACAAAAATGCACCCGACAATATAATTTTTACATGTAAAACAAAAGAAATATCCAAAAGATTTGAAAAAAATCAAACCTGGAGAGTTTAAATGAAGGGAAAAATTAAACTAATGAAAGCCAAAAACCTGCTGGCCTCCTACTTTTGATGCTCACCACCTGCTCCCAAATAAGGTATACTAATCTCTTTTTTATTATTTTCCTCCTGATGTTCAGTGAATTTAGCAACACAATTTCAATTGCACTATTTGAGGAAAAAACGTTGTTTTCAGATTTGTAAAAAGTTCCTGAAGCCCTTGTGGAGCCTCTGTATTAATGGAGTGTTAACATCAATATCACATTAAAGATAAACTGGCCCAGATTTCTGCTTCCCGGTTCATTGTGTATCTCTTAACTAAACTTTGGACAAAATAGTGAATAACAAAGGTCTTTAAGGGTTGTTTTCCAAAAATAAAAAATTAAAATGTGCAACATAATGGTATTCTTACTTTTCAAAAACACCATCCTTAAATTAGGTCAACTTTAAAGGTTTTATTAAAATTAGATAAACAAAATAAAATATGTATTTTGAATTTAATTAAGCTTTTATCCATGTGATCCTTTTAGAAAGTTGTGATATTTTGAATTGAAGACGTGTGACTTTAATTATTTAAAAATGATTGCATTCGGATTTCAGTGTACTCAGTATTCAAATGTTTTTAATATTCAATAATATCTAAAATTATCAAGTGCTGTGTGGGGGAAAAACAGCACCAGAAAAAAAAGAAACTTAAAAAAACAGATGGAACTGTTTGTTTTACTGTGACAGGACTGCTTTTATATTGAGTTCACTTTTACCCAGAGGAGTTAGGAAGATTAGTTATTTGTTTTCCTGCTCCATTAAACAGATGCATTATTTATGAAGTCAAATAACCAAAGAACCCTGTCGAAATGTTCGTGGGATGTTGAGATATGAAAACCAGTGAATCATTTGCCAATTATTTCCCTGTTTATGGAAGAGTGCTCTCCATAACTTCCCTACCAACAGCAAGGCTGAAGCAGACAGGAAATGTCAGAAATGTATTAAGCCAGTGGAACTGGCAGACAACACAAGTCATTTGGCACTCATGCATTTTATTGCATGGCCTTGATGGTGAGCCCCATCAGTATTCAAGTGCCTTAAGTAATCGTTTAAATGCATGGAGCTCATCCCTCATGAATATGTTAAAATATGCTATGCTTGGTTACTTATACGTCACATGTTCCAGAAACAATCAATTTTCATGTAATTCCAGTTAAACGTTTGTCTCTGCAAGCTTAGTTACAGACACCAAAGATTATTATGCTTTCTGAAAATTGTGAAAACCCTCTTTAAGTCTGTTGGTTCATGGTTTGAATGTTTTATTTAATTGCTCCAGCTTCACAAAAAAAATCTACATCATGCCTAAAATAATATTTTCTCATCTACTTTTGGAAATTAAAAGATGTCGCAATCCAATAATGTTGGACTTTTTTGCAAAGAAACTTGCCTTGAAGGGCCTTTACCAGGGGTCGGGAACCTATGGCTCGCGAGCCATATATGGCTCTTTTGATGGTCACATGAGGCTCGCGGACAAATCTTTAATTATACTTTTTTTTCTTTTTTTCATTAGACCAGTCCTTCTCGGGCGCGATGCGATGCCAGAGGCGCGCAGTAGTAGCGGTGCTTGGAGAAAAAAATCTGCGCCAGCACTGTCACTTTACTATTATTTCACAGAGTTTGTACCAGCTGGAAACCTGTGACAGCTGGACACCTGTGAATTGCCGTGCCTAAAACTGCGCGCTCCCGTCTCTGAGAAAGAGCGCGCAGTTGCGGGGACGGGATGTTAGAGGAAGAAAGCAGAGGGTGTGTGTGGGCACGGCCATTAAGGTGAACCGCGCAGGGATTGTAAAAACGTAAAACCCGCTGCCCGTCACTCACTGCAGCGTGTGAGTGTGTGTTTGGCTCCACGTCTGTCTCACATCTACAGAACATTCAGACCTACGATCACGTTTAAAGTCTCAACGCCTGCATGAAGCAGAGAAACTCACCACCAGACTAGACAATCAGCAAAACTACCACGAGAAATACTCATCATTTATTAGCAACAGCATAACAATGTTATTAAAAAGAATCCACAGACTTATTGTACTTTAAAAATGTTGAAATTACATCAAATGCACACATTCACTTGTATATTTAGTTTTAAACATATTGTCGCGGACTGAGTTTAACTTGGCTGTTGGGCCGCGTTAAAAGTTCTGGAGTTCATTGAACGCATCAAGCAAAGATCTGATTGGCTCTCAGTTCTGTTGCTCAGCCTGTTGTTAGATAATTTGGACCAATGGGGTTCAGCTATGGGCCAAATAAGGGAAATGGGAGGGCTGGAGCGGGAGCAGGGGAATATAAAGTTGGGAGAAGCGCTCTCGTCTCAGCGGGAGAGATTCAGGAGTTGCTGAATAAATTGTATGGCGTTTGTTGTGGTCTGCAGTAACCAGAATAAAGAACCCTAAAAGAGGTTAAGTCTCCGTGCCTCAGTGTGGGAAAGGGACGCTACATTATTGTATGGCTCTTTCGAAATTACATTTAAAAATATGTGGCGTTTATGGCTCTCTCGGCCAAAAAGGTTCCCGACCCCTGGCCTATACCATGCTTTTCTTAAGCCTTTCAGAGTAAACTATATCCATGTGTATGACATTATATTACCTTTGGCACACTAAAGAACGATTTTTTTAAATGAAATATGAATTATTTTCGCAGTGAAATTTTCTACCCAGAAGTAAGATGCCTCTATCTCTGAGGCACCACCCTTGGATACTTGTGGGTGCTGTCCATTTCATGACGTCAACCTGGAGTCGGCCTCAGCAGCGTGTCTGTGTTTAGCCCACGGAAACAAATAACCTCAGAACTTTTACGAAGATGGCTGTGCACATTGTGCATTTAAAAGGAAAGTAGCCGCTAGCTATGTGGAGAAAGTGGGGGGGTGTTGCCTGGGGGCGGTGCTGACAGCGCAGACTCTTCCTGGAAGGGGCGGTTCCCCACATATCTACAACCCAATCTGAGAACCTCCTCATTTTCGTGGTTTGGGGCGGTCAGAGCGCAGATTTTTACAGGAATACTCAGAAATGCTTGAATGGATCAAAATACAGCTTTGAGGTTATTTTTCGTGAGAAATTAACATAATATTTCTTCTAAAAGCTTAAAAAGTTAATTTTGCAAGATAGAGACCCTTTAAGAGATCAAGAAAAACTTCATCCTCAAACCAGCTTGACTTTTAAAAACCTAAAAGACAGGATTTGCAACACAAACTATAAACTTTAAGATAGATAGAGTTAACATTCTTGATCTGATTCAAAGATCATTAAGGCACGCACCTTTCATCTTTAGAGCTACTTTTAATGTTAATGCCGTTTTTAATCAAAACCCAAAAACTTGTGTCGTTTTAGGGACACAATTTCTGCAGAGCAGCAGTAGTTTATCAGAAATTTGCCTCTGACTTTTGCGCAGGGCTGTTGGCGTAGAGAAACCCCGTCCCCACTTCCTGTCACCCATCCGTTTACACTCTCTCCTTCTAGCTCACAGCCCCTCACAACCCCAAACTAACTTTTACAGCTTCAACTAAAATGGTCATCCCTATTGGAGCTATCCAGCCGAACAGTTTAAAACCAGATGACAGCTCGAACTAGGAAAACAAAGACGTACATGGGTTTATGTGTCTGCAAGTGGATGTATTTGATTAGAGCGAAGCAGGGAGCTCATGGCCTGCCAATTGTAGCTGCTACGTCACAAAGACTTTTTCCAACCGCATTTTTTTTTCTTTTTCTTCGGCTCCTGATTCACAACAAATTGAATAGACAAAAACTCAGAAAAACACATTTGAGCTCAATTTTTTAAATATTTTTCCTCCATCATGAGAAAAATACTACAAGAATGTGTTGTGTAAAATGTGAAAACACAATTTCCTTTGGACTGGGTCTTTAAATGGAAGTGTTTAAAAATGTCAATTTATATTTGTTTTCTTGGTTTTAACATTACACTTTTGAAAGTAAACCAATCTAGCTTGACAGACGTAAAGGCAAAAGACAAAACAGCATTTCCTCCGGAGTTTGACCATTTATTGAAAAGTGTCTCCCCCTCCGTTCTATCTCACATGGCATTTTTTTTAACAAATCTTTCCCATTTTTTCCTTCTTCATATTCACGCTGTAGGCCTTTTTAAATCTGATATGCACACAGTTTCTATCTTTATGACCCCTTTTAGCTCACTAAATAGTCTGTTTGCATTCACACTGTAAGGGTGCTACTCCAGCAATAAATTTATGCTTCATCTAGAAAGTGCAAAAACCATCTGAAAACTGATGCAAGCCAGAATATTTAAGGAAAAGTGCCTTCATATGGACGAAATTGCCTTTTATGTTTATGTGTGCTAACACTCTTTTAAAGTTGCTATATAAAGAATCTGCAGCAGCTTCTACAGGTTTAGGCAAAAATCTTGTCAGATACACAAGTTACTTGTGATTTTTTAAGACAATAAAATAATTGCTCATTTGATTGTTTTTAAGACAATTTGTTTAAGTACTGGTTCTATTTTCTCTTCTATATTGTTCAGCAATGTGTGCGCAAGAATGGCTCAGAAAAAAGAAGAAAACTGCTCACCTGAGTGTAAAATTTTCCAACGTAGATGTACTGGTCAAGAAAATGTAGAAAGTTGCCACATCTGTGGCTTTTATAGGCTTGGAGGATGTTTGGATCACAACAGAACCTCCCAACCTCAGTCGGAGAAAAGTGGGGTTTCCTCCTGGAGCTTTGAGCAGAGTGACACTTCCAATCCGCCTCATAGGCGTCCCAGACCCCCCAGAGTCTCTGCTTCTTCCCACTCCAACTCGCTGCAGGCTGTCCTGGGGCGCGCACTGACCCGTTGGGTCTCTTCTGCTCTGAAAGTAGACTTCAACTAGAGTCTCCTGAAGCCCCTTCATTTCTTCAGTTCGTCCTGCTTCCCTGCTGGAGCTTCCAGATCTGCTGGCTGAGTTGAACCAGGAGGGCTCCAGCTTCAGCTGCGCCACGCAGAATCCGCCTGGAGATAGCAAGCAAGCCCCACGAACTTCCTTTGTCTCCCAGAAGGCGTAGGCTGTCACACAGTGAGCTCTTTCCTTGGCGCTGGACCCACCATTTTTCATCTCATCTCCTTTAGAGCCTGCTGCTCCTTCCCCAACAGAGATGTTGCTTTCTGAGGGCATGTGGAAGAGAATCTTAACAAGAGGGGACGAGGAACGAACCTGGCGGGCCAAAATGACAGGAATGATTCTGCGTCCACTCAGGAGCAGCTCCGCGGGTATGGACGCATCTACGGCAAGAGGGCCGTAAGAAGCCTTGATGGTTGGCTGGATGACTTTAGCTTCTGGGCTGGTGATGAGAAAAGTCTGAGTTTGTGCTTTTAGACTGGAGTTCCCAGACAACTCTGCACCCTCCTGTCTGAGGAACACATGATCCACGTTGAGGACCTGGAAGTTGATGACGGGATAAACTGGAGATGGAAGGGAGAAGATCCCAGAGTCACCTGGATGTTTCTGGCCTTCAGCAGCTAAAAAAGAACAAAATACAGAGAAAAAATTAAAAAGATCTGCACCATCACATTATCATTCTTATTTTTCCATTAATGTTTCACTTGTAACCCTTGTGCTATCATAGGCACTTTAACATTGGGAGTTGGGTCATCTAGACCCCACTAGACAGTGCTCTGAACCTTTTTTCTTCAATGATTTGTGATCTTCACTGGTGTCCATGGATTACATGAAATCCTCTTCACCTTTATTCACCTTTGTCATGGTAGGGATAAAACGTCAATGTCAGGGTGGGGTCATCTAAGATAGCACAAGGGTTAAGGATCACAGTACATTAATAAAGATGAATGTAAAACATTGAATTCGTCCTTCATATTTTTGGCTTCTTTTCCTACTATTTCTATGAATTATAATGTCAGAATTGGTTAATGCAGCCCCTGAGTGCTGGAAAGACTCACTTGTAAAGTCAGCAAAATAACCCTCCAAATGCAGGATTTAGCAGATCCCTCTTCCTGCTGCCGAAGGAACCTGGTAATTTGCCCTCCTTCAGGTTGAAGTGCATCAGTATTAATATGTGAATGTGGCTTTGCTGCACCTCAGAGAAATACCCCATTTGCGTGGCTGCACCATTAACCAAAGCTAAATCTCACTTTCTCCCAAATGGTCTAAGATGTGATTTATCATTCTTTTCTGATTTCAAGTCTCTATTTCACAAGCACATCTGGAAATCAAATTTCCTCCTGGATGATGAAAAAAAACGCAACAGATGTCAAAGTTCCTTTTAAAAAGTAAAGTAAACCCTTGCATCAAACCACTTTTGCACCAAAGTTTCCTTAAGTTGGCATCTCACTGATGAATGCGATAATGGAATTGCAGTGTGGAACATAGAATATATCTGTTTGTTAAGTCATTTGGTTATAGTATCTGACAATTTTGATCAAATATAATATGAAACAAAAGTTGACTGTAATCTCTTATTCTCTTTTTTTTGGTCATCCGTTTTCCTATGGTTATCTGATTATTATCCCAGAATTTTCACTGTGTTGCTGTCCTTGGTACGCAATTGGTCTCTCATACCGCTTATATCTTTACTTAACCCTTGTGCTATCCTAGGCACAAGGGTTAGGTTGGGAGTTGGGTCATCTAGACCCACTAGACAGTGCGTTGAACCTTTTTTCTTCAATGATTTGTGATTTTCACTGGTGTCCATAGATTACATGAAATCTTTCCACCTTTATCCACCTTTGTCATGGTAGGGAGAACACGTCAATGTAAGGGTGGGGTCATCTAAGATAGCACAAGGGTTAAGAGGTTTTGGAAAAGTCCTGAAATTCAGCTTTTGGGGCAAATGAAGTCAATAAGAACAAAATTTAAAACACAATAACAACAAAACAAATATATACAGTTGAACCAAAAACTAAAATGTCTTATGGATGTTGGCTTCCGAATACGTGGACATTAATCACATCGTTTGATGTTCGTCTTACATTAAATTCTGTTTTGTTCTTTATTGTTTTATTCAAAAAAATAAAGCACAGGAGATACTTAACCTCAAGTAAACACAACTTCTCAAACTGACACAGAACAGCCCAGGGGATTGGTTCACTCTAACCTGAGGCTACAAATTTTTCTAACACTGATGAGCGCCTCTGTCTGCCAGTGGATGCAAGGTGTTTTGATCAGATGGTAATTTGGCAAGCTCCATGTGGATTCACAGATGTGACTTCAACAGCATAAGAAAATGAATAACTTTACTTTCTGAACAGGAGAATGACGGAAACTCGAATAAAGAGGTTGTTTTTTTTTGTTTTTTTTACACATGTGGCAGACATATCTGTGACTGGGATGGAAGATAAGGCTGCCATGCATATTCATGGTCCTTAAGAAGAGAGCAAATCAAAGGCTGAACCCTATTACTTAGACACGCACTGGGAGCCCAGCTGAGTCCCTCACACACAAACACACAAGTGCATGATGAGAAATGGCCACGCAGAGATCATGCATA
This sequence comes from Oryzias latipes, assembly GCF_053564925.1. Taxonomy (NCBI): domain Eukaryota; kingdom Metazoa; phylum Chordata; class Actinopteri; order Beloniformes; family Adrianichthyidae; genus Oryzias; species Oryzias latipes. The sequence continues at coordinate 16,437,552 of NC_136248.1, forward strand.
GATATAAACCCAGCCAATCTCAGAGAGTGGTCTTCTGCACGATAGCGCTATCATACACAGACAGCCCGCTCACAGTGGCTTCAGAGCTCCCCAGTGCAGGTTATCTTTAAACAACCAGAGAAACAGCTGCACGACCTCAGCTTCAGGCCTATTTAATCCCACAGATGAAGCCTCCTGATGCCCACTGGAGAGCCTGATGTCTCTTTCAATTGAATCGAAGGAGAACAAAATGAGGTGAAGCTGTGGCTTGTAACCACAAATCCATACAAAAATATGAATTCCTATCATTGCAGTGTTATGAAGCACTTGAATAAAGGTTCCCCAAGTCAGAGGGTTTTCTGCAGTAACATTCAAAAATGTACAAATCATATTATTTCACAGCAAAGCTGTGCACTATTGGAATAGTTTGTGCATAAATTAGATTAAAAAAAAGTTCGTTTTTTTGAGCTGCTTTCCTGTCTGCTGCAACATAAACGACTGTCTTCTGACAGCAAACGGAGGAAATTTATTTTTATTTTTTTTATCTTAATCTTAACCACAATCCTCACCTTTTAAAACCGTTAGAAGGGCTGCGACTTGAAATAGGGAACGGAGGAAAAAGTTGATCATCATTTTGGCTGACTTGCACGTTGTAGTCGTTGTTTCCATGCGCACCGAAGTGTGCGCACAAGCTTGTCAGAGCGCGCAAGTCATTCCATCACTGGGTCCGCAAAAGTGACTTTTCCTGACTGCAGAAGGTAAAAAAAGAAAACAACAACAACAAACCAGATTGAATTTGCCTCCGAGATATTCCACCTGCTGCACGTGCAACAGTTCTACATGTGACGTCCCGTTTCTTCCGAAGGATCTTTATGTTTTCGTCCTGTGGGAGTCCAGCTGTTTCCAACATCAGACTCTTCCTGTGACAGAAGTCAGTAAACATGTGTGTCGATCAGATTAGGAGAGCCCACGTGGGTATAATCGCCGGTACAGGGGGAGAGCCTGTTGCAAATTAAATGCACTGAAGGTTAAAGATCATATATATATATATATATATATATATATATATATATATATATATATATATATATATATATATATATATATATATATATATATATATATATATATATATATATATATATATATATATATATATATATATATAAAATTTTGAAACAGAAGGAGCATCAATAGATTAAGAAATAACAACTTTTTGTCTTATTTTGAACGAATCTTTCTATCCATCTGCAGTAAACATAAAAACAGCAGCTTCACCGTGCAGACAGCTCCTTCCTGGACCTACTCTGTGAACTTTTTTCAGGATTGTTCTTTATAGTGGTTTTATAACTATTCTATTCTTCTACTGAAATAGATTTTGCTCTAAAAATTGCATTTAATATTTGAACTATTGGAACAGTTGACGTCTTTATTAAAAAAAAAAAAAAAATGTTGTTTTTTTTGCTTCGTTTGATGATTATTGTACTTTTTTGCATGACCCCAGAGACAACAGCTATTAATTTGAGCTTTATGAATAAACCAAAAGAAATAAACTTTGCTTAATCATTCAGATAAATACATGTTGTCATTGAGTAACTTCATTTTAAAGCAAGAAGCATTTGCTTGAGGAAAATGTTTGAGGACTTCCCCACCAGGACTCAGTTTGTTTTTCCAGCTCTAGTCTTGGACAGGGTCAGTTCATATTTCCTGCGTGGGATGAAGCAGATGCATGCTGTCACCTGAGCTTTCCAGTATGTAAACATTTAGCCCCAGGGCCAAAGGCATCATAAAGTGTCCATTTAAATGTTACAGTCTTGCATAAGTTGTGATGGATTACTAAAAGGTTTGTCATTTTTAACAGCTTGAGACTTCCAAACACAGACATGTCCATATTCATTTTATCTGAGGTTATTAGACTCAAAGTAAATCAGTGAAAATGTTTTCCTGCTCTGCCGCAAGCCCATATTTAATTTCTCATCAGTCTGGCTAATTTAGACTTTTTTTTCCCCCCCCTCCTTCTCTCATTTGATATGTTTTTGCCACATCTGCCAGACAGTCATTTTAATGAGCAGACATTTTAACACCATTGTGAGTTCAAAGCGTGACGGTGAGGCGGCTCATCGACGTGAATCCACACATGCAATGAGCTTCTATACCACACAGTTCTGCTTACGGGATGATTCTGTCCGTCTGCTTCTGCACAGAAACATCAAACTGAGGGCTGTTCTGGGATTTGCACTGCACATAGGAAAATATAATAGACTTGGGCAGAATTTTTTTTTCTACCCACCTCTAAGCTCTCAAACAGCCCCCACAATCCATTTTTTAAAGTAACCTATTTACATAATTTCCCAACTAAAGCCAATGTGGCTCTTTCATTGCAACAGCAGCAGGTGATGGCACTAAAACCAAAGATATAAAAGTTTTACATGTGACTGCAAAAGCTAAATGGAAATAGTATTTAACAAGTCAATAAAGTACTTCCTCTGTTTCATTTCAGGCTGGTTTATGGTACTGTACACACTGCTGTAGTGCTCTGTGCCAAAGTACTACATGGCCTGCTTTTTTTTTAAGCCACTGAGTTTTAATTTAAACAGTTTTTCTGTGTTTTTTGGCTTGAATTGACTATTAAAGCTGACAGTGGCAGAAGCCACTGACAACTGTGTCTGGGAACGTCTCCAGATCTCAGTTGCTGCTCCAGAAAGGCAACCTGCTGCCGGTGTTTGACATGACAGAGGGGTGCTTGGATTCTCGTAATGTGGCTCTGACTGCTAGCAGGTGGCTTAGGGTTCTTTTTTCATAGGTCATTTTGTGTGGAGCCACATTGCTCAAGAGCTTAAATCCTGTAAATATTTCTGAAATTGAATTGAAATCTGTGCCAGATTAACAGATTAACAGCAGGATAAATTACCTCTGTGCCCTCTGGCCAAAGCCAAAGCTCAATTGGAGGTTTAGAAAATATACTGGATAATTTGATATGAATTTTCAGTAAATAGTTCGGACAAATTTCGTGTTTGTAGGACTCCTTAATTTAGTATCGAATGGTCTTCTCGTTTCATTTATGGCTTCAGCCCATAGGGAGCGTTAACATGTAATCATCAGTGATCAGTGAAAACAATCTCTTTTTACAAACCTGTTTTTATTCAAACACATACTCTGCACCGCATTTTCCACAAAATCTGTGTTATATATTTGAATGCCTCCTGCAACAGCCTAGCAACCTGTCCAGGGTGTAACGCACCTTTGCTCCACAGTGGCTGGGATAGGCTCCAACCCGGTTACCTCAAAAAGACTGTAGGGGGTTAAGAAAATGGTTGGATGGATTTCTGAATATATATTTTTAACTCTTAACTGAAGTCTCATTTTTATCAATTTCTTCTATTTCAATAGCTTTATTTCATTATTTGCCGTCACTAAGCTTTTCCCTCTCCATTGTGAGCAGCAAAAGCAAGCAGTGACTGTCAGAAAATCACTTGAATCGTTGTATAAAGATTCCCTTCACTTGGAAGAGGTTTTTGGGTTTGAAGGGACCTATAGGAGGCCTGTCCCAACATCATTCCTGTGAGAAGTCGCGTGACACTCCTGGTTCAAATCCCATCTTGACACCTTTCTGTGTGGAGTTTGTATGTTCTCCATGTGCATATGTGGGATTTCTCTATGCACGCTGGCTACTTCCCACAGTCCAAAAACATGATTCATGGCTAAGTTGGTGACTCTAAGTGGTCCCGAGGCATGGATTTGAATGTTTGCAGGGGTCCACCGCGATTGAGAGTTTAGAAAATGGATGTGTAGATGTTTTCAAAGCCAAAGTTAGAATACATTGTTTAAAAAATGTTTAAGTATCTCCACATGAAGATTGCACCAACAAGCAGTCCTTTGGCTTCCAGATTTAAGCTCATGTAATAACAGAGGTAAGCGAAGTACGGAGCAGTTCACCATGCAACCACTAGAGGGTATTTTACACAATCTAGTCCTTCACCATTTGCTCCCAGGTAAAATGGTCCAACCTCACTAAGCAAAATAAACACACTTACAGTCTGAATCTCAAAAAACATTTGAACATTTGTGGTTAGATTCTACCTCTGTTGTGGAGGTTTTTTATTAACCTCTTTGCCCAGTTTTATATGTGAGCTTAATGCAGCATCAAGAGCAAAGTGTGCAGTTTATCCCGTGAAGCTCCAATCTTTAACTTTTACAAGAATCTTTTGTTTGCCTTCAGAAATTGACTCCAAACATATCGCACCATTCATCTATTCATTTTCTAAACCCACTTTATTTCTATTCAAGGGCACGGGATAACTGGAGCCAACACAACTTCTAAAGGTCAAAGGTCGGGTTCACCCTGGACAGTACTCCAGTCGATCACAGGGTTACATCAATACTAACATTTACACACACATCCACACCATAGGGACAATTTAGAATCAGCCTATGAAGCTTGTTTTTTGAAGTGTGGGAGGACACTGGTGTGCCCAAATGTCCCCAGCTGTGTTTTGAACCAGATCCTTCTTGCAATGAGGAGAGAGCGCTAACCACTACACCATCACATCTTTCATCTATATCTTTAATATTCATTGGGTAATACAATGGAGGTGTATTTAGGATGAGTGTTCACTGTCATTTCAGAGCACATAACCATTAGTAATACTGCTGCTGTCATTGACTTAACTATGCAGCAGCTTACTCAGTCTTTGCACAGTCTGTGTTTAACCCTTGTGCTATCCTAGGCACTTTGACATTGGGAGTTGGGTCATCTAGACCCACTAGACAGTGCTCTGAACCTTTTTTCTTCATTAATTTGTGAACCTCACTGGTGTTCATGGATTACATAAAATCTTTCCACCTTTATCCACCTTTGTCATGGTAGGGAGAACACGTCAATGGAAGGGTGGGGTCATCTAAGATAGCACAAGGGTTAAGTCAGAAGAAGGAGGGTGGTTTAATGTTTTTTAGCTCAAACTCTAGTAAAGAAAGCTCAATTTGTATTTATTTATTTTTTTCATTCTTTTATTTTCTTCCCCTGTCACAGCTACAGCATATATTATCAGAATACTGCTCACTAAAATGGATGTTCATGCAAGTTCTGCAAAAAAGACCTGTGTAAGTTCTTTAAAAGCAATTCGAAATGGAAATTGTGCTTTTATAAATTGAGTATAAAGTATTGCAATGAGTGCTATAAATAGTATATTTGTTAGGCGCGGCTGCTTTTTTAATGAGAGCATGTTCATGTCAGCCTGTTGCAAATTAAGATGATTACAGTGTTGAACACGTTTCTCCAGGGTTTAGCCTGTTATTCTTTAAGGTTTCAAAAAAAGAAAAAAGAGTTCTATGTTTAAATTCTCACACATTTTTTCCATTATCTGCTTCCACTGACAAGTTTTTGAATGTCACTTCTTCCTTTAGAACTCCCGACTGACTTTTAGCAGCGCTTTGAAGATCGTGTCTTTTGCTCCTCATGACTTTTTAAGGTTCTCAACCCCATCACGCCTGAATTTATTTCCAGCTATAAACACAAAATTCCCTTGTGTTTTTGCTTCTAATAGTAAATTAAGGTAAGTGAAGGTAACACTGACTACCCCTACCAGCATTGTTTTTATTCACAATTTAGCCAGAAGATTTCAAAAGGTTTTTAGTTTTGAATTTTTTGGTTAAAACAAACATAACAGGTAAAAAAATATTTATGATGATACTCCTTGAGAGTAAATCCTTGACTGTTTGAGTGGAGCTTGCCTGGGTTTTTATACATTGTCATATTGTTTTGACCTTGGTTTTGCTTTGTTAGTGGATTTATACATTCTTATTTCTCTGTACATTTTATGTCTTTTTTTAAATGAAACATTAAAACTAAGGGGGCGACAATCTATCGACCTAATTGATGATTACATTTCTTTTCCTACGATCCAACCAGATTGATAAGTCTGAGGCAAATTGTTAATCAAATCAACAAAATATTTCCAAATTTAAAAATATGGATTATACTCAATTTAGGAAAATACAATTTAGATGGATTATCCTGCAAGAAATGCAAGGAATCTGGAAGACTTCACCTGCACTGTTCAGTACATTAATGTCAGAGTTGAACTTTAGGCTAAAGATATCCTGGATCAATTTTAGGTTCATGAATCAGATCGTTCAAAATTAACCTATATTGACTTCAAATTGTATCGTCAACAAGTTATGATATGAAGCAAATCCAAAAAAATGATCCTTACAACGCTATAAAACTGTTTGATCAAAATGTTTGTGATATTTGCATTAAAAGATAACTAACTTTACCACTCAGAATTTAGTTTTTTGGACAGTTTCAGGTTTATTGCTGAATATTAATGTAATATAATTAAATATGTTTGTATAAAAAATAGAAGCTAAGGTTTTAATAACGACAAACCACAACAAAACTCTGCAGTGGAAGATAATCGCGTGGAAAAAATACATCTATAACACAAATGAGTGAAAACTGTAACAGGTCATATGGGATCTGACCTGCAGAACTGCTCACCTGAAGGATGACATCAACATGAAATATAACTAGCTTGTTACCCTCTTTCGCTTGCTGAGGTCATCCCATGATTAGTAGATCTATTAACCTTTACTGACTGTAATCCAGCTCAGTGATGGATTGTGAACTGCAGTAGCGCTCCATCTTAATAATTCCTTAATACCTCTTATTACTCCCCATCAGATAGATTGTAATAAATTAATTTTTATCAATCCATCAAACAAGGATCAGCTCGCCGTTGTCCTGTGAATGGCAGGGATCGCTTGAGCAGATTAAAACACAATTAGCAACCCAAGAGCCCCTAAGTCAGTTGTAGCCATGACTATTTAAGGCGTAGAAATCACAGCAAACTGCCTCTTTGTTCTCTAATGTCAAGAGAGTGCTTGAGTCTGGTCTCTGGTCATAAAGCTGTCATTGAACATCTATAACACGACTTCCCTCCAAAGCTGAGGTCGATCTTTTGGAACACTTCCTCTTAAGTTTAGTGAACATTTCCCCACTTCGGCGAGTCTCAGCCAAAGATGGATCACCGGGGTGAGGCCTTTTTCTCTTTCTCCCTTCTCTGATGGTGACAAATGAAAGCTGGTCGCAGAATACGGCCGAGCATCCGTTTCCGAGCCCTGTGGGATGTCCCCGGGGAACAACGGCCCATGTGATGTTTCCTCCCCCCCACCAGCAGGCTCTCCCCTCGAGGGTGTTTGGCAGAACAGGTAAGATGCTCGCCCCTCACCTCCTGCCGCGAAACACATTACAGCTGGAGGGGATGGATGGACTGAGCCATTCTGTCTTATTGAGCTTCTTTATTGATACCTTTTAGAGCCAAAGCTCCACAAAACCTCTCATGCATCCAATGCAGTTGGATGCTTTTCATGCATCCAAAACTACAGTAGTTCCCCATAAAATGTAGAAATGGTGTTCCAGCTGTGAAAAGCCCATATTTTTAGAATATTCAGACATGCTTAATTAAGTAGAGGGCAGGTACAGTTCACATGCTCACGCAGTGGAAGGGAAGAGGGTTCAGCTGACTCGCATTGGCCCAGGAGGCTCAAAGTTGGTTAATTGAACCCTTTGTGATGCAGACAAGGGCGTTCAGCACACCTGCTAAATAAAGATGGTTTCAAACTTTAACACTGAAGGAATACAAAAAGAAAAAGGTCCCTCAACGCATCAAAAGACAAATTAGAACATTTGATGTAAAAGTTCCCTGCTGTGAATTTTTTGGTGCGGGAGGGTCAAATGGTTGAAAAAAGGTTCAACTGGAGGATTTGTAGAGATGAATGTCCCCACATGCCTCCCTCTGGTGGTGTGGCAAGCAGAACAAAAAGCGAGTGACAGAGAGGTAAAAACTAGTGAAAATTTTAAACCGACGCTCAGGGACGCCTGAGAATGAAGACAATAAAGAGAATATGAGTAATGGAGAGGTGGATGGGAGGAGAAAAAAAACAAAGTGGAGGTTTTAAATGAGGATGGACAGAAAAGGACAACAAAAACATTTTCTTCACCAATTCAATTTCCCTTCCTCTTTACCTCACTGTGACCAGAATTGAGTACTGCTGAGAGGCTGCAGCTTTTTCTCCACTGGTCATTGAAGCTGTTTCAATCAACATTCAGTCTAAACAAAAGACTCAAAGCAAATGTTTACTGCATGTGGGGAAAGGCAGAAAACTATGAAAACAGATGAGGGAAGTCACTAGCAGACTTCTTCAGTTCATCACTGTGGATTTTTTAAAATTCATTATTAAAAGCTCGTCTCCATCAAGACTATGTAAATACAAAGCTGAGGGACCTTTACCTTTGCCACTGCTTGAATTACCTGACTGGAACACTGTCCTCTCATCCTGACAGCTTCAGACTATAATTCACTGCTGCCCCCCTGAGGAGGATAGTAGAACAGCAAGAAAAGCAGGCTCGTTCACCTATGAAGAGTTTAACACATTTTGACCGTTTTATAATTTTAAAAGAAATACTTCTAAAATTAGTGTAACAAATTGATCTGTTTTCAATAAAAAGCCTAAATGAAACCACAGCGTGTTTCGTATTTGTCCCCATTTACAAATGCTGATAAGTTGATCTTGATCCAGATTTGTTTTATTGGAGACATCCATTTTCTTAACCTGCTGTTTCCTTTTTAGAGATGTGGGCTGCAGGATATACTTTTGAGCAAAGGTGGGGTACTTCCTGAACAGATCATCAGTCTGTCACAGGGCCACACACTCACATGCACACAGGAGTTCCCTAGAGTCACAAATTAACCCGTTGATCGTGTTATTTTGGACTGAAGGAGGGAGCTGCAGTACCTGGAGAAAACCCATGTATGCATGAGGAAAACATGCAAACTCCCCACAGAAAGGTCCCAGCCTGGATTTCAGCCAGGAACTTCTGACTGTGCTGACCACAGTGCTGCCCACGGGGAGCCAATAAATGTTTAATGCACCAATGACACATACTATCACCTCAGATTTGTCTCAGTTCAACTTCAGTTCTTTTTTTTTATGTCAAAGAAAAATATAAAAATGTCCTATTGACCTCCTGGTGCAGTCCTGACTATAGATGCTCCTGACTGGAAATAAGTCTTACTGTTCATTAGGGTTGATTTGTCGTGTTTAGGGCGCCCTCTAGTGGTTACGCATGACCCTGAGAATAAAAAAAAGTTTGTGGTATCTGCATTTTTGTTTTTTTAACCCTAGTGCTATCTTATGACCCCACCCTCATGTGTTCTCCCTACCATGACAAAGGTGGATAAAAGTGAAGAGGATTTCATGTAATCCATGGACACCAGTGAAGATCACAAATCATTAAAGAAAAAAGGTTCCGCGCACTGTCTAGTGGGTCTAGATAACCCAACTCCCAACATTAAAGTGTCTAGGATAGCACAAGGGTTAAAGATTAATACCTGGTTTCGTCTATCTTGAAAAACCAAGATAGAGCTGCTCTCCGAAACACATAGAAACTTGCCTTGAAGAAGCACTGAACTACTTTTATTAGAGCAGACAATTGATGAAAATAATCAGATCAGATATACTCAACTAATTTTCTGCACTTCTGATTATTTCCTATACAGTAGAAACAAAAAAATGACATGATGTTGACTTGACTCTCGTATTTATCATCCTGAGGAGTTTTGTTCAAAAACGGTGTAAGTTTTCTTAGCCATCCCATCGTTGACGTCCTTCTGAATTTTAAATTTTTTGGATTAAAGAAGAAAACGAAAACGTGTTCATGGATTTTTCTAAAAAATATCAAATTTAATTTGATTACAAAAGTTCGGTATTTTCACATGCACACTCACAAATAGTTACAGTAATCATCTTAAATTATCATACAATGGTGAGTCTTTTCTATGTTTTTTTTTTCTTTTCCTTTTCTTAATCTTTGATTCAGAAAGGAAGCACATGTGGTGGACTGACACATCTGATCTGAAAGGACACCATGAATGCTCACGGAGAGGAAATCTCAGTGCACTAAAATAAAAAGGCGTTCAGAAAGTCAAGTAGAAACGTTTAGAAAATGTCTACAAATGGATTAAAGTACAAAAGAGCTAGAAGGAGAGACACTACATCCAGTTACAGGTGAAGGATTTGGTTTTGAGGACACCAGTTTTGTAATAAACAATATACGACATATGAAATGACAGCAAAGTGTAAAGAAGCAACTTTTTCCAGAATTTTGCCACTTTTTATGAGCAAACATGTCAAACATGTCGATTCAAAATTGGAACCCTGTTTCACACCAAAAAACAGTTTGATCCTCTTTTAAGTGCAACCTCACAAAAAGACCAGATACATGGAAAAGAAAAAACATTTCAAAATCATCAGAAACTGAAATGAAATGTATTAAAGCTATGTTAGATGCAGGTATTTTAGCTCTAGATCACTTCCAATAGTCTCAGTTCACAAATGTGTTGCATGCAGAGTCACAATTTCTAGAACCTTTTTTAACTCCATCCTAAAATAAGAGAATCGCTGCAGGAAATGAAGTCAGGCTCAGTTTGTTTTTTGCCCTCAAAAAAAGTAAAGGAGAAAGAAATTATCGTAATTTTTCCTCTTCATTTCAAGGTTTTTTTTTTAATGAATTTGATTGCTTTGACTTTGTTTTAATAAAAAGTCAGGAATTCATTTATGACAGAAGAAGCACTTAAATTCTATTTGTTAATTCTGATTATTAATATACAGAAAATAAACTCATGTGAAACCATTTTGCTGAAATGTGAAGCAGCTTACAAAAATCAGTTGGAGCTTTTCAGCATCAATTTGTCAATATTTCAATTACAGAAGTGTGACATAAAAAAGAGGTCAGATAACAGAGTCCTATGTAATGATCACACATAAATAAGCCTTTAACACTCACTAAATGTGTACATAGCAGTCCTTGTGTACTTTTAAGTGCAAGCAGAACTCAAATTCAAGCAATAATTCTCCACAAACAAAAATCAGACAACAATGCAGGCGTTGACATTTTGATTAATAGATTTTTAGGCTTCTTTGTGTTCCATATATGCATGAGGCAACAAAAACAAAACGTTGCAATGGCAATGGAAGTAAGTAGCAGCACGTCACAACAGATCACAAGACCGTTATTTCTATGACCTCTCTCTTTTACAAAAAAGAAAGAAAAAATCAGACAAAAAAAGTGGATTAAAAATAAAGTGCAAATCAATAATGCACCACACACTGCCATACATTTGCACAGGCACGCAAACTTCTCTTTTTTTATTTTATTTTGTTTAAATCAGTCATCAGACAAAACACCCACTTTTGTGCAACAGGAAGATAGACACAAAAATTTGGCTCAAACTAGGCGTTTCATGACAGCCAAGACAACAAATGTTACTGACTTGATTCTTCAAGGTGACAAGGCTAGTTAGCAATGTCGTTGTTCAAATTTATAAAAGGCCACTGAGTCTGCAAAGCTTTAATGCCCCAATCCGGAATGGTAAAACTCTTAGCTTCTTAACAGTAGCATCTAATTTGTCTCTATTCTCCCTACAGATGCTACCACCAACCCAACAGTATTGCACTGAAAAAGATTCATTTAGCAGCCAAGTGTTGCTTTATAGAATGCAACATAACAGTGTAGCCTATTGTTTTGCAGAGGATAACAACACCTCCATGAAAATGCAGGAAAAAAGCTTTTGAAAAACAGAAATTCATCTTTACAACTGCCCTGCTTTAAATATTTGTCTCTTTTTTGCCCTATAATAAAGAAAATATGAAAGATCCTGTCATGAAAATCCTAGTTTTTGTTTGCTTTTTTCATTTAAAATAACTTTATTTAAAATAGATCACAGTAATATATATGTTTGAGTTTGAAAGTCTTGATTTTGGCACAGCACTATACAAAACATATGTGATTTGTATCTGTTGATGACCACACAGATGCAGGTTACAGAGAATTGCCGGTTCTAACCATTCAGCTGGCTGACTACGCTGATCCTGGACGTGTTGAACTCACCAAATTCAGAAGACAAAGCTCCTGTCCTCAATCAGGGGTTGTTAAATCAGAATTCAATGTAATAGATGGCAAGTAACGTACGTTTCTTTTAACTTGTACGTTTTTATTTCACTGGGGAGAGCCTCTTCAGCAGTTTCTTTCCCTTGGAAAGAAGACCCTTCTTCTTCTTGTTTGCCAGATCTTGGGAGTCCCTGGGGTCCCGTGGGATATGGGAACTCCTCGAGGGGCTGAGGGGTCTCATGGTCCCGGGGAGGAGAGGGCGAATGATGGGAGACGGTGCCCGGACGGGGATAGAGATGTTGTTGGCTGTGTCGTTGGTTTCTGGGGCGGCCTGGGAAGAAAAATGACGGGGAGGCATGCAGGCGGGAGGAAGCACATTACAAAGGAAGCAACACTTGAATGTTTCAACGCAACGCTGCTCCTAAAATTCACCAAAAGGAAAAAGTAAAAGCCCCCCAAAAAATGTCTGCATAACCTCTGATCCAGAGAGAATTCTGTGATGTGCAAATGAAAAGGAAAAGAAAAAAAGGAAGCAAAAACATTGTGATATTTTTTTTAGTTTGTTTGTTCTAGATTCTGGCTTGGGGCATGTTTACTGCTGTTGCATCTATCCTTTTTAGTATCAGGCTTTTGGGAATTTGGAAAAACATCTAAAGTGGAGGTAAAAATAGAAAAAAATCTAATTCCAAGTCAGTAGATATTTTTTAAACCTATAAGCATTCATATAATGTTTGATACACTGATTTCAGAGACCCCCATCTCATTAGAAAGATCCGAAGTTTTCTTAAAAATTGGTTATATGAATATAGTTTGGCCCATGTCTTCTGCCCCGTAGTTCACTATCCTACCACTAGGGGCTGTAGAAGGGCTTTTCTTACTCATTTAAAATGGCTGCTTCCTTGAAATCTCAAAATCACTTGTGGCTGGAAAGTTTTGATTATTTTTAAAACTTTATGGTAAGAAAAATTCCTCTATTTGGTATAGATTTCTTAAACGACTTTTTGCTGTGGAAAAATGCAAAAATTTTTAATTCTTTATTATACAGTTACACCATGTTAAAAACGTGTGGACCAAATTTGATACAGTGAATAAATAAGGTGCTTTTTTCCTGAACACTCATGTCAATGTTTTGCATCTAACACAAACAACTTGTTCACAACTGAAACTATCTTTATCTCATTAGATAGTTTTTTTTTTAAATTATATTTATTTTTTGTGAATTTCATCAAAGTGATTAAAAAACATCTTAATTCCCTTAAAAAATGTTTTTTTTTTATCATTTCTCTGATGCAGTGGGCTTCAGAGAGTTAATTGTCTGATGCAAACAAGTTTGTCTGTGTTCAGATCACTAATGTAAATATGAAAAATGGAGTTTGACTAAAATAGGCGAGACCTTGTCAGAAACCCTGATTCTTTGACTGGCAGAATAAAATGACCAAAAGCAGCATGTGCAAAGTTTTCATCCCCTGTGATATAATGTGGTCCTTCACCAACACTGCTGAATGCTGGCTTTTGTTCTGATATCAAGGCAAATCAATGAATGTAAGCAATAACTTTTAAAGAAGATAATCCGGACAAGACGAAGTAACAAATGCCTTAAGATCAGTTTTTACAAGAGTTTTTGGTTTCTTCTTTTATGCCATGTACAGTTTTTAGTCACTCACTTAAATGTCATCTTTAGGATAATTTTCTTAGTTTGAAAGTTTTAACTTTCTGGTAAAACTTTGTTAAAGTGACGTCCAAGTCCCAAAACTGGAGAGAAGCCTTATTCCAGACTTTGGCATTTCTGGATGAAGCGCTTTACTTTGAAAATGGCTTCTAGAAACATTTTTGTATTTTATTCCTCTCTTTTAACTGTTAAAAGAAAAACTTTTTTTTACTTTGTATTAAAACTTTATGACCATATTTTGGAAAAATATTTTTAAATAGCTAAAATTTTAGCTCTTTACTTAAAAAAGAAAAGAAGAACAGAAAACACATTTTTGAGAGGTTTCTTAATATTTAAATTTGGCCTAGATTGTTACAGTGACTAATTCAAAAAAACAAAGAGATCATAAAAATAATCCTTTAATCTATATTTTTGTAATTGCAGATTATTAGATTTAACTTTCAGATTTAGATTTTCATTTTTAGTAGAGCTAAGATTGTGGCTCTATCTGTTGGTGTGATTGTTTTGAACACTGATTATCCAGAGCAAAATAGCACCACCATGAACCCCCTACCGTTTTTCTTTGACAAACTGAAAAATAGTTTTAATTAAAGTAACAAAATAATAACATCAGTGTAACTTTAAGTATATTGTTTCCGTGTTTTTTGTTTACCACAGTCAGACACAGATTGCATAGAAAAGATTCACAAAAGAGTAGAAAGCCATCAAAGTGGGAACACCACAGAAGCAAAGAAATCCACTGTCAGGAGGCCACGAGGGAACATAGACTCAGTACAATCATATGCAGTACAACACCCAGGGACACAACTGCAGATTCCAGGCTTCTTTTCTAAAGCAGAACTCATCTAATCTGTTGGTTTTCACATAAAAGTTAGGTCCAGATCAAAATGATTGGTGATAAAATTGAAAGTTTGACAAAGAGCGAAGCGGGGATTGCAGCAGATTTGACTGATCAGAATCAGAAAACAAGTTTTTGTATTAAACTGCAGTGCCAAGCGGCACAGAGAGTCTTCTTGTTACCACACACTGAGTGCTTTAGAGCTGCGAGTCTGGTATCTCGAGTTGCCAACTTACAGTACAAGGCAGACAGAGCCATTTATGATGTGAAATGAACAATCTCCTTCTGTTTGTTTGTTTGTTTTTGTTTTGCCAAGCGGGTGAGGAAAAGCCAAAAAGATTTTAAAAAAAAAAGGAAATCAGATGTGGCAGCATCGTCACCGCGGAGACAACCCACACCACTATGACAACTGAAAACACCAACAACACACATGAACACAAAAAAGAACGTTTTTTTTTTGTTTTTTTTTATCCAATATTGTTTCTTCTGATTCTTTATTGTTCCATTGTAACATTACAGAACGGATGTTTCACTCCGGAGGTTAGTGTTGTCGTTGGGATTCGGAGCAAACAACACATCCTCTGTCAACGGGACTGGAAATAGATCTTGTGTTTGGGTAGTATACACAAAGAAACAAAGCCTCCTTAAGTAAATACATAACTATAAAATGTATCAAGATAGAAAAAACATGCTTTTTTTTTCCTTTTGTACTTTTCATTTCAAAGATTTTTTTCAGTGCTATTGGATAGCAATTTTCATGTGTTGTCATAAAGCACTTTTTTATTTATTTATACACAATACGCATGATTAAAGTTTGTGTTTCGGTGCAAAGAGGTACCAAATTACTTTGTGTCAAGAATGAGCCTTTTTACAAGTCCTCCTTAACTGGTGTTACATGCATGAACCTCCTGCAGAGCTCCCACAGTCTATCCTCTTTGTCCATGTCAGGCTTTGCTTCTTCCTTTCTCTGAGACCAAGAAAGGTCCTAACACAGGATTGTTTCCCCTTTTTCTTTCTTTCTTTTCCCAAAGGGTGAGGGGGTTGTTAGTCTGTATAGAGTCACCACTGTCACCACATGGACAAACACACACAATGAACAGCACATAGACTGCAAGTGGAGGAAGCGAGAAACGGAAATCAAGAGAGAGGACGGAGGATGGATGAACACAGGGTCTAGCGCTGAGAGCGGCGAGGATGATGTACCCGTTTTCCCTCCGGTACAGTGGTGGCAGAGTTGGTGTTGGAGCGGTTGGTGGGCCCTTCCTGGGGGTGTTGGGATGGTGTATCAGTGAGATACACCTCCACGTCGTCAGGCACTTCTTCCAAAAAGTTAGAGGGAACCAATCCACGATGGCCATTGAGCTCCCCCTGATGACAGCAGAGGACAGCAGAGGTGACTGATACATCAAAGATTGGGGCTCTAAAAGTGCAAAACTACAGCCGGTTTCCTGTCTCTGAATGTAATGACAGTGGTCCCTCATTTATTGCAGGAGTTACATTTTAAAAATAACAGGTGAAATCTGCGGAGTAGCATTGGCTTTAAACCCCTCGCTATACACTTTATACATTTTTCTCAGACAGGCGTGAACCTTTTCACAATTTTCTCTCTAGTCACAACTTCCTTGTACAATGGACAATGACAATAAAGCAAATTTAATCTAATTGCATGATCTGTTGCATTTAGGCCAAACCATGCTTATGTCTGCTTTTAACACACTGTTTTTCAGCAACCCTACAAGCAAATGTCCAAAATATATTGTGTGTTTGATAAATTTAGCTTTAAAGAACAATAAGATACTTTAAGCTAAGATGTAAGAAAAGCTTTTAATGTCTTTTTTACTTAAAAGTTTGCTTATTTTTGGCAAGATGCTGGAATCTCTGGTAAAATTGATCCAATCTTGATGATTGTGAATATTGTTTCTATTAAAACTACACTTGTCTGTCAAATGCCACTTGTAAGACACTTGAATACAAAGAAGGAAAGGCAGCCAATACAGACTTCAAGATCTGAGTATGTTTGTTACGCAGGGCACTCACATAATAAAACCCATCTTCATCAATGTCTCCAAACACAGCAATGATGTCACCGGCACAGAACGTCAGCTCAGCCTGTAAGAAAATGACACAGTTTGCGTTTCCACAAGTGTTTCTTCTTGATACAGTCAACGCCACCTATGCTAAAATATTGAGCGTATTCTCACAAAAAGAAAATTTTTAACTAAATGTTTACTGGTAGTTTTATTCTAAAATACACAGATTTCATTTTAAAAAAGCAAAGTTAGCATTTTAAAGGTTAAATACTTGAAATGGTTAAACAGTAATAAGATTGTTTCCTTCACAATAGGTGATACCTCAACATCAACGTTGGGGGAGCTCTCCCTGGGGTCATAGTCATACAGAGCCACCATCCTCCTCGAAGCTTGATCTCGACGAAGGCCTCGCCTGTTCTGCTCTACAAGTGGTCATTTACGACAAGACGTATTTCAGTATTCACACTGTGGTTAAGAAAAAAGCACCCCCAATTTTCTCTGCAGTGTTTTAAATGTTAAGAAATATCGATCATTCTTAATTTGAATGATCACAACGTGTCAAGAATTATTAAACAAAAACATCAGCCATGACTTTAGAAAGCAACTATTGTTTTTGTTTTTGTGCAGGAAAAGGCTTTGTTAACCCCACACACAAAGAAAAAAAGCTTACTTAAATTTAAAAAAAAAGCCAGTTGCCAGTAATGTTTACAGAATTCTCAAAACATAATGTTAGATTTGGGTTTTCAGAGCCAGCACCACTAGTAAAACAGAAACCCTTTTTTTTAAAAAAATCGATATCTACATTTGTTTAGGTTAAAAGTAGTTAAGAGACATATTTCATTTTTTTTAATCCCCAAACATATTAGGTTTCTTGAATGTTTTATCAAAAAACAGGCTTATTCATGAGTACCTTTGAGTATTCTTTACAGCTCGACAGGTGAAACAACTTAATAAACTGACTTTTGTTCAAATATTTAAGAATTATTTTTTTGTTTCTGTCTGATTCCAATAAGCACAACTTGTATGCATGTAAATAACACGTGCAGTACCTATTCTGTCCACTGGGGTGCAAAGAGGCAGAAAGCCCTGTTTGATGAGCTCCTCCATGGTCTCGTCATCATCGGCTCGGATCTCTGACACCATGTTACAAGGAATCAGACCCATTCTGCCTCTTATTTCTCCTCTGTAAAAGCCGTCAGTGTCTTTATCACCATAAACCTGGGGGGGTAAAAAGAGTGAGAAAGCAACATTGGAGTTTCTTCAAGCTTCTTCCTTTGATAGCATAGTTTTAAGTTATCACATGCAAATAAAATCATTGAAATATTAAATACTTAGTACTCTTATTGAAGTCTATATAATATTAGGACCAGAGCACTCCAGGAGGGTCAAACCTCCTGTTTTATTCACCAAAACCATTCATCACTTGTATATCATTTGTGGTTTATTTAACATTTTCTTTCAGTTTTGAACATGACAAACAAGACCATTTAGGTATTTCATTCAAGCTGAGTGTTTAAAATTATACAAATAATGGCGCCGCGGATGGCTGCCTCGGTGCTGTGCTCTCTCGCACTTATCACTTTTTTTCCTTTTAGCGTTGCTCTCTGCTCTCCCACTGCGGTTACATTCAGCAGAGAAGAGCTTTTGCACATCCGGGAGTCCAGTGCCGGACTTTTTAATCCTGTTTTCACTCATACGGATAGTTTTTTGGAGATCCTGATCGGAGGCGCAGCAGCCCTGTGTGGAATTAGGAAACGGCGTCAACGCGGTAAGCGGGCAGGCGCGCTAGTCAAGCGGAGGCAGCGTGGCTTACGCACCGCTCTACCAGCCATACACCTAGGAAACGTCCGCTCTCTGGCCAACAAAGTGGATGAACTGCTGCTTCTCCTAAACAAAAACTCGGATTTTCGCTGCTCCTCCGCCCTGTGCTTTACTGAAACCTGGCTCAGTGAACAGATCCCGGACAGCGCACTTCACCTGCCGGGCTTCCAGCTGCACCGCGCGGACCGCAACACCGCGCTGTCGGGGAAATCAAAGGGAGGCGGAACGTGCTTCTATATAAACGAAGGTTGGTGCACAGATGTCACTGTGCTAAAGAAGACATGCAGCCCGCACTTGGAGTCTTTTTTCATAAACTGTAGACCATTCTATTCTCCGCGGGAGTTTTCCTCGTTCGTGCTGGTCGGTGTTTACATTCCACCACAGGCGTGCGTAACGGAGGCGTTACAGCAACTCGCTGACCAGATCACAGAGGTTGAAAGAAACCACCCCGACTCTCTGGTGATTACACTCGGGGATTTCAACAGAGCAAACCTCAAGGCTGAAATACCCAAATACAAACAGCACGTGACTTGCCCCACCAGAGGCTTGAACATTTTGGACCACTGCTACACAACAATAACGGACGCATATCACTCTGTTTCCCGCGCTGCCCTGGGACTCTCCGACCACTGCCTAGTCTATCTTATCCCAACCTATAGGCAAAAGCTGAAATCAGCTAAGCCCATAGTGAAGACTGGGAAGAGATGGTCAGATGAGTCAAAGTTGCAACTGCAAGCCTGCTTTGACTGCACTGATTGGAGCGTCTTCGAGGCTGCTGCCTCAGACCTGGATGAACTCACTGACACTGTCACATCCTACATCAGTTTCTGTGAGGACATGTGTGTGGAGACTAAAACCTTCTGCACATTCAACAACAACAAACCATGGTTCACTGCTAAACTGAGGCAACTACGTCAGGACAAAGAAGAGGCCTACAGGAGTGGAGATCGGGACCGGTATAAACAGGCTAGAAACAAGCTAACAAAGGAGATCAAGGCTGCAAAGAGGTCCTTCACTGCAAAGCTGACGGACCAGTTTTCTGCCAACGACTCCTCTGCAGTTTGGAAAGGCCTGCAGACCATCACCAACTACCGGAGACCATCCCCCCGCCCCTCAGACAGTTACCACCTGGCTGAGGAGCTTAACGACTTCTACTCAAGGTTTGAAAGAACATCACCTTCCCCCTCAGCCACCATCTCCATCACACAGGATCTACCCGCAATCCCAACCTCCCCCACACCTGCCCCCTCATCCGCACTGACGATCTGTGAACGAGATGTGCGTCAACAGTTCCAGAAGCAGAAGATCAGGAAGGCTCCAGGACCCGATGGAGTCTCTCCCTCCTGCCTGAAAGTCTGTGCTGACCAGCTAGCTCCCATCTTCACCAGGATCTTCAACAGCTCCCTGGAGATGTGTGTGGTACCTGCATGCCTCAAACTCTCCACCATCATTCCAGTCCCCAAGAAGTCCCCAGTCACAGGACTAAATGACTACAGACCAGTCGCCCTGACCTCGGTAGTCATGAAATCCTTCGAACGACTGGTGCTGAACCACCTGAAGGTCATCACAGAGCCTCTGCTAGACCCCCTGCAGTTTGCCTACAGAGCAAACAGGTCAGGGGACGACGCAGTCAACATGGCTCTCCACTACATCCTGCACCACCTGGACTCTGCAGACACCTACGCACGGGTCCTATTCGTGGACTATAGCTCTGCATTTAATACCATCGTCCCAGAGCTCCTCCACCAGAAGTTGTCCCAGCTCGCCGTGCCTCTCCCCACCTGTCAGTGGATCATCAGTTTCCTCACCGACAGGAGGCAGCAGGTAAAACTGGGTCGCTTCACATCCAGCACCCGGATCCTGAACACTGGCGCCCCCCAGGGGTGTGTTCTCTCCCCTCTGCTCTTCTCCCTCTACACCAATGACTGCAGATCAGGAGCCCCCTCTGTGAAACTCTTGAAGTTTGCAGACGACACCACAGTCATTGGGCTCATCCGGGACGGTGATGAGACTGCGTATAGAGGAGAAGTGGAGCGGCTAGTCCTCTGGAGCAGCCAGAACCACCTGGAGCTGAACCCACTCAAAACAGTGGAGATGACAGTGGACTTCAGGAGGAACCCCTCCACTCCCCCCCCACTCACAATTCTCAACAGCACTGTCCCTTCAACAGACTCACACAGGTTCCTGGGGTCCACCATCTCACGGGACCTTAAGTGGACCGCTCACATTGACTCACTCCGGAAAAAGGCTCAGCAGAGGTTGTACTTCCTGCGACAACTCAAGAAGTTCAACCTGCCTCAGGAGCTGCTGACCATTTTCTACACTGCAATAATCCAGTCTGTCCTGACCACATCCATCACGGTCTGGTTTGGTTCAGCTACCAGACACGACAGAAACAGACTTCAGAGAATCATCAGATCTGCTGAGAGGATTATTGGTACCAGCCTTCTCCCCATTCAGGACCTGTACCGATCCCGTGCCAGGAAGCGGGCTGGCAGGATCGTAAAAGACCCCTCCCATCCTGGACACTGCCTTTTTAGCCTCCTCCCGTCAGGGCGACGCTTTAGGACACTGCGAACCAAAACCACTCGCCACAAAGACAGCTTCTTCCCCCGAGCTGTCACTCTTATGAACACCTGACTCCAGACTACTCAAGGACACTGTACAATCACATAAACTGTCCAACTGGAATTACTGCTGCTGCATTTTTCATTTTTTATTTTTTATCTTTTTGTCTTGTTATTTCAATCTATTTCCTTATTCAGTTATGTTTATTTATTCATACAGCTACCTTACACTTACCTTCTTTTATATTATTTATCCCTTTATTACTAGATTATTAAATTTTGTGTTGCCTGAATGCTTTCAAAGGACTTAAGTTAGCATAGAAACATTTGGAACTGACTTATGATAACATTATACCACTGCGAACTGTCTGTATGACACCAGGGTGAGCAAATGCTCATAGTTAACGCTGGAGCTCTAAGTTAAACCACACAGACTGAGGTATGGAGCACACATAGTAAAAACTATCCATGCTCCAGCTCAAGAGGGAACTACACATCTTCACAATAAAATAGCAAAAAGTGAAAGAAGAGTTTTGGTCATCGAAGTGTGGAAGATTCTATTGGTTTTAGTGATCCCTTATTGCAGCTCGTGTGCAAAACAGCACTCCTTGTTAGCTCTTTCCATTTAAAACTACTATAAACAAGCGCAACAGTAAGACAATGTGTTTTTGTTTTAAACTATTATGAAGAGACTGTAGTCTAGACTCCTGATTTAGTATTTCATGACAGAAACCCACAAATAATGAACATATTTCACTTCTATAGTAGCATTATCTTGCAAGTTTTAATGATTCTGTAGATTCTGTAGCTTATTTGAGGATGTTTTCTCTCCCCCTGTCACAGTCACATCTATGGATCACATAAAGAGAAACTCACCCTTATAATCTGTCCCTCTTTGAATGGGAGTTCTTCATCAGCTGCATCTGGGTTGGGGGACATGGACAGAGGATCGTAGTCAAAGAGAGCCACAAAGATCCGAAAGGGCTCCTCAGGCTCCGATTCCTCATAGTACGTGGGAGATCGGCGGTCCCGATCCCTGTAGCCATCTTAAACACCAGAAAGAAACACAAAACAACAGCTCATAAAATTCCATAAGGTTTCATTTGAACTAAGACATTGACAAATGCGATTAAAGCTGCAAAATAGGCGCATTGTTGGACATTTTGTGCCGTCTTTATTCAACGAGCTGAGATGCATGGTAAAACACAAAGAACATATGGAGAAGACTGTAAAGCACTGACTGTGAGATCTAAGGCTACACAGTCAGTGTGTATCAAGTATTTTCTTCAAGTTTATATATTTATATTTCAGCCATGCTTCAGTCAGAAGAACTCAGAAAGATTCTCTGACTTCAGAACTCTGATTCATCCATGCAACACATGAGTGATTTGACTCATACTTGTGCCTGTGAGCATGCAGAAAGAACCTCTGAACTTTAGTTGAAACATCTTTACAGCACACAAACATGCATCCACAACTACGGCCACACATACAGGGTCCAAGTCATGTTGTGGGATTTTTCTTTTCTTCGTTTTTTGGTCAGCTTAGTTTAGAGATAAATGAGGATCACTGTATGGTACAATACACGGACAAAAGTGATTCATGGACATAGAACAGCAATGAACAAAATTCTGTTGCGTGTTCTATAGAATAGCCTTTTAACATAAACCCTGTGTTAATATAACACTAAAATTTCTCATTTATTTCCAAGCTCCGTACATTAGGCGTGACAAATTGATGAAAAAAAACTTTTATCAAATTGACAGCTTTTCTGTTGGTTTTATCTCCATAGCAACCATTTTATTTTTTTGTCGCCTGAGGGTGACAAACAGATCTATGTGATTTTAAGAAGAATCGACAGAAGTAAATTTTGGGATTTTCTCGGCAAAGATGGTTTTCTGTTGAGCACGCGTTCATTCCTAATATGTTCAAATCATGTGTTATATCATTCCGTTTAGCTTGAGCCAAACAAAACGATATAACAATCTTCCAGTAAGAAAAAGTGCGAGTGATAGGGAAGACTACTTTCACGGGTTTGCCATGCTAACATATTTTCCCAAGTCATTTTCCAATAATGCTTGAGGAGTTGGGAGGCGATAGGTTGAAATCCCTAGGAGGAGTGTACATTTGTGGAAGATACTAAAGGTGAATTATTTTTTTTAATTGAAAATGGCAGCCTCTTCCCAAAATCAAAGGTCGACGTAACTTTGGTTGTAAACTTAACCTTGTGGCGGGTGTAAAATGTTAAAAAATGTAAAATTTTATGATCTTTTGGACAAAAGTTTTCTTTTACCGTATAGTGGAAAAATTGCAAAATTTCACACTTGTAGGTCCTGTGACCATCACATAACGATTTCAAAACTTCCCATGAATATTATCGACTCCTGTGGTTCCGTTAGAGGATATTGAACTTTTTTTTTAGCCCCATAAGATCTTGACCCCTTGCGTTTTGTTGACAGTTTCAGCCACTGTGATGTCATCATTTTTGGTGGGGGGTCATTCACTATGCCAAAGATTAATTTTTCCTGGGAACTAGTTGCGTGCAAATTTTAGTGAATATTTGAGTATCTAGCAGGATCGAAACGCTCATTAAGAACAAAGAATTGTGAAAGCAGTACAGTCCTCACAGTCCAGGACTGCTATGGACCAGAATCAAAAGAATTTGAAGATAAAAACTGTTAATCTAGTATTTGGTGCTATAACTAATCTGGTAAAGGATTCCTGAAAGGTAACCGTTAGTCCATTGCAGGGCTTGGAAAGTCTACAAAAACAGAAGTATAACAGAAATGAGTTGGTCAACAATACTTCAAGTCAGAAAAGTGTATACTTCTGTGTAAGTGATGTAGTTGTTTCAATAGGTTGAGGTGAGCGTTCAGAGTTCAGTGCAGTGTGTGCATGGCATTCTCTGATCAGAGAACTAAATATAGATCATCTGCAAGCATGAAAACGTATCTTTGGTCAACCTGTGTTCTTGCCAGCGTGTTCACCATTCCATTGCAGTGCAGTTCATGCTGTTCAACGGTAAGCATTAGATTAACTAGTATTTCCTAAAGACAAACAAACAGCCAGTTGCAGGTGAAAGAGCTACTTATTGTCATTGGCCAGGTGCTGGTGACCTTTCTGCTGCCATGCTGTGTCGGTATAAACAGCAGTGCAGGCACATACCATGGCGAGGCCTGATGCAGCCAGTGTGCCTGCGGGATGCCCACTTCCTGTGCCGAGCTACTCTGCCACAGTTAACATCCTCGATGGTGGGGGAGTGGTTTCTCTCACTATTATTCTCAGTAGTTACTTCTATGAAAAATACCAGTTAGAAGGTGATGGGGTTAAGGCGAAATGTCAGTTTTCCTGCCCATAAAAGAGGCGCTGAAGGTTTGCCCTGGAGCTACTGAAGTGTAAAATCTGTAACATCTGCATCAGTGTTAGAGAAGAACGATGGATTGCCATGTATGTAGTAAAAAGCTGTAGGGCAATAGTTTCATGGCCTGCACATTGAAAAAAATGAGCATGGTTATAGACACTGGGATGATCTGGAAAAACAGAGAAGCTCGAGAAAGTTGTATCAGAGTTTTAAATACACAGGAAAAATAAAAACATTCTTTCTGGCCATCTGACTTCACTGACCGATGGAGGGGACCATCAGGGGTCTCCTTTGAGGGTGGGGTCCACCATGATGCATTTGTCTCCCACCTTCTCGGTCATGATGACCTCCTCCTGAAGTGTTACTCTGAAATAAACACAAAAAAACATTCACAAATATCACAAAACCATGATGTGCCTCGCAGACACAACAACACTCCAAAATAAAAATACTTGAACATAATTTCTGTCAACAGACTCATGCAGAACTAACAAGCAGGCACTGAAACACAGACACATGGACTCACATTCAAACACATTAGGGTCTAAGTGATATTTGTCTTCCAACTGCAGATGTAGCCCCGCCTGAAACTGAAGCGACTACTCTGCAGCTAAAGAGGCGGGGCTTCAACAGGTTTTGAAAAAGGCGCATGCATAAAAACTCCTAAAAACATTTCGATTGCAACTGTTTGGCTACAGGTTTGCAGAGTTGTAACTGAAAAGAGTTAATGCAGACAGTGGGTGGATTGAAAAACACGCAACCAGGGGTCTATTTCATGTAGACTAGCTCTAAGCTACAAAGTCATAGATTTGGACTGCCAAGATCAGTTCACTAACCATTTGTCGTTGGAGACAATGGTTTCTTTGCTTAGTGATGATATAGAGAGTAAGCTATATGTTGTTGTTTTTTCAGAGCTTTTGCGAAAGCATTCATTTCCATGCACATGCTAGTAAGTAAGTAAAGAGACCGCCGACAGACAAATGGTTACTTAAAAAAATGCACAGATAATTAATACATTCACAATAATGTATTGCTACATTATGCAAACAAATAAAAACATTAAGTTGTGATGTACATTCGTTTAATAAATACTAAAGGATTTGATTTATTAATATTACCATGGAAACCAGACTCACCACTGTGATTCAGTAACACTTTCTGTTACTAGTACAACCCCAATTTGTAGAACAAATACTCCAATGTATTTTGAAGGGCTGATTTAATCTGTGATATTTATCATCAAATGTGCTCCTGCTGTTGGATCCGTGATGGATCCCCCTGCTGCGAGGATACAGCCTCTCTGACAAAGTTACTTCTTACCCACAAGCGTTTATACAGGTGTCGACAGGAGTTTCTACTAGTGCATGCAAGCTCTACTAGTACCATCAAGTGTAATAGTGATTGTGAACATTTGCACTAATGCGTTGTAGTATTTGTAGTAGTGTGTAGGATTGTTTGTACTAGTCCTGCAAGCGTTTGTAGTAGTAAGAGAGAATTTGCATTATGACAGCGTTTATGTTCGTGAAGTCAAAGTGTTTGTAGTAGTGTGTGTAGTGATATGTGTGAACAATTTCACTGGAGTAAGAGCATGTTTTCAGTGATGTGTGCAAGCATTTGCTTTTGTGTGCGTTAGTGGCCCGATTAGAGCATTTGTTGTCGCATAGGAGGCTTTTACTAGTGTTTGTGAGCATTTGTACTAGTCCTTTAAAGCGTTTATACTAGTGATGGCTAAGTGTTTGTAGTAGTGTGTGAAAATATTTGTAATGGTATGTGTACTAATGTGAGAGCATTTTTCAGTGATGTGTACAATTATTTGTGACAGTGTGTTACCATTTTTACTAGTACATGCAAGCCATTGTAGTAGTGTTTAGGAAGATTTGTGCAAGGAGAATTTGTAGTAGTTTATGTATGCTTATATTAGTGAGTAAACATTTTTTTAATCATGTTTACAAGCTTTAATGTGCATTTCTAATCATTTGAGGGGGTTCATTGTAGTGTAGGTACATTTGCAGTAGTGTCCAAGCCTTTTAACCAGTATGTTAGTGTTTTTTAAGTGGTCTTTCACAGTGGCCCCCAACTTTTTTCAGGCCACGGACTGGTTTAATGTCAGACAAGATTTTGATGGATCGGCCTTGTATGAGGCTAAAGTGGCCTTCTTGATTGTTTTTCTTTTTTTCTTAGACTCTAGTTTGTATTAACTTTAGGGGGTAATGTTCATTTGTACACTAGATGCGGATGCAGATGCTAAAAAATCAGACGCCAACTTCAGCCTCATCAGACTTTTAAGGTGCGGTGGATTAATAAAAAAAAAGTCACTAAAACTGGCATTTTCTAAATTTAATTTTGGAAATGAATGAATCCACCGTTTAAGCAACTTTATTAACAGCATCCTTGTAACATTAGACAGACGATTATTTGATTTGATTTGATTTGATTTATTGATTTATTTCAAGCATTGTAGTCAAAGCAATGAAGAATTTACACATATTTATCAAACTCATTACAGAAATGATGAAATGCATAGATTAAAAAGACAGAAAACAAAACAAAAATGTCACTTAAATCACATTTGCTTAATTAAATACAGTGATCATTAACTGAAGTATAAGTAGAGTTTGATTTATTGCTTGAAAAGGAGTGGGAAGAAGCAAGCTTATATAATCCCACCCCTACTGAGTTCATTCATTTGATAGTTTTACAGAGTTTTAAATCCGGTTCTGATCAGATAGATTCTCTTCAAGTAACAAAATCCAGTGCCTAGAAATGATTGATGATCTTCAGAAAACATTCATTCATGATTTCAGTAAACAGTAACGATACCGATATGTAATAATAATTGATTATCATTAGAACACATGATAACATCAAACTAGTAATTATTGCTACACATTGCAGATCAAGTATATAAAATTATTTACTTGATTTACTTGAAATTATTGAATATTATGCATTAATATTGTGAACTGTGGGAACAACTGTTGCAATAAATCTAAATTTCGAGTAAAGACTCCTGGTTTTTCTCAAATAAATGCAGATTCCTTTAATTTTGAAGTCAAAGGTTCTTCTTCTGTTTCCTCCCTGGAGCTTTTCTTTAATAAGAAACTTTCCAAATGCGTCTGTGTTTTGTTAACTTTGCTTGCTAGGGGGTTTCAACTTAGCAATCGACGCAGGTGGTTTCAGAAAGTAGTGGATGTATTTTTGACATGTGACTGAGTGACTTGGCATGCATCAAGAATGAAAGAAGAATTGTGGATTTCCAAAATAAAACTCCCTTCAGAATCAGATTATAAATTTGATGAGGAAAAAATTGTAAGTCATCTTTTTTCTAACAATTGTTCCATGGACCAGTACCAGTCAGCGCCTCCATGGTTGGAGACCACTGGTCTATAGGAGTGTTTCTACTGCTGTATGCAAATGATTCAACTGGTGCATATGAATGTTTTCTATGGGCGGCCGTGGTGCAGCGGTAGGGCGGTCGACCCATGATCGTAAGATTGCAGGTTCGATTCCCGCCTTGCACGCCCATGAGTCGAAGTGTCCTTGGGCAAGACACTGAACCCCACCTTGCCTCTGGTGGTAGGCAGGCGCCTGTGTTTGGCAGCGGAGCCGCCACCAGTGTGTGAATGTGTGTGTGACTGGGTGAATGGGTCTGTGACTGTAAAGCGCTTTGTCCTTTTAGGAAGAAAGGCGCTATATAAGTATACGCCATTTACCATTACCATTTCTAGTGGAGTGTGTTGGCATTTGTTCGCACGCACAACTACATTCTAGTATGAATTTGTCCTTTGTGTATTTGGTGTTATTGGTAGTGTTTAGGTTTACTAATAGTGTGTTAGAGCCTTTATAGTAGTAGGTGAATGTGTCCACTCAGAACTTACTAAGCCACTCCAATAACAAAGACTCTAAACCTCCAAACAAGTTTAAGCTTTTCTGTGTTTTTTGTACCATCTGTTATTACAATAATTTAAAAAAAATGCTAAATTAGATTAGCACACAGTGGAAGAGACATAGATATTTGCATTCATGAAATGGACACAAGTTTGAGTTTACAGCTTTTTGTGTTTGTGGTCTTGTAACATGAAGCTTAGGTCTTTTGCATCTTTTTGGGCTTAAACTGATCATGTTCTCTACCTTCTCCCACCCTCATCTGATGAAGCAGCTGGATTCTAAGACTTTCGAGTCAGGACAGTTGACTTGATATCTCCTCAAGTCTAAAGAACACAACAGTTTGACCAGCCCATACTGGTAGCTACGAGTAGGTGTAAGAAAAATCAGCATGGGCAGCTCAAATGCATAGCCTTTTTTGCATAAAGGAAGTTGTTTTTGGGACAATTACTGCATTTTTTAAAGTTTTTTACTTTTCACAAATGCAGGAAGAATTACTGATCAATGGAACGTCTGGCAGGTTACTGCTTTTCAGTTAAATAAAGCAGGATTAATTTAACTGGAGCTCAGCACACACACCAACAACAAATATGCAGGTCAAGGCAGCAGTCTCATTTGAAGTATCTGTGCCTGTGCAGTTCGGGGGAGTTAAAAAAAAGCTACAGGTGGTTGACTCTTGGGGTTTTAGAATAAGTGCAAAGAACTGCACCTTGGGTGTATTGTGTGAGTTGCGTCGACGTCCCTCTTCCAGCTGCATCTCAGAGTAAAGCTCCTCCTCATCCTCTTCCATGATGTCAGACAGGTCAGAGCCCCGGCTGCTTTCGCTGTGATATTCTTCATTGTGACTATAGTGAAGCTTTTAGTGGTCACAAAAACACAAACACAAACACACAGACACAGTTGTTTAAGTCCACAAACAAACATACCAAAGCACGAAAAGATGAGGGAATGCACACGAATGGACACGCACAGAGACACAGAGAAAATGAGTGTGTGCATGCAACCAGCAGAACACACATGCATCCGCACTTTGTGAGAGTGGTTGTGAGACATTTCACTCACAAAAAACGTTGGTGTTAATAAAAAAACAAAAAAACAAACGTTTTTCACAAATGATCTTACCGGCCTCCCCAGCTCAGAGCCTCTGAGGAACTCATCAACTGACGGTCCTCTCCTACGACCTCGAGAAAAACCTTCCTCATCTTCTTCTTCCTCATCAGAATGATGCTGGTGAAAGGAATGACCCTGGTCCCCATACCTCTCATGTTTCCTGGTGCCCTAAAAATGGAAAAGAATGATTGTAACTGAACTTTTGTTTCCTTTCATATTTCTGCTTTTGCTTTAGGGCAAGGGCACAAGGGTAAATCTCGTGTTTAATACTCGGTGCTACTATGAAATCACATGAATGTATTTACCTTGCCACCTTCTGCGGCCACTCTCTGCGCTGCTTCCCGAGCAATTGCTTTTGCCACGGTGTCTGGAATGAGCGTACCTCTTGGTTGAGGAAGGATTCTTTGTGGGGAGGGGGATCGCAAATTGGCTTGGGGTGGAGCTTCGAGGGTGTGGCCTTGCATGGGCACAGGAGGCTGTGAAGGAGATCGCATTGGGTCCCAGCCAGGTTGGCCTGGTGGGAGGGCTCCTCCATGGTGGACTGTGTGCTCTTTGGCATTTAGGTCTCTGGCACTTATTGGTCTTTGAGGTACAGGGTGGGGATGGGGGTGTGGCAACAGAGGAAGTAGGTGGTGGGGTCTGGGACCTGGGTGGGGGGGCTGAGGGTGTTGGGGCTGAGGATGGGGGTGCAGTTGAGGCTGCGAGGGTCCACATGGATGGGGAAGTCGGGGATGGGTTTGAGGATTCGGGGCATTGGGTGGGAGTGGCTGTGGATGGGGTAGAGCAGGGTGCTGGGGTGTTGGGTGAGGGAGGTGAGGGGATTGAAGGTGAGCTTGTGGATGGGGTTGGGGAGGGGGGCCCGCACGAGGGTGCATTGGTGGAGGCAGGGCAATTGGTGGTAGAGGCACAAGCAGGTTGTTTGGAATGACGGCGACATGTGAGTCCTGGGATTCTCCCTGCAGTGACAGCGTCCTCACGATGACTTCCCTGGCCTCCAGGCATTGAATCCTCGACAGTTCAACAGTAACGTAATCTGCCATGGGGAACAACACTTCCGCTATCTGGAAATGGATAAAGAAAGAATATCAATTGCTATTGATCCACAGATCTCTATCATACACAGTGGGCTTGCCCTCTAGTGTTCTAGCCAAGAAAATGTCTTACTATTAGATCCTTTTTATAAATTATCAGGGTTTCACCAAGACAAATAAAAAAATAATAACATTTAAAAAATCTGGCAAACATGTCCAAAAACATACATACGTGCATATAAAAATGCAGCTTGTAAACATTTCAAAAATCTATAAATCTACTAAAACTGCACACAGTTTAAGTGAACTCCTGTTACATTTACTTTTGATGCTAATAAAGTTAGATTTTAAACTGGCAAAGTAAAAAATATACAGTCAGTAAATTTGGTCAGAGCTCTTTTTGCATGTAACTATTAGCCAAAAACTGTACTTTTTCCCAGAGCACAGCAATAATTTATTTTTGTATATTTAAGAGTAACTTATTATTAATTAGTCCTTCAAAGAGGCAGAAGCTAAATAATGATGGCATGTACATATAGGCATAAAAAGACTACAGGTAAACAGTGTAACAAATTAAGATACACTTTAAAACTGTTTTTTAGCAAATCTCTTCACAACTGCAGGATTATTGGTTATGCTTCAGAAATAAAAAAATCTTTCTAAAACAAGATTGCTTTTTGGTTAGGGGGGTCATTGAAAAAGAAAAAAATCTTCCAAATGTTTCATGTTTATTCTTTTCTTATAAACTACATGTCAGTTTGCAACTATTAGTGTTATTATGTGTGCATTACCCTAATGTTAGAATCTAAAACAAACTTCCATTGTAGTTCTGCATTAGTTTAACCTTTTGGGTTCAACAGTATGTAGTTGTTTGTTCCAGCAGTAACCACCAGAGGGAGTAAGAGGCCTTTCTAATTCAGTCGCATATCCCAGAACAAGCAGTTGCAGTGCACTGAACACAAACCACCAGCAGGTGGCAGTGCTGCATGCACTGAATTTAAACTACATGGCATTATGGCTCAGTAAAAGATGAGCTAATAGCATCTCATCTGTGCAATATATTCTTGTTTCAACAAAGTTGAAGGTGATTAAATAATTCACAATATGTTCAATGCTTGAATTCACAAATACAAATTAAATGATCTTGTCTTAGTCGCAATAGCAAAAAACTAGAATAACAGCATTAGACGCTTGATAATAATGAGAACAAACTAAATAAATATGAAGAAAGATTATAAACATGTCTGCTTTGTTTGACATTACACAAATGCTTACTTACTCTTTGTCCTTTAGTGCAGACTGCGTAGCCAATGACATTTGCCCCATTAGACGTGCCTGTGGAAGAGAGCATGGGAGGCTTCCAGCGGACCTGTAAGACCCCCTGGCCTTGCCCACAGAGCACCTGAACATCATGTGGAGGCAGCGGTGGGCCTGGAAGAAGAGAGAGAGAGCTCATGTAAGAAAGAAGAATGAATAATTTACACTTTTGTTATCAACAGTGCTTGAAGGAGTAGAAAAGATGTGGGGCATTCTTCAGTGCACAGGGATACACGCAAACAAACCATGCACAAAAAGACACCAGAGGAGGTGGAATGTGATCTCATTGAATACATATTTACTTTTCTGCGTTTGAGGAGAGGCTCATTCTTTCTACTTTGTGGAAATACATGCAATGTAGTGGTGGAGAACATTCCCAAGACGGTGATTTGGTCTGAGTGATGGGTTTTTTCTTTTAGAAAAAAACCACTATATACCTTTCCTTTTTAGTCTTTCAAATACATTTCCTTAAAACAAGCTGCATTTCTTCTGATTAGTGTTTAAATACAACTATTAGGACAAGGAGATTGAAAAAACAAAAAAAATTGTTCATATTTTTGTTTGCTTTTTGGCACCAATATACAAAATTGAATTTAATCAAAAAAAACTTTAAAATATGTAAAGCTGAAGAAAATAAATAAAAACTACATGAGATTTCGAGGCTGAGTCTGACTCAACAGCTCATTTCTAACTATGTTTACAATTCCCCTGATCAGCAGTTTGCTCTGTGAAGAAACACTGGGCAAAATTGCATTTTTCACCTATTCGATATAATTTCAATTTCAATTTAAGAGCACTTGATGACAAATGTTTAGCACAAACAAATGCCTCTTTGCCCACATGCATTAGTTGTCTATCCGTTTTTAAAAAAAAGTAGTGATAGGGCTTTCATAAAGTGAACAACTAGTGACATCAGTCCATGCACTTAAAGGACATCTAAAAGGAACTGATGTTTCATTCTGACCTTGTATGAAAAAAGGTGTTGGACCTGGACAAAATATATTACACAACAATAATGAAGTAAGGTAATGGAATTCCAGAAGAGTTATGCACATATATATACGTATATTTAAAAGAAAAAACTGAAATTACAAATATTAGGATTGCAGAAGCATTTTGAAATGGTAATTATTAGAGTTTTATTAGATAAAATGAACATATCTGACCTGCTGCCTGTGTGCAAAATTCCACTCCAGCTTCCTTCCTCTCTCGCTGCTCTAGAGGTAGTTGCCATGGCATCTGGTGGGGCTGTGCCACCACCGTCACTTTGTACACTGTCAGAGGCTTCAGGTTATGGAAGCGCAGTCTATACCTTCCCGACTTTACCACAGCATGTTCCACCCCATCTAAGAACACAGTGTGAGCATAGTTACTGTTGCTGGGCAACCACGAGAGCTCGGCAGTGTCCTGCTGGATGTCATCCACCCGTAGGCCGTATGGCGCCACCACCACATTGGCCCCTACCAGCAAAGTGCAGCGCAGCTCGTCTGACAAGCCGCGGTCGGTGGCACTCTGCACTGACACGCGATAAACGCAGGCGTCCAGATCCAGCTTCTCCAATAAGCACTTGGTCCGACTGCCGTACGGCATGCTGGCACGTATCTCGCCATCTACCAAAACATTGTACCCGGTGATGTTTCCCCAGCCCAAAGGCACTACTGGAGGCTCCCATGCCACAATGACACTTCGTGCCAGCTGCTTGATTAGGTTGATCTTCCGGGGGTAAGGCACAACATCTTCAGCAAGGTCCTCAGGGTCCAAGGTTCCCCCTGTTCCGTTGCTGTATGGTACCAGGGCATTATTGGAGCCCAGGAGGCCATCCTGGGAGGTGCCACCATCCACAGGCACTAATGCTAGGGATGTGTGTTCCAGAGGGCCCAGATCATTTCCGCCCTCCCCAGTTGGCTTTTCTTTGTCCTGGACAAACTCGACAAAGTTGGAAGGGACCAGACCTCTTTGGCCATCCAGCAGCTCACCTGAAAAATTACAGGAGAGTAAAATACAATGGTGCAAGACAGACTAAAAAAATCCAGTACATCATGTCTTAAAAAAACAGTGACTGCATAGTACCTCCCACAAAAATCAACTGCTCAGTGCATACAGATCACATCTGACTCTCCACAAGTTAACTGTAGCAAGTTAATTAACTGGTGTCAACCATGTGGAGAATTAACTCTTGTTCCACCAGGCCACCGTACCGAATCTGCACTTCACCATCGCACTCATTAGCAGTCAATGATAGACCACACACTGGTGTCCTATGATGATGTCTCACCAGGTGATGTTTGTTTTCCAACTTTCAGCACAAATTTTAGGTTGGAACCATTGATTGTATAAGAGAACTGGACTGAGTAACCACTCCCCCCTTCCGTTCCAAATAAGAAGCACCCACTGATTACAAAAAGCCAAATTCCCAAAGACTTCATTTGAGAAAAAAACAGCTATTACTCAGTCATTCTGTTTGTCAGGATAACTTTTCTTGTTCTTCTACCTTTATTTAACATGTTCTCATTAATCCAACTTTTTTTGCATTCTATTTTTCCAAAGAGCAAGTTATTCAAACTATAAACTGACCGATTAGATGTCCCAACAAAAGACAGGGACATGGCTGCAGACAAGATGGTGTCCAGACATCATTAGTCATAAGCGGACATTTCCACACGTTTTCAGAATTGTGGCACCTTTTCTCAATTTTTTTTAATGTGAATAAACGGTATTGTGTGCAAGCTGAGCTTAAAATTGGTAATCATTTTATTCCTTTCAAAATTGATATTACTAAAAAGGTTCAGATTTGTAAAACTGTTAACCTGTTTACACCGGAGCTTTAGTTTTAGTGATTACAATGCTCCAACTACCGTAACTGGTCAACCCTTAACGCAATCAACTTGAATCAGCGTGTTCTGCCGCAGAGTAAAGCGGCATTGCGCCAGTATGCAATAATTTATTTAGGCAATGTGTTGGATATCGCTAAAAAGGTGCTTAAAGTGTTGCTTACCGCCGCAAAGGCGCTTTTCTCTGCGAATCAGCTAAATCTCGTTGATCACGTGAGGAGTTAAGTTACCGTAAATTCCGGACTACAAAGCGCACCCGATTTTTAGCCGCACCCACCCATTTTCACGTGTTTAACTAATTTTATACATACACAAATACACAAGTTTAACTAATTTTATACATACACAAATACACAAGCCGCGTCGGGGTACAAGCCGCACGAATTAGGCAACATTGTCATCCTGACGGATCACTTCCTGACTCAGAGTGTAAGTGTGATTTATTAGCACACAGTGGGTGGAGTCATTTTTGCCTCAGGCTCATGTCTTTGAGTCTATCTGCATCTGCCAAACAGTATGCACCTCTATTCTGTTCACAAGTTCCTCAGTTATGGTTTTTATTTTTATTATTTTTTTTTAACTTATTGACAATCTCGGTATCACACATAAAATTACAAACAGTAACCATATAATCAACATTACATCCCTCAGTTATTATGAGGAAATTTACATCCCCGATCCCCCATTTCCCATGAGTCTTAGGGGCTAAAGGCGGGGCCAACGCCCGGCTCGCCATACTGTTGTACGTGTTTAAGAATGAGCAGCAGTGCATGGAGGGGTGAACGGGTAAAGCTCTCCTTCCGCTTGTGTCGCGGCAGCGTTATGGGAGTAACAGGGCTGTTTAAAAAACACGCTAGTAAAATAAAGCAGCGACGACTGAAAAGCGCGCGCCTCAGCGCGATACGCGCGCCTCCTCGCGGGGCGTGGGTCAGAAGTTTCCTTCCACAACAAACACTTGTTCCGCGGACGCCTCGAGTAAGCCCTGGCTGCAGCCTGCAGAATGGCTCGACGCCTCCGCGCTCCCGCGCGCTCCTTGTCTCCCCTTCCTATCTACTACGACAGCTCTGGCCAGCGCGGCTACAGGGAGGAGCGCTTCGTCCCCATTGCGCCGGTGGACGGAGCAAATCGTGTCTGTGCAGAGCAATCGGACTTAATACTGTACGTTTTGTGTATGAGGGGCGGATGCGTTGTTACGTGTGGGAGCCTTCAGACTGCCATCGGCCCCGCAGCTCACACGACACGCAGTCTCCAGCTAACACGGAGGCTGTGAGCGTTTCAATGCAAATCTCTGCTCAGTCCTTAGTAACCGTTAACACGACCACGTCAATTTGTGTTTCCAGTCGTGTCCCGACAAAATAAAGGCTGATATTATTGCCACATATTTACGTGCAGCCAGCCGAGTCACTATGACTCAGAGGTAAATGCACTCCTGAGCATGCGCTGTTCTCTCCGTCACGCAGCTGACCGGCTTTTCCAAACCCGTTGGTGATTTTTTCACGCTGCTTTTAACGATTGACTTTTAACTTGAAAGCTTCATCATATTGTAGCGGCGATCACGTGCACGTTGGGTCTAATGGCACCAAAGGATTCTGGGATGCGGCTGGACATGCGTGTTTCGTTTTTTTTTTTTTTAACTTGTCCTGTCCAACAGCTAGGCAGACAGATGAGAGCTGAGGGCCTCTTGGGTTGGACATATTTTACTTTAACAAGAGGGGTTATTAATCTTCAGACAAACCAAAGGTATGTCTGAATAAACCCCTTTTGTAATTGAGGCCAAACTTTATTAATTTCAAACATGTCTGAAAATCTTTGGTGTTGGACCGGACGGAAAAGGAAAGAGGGGAAGAAGAAAGAGGGACGTTAGAGAGAGGGGGGGTAGGGGGTGATAATAGGAGGGGAAGGGGGATAAGACCATGAAGCAGCATAAAGCAACAAGTTTACTGGTTGTTAATCATTATGGTAAGGTTCAAATGTAAAAAAAAAAAAGCAAAAAAAAAAAGGGCGGAGCCTGTCCACACACACACTCAAATGTTATAAACACACCTGTTAGTTGCAAAAATGTCCACCTGTCGACATGTACACAAAACAGATAGTGTTCACACGCATACTTATGCCTTAAAACCAACTAGTGTGAAATATTTCAGTCATTCAGTCTGTTGAGCTGACACCTGTGCTCAGGTGAGTGTTTATGTTCTTCTAAAATGGATGGTGGAACGTGAAAAGAAGGAGGGAGAGTGCCCAGCCATCCCCACCCCAAGACCCCCACCGCACCAGCAGCGGCAGCCGGATTCCCCCCAACACCACACGGGAACCGGCAGGGAACAACCGCCGCCCGGGCGACCAAGCCCGCCACCCAGGCCAGGGCCAGCAGGGCCGCCGCAAGGCCCCCAGAGCCAGAGAGCAGGGAGGCACGGAGGGAAAGAGGGCGCCGCCCCAGCCCAACCAGGAGAGCAGCCCCACCGCCCCGCCAGGGGGAACCAAACGCAGGGCCCAACCGGAGAAGGACGCCCACAGCCCCAGACGAGCACCCCACCACCACCCAGGAGTTCCGGGCACCCCCCCGCCCCAACCCCAGGTACGGGCCAGGACCCCCCAAGGGAGACCCACTCCGCACTCCAGGCAGCCATCCGCCCGGCCAACGGTTGGTCCAGGGAGGAGCGTGGCAGGGGCCCGCCGCCCCCGCCCAGGAGGGGGGAACCCCGGGGAAAAAAGAGGGCCCACAAGGGGTGTTGTAAATATGTGTTTCGTTTTGTTGAACCATGACTGAAGTGTCTAAGACCTGAAGTCAGGTCCATGCTGTTTGGCTGCTTAGAGGTGTGTTGAAAAACAAATGACTTGTGTTTGATGTTAGAGAATTCAAACTATTCACTGTGTCCAAAAATACGTACACGGTGGCCGCCAATAAAATCCAATAATTAGCCGCGTCACTGAATAAGCCGCAGGACTGTAAGCGCAGGAAAAAAGTAGCGGCTTGTAGTCCGGAAATTACGGTATGTCAAAGGGCATAGTAGGTTTTGACAAAAACATCTCCTTTATTAGAAGTTTTATATTTAAAAAACATGTTACTGTTAGGATCGCCAGTAGAATTTGTCTTTTTCAACAAAGAAAGAATACATTTTAACTAAAATGGAAGGGAGAACTTCTGGCTCTGTTCAAGAACTTCTGATGCCAGCTAATGATGTCTAGACGCCAAATGGTTGTCTGCAGCCAATTCCTCTTGCAACAGAAAATGTAGTCTCGTCTGGAACGTTTGACGTGTTTGATTGACATGTGACAAGTGGTAGGGGTGTGGACTTCCTAACAAGCTCACTCCCGATTATTGAGAGTGGTTGTCACAGAAACGACGACTTGGACCAATCACTGCTTACTGAAGAATTCTGGTTCCCACATGACAATGGCCGACTCACAAAAAAAAGGCATGTCATTTTCTATGGCTGATTGTCACACTCAATTGATCCAGTTCTCATGTAAAGTCAGAACAGGTGGCACTGCTTTGGCTATCATAACTTTCTTTGTTGCGAAGATATTCTTCAAATGCTTTTAAACACAACGCAGGGAAACTGTTGATTAAAGACATGAAATCTGACGTTGTAGGACTCCTGTAATCTTTAGTGAAAAATTTCCCAGGAAGGATTCACAATGCAAGGAGTGAAACACACCTGCATATTATTCTCCACCATTTTGGAATTAGAGTTTGTTTTTTAAATGGTACCTTCCACACACACACCCCCACCCCAGTAAAAAAAAAAGCAACAAAGCAAGGTTTTAAGCAGTTTCAGGAATATCTCAGAGTATTTCTTTAAAATAAAAAGATTAGCATTGCAATTTTACCCAAGAAGTGTCTGTGTAACAAAGCCCTCTATCATCTTGTCCATCAATCCCACTTTCCACAAGGGCCTGAGAAACCTAAAGACCATCTGTTTCTGCTTGGTTGTGAGTGTGTGTGCGCGTGTGTGTGTAGGTGTGTGTGTGTGTTTAGGGGTGTGTTTGTCTTTGTGTGTGTACTGATGATTAAACTGAGCCCTGCTGGATTAGTCATCATACTAAAAGGGACCAAAGTCCCATCTTGTCAACAGCTTGGTGTTAGGCTCAAGTCTCCCGCCTGTGTGGTAAATACAAAGCTTCTTCCCTTCGCCGTGCAATCCGAGCGCCCACCGCTAATGAATCACTGCACTGTAACCCCATCAGGCAGTGCTGGCTAGTGAAGCCCGGTATGCTTCTGACAGTAAAGACATAATAATTCTTAAAATAAAAAAAACCTTAACCGTTTCAGTCTGATCAAAAAAAGAAGCAAAATTACTTTTTTTCTAACAAGGTCACAAAATGCCATGAGGCATATGATGGGCAATGTCAGAATGACAGGGACATGTCATTCACAGCTGTCTTTACTCATAGCATCAGCATTATTATTATTTTTACTTCTGCATAGTTTACAATGGGACATC
Source organism: Oryzias latipes (assembly GCF_053564925.1). Classification (NCBI taxonomy): domain Eukaryota; kingdom Metazoa; phylum Chordata; class Actinopteri; order Beloniformes; family Adrianichthyidae; genus Oryzias; species Oryzias latipes. The sequence goes on from NC_136248.1 coordinate 16,476,386, forward strand.
AGGAGTAAGTAATATATTTACATTATTTAATACAAGAATTTCTTTCAAATCTTTCCATCCGCGAAATCTCACAACAAAGATGTTATTGCTATGAACTTTATTTCCTATTGTCCTCCTCATACAGTTTTGATGCATATGCTTCCTAATCGTCAGTGTGAGCTGCCAAACATATTTTTAAGACTTAGTCATTGCATAACAACGCCTATCAGTGCATGAACACTTTTTGGGTTTTTGTTGTTTTCCTCTCAAGAATTCTCGCCCACATCTGGTATAGCACCAAAGAAAACATCCTCAGCAGGATTTTTTCCTTTGTTATGTCTTTTGGGGGGAAAATTATGTTTAATTTTTCCCCCATTGTTACTAGCTTTGCTTTTTGGGATGCCAGGTAGCTTTTCTAGTGTTTTGTGATAAGTTTGGAATCTGAAGTGTTTACATAAAAATCCCCAATGTCATATAGAAGGAACATATAAAAACAAAAAAACAAAAAACAGTTACATGTATTGTAAACAAGGCAATTAGACATCAAAAAGTGAATGTGAAAGATTTCAGCTCTTCGTACCTTCATAGAAGCCATCATCATCCATTTCCCCGTACACGTACAGATACTTTCCAGCCACAAGGGGGAGCTCTGCTTCCGGATGCTCATTTGGTCCATCGTAAGGATTGTAACTTAAAAGAGAAAGTACTTCTTACTGAAATCCTCATGCATTCCCTATGCTTAATGGCATTTTAACTTTGTTGCCAAGAAATTTCACACTGATCCTGACCAGGTCAACCATGCACCATAAAGTACACTTTATTAAATGGTAAATTGACATATATGGCACATTTTTAAACTTCTTAGAAGGTCCAAAGCACTTTACAGTCGCAGTCCCATTTACACATTCACACACTGTGGGGGTTCAATGTCTTGCCCAAGGACACTTTGACTCATTGGCGGGAAGGGTGGAAACCGAATCTGCAATCTTCTGATCACCACAGCCACCTCTACTAAATTACAAAACGCCATTTGCTCATGCAAATCTGTGAGTGTGAACCTGACATAAATGGCGGTACCATACACTTTTTTATTTAGCTTTAGGACGGCAGTGCGTTTTTATTTACCTGTAACGGGCAGTGCAGAGGCGGACCTGGCCGGTGTAGCGAGGTTTGGACCTTGGTGATGGACTGGCCTCATCCTCCATCTATATATTTATCAGAAGCTTCATTCAGTTTCCCAAGTGTCATATTTAAAGATGTTAGGAATAAAAATAATCCATAGATGCACTGACATTGAATTGGATGGTATGTGCCTCTAAAATGTCACCTAAAAATCACCTCTGATGGGGAAAACTGGGAAGAGCTGTTGGGGCGCTCTGTTGCCACAGGGCTGGATTTGATGGATCGCAGTTCTGGGGGTTGGGTTTGTCCTGTGGGTAGAATGCAGCTGAATAATTCGGAAATCAGGAGCGGGGTCTGTGCCACGCTCCCATTGCCTGAGATACATGGATTGAAAAAGCAAATAAAGATGAACCCTCATTACCTTTGCAACCATTTTCTGCTCGTTGCACATCTATTGATTTCCTGATCAAACTACAGTGCATTTGAACCCTTTAGTGACTGCAAATCCTCCATCTCATCAGTTATATTCAACTGTAACACAAATGTCCCTTAAAAAAGGGTCTACATCACTTATGCACCACTACAACACCTTCTGGCCTCTTTGCAGCTTTTAGAAGAGGGCAAAATTTCCTTTCTTCTTTCATTCATCTTGACCAAAATTTCATTCCAGAAGTGAGTACCCTGACACCTGTCAGGAGCCACTCATGTGGAAACCCTCAGCCCTTCTGCCTCTTCCACAAACACTCCAAAGCCAGGAAATGGGCCAACAGGTGTCTCAGCCTTGAATGCAGAGTTTAACAAAGAAACATCTCTATGTAATGTGTCTCAAATAAATTGTTTCATTTATGCCTCCAAGCTCTGCTTTGGTTCCACCATCTGGTGCCCAATTTCTCATCTTGGTGTGGTACCAACAGAGCTCATCAAAGCATTACTTCATTATCTGCCTCCATGATTGAATTCAAACTTCTATCATATGTTTGAAGACTTTTAGGGCCTGATCTACTAAAGTTTTACAGGCTTATAACTGTATGCAAGCTTGACAATGGAAGTTGCACATGATTTACTAAGAAGACTGCATATGTTCAATGTGCCCCCATTTTGACAAATATGGGCATTAATGGTGATACAGTGGGATTTATCAAACATGAAACTGGATTGGCAGGTCACATGAGAAAGCATTCATGACCTTGCATATTTTCCACATAAAATCCTGAAGTTGTTAGAAAGTCTTTCTAGTTGTCTTAGTGCAGGATTTTACCACTTGTGGTTTGATCCAACTTCTCAATGTTGTTCTTTTGCGATGAGCATTTTAAGTGATATTTCCGAACTGATTACTGGGATACTGTCAGATAGGTCTAAGGACAATACATGGAGACTCCTAAGATTGTTTAAAGTCACATTTTAATCACCTTTTGATCTATTTTTTAAGCAATCCCAATTTAATTTCAATTATGATTATGCCGCTTTTAGCAAAAATCATAAAAACTTCTTATCCAAGACATAGTTTCTGCGGGGCGCTAGTACTATAGTTCACTAGAAATTCACCTCTAAGTTGTGGACGGGACCATTCGCAGGGGGCAACCCACTCCCCCTTTTCGCTCCCTATTGCGGACCAGAGCCAAGCAGGGAGTTTCTTGACAAATACACATTTGTTCAAACTGCTTTTTTTTGTCTGCTCATGATTCACAATAATTTGAATTTTAAAAAAAAACTACTTTTCTTTGTACTTTTCCTCCATCATCAGACAAGTGTTTGTACTGCCGCAAGAACATGTTAAAATCACCAAAAAAACACAGTTTTCATCAGATTGGGTTGTACGGAATGATGATTTTCCCCCCATTTTTGAATATAAGTGCCCAAATGACAACTTTTGTCTGTTATCATCCAGCCTTTACACACCAGTCAAAAGTTAAACAAATGCTCAAAAATCCAGGAAAGATGGTACAGAAACAGCTGACTTCCTGAGCTGACAGATATATAGTTGGCATGCATAAACTATCAGCACGATATGCTTAAAACAGAGGAAATTAATACACATTTTCTAAACACTGAACTACTGCAAATACAACTTAAAATATCTTTAAGCTCCTAAGATTTCAATCTAGCGCTTGTTCTTAATGGTTCTGTGCAAGCTGATTTAGACGTTAGAAACTACGATCAAATCGATTTGAGGCATATGTTTTTATTTTATTTTATCAAATATTTTCTAATTGTGTCTAATGAAGTAGAAGTTCACATCTTTTGTGACTTTTTTGAACAAGATGTTGTTACTTCTTATTGTAGTGTCACTGGGTTGGATACTTGTCCCCTCCAGTAAAAAAAAGTGCACACCTGTTCTATGTTCGACTTTCTGGTGAGTTCGCTTACTCACCTTTCTTTGATTGGGCTTCAAATCCAGCAGTGGTGGGTGGGAGTGTTTCTCGTTGTGTGGACTGGATCTGGTTCTTCCAGCTGAGATCAGATTTTATCTCCACAGGTGCTGATTGTAAATAATAGTCCAGCAGCTCGTTGGGAAGCTGGTTGAGGTTCTCACTGAATGACCTGCATACCTGTTCCAGGTCACGAACTTTGACCTACAACAGATTAAAAAGACCGTGCAGTCAGAATGACAACATGTGCATGAAGTTAGTGGGGTAAGGACAACTATATGGTTCGCCAAAACTGGCTGTCTTAAATAACAACATTTAGTAACACACTTTAAGTCTTAAGATATGTTCACACCGGCAACACACGTTCAAGCAACCACTTCCAATGAGAAGTATTCGGGCTTCCATGTTAAAAACCATCACGTTTATAACTCTACAAATTTTTAGGACAGTTTTTCAAATCAAATCAAAACTTTATTTATAAAGCCCTTTTTATATAAAAATATAACAAAAAGTGCTTTACATTAAGACAAAACAAGATATAAAAACAAGCATGACGATTAAAATAAACAAGCACAAAAATTTAAAAATAGGGCCCCCCTCCCTGTACCTAGCCCCCCACTCCTTTCTCACTTCCCACCCCCTAACTGATGGGGAAAGACAATAAGAAATAGGCTGAGCACGAAAACAAGATGTTGGAAACACTGATAATTGGAACCTCCCTCTCTGTGAATAGCTGCACAGAGCCAGCCAAATGCAGCATCACAGGCGGGGACCGCTACACCACAGCTAAGCAGTGATGCAGTTTCCCATCCAGAGCCGCAGCAGCTGAACAGCAGCCGACCCAGAAGGAGAGGTCCCAACTGAGGAAGCACCGGAAATAAAATGAAAATAAAAATGAAAATGAAAAAGTAAACATATTGGTACAAACAATAAAACATTGAAATAAGGTAAATTAAAATAACGCGTTAAAAATCTAGTTCAAGTTCATAAAACAAGATAAAATGGATAAATAAATAAATACATGAAAATAAATAAATAGATAAATATATAAATAAATAAATAAATAAAATAAAAAATGAGCTAAAAGCCAGGTTAAAAAGATAGGTCTTGAGCCTTTTCTTAAAAGCATTTATGCTCTCTGCGGCTCTCAGGTCCTCTGGCAGACTGTTCCATAAACGGGGGCCATAGAGCTGAAAAGCAGCCTCTCCATAGGTTTTAGTTTTTACAATCGGAATGGTTAAAAGACCAGTGCCAGAGGATTTCAGGGATCGCAAGGGTTCATACTTTACTAAAATATTAGATAAATAAGAAGGCGCAAGACCGTTAAGACATCCAATGCAGGGATTTTAAAATTGGGTTGATGTGAGCCCACCTGGGGTCTTGGTGAGAACTCGTGCAGCATAATTTTGGAGAAGCTGAAAGTTCGTAATGTTGGTTTTTGGAAGAGCAGTAAGCAGGGCGTTACAGTAATCAATTTTACTCGTGATGCATTAGCATCTCCATATTAGCAAGAGAGAGTAGTGGGTGGACCCTAGCCAGATTTCTAAGATGATAAAAAAACAGTTTTAACCACCTGTTTTATATGGGGGATAAAAGTTAGCTTAGAGTCGAAGATAACACCCAGATTTCAGACTGTTTCTGAATGACTTAATGAAAGTTCCTGTAGTTTCAGAAACTGTTTCTCTCTATTGGCTTCAGGACCGATAACTAAAATTTCAGTTTTTTCCTGGTTGAGCTGCAGAAAATTATTTGCCATCCATAATTTCACATCTAAAATACAGTTAAAAAGTGCTTCTATTGGTTTTGTGTCATCAAGAGACATAGCTATGTACAGCTGGGTATCATCAGAATAGCTATGAAAACTGATGTTGTGGCTTCTGATGACATTCCACAGAGGAAGCATGTAAATGTTAAAAAGCAGGGGGCCAAGGATAGAACCTTGAGGCACACCACAATTAATTTTATGGACCCCAGAAGTCCATCTAAGACTCTAAGTCCAAAAGGTGCATCCATTGCGTTGAAAGTTAAACCAGTTGACCATTGACCAATCAGGGACTCCAATTTGGTAGAATAATTGCGATTTATGACCGTACGGAATTATATGACTCCAAGTCTTTCATATATCGGAATAAAGCTCTGAAAAAAAAGCCTGGAGCAAGATTTGTAATGCTTCGACATTTCATGGCAAGCCCCTTCCAACTGCTGGTACATACACCAGTATCATGTAGAAAAAGTTCAGTGTTAACACCAAATGCTAAACGCATGTTCAAGAACATGGGTCACGTGGCTGGTTCCCTATTGTACGTGGAGCCCGAAAACATTCTTAAAAGCTCACATAGCAACGTGTGAATCCAATAGTTTTGAATGTGGAAACCCAAAACCCACATTTACAAAGAAGCGGTCACTTCAATGCGTCTTGACGAGGTCGGTGTGGACATAGCATAAAAACTATTATTCAAACAAAAGTAGGTAATTTTTCATTTATTAAATATTGTACATGTTAGAAAAAATCAACAATTAACTGTTACCAAAATATTACATATTTTTAAGACTACAAAGCATTAGAAAGCTTGATTTATTAAGTAATGGACAAAAATGAATACATGAAAAATGATATTTTTTATAGGTCTATTTAAACAAAACGTGAGAAATGTAATTTTTTTAAACCTAGAAGAATAATAGCTATGTTGAAAAACAGACATGAGATTACAATCCTATTTAAATTGTGAATACAAAATGATAACGAAATGACATTTAAAGAAATTATCAATTTGTCCTTTTTTTTTAAAGTTTGACTGCACTTAATGCTCCATCAATAAAAAGATCATATTCAGATGCAGATATTTTTTTTAAAAAAAGTCTAATTTTTAATGATACTTGTTTCATTATCACTGAGGGGTTTAGTGTAAAATTAGAAAACAATTTGCAGTACATGAGGCAGTGACAAGCATCTTTAACGACTGCAATGAAACACGGTTGCTGCATGTCTTGATCCAGATGAATGCAGCAAATGTACCAGCACAGCAGAAAGCCTGATGACATTTTTTTACAGGAAAAACAAAAAAAGAAAGGAAAAAGGAAGAACTGAATCCCGTTTATCTCCCCTTTCCTGAGCTATGAGTCATATAGAGGTAGACACATTCAGAGGAAACATAGTCTCTTCTTGTTGCTAAACATTAATCTCATTAAAACTCACTCTGGCAGTGTGCGTGGGCACTCTCAACCATTTGACCCAATGTTGTTCTCCTATTGTCCCAGTTTGTGGAAGGTAATTAGAAATGGTTTCATTCCTACGGTTACACATTGACAGTCAGGGGAATTGTTTTTGCCTATGCGCTTAAATTATTAAAAGCCCCACAGGTGTGCAGACTGCAATTAGACATGCCTTTTCTGGGCTAATAAGGAGCAAGAATTGCTTTGACCCTGGTTGCAGCAGGAAGCGCCAGTCAGATTAAAACAGCTCAATAGATTTCGGAACATTTTCAGCTTTATCATGATGACTGCTAGACTTTTAAAGTGCAGCAACCAAGTAGAAACTATGAGTTTCATACGAAACTCAGTAATTTATGTGGTGTCTTCTTTGAGTTTCAGGTAAAAGTAATGCTACTGTGATACAGATATTTATGTTTGTACCAACTTAGTAGTTGCAGAAATTAATATTAGTAATGTGTCCATTTACATTTGGCTTATAGCCCATCACATTTAGGGCCACACATATCCAAACAGATTACTTATATATACTTTTACCACGGTCCGGATGAATACTCAATTCTTATTTGGCTCAAATAGTCCGCATTCTGGAGAAAAAGCAATTTGAACAGAAAAAATAAAAATAATAAAGTACGTAACATTTTTGATTAAATATTTATTTCTTTTGTAAGTAACCATGGTATAAGTGCAATAATGGGCCTTGGAGGTGTCCATTATCAGAAATTAATGGACGACGCAGAAACCTGAATCATCCGACGCAAAGTCAGTTACTTTCTGACACTGTACACCTGTTAAATTTAAAACCAAATTCAATCATGGTAATGCGGTTGTTACTTACCGAAATGAGCACAAGGACTAAACAGGTTTAATGGCCTAAAATTACCTTAATAGCAAGAAAAATTATTTCCTCAAGCCTAATTTTATTTCGAATTATACAGAAAATGGTCTTCAATATTTTTTCTATTCAAGATGATGCTAAATTAAGGGGAGTATTGGATTAAATGGTATGTTGTGGATTAGTGATTTTAATGCAGCATAAAAGGGTTCGTCATTTCAAATATATGCTTTAAAAAACAGTTACATATTCTACATAAAAATTAATTGCAAAAGACAGAAACCTTTTTAATTTTACAATTGATTTTATTTTTTCAGCCTTTGAGACATGTGTCATCCAGATTATGAAAGAAATGTTCATTTTTTACACAAAACTATAGAAGGTAATTTTGTAAATATATATGTCTGAGAATACTTTTATTTTTATCCTTGCAGTAAATGGTGACGTTAGGTACTTTAGAGAAATGTTGCCGTGAGTCTGTCAAAGTTGCTGTACCTTTAACAGGTGTAGAGCTTCCTCATGCTCCTGGTCAGTTTGAACCCAAGCCTGCAGAGAACATGCACAAACGAATTGTGACAGCTGACACTGTGACCACACTCCATGACATGGAAAAAGATAGCAGACAGCAGACAAACTGTCAACACAGAGCCTGAAAGAGGCTCACTGGTTCATCACAGAACTGCTACTTGAAGTGATGCCGTCTTCTGACAGCACAGCGCTGATGACAAGTACCTGATCTATTTTAGGATGTGTGGTGGTTGAAACGGCTCCATGTTAAGCAACCACTTATATTTGACGAAAATCCTTCTTCCAAGTTCAATGGCACAAGAGGATTAGACGAGAGGTTTTTTAGGTAAAAACAAGAACATCTGTTTAATTTATTTGCTATCATCTATAAAAGGTTTGGGTGAAATAACTTTCTGTCAGCATCAGACAAATGAAATATATGTACTATAAAATACAATCAACTATTTTATTTTGTTTGAATGAAAGAAGCCAAATTACAATTTGCCAGAAAGTTTGCAATGAAAAGTACTAAACTTGCAATTTATATATATTTTTTTATTTATGTCCAATCATTCAGTGATGTTGATTAGGCACAAATATGCTTTATCTTGGGTTATTTTTGGCATGAAGTTATAAAATTAAACCAATGTCACTTTTTTTAATTTATCTTTCAGCTGCTCCCTTTAGGCCTGCTTTAGACTTTATAGTATTATGTAATTGCATTGGTTGCTAGGCCATCGGAAGGAAATCGCCTTAGTTGATGCAAAATGTGACACAACCAGATGACAACATCCATGACTGGAATTTTACACCCGTAGCATATCGCACCATTTACCCTATACTAATATCAAGCTATTGGAATACTCTATGGTGGAGCAAACTCTATCCAGAAAATGATCACTTCTACGTCCCAGGAATTCGAAGACTAAGCCGCTATTACTACATTCTAAATACAAGAGGAGTTAGACTTTATTTCATTCTGACTCAGTTCCAAACAATTTTTTTTAAAAACTACACATTTTTACTGCATAATTTCTAATGCAATTATAGCTTCGGCTAAATTGGATTCAGATATGGAGCAGGTGGCAAATCATTTAAAATTTAATTTTTGTTAAAAAGTATAGTTATTTGCAATGTTGAAGCTTTGACTTGTCTGCACCATCAATTAATCACAAACTTGTTAATAAAGATATAAGCATCTTCAGAAAAAAGCTTTATATGTATAAAAAACATAATCTCAAAGATCCCTTTATACCATTATAAATAAAATACCAAACCACCTAAAGACTGGAAACAATTACATCATCAGGCTTGAAAAGTATAAACCCCATTTAGAGATTCATCGCAATTATCACAGACAGTCAGTCGCAAGTAAAACCGGCCACCTTTGGTATGAAATGGACTGCAGGAATATCCAAATCATCTAACATGAGCTGTTCCTCTGGTGGATTTCTTTCCTGATTCTATCCATCCTCGTCTCTTCTAAATAGAACCTCAGCAGTGCTGGAGTCTCCCTCTTTAATAAAGAGCTACCTCCATCCTTTTCTTTTGCACTTCCACCTCTCTAGATGTTCCTCCACCACCACGTTCCCTAATAACTCCAACGGTCTTCTCTTCCAGACAAATGGCCAGTCACCAAAAGAATGATGCTTTCCATGCATTTTTTATATTTTTCTTTGTAACTTAATGCCAAACCTTTTGTAGCCGATTGATCTCCTTCTGCTTGGTGTGAAGGGCCACAAAGGTTTGCTCATACTCTGTCTGCAGCTGCTGCTTCAGCTCCACTGCCTCGTGCATAAGCTGCAAGAAAAGAAAGATGAAGGATGATATCAGGGAAGCTTTCTGACAGTATATCCAAAGAATTGGCCAACCACAGTAATACTTTACTGATGGTGACAGATAGCAAGACTTTGCTGCATTTGTCAGAGTGGTCTTGTGCCTGTTCCTGTCACAGAATGGTGTGTGTTTTCTACTGCAGGCTGGTTATCAAGCTGCAACCCTCCAGAGACGCGACTTTCAGTTAGCGACTCTCAATGCTAATGGTGGTGGTTATTAAAAGTAAGAAAAGCCCAGGTGCATCCGCTTGATTGTGAAAAGTCACAGGATTCCAACTGAAAGATCTGCAGATTAAAGATGAAAAGGCAGATTCTACTTGAGCTTCAGCAGCACTCCAGGTGAAATCGCATGGTTTAGCTTAAAATCTTTGAAAACCAGACAAAGACACAGCATTTCTCCATCTGCCAAAATAAACCTCAATAACAATCTATTTTAATACACTAACAATCTATCTTTACATCATCTCTATGCAGTGATTTTTGTGCCATTATTCAAAGTGTAACACTCACTGTGTTGAGCGTAAACCTTAAAAACTGTAGGTGCTCAAAAAATGTTTTTCACTGGGTACAGGAAAATGCACTTGAAACTCAAAAATATGTGCAAACAAAGCATATTTTCCTCTTGAAACTAAAAAATACGTGGAATCAAAAAATATTTATTTCGAGAGAATTTCTCTCTCTCATGGCTACAGCAACCTTCTATAAGTCGTGTGTTTTTGCATAGTTTGGCCACGGGGGCAACTTGTACTCAGGTGCGACTTATATGGGATTTTTTTTTAATAAATAACAACAACCACTAGAGGGCACTGTAGGTATGTGTGTCATTATTTGTTACTGAGAGCAACACAGAAGAAGACGCACCACTCAGTTTTACACTGGCCTTGGCGGAATTGTTCCAAAGCAACACAGACGAAGACTTCAATGAATTTAGTGATTATAAGCTATATAAAGAATTTAGTTGACTTGTTAGCATGTTCTGTACGCTTCCATTTATTATAATTTGCCTTTCAAGATATAATTTCCGTTTTTGTTCTCGTATTTTTTTGAATAAGATTTTCCAAAAAGGCAATTCATACTCAAGAGCGATTTATAATCCCAAAAATGTGGAAAATTTAATTTAATAATTTGATGCTTGATTCCGATCTTTTTTAAATTGAGTTGTCCTTGTTCACCTCATCTATGTTATTACATCATTTTCCCTGACTCTGATCACATGTTTTTGCCAGTTTAGGAATTCCTTCAAAACCTGGCTCGAGTTCTGTGAGCTTAAGACAAAGCCGATTTAAATGAAAAGAATTTTGAAATAAAGAATGGCTCCTCCAAAGCCCCTGCTTTGCTTAATCAGAAGAGATTGTAGGCTGCACAGGACAGCAGTAGCTTAGAGCTTGTCACTGAAGCCTGTAAACAGCTTAATAAGCCTTGTATGTTTACACATGACCCTGATGGTGACACCTACGGCTTTTTTAGCAAATACCAGGGGAGGACTCGATTCGGAGAAAAAAAAGTTCCTAACAGTGGATTTTTTTTTTCATGCTGTAAGGAGTAGTTTCACATCAATAATTATGACCAGAGATAGGACATGCGAGACAAAAAAAGGAGTTTGAACTAAAATCAAAACTATTTGATAATAAAAACTAAATGAATTCCAAAGCCTTTAAACAGTAAATAAACTGGAGAGCAGTGATGGTCTGATAAAGTAATTACGTCTTGTGTTTTCATTCTGTGCAGCCAATTAGCTTGATATCTATGCTTTTGGTCTTTGGGAGGAAAACCCAATGGAAACCCATGCAAGAAGAAAAAGAGCATACCAGCTTTCCTTAGAGGTTAAAGTTGACATGCCAGAAGGGAAAGTCCTTCAAAAAAAGAATTTTTGTTTTTGTTTTTTTATTTCTTTCTGAGTTTTACAGCCCACAACAACCAACATGTAAAGTTATCTGAGCGTTTTCTTGAAATTAATCTTAGTGACAAACATTTCTCCGCCGTATCAGAGAACTGGCCGGGTTTTCTCATATACGTAAATTTCTCTCTCAGATGCTCTGACAAACAATCGATAAGAGACGTGGGGCGGTGGGGATTTGTAATGAAAGTGTCTCTCAGCGTGGTGAAACTGTGTCTGATTGCTATTGGCAAACAGTAACATCATAAAAAAGAGCTTCTTTGTGAAAGAAGAGATGCTTGGCTTCATATGTTGCCTGCTTTGATCAGTTTCATCGTTTTCTACCCTTCAGGACAAAATGTGTCAAAGGAGTTTATCCAGACAAAGTTGCAAATTATGTAAGTTAAATTAAAAGGTACAGAAAGGGTTTTAAAAACTTCAAAGAAATATTAAAATCGTTAGTTTCTGCAGTTTATAAATTCAGTTTCAGGATTTGTGAATCACTGAGTGCTGATTTCTGAAGTTATGAATTTATCTTGAGTTCGCCTTATGGTCTTTTCAATTTACCAGACAGCACTAAAATACGCCAAATTTAAGAGATTTATTTTTATTAAAAACAGAAAGTTTGGGGTAAGAATGAGACTTTCTAAGAGATGCCATAAATGTATTTTTTTATTTTATTTTGCAATTTGTACAAAATGTTCATATTACGTCCACTTTAACTTTGAAAAGGATTATTTTTAAATGTTTGAATTATTATTTGTACAATATTGAACTGCCAGATCCATGTTATACCTAAACCCAACAGCCCGTATACGTATATACCTTCTTTGAAGGTCCAAAGCGTTTTACATTCCCATTCACCCATGCACACACATTCACACACTGATGGTGGCTCAGCTGCTGAACACTGGCACCAACCCATAACCACCAGGGGCAATGTGGGGTTCAGTGTCTTGTCCAAGTTCTCTTCAACACATAAACAGGCAAGACGGGAACCAAACCTGCAATCCTGCAATCTGCAATCAGAGGTCGACCGCCCTACACTACAGCTACCCTAGGATAGGGCCCTGCCCCTTGCCTCGTTTGACAGTCAGTGCCTGGTGACCGTCATCTGCGAAACTATTCCTACATTCCTTGCATTGGGGTGGCTCTGCCAGAGGTAGTTGCCCGTGACAATGAAGCACTGAGAATCATTCGGGCACACAAACCCCTCATCCTTCAGATAGTGGCAGTTAAGGTGGGGTGATGGCACCCAGACACATCCCTAATGATGCATTATGGACATGTCTAAATGAGAGAAGGCCTTGTGACAGACCCCGAACACGCTGGATAGAGAAAGCATTTCTCAGCTGGCCTGGGAACAAGAGCTGGAGGAGGCGGTCAAGGAAAGAGAGGTCTGGATTTCCTTGCTTGCTTGATAACCCTCAAGCCATCTGTTTTTCTGTGTCTCCTTTGCACATTAAGTTAGTTAACAGACAACTGCACATCAAGCCATGAGGAGTTAAAAGTGTTGATTTTCTATTGACAAACCGTTTGAGGGATTAATGCAACCTCAGCAGATTCTGAAGTGAAGAAAAGCAGCCTTGCACCGATATGCTAAACTTTACATTAGCAATGTGCTGCATCACTCAATGTTAACAATGTGTTGCATATCGGTGCAAAGTCTATCTGAAAAGTCACTTTTTTCTTCGCGTCAGAATCAGATGATTATTGTTGATCGCATACATGTCAAAGAGTTAAGATATGTCAAAGAGTGTGCATTATATAGCTTTCGCCGGCAACATCTCACATTTTAAATTAATCAGAAAAGACTTTCTTTTACTGGAGTCAAAGCATCACTTCAAACAACTTGAAACATATAGTGTAGATGAAGCAAGAATGCTTTAAAGTGATCAAACTGTAGGCAGGACTAAAGACGAGAAGATATTGTACCTAAATGAAGGTATACATCAACTTCTTCACCTTTAGAACATGTTCAAGGTTATCAACTTTGACTTGGAGCTGGCTCTTCTGCTGCTGGGCCGTGTCTCTTTCTTGACTCACTACAGTGAAGGTTTGTCTTAGCTGGTCATAGTCAGACTGGACCTGCAGGTGTTTCATTCCCAAGCAGAAGGTAGATATTAGTGAGGTGTCAGCAAAGAATATCACGCTGTCAACAGATTAAAAACATGTTGTTAACTGTCAGAGCAGATAGCAACAGACAAACTAAAGAAAATAGCCACTTGTTTGAATTTTCAGGGTTGTCGTTTCCAATTATAACAAAGTCGCTATGTGGCTTTAATAGGGTTGGATTTCGACCTACTTTTTTACATTCATGAACAGAGGCAGTTGTTGTGCCTTGTTGGCTAGAGGGTAGATGAAGAGTTTGAAATCTGGATATAAATTAATCAGCATATTTTCATTTAGCCTTCCGTGTGACAGAGCTGCTGACTTGAGCTGCCTGTCTCATTTTCTGACATCAGCTACACAGCTGTGACTTGGTTCTGCAAAAATAAAGCTTAACTGAACCATCCCTCAGCCAAGCAACTTCTGCTTATTAATTAAGAAGGCATGAGGCAAGCCCAGAGCAGAAGCACGACACATTCACATCTAACGTTATTTATAAACTCGTATTTTACAGCTACTTCTTTGATAAAGAAGTTTCCACACAATTAGGTTGCTTTCCAGAACCCATTTAAATACCCACTTCCGTGAAAATTGTGTTTTTGGTATTTTAACATGTTCTTGTAGCATTTTTGTCACAATGGAGGACATATATAAAAAAATTGCAGTTGAAAAAATCTTGGAGCAAATTAAGTAGGTGCTATAATCGGCAGGCCGAAGCTCCCTGCTCTATTCTGATTCTCCCACTTGCACACAAATAGATTCATGAACGTCTTCATTCTCCTCTTCAGGCTGGCATCTAGCGTTATACAATAACAGCTAAATATCTCCAATATTGCTTGTCATGTTTGTCTGTAAGCTGGTGGGGAAGAGTGTAAACAAAGGAATGATGGGAAATGAGGGAAGGTTACTCACATCCGCAACCCAGTGGTGAATTTCTGGATGAACCTCTGCCGTTCTGGAGAAACTATGTCCCAGATAATGACACAGATCTTATGATCTTTGCTAAAAACAGCACAATCCCAATCAAAAGAACACTGGGAATTATTTTATATTAGATCAAAAGATTATTTAACTAAGAGAATAAGATTTCATGTCAAAAATAATTAAAGCATCAGTGAAAAATGGTACAGACATACTGTAGTGATCAATATAAGATTGGGTTTCTCCAAATAGATTACCCTTAATCTTACACAGTGGAATTTTACAGTGTGAATTTTTCTATTATAGCTGTCAGAAAAATCTAATTATGTGCAATAATTCTCCTCAATCCTTAGAACGATTCTTCAAGGCAAAAACCATGATCACTTTCTCTTATTATATCACCACTCCCTTGTTTCCTCATGTCACGCTTGCATAGCCCATCCCTCTCTTTTTTCCCTCTTCTGTCAGCTTTGAAAATACCTCTGTATTCTGCCCCGTTTTTCCAGGTTTGCCCTGGCAAGCCGGACGCTTTCATTCACAGACGATGTCTGGTGGAACCGAACATGCTTATAGTCCCACTTTCTTTTCATCTCTGTGCCCACCTTGTCGGAGCACAGATGGCATCGTTTTTGTGGAGCAAGAGCCTGGACACGTGTTAAATCTGCCCCCTTGGTGAAAGTCCCTATTAGTGCCAGAACAGCTAATCGCCTGCAATCACAGACGGTCACTGCACCCCACCCCAACCCCCCTTATGGGACTGGATGCAAAAAACATACATAAATAAGGAGGGTAAAATTATTCTATCTATCTATTTATCTATCTATCTATTTAATTATTTGTACAGAGGATTAGCCCCTTGAGATGTCCAATATGGCTTGTCATTTTGTTGCACCAGTAATGTTAGTTTGGGGCTGTAAAGGGGCTGTAAGCTAGAGGGAGAAAGGCCGATGATGGGAAGTTCGGCTCGCAACTAATTTCTAATGAGCCTCTGCCGCTCTGCAGAAACTATTCTTTCATAACAATCTGAATAAAGAAATACTCAGAAATACGATTTTATGCTTACATTTTTTTACCTTTGATCTCCATCATCAGAAAAATGCAACAAGAACATGTGAAACACACCAAAAACCCTATTTTCTTTGGAGTAGGTCTTTAAGTGTTTTTGAACCATATAGGTTTTAAAGGATTAATTGTTGATATTTTATGTGTGTGTGTCAAAAATCGCAGAAAAAGAAATTGAGAGAAAGTTACATGTGAGAAGAGAGCCCCATTGATGAATAGAGGGCAACTCAGATCCAACATATCACTGAGACAGTTATAAGGCTTTAGAGCTTGTGAGGTGCAGCATCCATGAGGTTAGATCAATGCAGGCTCTGGTCAGTCATCGATCATTTCTGTGTGTGTGTGTGCGTGCGTGCGTGTGTTTGTGTCCTTGTTATTTGTGATTTTTTTTTTGCGTTTTTCATGAAAACACGTGAAGGCCTCACCTGGTCATATTTGGACGCCTTCAGCTGGTGCTTGATCACCTCAAAGTTCAGATGATTTTTCTCTCGCAAGGCCGCCTGAAGCTTTGCTTTCTGAAAAAAGAAAAATACATGATTACCTTGTTTTATCAAGATGCATCTTTATTGCGGAGGCTTTCTGTTTGACTTCATAGTGTTTGTACTTTATCTCCAAGCCTCTGTAGGAGATGGAGAGAAAAGGCTCTTCTCTGTCTGTGTGCGTGCATGTGTGTGTGTCTCCAGGCAAATGCGTGTGTGGACAAGGCATGCTCTAAAATGCTGACTGGAGGACAGAAATCCACAGCTGGATACTGTCACCCTCCATTTGAAATGAACTACCACAAACAGAAACAAGAAAAAAATCAGAAAAGGTGAGAGAAACAACGTGACAATCCAACATGACGTAAGCAAACAGGCGAATTATGAGGGTAAAAGCCCATTAGGTCAAGATGGGATATGTAAAACGACTGAAAAAGAGGTGTGTAGTTTCTGTCTCCTCTGATCACAGTCAACACTCGCGGGCAGGACTTGACGTGCTGCTGGTGCTGCAGGTACACAAGCATTACATAATTATGCCAGTCTAAAAGTAGGGCAGTGCTGTCCTTCTCCCATTACCCTGAGTGTGCGCGGGTGATTTCACTCTGACTGACCATAACCTGCAGTAAAGCTACGTCACCTGCCTTCCTGACATTTCCAGCAAGACAACATTAAGATGTGAGTAAATTACTTGTTTTACAACCACTGGCAAAATAAAAGCCTGGAATCACCACTCCTAAGGGAAGTTCATTCAGATATCGCAGGGGGTAAATGAATCATGGTTATTACACAAAACAATTTCACTTTGTAGCAAAATAGAGGATGTTTACAAAAAAGAAATCATTCAGATTTTTTTGAAGTACTTAAACTATTTTTTTTTAGCTTGGAAAGACATTTTAGAATAAAAACATCTTCATTAAATCACATTTACATTGTCTCTGGCTGTTAATCCAACTTAAAAACAATGAATTATGATTTTCCTTTATAAAAACATTTTCTTTTTTTAAAACTCTCATGTTTGCTTGCTTCTCAGAAGAATATCACACCATTTTAGCAGCATGCAATAATTTTTTTTATTTAATTTTCATGTTATTTCTTTTTTTTCTTTCTTTTTCACAAAACAGCATTGAAAAGTCAGGCAGTCTGTAAGTCTGTTTAAAAAAAAGAAAGAACATTTTTGCTTAAACTTTGCTGCCTGTTACTTTGAAACTGCAAAATTACATTAAGATCATTTCTTCCTCTTTTGGCTTCTCCCATCAGGGGTCGCCACAGCGAACAAGTCGCATGGTAAACTTGGCAATGTTTTATGCCGGATGCCCTTCCTGACGCAACCTTCTCAAACTGGGCTTGGAGGAGGTGGAGAAGGGAACAGGGGGCAGCCCGGAGTCGAACCCTGGTTTCACGGTTGGAAGGCGCCGCAAACAGCACGAGCTAAACCGGCTCCCTACATTAAGATCATTTATTGAGAAAAAATGATTTTTTTAAGAACCCTGTTGGGCAAAAGTGTGTTTGCTTTAAAGAATTAAAGAAGTTTCGTTTATGCATCATAATTCAAGACTAATAAAACTGGATTTAATCCTAATTTAAACACATGGATTTTAAATTGCTTTAAATTATGATAATCATATTTTAAACCTATTTTTTAGCATCTAAAGATAAGTCTTTTATATTTTATAGAAAAACTTGGTGACAAAAAATGTACATTTCTGTAATTTATGATGATTTACAGTCTAAAACATTTACATTTTGAAAACAAATTTCAATAAATATTTAAAAACAATGTTTTATCACTAAAATATCTACTTTTGTGCTGATCCACGTATCTAGTACTATTCCAACCAAAAAAGGAGAAACCTTTTCTGTGAACTTTTGCCCACAAAAGATTAACCATAAAACTCTCAGCTGCTGCAGCTTTCCCATATATTCAAGGAACTCCCTGAACTCCAGCCAAGAGAAGAAGAGAAAACAAGAGGCGAAGAGCAGGGCCTGCCAAACTCATTCATCTGCTTGTGTGATGGGAAAGACGTGGCCAAAGATGTGGAGGAAGGACGCATCCGAGTCAAAGACAGACAGCGCACGAGGCCAGGAAGACACAGAGTGGTGAGTAAGTCCACTCGTGTACGTCTTTTGCCTCATTAAATCAGGGCAGATTACAGATCTGCAGTGGACAGAACAGCACTCTGCTATTGCAGCACCCACAAGTGGTTTTGTCCTCCTGCCTATAACTCCCAACTAAAGAGACAAGACAAAATGTCAGCTGCCGTCATTTCCTGTTATGACACGTCACTACATGGCTATTTATATTTGTAGGATTTTTTTCTTATTTTATATTTGACACCCCGTGGAATCGGGGGTGGGAAGGATGGAAGGATAACTGAGAAGACAGAAGCCATCAAAAGGGAACTGACACAGCACTGCCAGGGTTTCTCAGTCTGGTACATCTCTTTTCAACTCAACATACCTCTCTGTCAGTGTAGAAAAGTTTGACAGAAGCTGTGAAATAAAGAAAAGGTGGAAGAAATGAATGACCTTTTATGTTTTTTTTGTTGCAGGCCTCAGGAATGATGTCTGCTTCCTCACTTCCTCTCACTTCCAGCAAATCACACATTCACAGCTCTGCTTAGCACTCTAACATCTTGTAAATAAAGTGTTATGCCGCGAAGCCAAGGGAAAGACACATTTCTCAGCCAATTTAGACCTTCAATATGGGCAAATCAACAAAGAAATCTGGTTGTATTTCTAAAACTGAGAATAATTTGGCACAAAAGGATAATTTCAGGTGTTTGGCTTTGACTAATTGGGACATTTGAGATGCATATGTGCGTGCAGAAAAGTGTAATAATGATAAAGGCAAAAGACCTCCACCCCACAGTGCCTAAAAGTCTCTTACAGCTTTAGATTCTGATTTTAATCGCTTTATCAAGCCAACATGTCCTCAGCATCAGTCACAAAACCAGCAGAACACCCGTCTCACTCCGATGAAATATGTTTTGTAACATGTACTTGTGACATGTTTCTGATGGTGAAGGGTATATAAGAAAATGATGCTTAAAATGGCAGTTCTGACCATTTTTTTTTAAATCACTGTGAATCAGGAGCAGACAAAAAAACGCCATTTGAAAAAGATTGTAGTTGTGGCATTGAAGCTACAATCGGCACAAGCTCTATTCTGATACATCCACTTACAGACAAAAAGATCCATAAACGTTTCTATTTTCCTGGTCAGAGCTGGCATGGTTCCAAAATGTACAGCTGGATAGTTTCAATATTGGTTGCCATTTTGTCACACCGGTAATGTTTGATCCATCAAATACCCTTCTTTATCATCTACCAATATTTCATAAAATCTTTTTCAGCACAAATTTACGACATGTATTAAAGATCATGCCTTGCTATTTAGACAAACAAGGAAAAACAGAACCTTATGGATGCCTTGCAACCTAAACCAAAGAGAAAAACAAGCTTTCACTCAGTGATTATTCACACATCCAGCTGACAAAGCTCATTAATGCTGCTTTGAACGCAGCACAACAGCAGAAAAGGCTGTTGAGATTTGATAGCAGCATATGCTGCTTTCACTCAGAATTGTTTTTTTTTTAACATCCATGTCATTTGTCAAAGATGCAATGCACCACAACACTGTGTTTTCATTAAGGAGGCCTTTTTTCACAACAGGGGATTTTTTCATGAAATAAAAGTAAAAATATTTCTCAGCACACTACAAACGTTTGCTAAAAAAATATGTTTTTTATCTTAATATAAATGTATTTACCATATGAAACAACGTGCAAAAACGCGCAACTTTTAAAAGTTCAATCTGACCAAGGAAGCCTTTAGGCCAAAAGCAGCAGGCTGTATGAGGTATGCTCATTTTGTGAAAGGTTATAATCATTTTGCCACTGCATAATCCTTTTTGATCTGACATCAAACTAATCACTGAAAGGCTACAAAAGCACCATAACTAAAACAATTACAAATGTTTATGCAATGAGTCTGGCTATTATAATGTCACGCATCACTGGACAATTGTGTTGCTGCGTCACATCTTTATTGTCATGGGGACTGTGTGTGGGTTTTTTTTTACTTTCTTAAGGCCTCTAATGGCCAATTAAGTGTTTTTGTATATAAAAAGGCTATTTATGGCTGTGTGATACTGTAAGTTCAACAGTATAATTCACAATTTTGAAAAGAAAAGAAAAAACCCAAGCGACTCTTCTATTTGTTAAAGAGAACGTTAAGCTCTGTTTAATCAGGTGTAAATATAATTCTGTCACAACTGCTGTTTATAGCTTTTTAATTAGATTTTATGGATCTCACCATTTTTAATTAATGTATTTTTTATGTTGATGGAAGCCTCATTCTTTTAGACTGCAGTTTATTAATGGAAAAAAAATTCAACTGGTTTTCAGTTTTCTCATCCTCTAGGGTTGCCAACACATAATTACATGGAAAGGATTTCATTCAATGAATGAGAGCAAAATATAGTCTGAATTGTACCGATAATACTAATCATTGCGATATCTGATGGCATTAGCCAGCAGCAGATGATATCGCACTCTACAGTTGATAAAGGAAGAATCTCATTTGACTGATGACTGTGAATGGGCCTCTGGCGACTGTTTCCCCGGGAGGATTGTCATTAATTAGATGTCACATAGGAAACATTTTGTCCCAGTTAAACCATGGGTGGAGAGATAGTGACGACATCTGTTGTGTTGTCTTTGGTGTGAGAAACGGTGAAGTCACAAACAGGTTCGAACCATATAATGGATAACTGAAAGCCTGGTCTTTTTTTAAGTCCCACTCTGATGGTGTTTTTAACATTTTCTTCAGGCATTTTTTCTCATGATGAAGGCCATGTATGAAGATTTAAGCTTAAAATGGCATTTCTGAGAATTTCTTTATTCAGTGTTGGACTTTAAGACAATATTAAATTAAATGTTTAAGCAGCTCAGAAAGATTCTAAAATGCAGAGACGGGAGGCACACAGTTCCAGGGCAAGGGGCTTATTCAGCGAACAAAAAGCACAAAACTAAAACAAAAAAGTTTTAGTTTTAAACAAAACTAAACTTACTGTAGGCAAAACATGAACACATGGCAGAAGGGAAGAGAAGATAATGGACCAGCACCAGAGGAAGGCAGAGACAAGACTTAAATACAAACAGGACTGACAAGACACAGGTGAACATGATCAGAAGAGATTGGGATCAGGGAAGTAAAACTCAAAAGCGTGGCAAAACAGGAAACCTTCCAAAATAAAACAGGAAACAGAACTCAAACATGACAGAAACAAGACGGAAAGCAAAAAACCAATACAAAGAAACCCAAACCATGACATTAATGGGACATTTAAAATGTAATTTTTAAGGTAATACATCCTCAACAACTGCTTTCTTGTCTAGTTTTAACAAACCCATGTCAGACTGGTCCTTTTTACAGGTTTTTGGACTAAAGACTGCTCTGTGAGTTGTTGATGATGATGAGATTACACCCTGTGGTTGTCTTCAAAGTGACTTCATATAATGAAGCAGCACCAGTCAATCTTTGCTGATGTATCTGCAGCAGTCAGGACCAAGGAGAGCTCCTGAGAAGCTGCTAAAGGTCTCTCTGTTTAACTAATTTCTACCACATAATTGGGGGGGAAAAACACAAAATTTTGATTCAGGCCATGATAGAAAAGGTATATTTTTCTCCAATTAAGTAGTGGAAGGCAGCGGTAATGAAAATAAATATTTTGAATGTCAGCAGTTTGTGCAGAGGCTGACGGGCGAATCTGCACCACTATGCAACACTGCAAGTGAGACGTTTGTGTTTCTTTGGGTGGAAACTCACTTCAGGTTCTATAAATTTCCCCCTCCAAAATATGAAATCATTTAGTGTAAATAAATAGAAAAAAAACTAAATAAACAGAAAGTTCACCTCTTTATAGAATTTTTAAAATACTAGAAACTTTTCCCCTCCTCAAGGATATCGCTGGACTTTTTTCATTTTTCAAAAAATATATATAGTTTAAATAGTCACAAAAATACAATAAATTCAATTTAAAACATATAGAAAAAAGAATTAAATGTTTAATTTACTCTCCAAACCACTTAAGAAAATTAATAATTAGAAGGACACACTCTGAAGGGTTAGTATCTTCTGAAAAGGTTGTAAACTGATGCCATAAATCTCCACTTGAATAGTTTGTTATGAAACTGACAAACATTTAGGAGGATTAATTGCATGGCTTTAGATAGGTCTGCTTTACAGCATAAAAGATGGCATACGTTACAGAGTTTGTCCTCTGAAGGGCTTAAGAGGCGTTTGTCTTTTCACGAGAATGTGTGACTTCAATCCCACTTGATCATCGGCCAAACATTTGCTTCCTTGGCAGACGGTCCAGAGTCTTCAGAACATTTTGGGGATCAATCGTTTGTAATGCTGTTAATGTTGTGCACCACAGCTGATTTACAACAGACAAAGACATCACATCAGAAAATACTGCCTTTTCCTGCGTGCACACTGACCTTTTTTTTCTCTTTGCTTTCTTTTTTTTATGTTAAAAGTAAAATGTCACGTGTACAAACCTAAATGTAATTAATAGATAATTCATAAATTCCCATTGATTTATTCCCTTTGCAGTTGCAAAGCATTGGCAGCGAACGTTGATCTATGCCGTTAATGTGTCTCCACAGGTGCCTCATACATAAACCATAAATGTGTGGTTAATCTAGGTGATGGACTGTGAGTGTGCTCAAATATCATGTGTGTGATCACATGTGTGATGCACAGTCAGGGGACCCCCGGGGCCAATTCTACAATGTGTAAACCATGGACACAGATGTCAGTGGTTTATTGCGACACAGTGAAGCATGGAAAAAGGAGTGCGTGTGTCTGAAAGTTGCATTACTAAGCATTACTAAGCAGATATTATCTAAGCACACCTAAACAATAATTAATGTGACTAAATGATGTGTGGAATAACAAACAGTTAATGAGGTTCTCACTATAAGAAAAATGTTGTCCATGAATAGAGTAAGATAAAGATCTTTGTGAAAACAAAAACAAAAAATCACAGCGGTTATCCAGTCACAAAATACTTGTAGCAACTAAAATCAACACCGTCCACTTCCCAGAAGACAATGTGGTCTATCATTTTATACAATCAAAGAGCCCTCTGGGATGTGTAGCTGTGGGTTTGTTCAACCCTCAAGACTAATTCAAAGACATTTTTGCTCCAGCGCCCTGGTGGACACACATGCTGCATTGGTTTGACTGTGTGTTGCGCACACATGTGACCTCCACACTCTCCCCCTGACAGAGCATGGGACAACTTTCGTTGTACTGAGGGAGAAGATAAAGAGGAGGCAGCGAGAGGCCAGCACTGCCATCAGGAGGGATTACCTTCTCTGCAGCGACATATACTCTCTTCCTCTGTTTCTTAACCAGGTGTCTTGCTTCTATCTTTAAAATAAGTCAAGTTCACGATGTTTTTGTGTAATATTTCATCTTCTTTTAATACTTTTTCACTCTTACTTCATATTTTGACTCTTCACCTTGTATGTAAATGAAACAGGAGACCAGTATGGAGGAGTTTTTTATAAGCAGTTGATCTTTTAATTGCATAATGAAAAATGTGGTTTCAATTAAAAAAAATTCTTCACTTTTCAAATGTAACAGAGAAACCAAAAGTTAACTATTGAGTATGAGTAACCAGATACCAGATAGGCGTATCCCTGAGTTGTTTTTTATCCTGAGTAGTAGGTGAAGTTGGGCTGTTTTTAATTCACACAAGTTAAATTTTCAACCTATAACCAAGGTTGCTGTACAGTTGCCCTGAAGTGCAAATCACACCAACAATGTATAAGAAATATGTATAAGAAATCAAATCTAAATTTCAGAAACCAAAACACTATTCCAAAAAATAAAACAAAATAAAAAAGGAAACATTTCAGATAACAATAGTATGTTTCCAGAAATTAAAAGTTAAAATTAAAGTAACTTTTGGCTGAAATTATGAACAAACATTTTCATAAAAAAGAAAAAAAAACCTTCAGAAAACAAAAGTAACCTGGAATTTCCATAAATCAAAAGGAAATTCTATAAAATGAAACAAAAGAAGAAAAAGTGTATTTTGATTTTTTGAATTTTTTTATTTATTTCTAAAGTATAATTTTGTTTCTTTGTGTGCTTTTCTGATGTTTTTAGTGATTATTAAGTGTGATTTGCGATTCAGGCCCACCATAATACGCCCTTAAATTAAGCAAGTGCCAGTGGTATATTCCAGTTCATTCCAAACCTTTTAGTTCCATTCTTGCCGACTGGCCGATGTGGGTCATGGTTATCAACCTGGTGAATCCAGAAAGATCTTGTCAGAGTGGAGATGCTGGAAAGGTCGGGGCAGCTCTTTCCTACCTTTGATTGTACTAAAATCTATAGTGCAAGCCAGAACTGGTGGAGGAAGACTGTGAACAGACGTTTCGCCTAAAAACACTACTTAGTTTGGTTAGTGCCTTCCACTGTGTTTTTCTTAACTTCTTGCAGATCAAGTATTCACAACTTTTTGTTTCTTTCCTATTTATTTACCCTTGGGTTTGATTTAATTCCAGTCATTTTGGCTTCAGTTTTGGTTTTGTCCTCAACCATAGATTTCTGGGAAAGCGATTCACTGTACATTCTTGTCCTAAAGGTATTGGCACCCCCATAAAGCAAGGGTGCAGAGGAGAACCCAGACAAAAGTTTGTGTTCTTTGCATGCCGTGATGAAATGCTCCAGCTGGATTGCATCTCAAGGGAAAGACACAGGCTTCCCATGAATTACACATGCCCATGGCAACTATTAGGCCATGGGACTGTGCATACTGAACTCTGTGTGTGTTGCAAGTACAGTCTACGGAAGCAGACAGTGAGAAGGATTCTTGCCTCCACAAAGTTGCCAGTGAAGCTTCAAGTCAAACGCATGTCACAATGCATTCGATGCGAGAAGGACCTCTCGTTCCCTGAGGCCGAACAAAGGATTTCCGAGGGTGGGAAAGTGAGGAGCCCACGAGCTGGTGAAGGATTACATGTGCTTTGTTGGATCTTCATGTTCACATAAAGCTGGGATGGACCTTCGTTTGCAGAAGGCACAACACACCCACCGTATAATGCAGGGAAAACAATGTGAGGGACACAAAAGGCAGGAAAGTGGGGAGCATCTGCATCCATGTGCAATCCCGTCGGCGTGTTCTTTCACACACTTAAACGTACAGGATCAAATACATAGTCACATGACCCCAATCTGCAGCAAAACATACTGCACAAGTACTAAATAATTTATACATGACCTCATTGCACAGTTAAATGATCAGTACGCTTAAACACCCCAGCAGAGACTGAATGGAAGTTTCCTTCATGCAAAAGGTAAAAGCAATAGTCAGTTGAGTCATTTCCGTTGAAAGTTATTATTGTACTTACCACCTCATCCCATGTCTACTCCTTGATAACAGGAAAATACTAACTATAAATAAGTTTGTAAATCTAGTGCTGATGATTATAATGAAACATATAATACAGCAGAGTGTAGCAAGACAAAGCAGCAGGAAAATGTTAGGCTTATCCTGGTTCCAATCTACAGCCAGAGGAACTCAAGCCATTACGATTTTACCCATAATGAACTACAAGTGAGGCTTTTGAGAAAATATTTAAGTTGGTATATTCATTTAGAAGAAAAATGTCCCTATTTCAACAGAAAAGCGTTTATTACAAAACGTTGTAATTATACATGTTTTTAGAACACATTCTGGATATCCTTATCCTTCCATTATCTTCTTTAAGCAAAATGCATTGATTGATTGGAGGCCACTTTGCTTTTAAAGTTGCTTTACTAGGGAATTGCTGTTTTATGATGAAGCTGACACAAAAAAACAAAAGGAAGTAACCAGAAAATGAGGAAGAAAAAAAGAATTTTATGCTTTGTAGTGGAATACTAAGGTTTCGTAATATAGATATATAGAATATTAAAGAGTAGTCAATTTTTGTAATGACTACTCTTTTAAATTGTTGTTCACTAATTAATAAACAAGTTTTTTTTTTTTTTTTTTTTTGGGTTATACTCCATTGTTTTGTGCCAAAACAACCCCCTGCCCACAGCATATTGAACTGCTCCATCAGGGCTGAGTATGTGATTTTAGAAAGAACGATTTTGTATCTTTAACATTGCAAATTAAAGATGTTACCTGTCCTGGTGAGAGGGGCCTGGCGCCTGACGTCACCAGCCGGTAACGGAGATTCTACAACTAACCCCAACCCTAACTCTAACCCCTGACCATAACCCTAACCTTAACCCAGAAGTGTTCAGACTTCCTGTTCAGGTTGAGGACTTCCGGTTCTTGACGTTGATGTCTGCAGCCAGGTCCTCTTGAGACAGTTTTGATGGTATTTGTTTTTGGGCTTAGTAAAAAATAAATTACTAATGAGAAATTACCTGTAACCAGTCTCTGAAACTGGTAACATATATATTTTTTACAAAAAGTAATTGGTATCAAATTGGAATCACCCATCACTACTTTGCTGTGTGATGACCTGGTGAAGTACGTAATAAAGTAATAAAAATAATCTGTAAAAGAACCAATCTTAAAAATAAAACAACATCTGTTTTTGTTTTAAAGTTACTATAAATCATAAGGCACCTGGTTAAAGTTATCCAAACATGGGGGATGCATTATTGCGACCTGGTCATTTTTTTAATTTTTTCTGCCACCGTTCTTTAAATGTGTGACATTTTAAATTAACTAAAGAAGAAGTGCAAAAAAAAAAAAAAACAGATTTTCAAATGTAATAATTAATAAACAAAAGAACCATCATAAAAAATAATAAGTTTACCTCCACAAAATCTCAAGTGTTCTAATTAAGGTTCTATTGTGAAACAAAAGTTTAAAAGTAAAGAACTACGTATTTGTTTTTATCATCTGTATAAGAAATAAAGTTCCAGGAACTGCAGTGTATATAACACAGCACTGTGGAACCTCCTGTAACCCAGCAAAGTGCTTAAAAGCAAGCTGCAGGCATCCTCTGGGCACGCCTTAGTATCACAGGGTAATAGGTGACAGTTACAGCAGCTCAGGTCCTGTCATGTTGTCTCCCTCTCAACAGCCTCACCTTCCTGACATAGCGCCCCCCCAGTTATCCTCAGTGTTCGGTCCACTGTGGACCTCTGCCCTAATAATCCGAGCCATTCCAGACTTCCACACATTAAAAGCTGAATAAGGGAGGAGAAAGGCTGGGTGAAGAAACAAGCAGCCACTAATCAAGGCACAAAAAAAGAACAATTTAGATAAGAGCATGGAATTAACTAG
Source organism: Oryzias latipes (assembly GCF_053564925.1). Lineage (NCBI taxonomy): Eukaryota > Metazoa > Chordata > Actinopteri > Beloniformes > Adrianichthyidae > Oryzias > Oryzias latipes. Next base: position 16,504,004 of record NC_136248.1, read on the forward strand.
TTATTTAAAAAGAAGAAGGGGGAGTGACGGATTGAAAAGTGCGATCAGGAAAGAAGGGGGGCCAAGAGGAAGAAACAGTGTAAAAAAAACAATTACGGGGGACACTGGCAGACACTCAGCCGTGTGGAATTAACAGGCTATTATCAGCATGCTCCTTTGCCAAAGGGCTCAGGAGGAGGGTGCACATGAAACACTTTAAGCTTCTATTTAGACTCGACATAAGTATAAAACTATTTCACTGGGTCCAGAATGAAAAAGACCCATATTCACTTTAACCAAGAGATTTAAATAATGACTAATGGAAAATAGAGAGGAAAAAACAAGTCCCAAGAAGTGGAAAAAACATTTGAACTAGCATTCAGAAGAATAGCATTATATGATTGGTCATCCTGAGCGGGCAAAGAAAATAAACACTTCAAAGCATTACTGTATTTTTGGCACTATAGGGCGCACTTAAAAGTCTTAATTTTTTTTCAAATCAATAGTGCCAGTTATAATGTACCCCATACATGGATTAATTCTCGTTGTGCCTGACGTTAAAGCGATTTTGAGAGATATACGGCGCTCTGTCAAATTGTTTGCTTGGGTGTTCTTGTGAATACCCTATCGCAGCTCACGTGTAACAGTGTCAAACTCTGATTTTTTATTTATTTATTTATTTATTTATTTTTTATGGGGATAGGAGTTAGCACAGTCACAATCAGCAATATCAGTCTTTTATTTACGTGTTGCAAACAAGATTGGGTGTTACAGGGATTGTGAATACACTAATGCTGTGGCTGTGTCAGAATTCCCACTCTAATCCCTAACTACTAAAAAACGATATAGTGCGGGACTATGTAGTGCCCTGGATTTTAAAAGCAATTTGGATGCCAAGCTCACTACTTTTTTTTTAAACACCGAATATAATGTCATCAATTTCACAAAGTTAAAATATAATATGAGCGTTTTGCGATGACCATTTATGAATCCAATGTCTTCTGAAGATAAAAACGTTGATGGTTCATTTTAAAAAATACATTTTTTGGCAAAAAAATGTTCAGACCCAATGCATTGTGGTCTATATTCACCAATCTAGTGAGCATCGATGCACACTGGTTTTTCGCAGAGACTTCTGGGAAATTTCTAGGGCACTGGATTTAGAAATTGTACATTCGGACAGCACTACAAAATGGCGAAAATACTATATAGTGCTCTATGTAGTGAGTAGTGAAGAAATGTATACACAACCTGTGTTTTCTATTTTTTTATGTGTTGCTATAACAATATTAGGAGTTTGTCACAGTACGTCTCGTCATTTTTGTTTTTAGTGGTATTAGTCTGTTTTTTTTAAGTGTAGCAAACAAGATTGGTAGGTGCATGTATTGGGATGCGCTAACTTGGCTAACGTGTATCTGTGTCGGACAGTGCTTTTTTTTAGGTCTTACAACCAACATTGCTCACAATAACTTTTGTTTTTGCTATATCAGTTTTTTTAATGTGTTGCAAACAAGGTTTAGAATTACAGTTACTGCGTGAAAGCATTAAATTCTGATTTACTGTCAAACTTATCTTTTACTCCTGTGTCTCTCTCCATGCACCTTATATTTTGGTACACCTTGTATACCAAAAGGACAGTTTAAAAATAGACCCCTCAATGACAATGTGCTTTATAATCTGGTGCGCCCTATAGTGCAGAAAATACAGTATTAAAATAAACAAAAGGACACGTTTCTTAATCAAACAACATTTTGAAGCTGTGTACTACTTAAAGAAAAGCAAACACACTCCAGGCTAAACAGCACTTAAACACTGACTGTGTTTAGGATCTCAATGAGAAAAGCATCTTCCACTGTTTTGTCTTCTTCTTCTTACACTTTGCAGCTTGGCCCCGCCCTCCTTCCATTGCCTTTCCTCTCTGCAGTGTTTTGTGTCCGTCTCCTACTACCCTGTAACTTCTGTATCTTGAAAAGCTGCCAGCCAAACGTGTGAAGGAAACGTTCCCTTATTGTTTCTGTCTGCTCCTCTCCCAGCCGGCTTAAGTGACAAAGCCTTTGGTCTGCGTGCTGGCAATCAATGCGGCGCTCACTCATATTCAGGCCCGCGTTCACATTCGGAGCTGTACACGCTGGGTATACAATGCTGCAGGGGCGAGGGGAGGGGAGAGCAGGGTTGCTATAGAAACAGCTCTCTTTCAGGTATGAGTCAGGGGTGGTAGAAAGTAACAGTGAAGTATCGCATGTAACAAATCTGATACCCTTTGAACTGTGTGATTGTAAGCCTCAATCAAGAACTGGAAACCAAAGCGATCTAATTTATTTTGTAGTTAATATTGCATGATTAAAGCTCCTGTCTGTAATCAATCTTTGCCAATTATACAAATTAGAAAAACATCTGGAGAAGTCTCAAAGCTGATGTTTAAAGCTTTATTGGGCAGGAATACATGCAGACTGTGCTGAGAACTGGCAAAATGAGGGGAAAAATCTATTTGTATGCACGGCTCTTCTGATTTTCCCTTGTCTCCACATTTTGCTTAAGCGTGCACATGGATGACAGGTGCTGCCACACCCCTTCCAAATTGTCATCTTAAAGATTATTTGCAGCGCCTGCACATTTGGGTGTCTATTGGCTGCAGGGCTCCTTTTCAATCTAGCAGGAGAGAAAATGCAGTCATGAGACTGAAAACACATGTTTCATTTCCCATGTCTTCTCTCCTTTCTCTCTCTACTTTCCCTCTAGGACACAAACAAAAATAAGTTGGCCCAGCGCGATGTGTAGAAATAAAATAAAAAAGGGGAGGGGGGGGGGGGGTTAGATCACACTAAGATCAAAAAAGAAATTGGTACATTCAACACATTACAGACGAAACATAAATTTTGCCTGAATCTTTCAAGGCTGAATGTTCCAAAAGAGGACTTGCTCAAAGCTATCTGTTCAAGCTCAGCACCAATGTTCTCCATCCTTGTCATAAAATGTTTTTCCTTTGGCGCCTCATCCACCCACGCAGCTGTATATTTCAACATCTTTGTCACAGAGACATATGTGAACAAACAACGAGAATTCCCAAAAACACACCTGAATGGAGAAATGTTTTAGACAGAAACAGACATTTTTTTATTTATGCTTTAAAAAGATCACATTTTTAAGCATTCAATGATTAAACTAAGACTAGTCTATATCAGGTGACCTTCTACTTGTGTTTAACGTTTGCCTTCAATTTGGTCTCTTAAGAAACAGGGGTCACAGCAAAAACCTGACAACGTGAAGTTAAATCTGAATTAACAATTAACCAAAACAGTTTGAACTAAATCAGGACAGTTTTACACTTTTTAGAGTGCAACAGTACAGGTTTAACAACTTTGAGTTAAACAGCAGTATCATCTGCAAATAGACACAAATCCTTGCCTCTCAATGACTCATAGAGTTGATGTTTTACTCAGCCACTGGTGAGTTATTATTCACCACGAGCACCTGGCAACCCTTGGAAACCAGGAAAGGCTCATGTTTCTTAATGATGTCAACGTGCACACACACACACACACACACACACACACACACACACACACACACACACACACACATACATATACACACAGTTAAAAACTAAATCCATTTATTTGACAAAACTCCAGACTTTTGTCTTCCTCCCTAAACATCCTTAAGTGAAAGATCTGAGATCACGCATTCCCAGAATTGAAAAAAATGGAAATGCTAATGGAAATGAAAACATAACCCTCAAGATTAGACTCAAATGACAAGGCAATACCAACCCAGACTCCAGGAGAACTCCATTCAGACACATCTTCACATGTGCCTTTTCAAAGATAAACCAACCATTAGGACTTGTAACCCCACCCCACATCCTTCCACACGCCGCACACACCCACACATCTCTGAACAGGTGGCTCCAGTCAAGAAACAGCCAAGCTGGATGTTGCTTTTCCTCACTCCATCCCAGAAGAAACAAAATGTACAAATCCTCTCCTTCCCACTTCCCCGTGCACATCTGTCTTCTCCTGCAGCGACTGCACAGACAGGTTTTCCCAAGCTGCCTTGCTATGCTAACCCCCACTGCACTATATATAGGAGAGCTAAATCAAACACACTCGTGCCAGGGATGCAGACAAACAGCAGAAGTGGAGAGACGGTAGGGTGATGATCAGACGCGTTTACCGTGTGTGCTGGCTAGCAATGGAGCATCTTTACTGATGTGGCGCCCAGTCCTTCTTCCTCCTTGCTCTGGTCTCCTCTCCTCTGCCTCTCTGTATGGGTGGGGAATTGTCAAACGGCTGCAGTAGCAGCAGCAGCAGCAGCAGCATCAGTGGCTGCTCCAGGGCCCTGTCTCTCCCTACATCTCTCTCTCACTCTCTCTCCGTGTGTTTCCTTCGCCCCCACGCCACACACTCTCTTTCCCATCTTCCCTTTGCTCTCACTCTCCCCACCCCCGAAGACCCTCCTCCTTAACACCCTTCCTCCTCCATTACTTTCTCCACGTCTCATCTGTACATCCGCTCAGTGCCCACCCACCCCCACCCCCTTATCTCTCTTGAACTTGATGGGTGTGCAAAGCGCTGCAGAAATCAACTCTGTTGAATTAATCAGTCAGTTCAACATCAGAGAGCCAGAGGGAGATGGAGAGGTTTCAGAGACAGAGACATCCTAAAATCTGGATGTCATGGATGATTCATTAGAGAGTTAAACTGAATTCAAAAACCTCTTATTAGTACCACATTTATAGTTTCTGGCTTAAAGTTGACTTTAGAATCCCACTCAATCATCGTTTGATCCATTGTAAAAGCATTCCCAGTTGTCTTTTAATTATTTTTAGACAAAATCATATACCCTGTGTCGGTTTCTAGGACATAGTTTCTGCAGAGCGGCTGTAGTTCATTAGAAATCCGGCTCTGAGTTGGGGGTTGGTCTGTGGTCTTGGAGTAAGCCCACCCCCTTCTTATTATCCGACTGGTTACATTCTGTCCCACTACCGTACAGCCCTTCACATCCCCAACCTAACATTACAGGTGCAACAAAAGTGGCGAGCAATATCGAAGCTATCCAGCCGTACAGTTTTGAGTCAAATGCCTGCTCAGACGAGGACAAAGACTTTCGTGGATCTAAGTGGATTCACAGGATGGGGAAGAGCAAGGATCTTGTGCTGATTGTAGCTCCTACATCATACCTAGCTTTTTGCAACTGCATTTTTTATCTCATTCTGCAAATCAGAATGAGATACTCGGAAATGGGATTTTAAGCGTAATTTTCTTCATATATACGTCCTCCATCATGACAGAAATGCCACTATTACTTGTAAGAAAACACAATTTTCTGTGTATTTATACAGACAGAAAAAACTGCCCAACTGTTACTTGTTCTAATTAGTATATTTGTAATCTTTAGGCTGGAAAATTGAAAAAAACCAAATACATTTGGTAAAAGGTTTTTTAATTTATTTTTCAAGGATTTTCTTTTTCGTAAAGAAAAAAAATGTTGCTCCAGGTAAGTGGCCATTCCCTAAAAATTTTCAAGATGAAGCCCATTAAAACACAGCCCAAACAAACTGGGATTTTACCGTTATTCCAGATTTAGTTTACTTTATGCATAATCCTAACAATTTCACAGATTGTAGCCTTTAACTACAACAAGCACACACTTGCTATCACACTTTCTACAGTGCTATGCCACAATGAATAATTATTATATGAAATTGACATCAGCTTTGCAGTGACTCATGCATATCCTTTTGCTGTATGTGTGAATTTCGCTATACTGAGGTTACCCCTCTAAAATGCTATAATCCAGTTAAGGGGATTTTAAATTAATCCAAGAGGCCCCTATTTCGATGGAGCTGTATTTTTGGAACACTCAGTTTCAACACAGTTTTTGCTCAGTTTTAAGAGAAATGAAAGTCAGCATCGTCAAAGGGTGAATTTCTAAGTTTGTTTTTTTGGGTTGTTTTTTTTTTTTGGACATTTGCCTTGTGGGTTTAGATATTTAGCTGTGGCCTCCAACATGTCTGTAATGTAAACCAGACATGGCTCTTCCTGATAAGCATCACATCATCTTAGATTAATGCTTGTTGAAGCTGCACAGGCCTGGTTATGGGCTGCTGGTAAGCACTCTGCCTGGGTGTGGGCACCAGGCAGGCTAACAGAACTGTTTAAAAGGGATTTATACACACATTAGACCATTAATGTGAAAGGGCAGAGCTTTGCAGTCATCGTGGAAGATTATTCATTGTGGTGCAAGAAGAAACCATTGTTTTTTCTTCAGGGGTTTGGTTTGGTTTGAATAAGTAATGATTGAGAAGGATGTGGAGTATAAAAACATGCAGAAAGAAATAAAAGATTTTTGAAATAATGGGTGACATATATTATAGAAAACAAAGCAAATTCAAAACACAATATGTTAGAACGATTTATGAAAGTGTCTTATATGAAGACCCACTCACCCTCCTGTAAAATTATGCAACCACAACCTCATGTTAAGAACCCAAGTAAACTGCGGGTTCTTGAATGCTAATATACCCCATGGTGTTCACACTAAACAAGCAGGGAAGGGCCTCTTGTTTTTTTTACAGTGTTTACTAGCACATGTCCGTCACCCCCAGTTGGAAGAGTCTTGGTCCAAAATGTCGAAGCTGTGCAAATCTTGTGAATGTTGCCCCAGACTTTTTACTTTTACTTCTGTATTTATATGAAAGACTTGATGCATAAATCCAGCCAGGTAAAATCCACAATTATTATTTTCTCGTTTGTGATCAATTTTCAAACGGTTGGCAATTCCGCGAATTAAAAGGGACGCCATCCATATGTCACTACTAAATCCCAGTTGTTGATTGGTCAAAGTTCAATCTGCAACGTGCATTGAATGGCCAAAAACTTTTTACTTAAAGCCAGAAAACGATATGGAAGTGGCTACTTGAATGCCTGTTGCCAAGGGCGATATGAACGTATCACTTTGGAACAGGGGTCACAAACGCAATGCCCGCGGACACATGGTTGCCAGCAAGGACCACTTAAACCACTTAAACACTTGCAAACCGTACTCTTAAAAAATTTAGAAAGGGGGATAAAACCATGAAGCATCAGAAAGCAACAAGTTGTTGGATGTTTATAATCATTATGGTCAGGTTTAGATGTATAACAAATCTTAAAGGGGCGATGCCTGTCCACACACCCTCAAATGTTACAAACATACCTGTTGACTCCAATAATGTTCACATACAAAGAGGTAAACATGGACATAAAACAACTAACGTTCACACACGCATACTTATGCATTCAGACTAACACACATGAAACATTTCATTCAGTCACGCAAACTATTTGTGCAAAGGTGAACTAACACCTGTGCTGGAGTGAGTGTTTATGTTCTTCTGGGGTGGATGATGGAATATAAGAAAAGAGGAAGAGTGCCCAGCCATCGCCACACAAAGACCCCCACCGCTGCAGCAGTGACAGCCAGGACCTCCCAACACCCGCACGGTAGCAGATAGAGAACAACTGCCCTCTGGGCAATCACATCTGCCACCCATGCCAGGGCCAGAAGAGCACCACCAGCCCCAAGTGAGCAGAGCAGCCCACCAACACCCACGAGTTCTGAGCATGTGCATCATTGAAATCAACTGTCTGTTCAAACCGAATGCAATTTGTGCATCTAATTTGCATACACGGTGACTGCACAGTGGTGTAGTGGTTGGCGCTCTTGCCTCAAAGCAAGATGGCCCCTGGTTCAAGTCCCGGCTGGGGAACCTGAAAAAGAACATCAGTGGGGACCTTTCTGTCTGGAGTTTGCATGTTCTCCCCATGCATGCGTGGTTTTTCTCCGGAGACTCCGACTTCCTCCCACCGTCCAAAAACATGCTTCATAGGTTCATTGGTCACTCTAAATTGTCCATAGGCGTAAGTGTGAATGGGTGTGTGATTGTAGCCCTGCGACAGACTGGTGACCTGTCCAGGGTGTCCACTGCCTTTGCCCATAAATGGCCAGGATAGGCTGTGACCCCGAAAGGGATCAAACAGATTAGAAGATGAATGAATGAAAATTTGTACACACTGTCTTTGTTTCAACTTACGTCAGAGTTGCTGCTTGAGGCTTGTCCAAAAGTGTGTTAACCTAAAGCTCCTGCCACATGTGGGAGGAACTTTCAAAAAGCTTTTCTCAACCTCATCACAGAGGACGTGGATGGTAAGTGATCAGGTTTATTTATTTTGAAGAGCTCTACAAAAGCATCAATGAGCAGTGAACCTCTCTAAGTGAAGAAAAACATTCAGACTCTCCTAGTAAGGAGCAGCAGGTGGACCGGGCTGGGGCGGGAGAAAGTGGGAGGGGGTTTATAGCAGCAGGGGGCACGGTGAAAGAATGGAAAGTAGTAAATTCTGACATCCCCTAAATCTCTTGCTTTTTTGGTATTTTTTTTTTCCGAGATGCAATGTCTCATTGCATTGCAGAATTTTTTCACGATGCTTGTAAAAATAATCCCAGAAAACAACCAAAGCTTTGTTTAGAGCAGCACATTTTTTGATAATGAACAGTTAGATCTCTATGTAGGCCTCCCACCTACATAGTAAATGAGCAGATTAGAGACTATTGATAAAACTAACAGTATTAAGCTGAAAATGTTGCACAAAATGTTACATTTTTATTCATTAAGTATTCAAAAAACTCGAGAAAACTTGTGCCGACAAGAAGATTTATGTTTCTTTGGCTTAAAAAAGTGATCTTTTGTGCCACCAATGCTGCATGTAACCACCAGGAGCAATTTGGAGTTCAGTGTCTAAAAATCTGCCATCTCCTGCAGATCAGAGGGCAAATGCTGTATCCATTGACCACAGCGACTCTTTTATGGTTACTGATCTATCAACAAGCACTTGAGGACAAACACAAATTTGAAGTTCTGTGAGTAGAGCATGCTAACTGAGGAAATCAGATGTTGTGTCTGAATTTTTTCACTGCGCACTACAAAGTGCACTATAGGAAGTTCATTATTGTACAGAGCTGTCCAAATCTACAATTCCAAAGTCCAGTGCCCTAGAAATTTCCCAGAATTATAGACCACAAAGCATTGCGTTCGAATAATTTTTCATATGAAAAAATTGCATTTAAATTCAATTTTATGAACCATTCAAATTTTCATTATCAGAACAGGGTGGATTAATGAATAGTCCTTGTAAAATATCTGTATTAATTAGGTTTTTTATTTCTGGAAATCTGGGACATCATATTTGGCTTAAAAAAAATAGTGCGCATGGGGTCCAAATTGCTGTTAAAATTTAAGGCGCACTGTATAGTTTTTTAGTAGTTAGGTTGGTAGGGTATTTAGACATAGTGGTAGTCTCAAATGTAAAAAAAAATATTTATTTGAAATGACATAATTTGACAGAAGAGTGATTTCAGGTTTTTTGAAGACAAATTAATTTATTAGGGTTATGTTGCACTAATATTACCCTTGAACTGACTAAAGACCTTTAATTAGAAGAACTTAAAATGGAAATTGCACGGTCAAAAATGACATTACACCTATTAGGCTTTATTGATTGGATGTTGCTCCTCTTTGCATTGGGGCAGCTCATTTCATCATGAGGGCTATCATCTAAGAGGGCCAGCTGCTAGCAGTGCATAATTGTTGCCATAGGGATGGTATCCAGGAGGACAGCTGTGCCCTTTTAGCAGCAACCACACAGTCTACAGAAGGTCATTCCTCACAGAGAGAACCTGTCTTTGGCTACCTATTACAGAGTGTTTCTAGGAAACTGTTCTATAGGTTTAAACAGTCTATTTTTGTCTTTATAATTAGTTTATAAACTACCCAATACAAGTATTGTCACGGATATGAGAATCCAGCTGATAGAAAGTCAAAGCAAAAAAATACAGTGAAAGATGCTGCACAAAATCACTGTCTAATAGATTCTGAATTGTTTTAATGTGATGGTCTATCACACATGTGTCAAACTCAAGGCCCGCAGGCCAAATGTGGCCCGCCATGTTATTTCATGTGGCCCGTGAGAGCATAAAAGTTTTTGATTTCTTAAAATAAAAAATAAAAATTGGTGTGTATTTATTCACATCTAGGGGGAATTAAACTTGAAATATCGGATTGGGCTACTATACATTAGGACTTAAACACTGTCCACATAACCTAACGTGACAGAATCAAATTTAAAAGGATTTATGTTAGAGTAACAAGCAAACATTTGTTTTTTCTATGCAACTGTAATTGTCACTTAAAAAGTTATTGTAAATAAATAACGTGTTACTTAACATTAAGGAGTAGTTACATTTATTTTTCATACATTTAGTTACATGTATAAGTTATATCTGGCCCTTTGAGGACAGCCACTATGCTGATGTGGCCCTCTGTGAAAATGAGTTTCACACCCCTGGTCTATCATATCAACACGTACGAAGAACAAGAAAGAAATGTTGCAATAATATGAAATCATACAAATAGAAACACAGTTTATACAGTAAAATCTGTATGGGGCACGGAGATATCCCGCAGGTTATATCAAATTTGAAGACAGCTCTGTGGGCCTGTAGGGTTATCATGTTTATGCATTATGGGCATGCTGCAGGTGACAGGTCGTAGCGAAGACTTAACACGCAAGTGTGAAGTAGGAGAGACACACGGGCGGAGCTACAGGGGGACAGGGGAGACAGCACCCCCACCCCTCCCCCCCACCCCCAGCAACAAGCTTTGACCCCTCACTAGCTCCCCAAATCTTTGCATCAATTTTAGCTATATTATTAATATATTAATATCCATAAGGTCAATGGATCTGATTGAAAGATTCATTTTATTAATAGTGGCCTTCCACTCTACTGATCTCAGTTGCCTCCTTTCCAAAGTCTTCTGCCCCCCTTCCGCACCATCATATAAAATGTTCTAACTATGCCACTGGTAAGACGTAGGCAAAGCCTTACAGGTTTTCCCTTTTTTTAATCTTCCTCAAAGCCTGCAGGGATCCCCTTGGTGCGATTTAAGTGAAAGGTGTACTCTCCTTGCACGTCCCTTGCATGCAACCCAACTGTTAGTTGAGTAGAATAGTTCGTGTGGGTATCCTTCAGGCATTCTACGGGCGCTTACATACCATGTGCACACCCCGTGCTTGCATTTGCTCTGTCAGGGAGGAGGCACCACTGGAGTGGGCGTAGGGGCGCTGTACCACAACATCACTTGTACGTCATAAGTGCATGTACTTACATTATCCTAACAAATACTTCCCAATTGAGATGGACAATGCACTGTAGGCAGGGGGGGAACCTTCTGCCCTGCATTAAAGATAATGTTCTGTGGCTGACCATCCAAAAAAGGAATACTTATGTAAACTCTTATGTACTCTTATATAAGGTTCTATGTTGCTAATAATCAAAAAAGGAGAATGTCTTGATATGTTTTATGATGTTTCTATGACTGACCCCCAAAAGGAATGTTTAATATAAAGTTTTATCCTGTTAAGGGAGGACTCTGTAGAGCATATCCTGACAAGGTTTAGAATTGTATCCTGTTACTGACCCGTAAAAGGAGTGCTCTGTAGAAGATATTCTGACATGTTTATGATGGTATAGGATGAGTCTACGTGCAGGGTGAGCCTGCGGGAAGGGACCGGCCCTCCTTTTCCTCACGCTCATCAAAGAATATAAAAGATAAGGAAGCCCAACTTTATTCAGAGTCTGCTGTGGGTTACGTACGAACGCCCAGCCGGAGTTTTGTTTCAAGCCACTCTATCGGGACTGTTGGCTCTCCAGTCCGTGTGTCACGGTAGGGGCAGATGAAATGTTTTCTGTTGAAACTGCATGGCTTAAACTCCTGTGTTATGTTGTGTGACTGTTTTGAAGCGGGGAATAAAAAGACACATTTTATTCTAGCTTGCAGTCTTTGAGTCATTTGTTTCTGCTCAGTGCCTACCTCCCTCGAACCTGCAAAAAATTATTTCATAAAACATTTTGGCGTCACGAACAGGATTAACAAGTTTGTGGGAGGATACACTGAATAGAAACAATGTTTAAGAGGAAAACCCAGAAAAAATCTGAGGAAAAAGAGGAAGATATTTGTCCAGGATGGACCGGTCCGTGGAAAGAGGTCGCTATGTGCCTGCGGGACGGGGGAGGGCGATCAGAGGACTGGTCCAGTGAGTGTGATGACGGGTCTCCAGCCGCCGTGCTGGCTGCATTACGTCGCATTACTGTTCAGCCGAAAGCTCCGTTGGGAGGGGCTCAGAGGCGCATGTGGATGTGTGCCTGTGCATGGAAAGATCAGTATCACAGGAGAATGCAGCAGGAGACGCAGATGCTGCAGCAAGCAAATGATCTCTCTGCGCAGACAGCAGAGAATTCATTGCTGAAACAAAAAATCATGAAGTTAGAAATAGAGGCTCAAACTCATGCCAGGCTGGCTGAGCGAGCCATCGCTCATGTGTCAAAAGTAAACAGGAGGAAAAATAATAAACCTCCACGCAAGCTCGAGGGGCCTCAAATCAGAGCCTTTATGGCTAAACTCGGAAACGGGGATGATTGGGACCCTGAGAGCTGGGATGGCAACATCTGGGGTGATTCCCATGAAGGAGGAGGATTTTATGAGTGGGGTGACGGAGGGCCCTCGCTTAGGGCTAATCCGGTAATAAGGAGACGCCGTGTAGAGCAACAGGTGCCTCCTTTAATGAGACCATTAACGGACGTTAATGGACATCCTGTTATGGATGAGCACGGACATCAAATGTATGAAGCAGTGCCACAGGATCAACCACAGCCTGTTATAACCAGAACTTTAGAGGACTACACCTCAGAGGAGGTAGCTCATCTGGTCAATCGGCTGAGGAGGAAAGGGGATGAACCTCTTGACCTGTGGATAGTCAGACTGTCGGAGGAGGGCGGTGCTCAAACCGACATAGATGGCACAGATGGATTAAGGTTTACGGGATTGTCTAAAGACACTGCTGTAGACAGTAATTATCGACAACTTATGACGAATCAGGGAGAAGAAATGACTACATTGTTTCAGGCATATGCTCGCGCAATAACTGAGCAGTATGCCATGCCCAGTGATTGGCCTGAGCTGAATAAACCATGGTTAACTATTCGAGAAGGAATCCAAAGGCTAGTACGGTTGTGTGTTAGGGAAGCTCTAACAATTGGAATGATGGATGAAGTGGTCAATATGCCTGTTCCTAAAGCAGTGCGTGATGCTATCATTAAAACTGCGCCAGCGGCATACAAATCTCTGATTTTGACTATAATGCTGGGTTCTCCGCGTGCTACTATGGGAGACATACGATCTATGATGGCTGATGTGGGTTCTCTGGGGAATTGGGAGAGTGAAAACAGGCCTCGACTGGACATGCAGGAGGGGTGTCCTCCATCACGACCAGGGAGAGGGGAGGAGCGTCCTCCTCCACGAAGGGATGGGGGAGGCGGCCCCTCCCGTCGAGATATCTGGTCAGCTTTAGTGAAGGGGGGAGTTCCTGTCTCAGAAATTGATGGGAAACCGACTGCGGAGCTGCGAGAAATGTGCAGGAGAAGGGGGCTGAAAGTCTCATGTGCAGAGTGGGCTGATTTTAAGGGATTTTTACAGTCTCTTACACACTCTCAATCAGTGCAGAGTGATGTCAGCACTAAAGAACGAAAGCAACAGGAGTCAACCTCTGAATCATCAAGCAGTGAGGATGAAGACGAGTCTTATCAGATAGCAAAAGCATCCAAAAAGAAGCAGAAAAAGAAAGAGAAAAAGGGTAAAAATAAAGACAAAAAGAAAAGCCGTCTTTACCCAAATTTGCTGGACCTCCCTAATTTTAATTAGGAATCAGGCCAAGCCCCAGTAATCCGGTCTGTAAAATGGTCCGCTGATGACATTAGACCCCATGTTATGGTAGACATTTATTGGAAAAAATCAATTCAATCAGTGATGGCTTTGATTGATACTGGGGCAGAGGCCACCCTGATATATGGAAACCCTCACAAATTTAAGGGTTCAGCTGTAACATTGACTGGGTTAGGGGGAAGCGTAGTGATGGGTAAAACCGCCACGCTGCCCCTAAAAATTGGAAATATGCCAATAAAACAATACTCAGTTATAATAACACCCATTAAAGAATGGATAATTGGAATGGATGTTTTAGCAGGAATGACTCTGAATTTACAGCAAGGAAAATTTATGTTTGGAGTAAAGAATTTCTGCTGTCGAGCTGTTACGGTGGGACGACTTCAAATGCCACCGTTCCCTATTCCTCAAGCTACTAAATTGGTATGCCTAAAACAATACAGGATACCTGGGGGACATGAAGAAATTAGTGTTACGATCAAAGAGTACCTGGACGCCGGGGTACTGAAACCATGCACTACTGCATGGAACAATCCACTGTGGCCTGTTAGAAAATCTGATGGGTCATGGAGAATGACTGTGGACTACAGGGGAGTGAATAAGCACACGCCCCCATTGATGGCAGCAGTGCCTGACTCAACATTGTTCCTGTAATAGGTACCTGCCAGAAACTGGCCCAACAAAGGACTCATGTGGATGTTACTTGGACTGTGCTCCTGCCACCCATACCTGCCTGCCATGGAGTTCGTCGAAAGCGGGCATGGTATGACACCCTGCTGGGTGGAGCTGGAACTATCCTTGGTCTGTCTAACACTGCGAATACAGAGGCAACTCGCTCTATGCTGTCAAGCGCGGGTCAAGATGCTTCACAGGCCTTCCATTCTGTGGGTGCATGGATGCCAACCACTGTCTTGACCCAACAGCAGGCGGCGAAAGTTTTCTTCGCTCAGTTTGGATGGACTGTGACTGCGGTTAACGAGGCAGCCACGGTGTTGAAAAATGTGACAAAAGCATTGGATATGACGATCTGTAACGTGCAAGGATTACATGCACGTCTACAACAGGACAGATTCAAGAGGATTGTAACAACTAACAATCCTCACGAGTGGAGGAATTTGTGGAATATCTCTGACGGACTATGGTTGCACATACATCCTGAGAAGACCATATGTAATGCTACCGCTTGCACTGTCAGATGGGTGCAAATGAATGTTACTGAACATACGCCAGTATGTAAGTATCATGTTTTGCCTGTCGTAACCCTCACAGGTTATTGGTATGTGATCCTGAAAGGCGACTGGTTTAGTCCACAGACTAATCTTACCTATGACCTTAGTACATGTGATCAGACGGATCAAGGGATGGCCTGTTTAGTGACAAGTAGATATCGAGAACCATGTTTAACCGAAGACACGGCACTATGCGAATGGTATGTAGAAAAACCTTCTGACTTGCTATGGCAGATAGCTCCCCACACTATCTGTATAGCCACAATTAACCCCCATCCGATGTTGCTGTGGACACCTTTTTCTGGATGTTTGAAGAACGTGAATATCTGGAAATGGAAAAATGTGACCTATCAATTGACCAATTTTACTTCAGAATCTCACCTTACCATGTTGCAGTGGAATGTTCTTCACATGCCATGGAAGGTATCCCTGGAGCGATTCATATGCGCACTGAACCGTTCCACGGAGGTCCAAAAGATAATCAATTCTTATAGGTCCAACGTTTCCAGACTCATGATATCCACGGTCATAACAAAGAATAAGGTGGTACATGCCGCTAGAATGGTGGAACAACACTCTGCGCACCACTGGTGGGATATCTTTTCTGGGATGTCTGTAACAGCTCGGACAACCGTTGTGCCTCCCTTGATCATATTAATAGTTATTATCGCTGTTTTGACGCTTTGCAATATCCTAACTTGTGTGTACATTCGTCACGTGCGACGCGAGGTTTCTAAATTGATCTATAATTTGGCTTTCAAATGAAAATTATTCTATCTACCAGAGATGATTCATTTGGAACAGAAAAATATTCTGTCCGCCTTGATCCTTCATGTCAACAGGAAATTTTTGTAGATGATTACTGGATTTCATGTAATTATCGCCGTACCATCAGGCATTTTCCGTCTCGGGTAGATTTACTTGATTTTGTTGTGCATCATATCCAGAATGAATGCTTATATTATTTAGGAGC